>NC_059351.1:47902500-48592500 GCF_019703515.2 Myxocyprinus asiaticus
CAAACAAAACACAACAAAGACAAAGAAAACCAGAGAAAGTTAATGCAGTTATATTTAAATGATATCAGTTAATGTGTTAACTTTGTCAACCCCGAAATTTTAAAATTTAAAAAGAATCACAAAACTAAACAAAAAACACAAAACAAAACACAACAAACATAACCTGAGAAATGTAATGCATTTATATTTAAAGGATATCAGTTAATGCATTAATTGCAACCCTAAAATATTAAAACTAAAAGAAACACAAAACAAAACACAAAAACAAACCAAAACACAAACAAAATAAATAAAGATAACTCGAGAAATGTAACGGCGTTATATTTAAATAATATCAGTTAATGTGTTAACTTTGGCAACCCTGAAATATTATTAAAAAAATAAATAAATAAAAAACACCAAACAAAAAACAAAACAAAACATAACAAAAAATGTTGTGGGTTGGCTATGTGGATTATGCAGAAGGACTGTGGATTTCCACAGCATAACACTACGTAGTCAGTAAGTTGACAAAAAGTTGTTTTGCTGATACAGAGATGGGGCTTATGTCTAAAAATCTCCAAGCAACATTTAAAAACCTTCCCATAAGCAACAATATGGTATGTTTGAATATAAATCTCACAAATTGTTTCAGCGAATAACAGAATCCGAGCAAAACAAACTGGCTAAACCTGTTCATGTGGGTTTGGAGCAAAATTTGGTTGAGTAAAATATGACAGAATTTTCATTTTTGCGTGAACTATCCCTTTAAAATAATGCATTACAGATTTTGACACAATTGGCAGCACAAAAACTGCGCTGCCCAAGTTAAATTGTCTTTAGGAATAAAGCTGATCAAACCCTATGTTGCGGCCAGTGGTGCATCTCTGGTGTTGTCAGGTGCATGGTAATATCTGATCTGTCCTGTTAAATCTCTGCAGCTATTTCCTGCCCTGTCAGTGACAGATACTTATTAACCACTTGCAGTCGGATCCTCTTTTGTCAAAATGTGATTTGTGTTTCGCGCCTGGCTGGGTATTTGTCTTATGACAGGATGGAGTAATGGCGTGTCTCTTGCGCTGCTGTTGAACATCACTGCCACGTCTTCAACAGATTTCTCTGTGATTGTTGCTTTCGCTATTTAGCTGATGTTAAAATTGGCTTGTTTACAACACAGCCTTTTTTGAAGACATTTCTGTCCAATCAATTACAACGTAACAGTCGGGTCATTTACAATGCCCTTGATTATACGTTTGCCGCTCATGAGATTTGAACCAAAAATCTTGGGAACTCGTTGGGAAAACCTGATGATATTTAAGGTAAAGTTCACCCAAAAATGAAAACTGTGTCATAATTTACTCACCCTCATGTTGTTTCAAACCTGTATGACTTTCTTTCTTAAACGGAATACAAAAGGAGAATTTTGAATGAATATCCCGGTCCATCTTTTCAATACAATAGCAGTTGATAGTGACTCACTTTAAAGCTTAAAAAAAAGTTTCATAAAAGTAGCTAGTGCAGCTTGTGCATCATATTTCAAGTTTTCTGAAGGCAAACAATCTAAGTAGTTTTTCAGTAAAAATCTTGACGTCTGTTGTGCATTCATAAGTGCATGATACAAGCACGGTCACAGTGGCATGCATACATGGGAACTTGCGCCGTTTTTACTGCTAAACATCGTAAGTACTCACGTGAACAGGCAAACCACTGTGAATGATTTTCTCTTAATGCGCTCATGAACGTGCGCTAAACGTCACGATTTTCACTGAAAAAATACTTATATTTTGGCTTGTTTCCCACCAAAACCCGTCATATGCTTTCAGAAGACTTGGAATATGACGCACAAGCTATATGGAATACATTTGCGATACCTTTGAGTCAAGCTTTAAAATGAGTCACAATCAACAGCTATTCATTAGATTGTGATATTCACTCTAACTGGAGTCGCTTCTTTGCCTGTCAATAATTTTTTATGTTCCAGTTTGCTGACATGTCTTTGGAGGAAGGGGAATTAATTAATTAATAAATGAACTTTTACTATCCTCAGTTTGACTGAATCCTCCCTTGTTCATATTACTCAACAAATGCATGTAACCAAGTAAACCAAGTTTTTATATCACCTTTTTCTCCCCAATTGTGAATGTCCAATTCCCACTACTTAGTAGGTCCTCGTGGTGGCGCAGTTACTCACCTCAATCCGGGTGGCAGAGGACAAGTCTCAGTTGCCTCTGCTTCTGAGACAGTCAGTCCACGCATCTTATCACATGGCTCATTGTGCATGACACCGTGGATACTCACAGCATGTGAAGGCTCATGCTACTCTCCGTGATCCACGCACAACTTACCACATGCCCCATTGAGAGCGAGAACCACTAATCGCGACCACGAGGAGGTTACCCCATGTGACTCTACCCTCCCTAGCAACCGGCCAATTTGGTTGCTTAGGAGACCTGGCTGGAGTCACTCAGCAACTCCAGGTCAGCGTCAATACTCGCTGAGCTACCCAGGCCCCCATAACCAAGTAAACTTAAAAAAGTATCTTGTCAGCTTTACTTAATGCATTTGTGTTGGGACAAAATGAATATTTTTTTTGGCATTAACTGAAACCGCAGGGATTTTTGGTTCCCAAGCATGCTTTGCACGGAACTGGATGAAGAGAGTAAATGTTGAAATTAAGTGTTATTTTATGTGTTTTTGTGCTAGATGAATACAGGGGGAGACTAATAAGTATTGTATTTAATGTTAGTTATGCTAAGATTTAGAAGATTACATTTTTTTTTTTAGAATGAATTTACACCAGAGGTGGTAGCGTGGTGATTGTGCGACCTTTACACCTCGGTTAGTAGATTCATTTTCAATAATTCAAGGATCAGAGTCCACTTATGTAGGATTTCCGTGATGTGGAAAACATGGATGGAATTACTGAATTCAGTCATAAAAGTTGCATTAGCTATAAAATGTGAAATCTCAATGAATTTGACATATTTACGACAAAAGTAAATTTTTGAATGCACAATTAAATTAATTAAAAAAAATTACATCTCAAGATGTCTAAGTGTGACTATTAAACCACAAAAGGCTGTGATTCAATGAAATAAATATATAATCTGCATGTGCTGTGTGCTTCAAAATGAATGTGTGAAGCAGTGTTAATCTCGTCAACAAAATCATTGACAAAAACGCTCGTGGACGAAGGGTTTTTTGACTTTATCAAGGATAACGAAGACGAGACAAAAAAGGCGCATCATGATGATCATAATAATTTTATTATTTTTGTTTTTATTTTTTATGCCCTTTTCTCCAAATTTGGAATGCCCAATTCGCACTACTTAGTAGGTCCTCATAGTGGCGTGATTACTCACCTCAATCCAGGTGGCGGAGGAATTGCCTCCGCTTCTCAGACAGTCAGTCCGCGCATCTTATCACGTGGCTCGTCATGCATGACACCGCGGAGACTCCGCATGTGGAGGCTCATGCTACTCTCCGCGATCCATGCACAACTTACCACGTGCCCCACTGAGAGCGAGAACCCGTAATCGCGACCACGAGGAGGTTACCCCATGTGACTCTACTCTCCCTAGCAACTGGGCCAATTTGGTTGCTTAGGAGACCTTGCTGGAGTCACTAAGCACTCCCTGGATTCGAACTCGCGACTCCAGGGGTGGTAATCATCATGACGATAATTAGACGATTTCAATAAAGCATACTGTTGACGAAATTATGATGAGATAAAAATTATACTGCGAGTTAATAACAGTGCAAGATATAAATAGAAGATACATCTTGAGAATCTGTAAATGGAAGAAGATATTAGACATAGATTCATCTAATATTTAATCCAGTATGTTGGGGATTTCTCTGCTTGAGCTGCGTGAGTTGAATACGCTGAACACAGGCATAATGAACCGCTTCAAAACGGGGTAAATACTTCATTCAAACTATTTATACATTTGTTTAATCACTATATCCACAACATACTGTATATGTAATATAACAACTTACATTTGCACAGTTTAAGGTTAACTTAAACTGTGCAAATGTATGGTTAACTTAAACTAAACGATGTGCTAGTCAGAACATGCATAATTTGCGTAATTTGTAAATACGCTGTTTCCGTATAAACACACTACATGCGATGTAATATCCTTTCACAGAAAATTAATAAGTCTCTAAAGCATGAAGAATTCAGAATACTGGCTAACTTCTAAAAAGTAGCTAATACTTCCGTCTATACATTATTATTTCAGGAGCTCAGGTTTTTCCCAACATGGACAGTATGTATATGTTTGATACATGTTTACATTAGAAAATGTTTTTAATTTTTTTCTAAATGTTTGAATATTTGATTAAAGTTTGGTCTGTTACAGATTGACACTTTTTGTCCATTTTGCACATCATCATCAACTAAACAATATCATTTTCGTTGACTAAAATTATATGTCATTTTCGTCAGAGTAAAACTGACTAAAATTTATGAATATGACAAAATATTGACTAATTTTAAAGGACATTTTCGTCAAAACAAAAAACTGTGAAAAAATAAACGCTGGTGTGAAGCCGGTCGCTCGTATGCTGAAAACACCCTCATCATGAGCATCACACGCTCTGTGTCTGTGTAGTAGAGCACTTTGAAGCGTGCAGCACATACAGACTAAATATTTATTTCAATGAAATCATTGCTTTTTGGAGTTTAATAATCACACAGGGCCATGTAGCAAACTGCTTACCTGGAGGTGAGAATCTGCTGTCAAAAACACACAGAATTTTTTTTTAATGTAGTATAATAATAATAATGTATTAAAGCACTATCTTACATCTGTGATATGCAGCACTTCATTTGACAAAAATATCTCCAGTGTTGTTTCGGATTATGCTGTGAGGATTTTGTAGAAAAGCAATTCATTTGATGAAAATAATGCAATGTTATGTTTAAAATTCTAATTAATTAAAATAATTATATTTTCAGTTGATTCAAGTTTGAAATTAATTTGATTAGACACCATTTTGATGATGAAATTTAATTAAACTGTCGAATATAGAATTTTGAAAAAATAACCCTATAATAACCACAATTATAATGACCTCTTGTGTGTTTTTGTTTAAATATTACAACCGTGTGGCGCATAAAATGTCCTGAAAATGTCCTGGAAAATTGTGCCTTGAAAAGAGTGGGAACACTGAAAGAGCAGAGCGCTGTTGTCTCGAGACACATTTTAAAAGGTTGAAGTTCTTTTTAACTTGATATGCCGTCTAGAAAACTTGGTGCTACTGCTTGAGAGGTGGAAAAAAAGATGTGGCTAGATCGTGTTTACATAGGAAAAGAAAAATGTGTTTGATGTGAATGGCCCCTAAGTCTCACAAGCATGTGATTTGAGAGCTATGGAGGGGTGGAGGGGAAGATTTTCAGCATATAACCACTTAAAAATAATACTTTTGTTCTTCTGCAAAGCTATAATATGACTTCATGAGACTTGGAATATAGCACATGAGTCATATGAACTTATTATATGGTGTATTTTTTTATTTATTTTTTTGGTCAATTTTGGAGCTCAACAACCCCAGTCCTCATTCATTTCTGTTGCATGAATTAATATTTTTGGGTGTACTGTTCCTTTAAAAGCTGTCATATAATTTCTTTCCTACTTTCTACCCTGATTTCACACTAACACACATGCCTCACTACCAAAACAAGCCTTTAGTTTACAGTTACACCTGTGTCTTTTTGGCCTGAGAGACACACTGACAAGTTTCAGGCAATTTTCCACTTTCAACCGCCATGACCGTTTTCACCGTTCCAATCTCCCAGCAGCTCTGAATGCTCGCAGCTAATTCCCTCACATTAGACTCAATCATCGTCCATCACTTCAGCCATGCCAACCTGCTCCATGCTGACAGCAATCATGGGGAATGCCAGAGCCAGCAGATGCCAGAGGAAGCTGAACCCGAGCTGTCCCGACCGGAATGCCACTCGTCATGCCACTGCAGTGCCAGCTGCCTCTACCAGCATGTCATGCAGAAAGAACGGCACAAGCCACATAACTTGTCCAGAGCTCATTGCAAACAAGTCTCAACTGAGCACAGGCAGAGAGCAGCTTATGGGGAATAAAGCACATTGTTTGACAGAGCGGAGGATAGGGTGCGCTTAACCAGACATGTGTGCATCACTTTGCTGTTTTGCAAGCACGGCTGCTGTTATTACTAAGTTTGGATCCATAGTGACTATAGCAACAAAAACTCACATATCCACACATTTATAAGAGTCCTTACTGCACTATATACAAAGAGTGTCTGTATAGTATCTTGTGGGATTGTGCACCTGGCCTTCATAGTTATCCAATAAACTCACTCATTTAAAGGGAACATATTCATACTATTCAGAGGCAAATGACTCTTTTGACCAGTGTGCACGACACACACCATGACCAGAATAGTCAGATTACGGAACGAATGACTCTTATGAGTCGGTTCTTTTGATTCTACAGTGCACGACACACACCATGACCAGTATTACCATATTCTGGTAAAATATGAAATCATTTCATAATTTGTTAACAGGCTACAGAGGGCAGTACATTTCCAAATATTTCTTTCTAAACAATGCAAAAAGCATCATTAATGGAACCATTACGAAATAAGCATTGTTAAGAGGAATTTGAATCGTAACCGGAATCGTTAAATTCCATATGATTCCAATCCCAAATATGTAAACATACAAAGCAAGCTTTACAAGTTTTGCATAAACAAACTATAACTAGTATGTATACAATGCTGTAACGCAATGTTCCCTACCCTGTCCAACCATACCATTTATTGTGTGAGGCAAAATCGGGCCATTTTAGAAATCGTTGTGGTAATACAAATGGCAAATGACAATGAGGGGGTGGGAAATGGTCATGTAAACCTAAGTTACTACTGTTTTTGACGCAAAAAAATCTTGTCTAAAATGTTAAAAGCACACAGCTTAAAAAAGATGAGAAATTTGGCAAGTGTTTTCCCATGTAATACTTTGCATCGATCATCACTTCAGCATTGGTGTTTGGCTCTTACCAGGCAGATCAGAACAGGATGCACTCATTGAAGCCACTGGCCAGCAGACGTTCTCCCAGCTGCTGTAGAATAGCCACACTGATGCAGAAAGGGAAGGAGGAGTTTCATAAAAACAGAGCGTCCCACAGGTGGAAGAAACACATCTGGGATAGAAATAGGAAAACAAATGAATTATTGCAAATGTGGTTTGTTGTCTTCACACTGTAATAATTAAAAGAATGCATACAGAATAAAATCAGCAACAAAAGCATATTGATATTATTTTAGAGGAAATGCCGGTCATAAAAACCAGGACAGTCTGATGTGTGACCATCAACAGCAGAGCATCTTGAGAATACAATTGAGTTATTACAGTTATTTGCTGTTTGTACCATAACAGACTGCACAATAAACTTGATGAAACAAAGCACATTTACTGTCCATCAGCACTTATTGTTTTGGAAATTTACTTTCTGAAGAAGAACCCTTCTTGCACATCATTATTAAAGACATTATCAAAACATTTGATATACCATTAAAGCCAATATATATAATTTACAATAAAGCATTTTACTGTAGAAAACATACATTTCAAGGAAAATCACCCCATTCGCTGTATTGTTTTCAGGAAAACAAAGAACCATCTTGTGAATCTCGCAAAATCTATCGAGAACATGTCTGCAAAAAAATTTAAAAAAAATAAAAATAATAATAATAATTATTATGTCCCTAAAAAAAAAAGCACACAAGTCCATTAAGATGATTTTGTAATGTGACATTATTTTTATTAAAATTAAAAAAACATTTCCCCCCAAATAAAAAAATAAATTAAAAATCTCATTCTCATTACCATAATGGAAAAAAGATACTACTATTTAAATTGCAAAGTATTTACACTTCACAGAAGTTAAATTTTTGTACAGCCTTTATGCAGATTTTAACAACAACAACAAAAAATATGTTATATATTTTAAAAAATAATTTGAAGATTTATGCATTTCAATTTCATAACAAAATTCCATCACATTGAACTGAGTAATCTATTCAATGTCCTGCCTTTAATTTATGCTAATTTTAATAAAAAATCATAATAATAAAAATAAAAAAAAGGAATTGCACTACACTACAATGTAATTAGATTTAGAATCTAATCAGAATCACCATAGAACATAATGGGAACTACGAAAAAGTAAACATTTGATCACATTACAGTAATAAGAATGAGATTATCATAATGTCACAATGAAAAACAATGGCTTCATTTTCATTATGCAAAATATATATTTTATTATTCTTTTGATTTTTGGGGTGATTTATGACCCTGATATGTTTTTGTGAGATCATTCACCCATATCACCATAACACTGAGCTGCATTCATTGCATATTAACATAAAATAGTTAAAGGTTACCCTCAGCTGTAGGTCTGCATTAGTCACTGATACTTACGGGTGAACATTGTAAGGAACCATGGGATAGCGTACAGCTGAAAGGAACAGAGAGAAAAAAAGAACATTCAGTCTAGAACATAAGCTATTTCTGCAGGAGCAAAAATGTGATTAATATGAATAAACAGCATGGGCCCTTTTGAAAATTCTTAATAACACACCACAGCGATTGTGAAATTCATTAGAAGAAACCTGTGTTTGTAATTCAAGCCTTTGCTTGACACCCCTATGTGAAATGAGAGGACTTGTGTGTGGGTGTGTAATGAACAGCCGACATCCCCTCATCTCTTTCTCTCCCTGTCTCCCTCCGGCACCTGTTCCAACACTTCCTCTTTTCCCATGCTTTTGCTTGGTTGCGGTTGGGTAGGATGTATAATCCATTTCAGCAGTTGATTGGTGGCTCTGCCTCAAAGGAGCTGAGGGAAAATGAAGGACGAGCATTGGACGGGTTTCAGTCTAGCCAGCACAAGTTTCCTGCTGGGAAGAGCTCCATCTCTTTCTGTGATAGACTGACCACTGCTAAACATGACAGCAGCTGCTGTGGGGTTTTTCCCTCTTAAGTTAAAGGGATAGTTCACCGGAAAATAAAAATTATGTCATTATTACTTACACTCATGTCGTTCCAAAGCAGTTTAACTTTCTTTCTTCCGTGAACACAAAAGGTGATATTTTGATGAAAATCCTTATGATGAGAGTTCACGAGAGAAGTAACGATATCTGATTTATAGACAAATCATTCTTTTGAGTTGGATCAAGAATCAATTGATTTGGTTCGCAAACCTGTGATGAATGATTCATTAATGAATCAGACTGATCCGGTTCTCTAGTTAACCTCACTGACTCAATGATTCGGTTGCAGCGGTTAACAGCTCACTGTTATGGACAATTATCAGTGAATAACGACTTAAATTGCTGTCTTTTCCACACACTAAGCTATCGTACGACTTCAGAAGACTTGGAATACAGTGCAAAAGTCATATGAACCACTTTTGTGTATTTGTTTTTTATTTATTTATTTTTTGTGATTTTTGAAGCTTGACACTCCCAGTCCACGTTCACTTTTATTATTTGGAAAAGAGTGGCCAGGACATTCATCAAAATTTCACCTTTTGTCTTCCATAAAATCAACATGGTCTTACCGTATGGTTTGGAACAACATGAGGGTGAGTAAATGATTACAGAATTTTCATTTTCAGATTTACTACTCCTTTAAGAGGCATGCATGTTGGGAAAATGTCCAAAATAACATCTTGACGCCCAAAATACTGTCTTAAAGACGATGTCAGCAACTACATAAGCTTTAGAAAAGAAATACAAGACAATAATGCCCACCATTGAGTACATCATTGATTACATCATTAACAAATGTTGAAGTGGAAAGATGTGCTATTATGACTAAGCAACTTTGTGGATGTTCGAGAGGAAAGCAAAATAAAAATCGGTTAGTTTTGGCCAAATAATGCAGGGCTATATCTAACATTATCAGAATGCCAACATGAAGCAGAACAGGAAACTAGGTCACTTTGCTGTGAATTTCATGCCTTCTGCAGCCAAATATAATAACACTCATGGAGACATTATTAAACTGAGCCAAAGCCCCCACTAACATCAGCCAAGATGAATTCATGCCTCATAGACAGTTTGATAACAACAAGATAAGTCAAGTGAAGATCAAATATTATCCCAGCTATAATGAAATTTAAAACGACAACTGTGAGGAGAAACAGCCATTGTTGTAATGTGCAAAAACAATTTTGGTATTGTGACAACCCTAACTTGCCCTGATGAATGACAGTGTGAACTATTATTTCTAAGGGTCAGAGGGTGGAGAAAGTTAATTTAAAACTACATGAAGACTGTTTTGGTGCAAGAAACAAAGCTGTCCTTTTCTGCATATCACGACACTGTTTTGCAGCCATCTTCAGCCTGTCGTGGCCCGTTCTGCATAATGGGGCGCTCCGTTTCAGCTTATCGCGGCTCATTCGGCCCCGTTTGCGGCCAGCCAACCGGGAAAGGTCCTGGTTCTCCCGATGGCCGTTCCGCCCCTGATAACCGGTGTCACAGTCTGTCTCACTCATGTTTCCTAGGACTCTTATTTTGAAGTGTTTTCCCGGACTACATTTCCCAGTATGCACTGCCCTCATCACTGCCATCTGTTCCTGATTGTTCTCACCTGTTTTCCATTCCCTCATTAGCTTTTGTATGTATAAATACCCTCTTGTTTAGTTCCTTCTTTGTCAGTTCTTGTTTGTTGTTGTTTTGAGTTCTCATTTGTTGTTTCCCTGTCATCATTTTTATTAAAGCCTGCACATAGATCCTACATCTCCTGTCTCATCTCAGCAACCATCCGTTACAACTGGAATGCAAGTAAACTTTAACCGCTTCAACTTTGGTGCATTTTTTGGCTTCCGCTTTTTTCACACCCAAATTTAAAAGCTCACCATACACACATAGAGTGGACTAGCTGCAAAAAATTGGTCTCATTTTACAGAATTTGATCATTTCACTCTTATGATGAAAAACTCATTTTAAATTTCTAATTTAATTTGTAAGCATGTAATTATGGTTCTGTTTACAGCATCTGCCTGTAAAAAGTCTTATTCATTACACTAGATGGCAGCAAGTACTAGGAAAAACAATTATTCCTCTATCACCTTCAATCACAATATACAAGTCTGAAATGTAGGTGGCGCTCTTTCGAAGCTGAGCACTCACACCATAGACATCCAGTCAATTCTGGATCACATGCATGTTCCCAACTGTTTAATTTAATTTAACTGTTTAACAGTAAAATTACTGTTACAGTAATGAGAAGCATCACTGAAAACAATAGGAACAGTAAATCTAAAACATCTGACTGTGGTGTTTATCAGTGAATATCAGTGAATAGCGACATAAATTTTGGTCTGTTCCACACACAAAGCTATCATATGACTTCAGAAGACTTGGAATACAACGGAAAAGTAATATGGACCACTTTTGTGTGTTCTTTATTTATTTATTTGATTATTATAACTTTTTTTAAGCTTGACAGTCACAGTCCACATTCACTTTTATTATATGGAAAAGAGTGGCCAGGACATTCATCAAAATTTCAACTTTTGTCTTCCATGAAAAAAAGTCATACCATATGGTGTGGAATGACAAGAGGGTGAGTAAATGATTACAGAATTTTCATTTTCAGGTTTACTATTCCTTGACACTGCCATTTTCACTGATTTCAATTTTTAAAAAAATAATTGTACCTCAATGACTGTGTAACAGTAATGAGAAGCATCACTGAAACAATGGAAACAGTAAATCTAAAACGTCCGACTGGGGGGGCGATTTAGGATCATGTACAAAAATGTCAATGATCCTAAATGTAGGCTTCACTTTCTTTATGCAAAATATAATTTCAGATTTTTTTATATTGATAAACATGACCAAGACATTTTCTTGACAGGTTTCAGAAGAATCATGCAGCAGATGGTCCCTTAAAAAAATTTATAAAATGAAATAAACCCAAGGTGACAATTGCTTGTACTGACAAGAAATCAATCAGAATCCATGTCAACTGGGAATCATGGCAAGGTTAATTGTACTCTATATAATAGCCTGTATATTACAGACTCCAAGTTCAGCAGTAGATTATATCAAAGTCGTTCTAGCAAGTCAGTCCACTGTTGGCAATCTTTGGAACGCTCTCGGGAGACTATTTCCAGTCATGCCAGAGCAGCTCCTATCTATCTGAATGGGGGAACACCGAAATCTCAGAAACGGTTGGTCAAGATTATGATCAAAGAACTTGTATAGCTAATGCGCATGCACGTTAGCGAGTTAGCGAGTCCATTCATTTAAATAGAAGTGGCCCGTCTCTGTTAAATAATCTCTGATTATATCCTCTCAAAGTCTGCATATGATTCTTGTTGTCTAACTATAACAACAGCTGTTAAAGAGTCTGAACAGCACACCAGCTCACTACACTTCATCAGAGACAGATTCAATACTTATTCCCAAAACAAAAATCTCCACACATTCCCCAGCATCCAAGACATTACCTCAAGAATTATTCCCACATGTTATTTGGATGCACAAATGAACAGTTGTGAGATTTGTTCCCTGGATTTGTCTTTGGAGGTCAGCTATCCATCAGTGTATTGTGAGGTCATCCCAGCATTTGAAAAAGAAGGAAGCAGGTGTGTGTGTGTGTGTGGGTGTGTGTGTGTGTGTTTGTGTGTTTGTGTGTGGAGAACTTGGCCAGGGCTCAAATTTCAGGGTTATCTCCATGTGTGAGCGTCCTATCAATGACATGAGCTACAGCCAATCTGATTTCTGACAAGGATGTAAATGAAAAGATAAAGTCAATCATTTCAGAGGTGATTTGGCTTCAAAAACAAGCAACTGCACATGTGATGAAATGCATTATAGCTCTGATAGGTCTTGGACTATTAATAATTAAAATGGAAGAATTTAAAATTGATTGAAACATATCTCAACAACTACAGTAGCTTTGATGATTATGGATTGATTCATTAGATGACCACTTGAAAGGGCATATATTTCAAACAAGCTTCCCTCATTAGTGGTGCTTACTAAAAGGATCACTATTATTATTGCTCATACTTGAGGTTAGGGTTTTGAATGAACCTTTACCCTTAAGTATTAAATGGATAGTTCACCCAAAAATGAAAATTCTGTCATGTATTCATCCTCATGCCATCCCAGATGTGTATGAATTTCTTTCTTCTGCAGGACACAAACAAAGATCTTTAGAAGAATATCTCAGCTCTGTAGGTTCTTATAATACAAGTGAATGGTCATCAGAACTTTGAAGGTCCAAAAAGCACATAAAGGCAGCAAAAAAGTAATCACGAAGTGATATGATAGAGGTGGGTGAGAAATAGATCAATATTTAAGACCTTTTTTAATATAAATTCTCCTCCCTGCCGAGTAAATGGCAATATGCACAAAGAATGTGAATCGACAAAAAAACCTTGAAAGTGAAGATTTATAGTAAAAAAGGATTTAAATATTGATCTGTTTTTCAACCACACCTAACATATCGCTACTGAAGACATGGATTTAACCACTGGGGTGGTATGGTTTACTTTTATGCTGCTTTTATGTGCTTTCTGGTCACCATTCACTTGCACTGTATGGACCTACAGAGCTGAGATATTCTTCTAAAAATCTTCCTTTGTGTTCTGCAGATGAAACAAATTCATACACATCTGGGGTGGTATGAGGGTGAGTAAATGAGTGAATTATGTAATTATTTACTAACTCTCATGTAATTCCATACCTGTGTTCCAAGCGTTTTGAAAAAAAATAGCTTTGTGTGAGGAATAAACTCTATATTAAGTCACTGTTTACTTATAATCTTCTTGAGAGATGCGGTGGAGGGGAAGATTTTTAGAGAACAGCAACTGTTCCTCACATAATGCCATTGTATGGCTTCAGAAGACTTGGAATAAAGCACATGATTAATACGGACCACTTTTATGGCTTTACTCATGTTGTTTGGAGCCTGACAGCCGTGGTCACTGTGACCTGTTATTGAATAAAAAAATAAAAATAAAAAAACCTGCATTAAGATTAAGAGATGACAGAATTTATTTTTCAATGAACTATCCCTTTAAAACATTAATCTCAGGATGACACTTACATCTAGTATGAATCCAATCTTGTTGAGGTGACTGCTAAGCTCTGGATCATGGAACACAATCATCTGCGAGGAGACTGTCAGATATTCTGAAAAAGTGAGAATAAAGAGCATCCAGGCATTTACACTCAGGCCAGAAACACTTTTCCACCGTTATACCCGTGGCTGGACAAACTCTCGGCTCAAAGCTCACTCAGCGAACAAAACAAAGCAATTCTGGCCCTGAAGTGCTGACAGCTGAGCTACCAAACTCAAACAACAAACATGCTCAAATGTCAGGCTGTAGAAATCCTTTTAGTATATCTGGCTGCAATCACTGTAGTGTAACAGCCGTAAACAACAGCAAAACAAGCATGCACATGCATTGCAAACTGTCGCACACGACTCGTGGATGTTGTAAATTAAAGAAATGTGGGCACTTTTTTAGCCTAAAATGAAAATCACACTCCAATTCAGTACAGTGGTTGTATGCTTTTTAATGGTTTGGACAGAAAGGTGGTCTTGCCTTGTATTACATGAGAGTTGTCCTTCAGGAACAAGTTGTACAGATATTTGGGGATAAAGGCTGACATGCATGCATACACAAGAGCAAGGAGGAAAAGGAGGAAAAAATAAAAATAAGACTTGATTAGAAAAACTACAGCCGCTTAATATCAGGAAGAATGTTTAAAAAGGTAATTTTAGAAATCTTACCTTAGTTGTTGAAATTAAGATACAGGAAAAGTGCACAAAGTGAATCCAATCCTGAAGCAAAAACATCAAATGAGAGGCACCAACATACTGGATAAACAAATATGAATCTCACAGAACCTGTCCAAAAAAATTTATAAATAAAGAAAAGAAAAATTAAAAGAAAAGCAGAAGAAATTATAGTTGGCTTAAAAAAATAAAGCATATTTTTATGACCGTTGAGATTTTTTTATATATTAAAATATAATATAAAACATATTTGTAAAATGGTAAATCTTGTCATTTAAATTGTAAAATTTTAAAACATTATGGTAGTATTTGTTGTACTTTAATTTATACATATTTTAATAAACAAATGTATTACAATTTTTTTTTTATTGTGATTATATTACATTATGCATTTGGCAGGCAATAATTAATCCAAAGCAGTGTCAGAAATTTACTTTTCTAGAAACAGGCAATAATTGCCCCCTGTATTTAATTTTAAGAGGGTTTTTTTTACATTTATGAGGGCTTTATATATATATATATATATATATATATACATACTGTGTCATTCTTTTTTTAAATACTTCAATTTAATCGATTCATTTAAATAAATTCTCAATCTTAATAATTAAATTGAGAATTAAATTAAATCAACATCAAATCATATTTTATGTGATATAACTAGCTACAATCATGATATAACTAACTATAATTATAATTTATGTGTATAACTAAGATTAGAATAGAATATTAAGAACTATATTAGATTTTTTTTTTTAATTAAATCAATAAATAACTTTTCCCCCACATTTTGAATTTCAGGGGTATTTTTGTCACTTTTGGGGACATTTGTGCCACGAGCCTCCCTTAATTTCTGACCCTGATCAAAAGTGACTTACAGTGCACTCAAACCTGTGACCCATGAGAATAATTAGAATAAAAAAATAAAAAATAAAAAACCCTCAAAGGTAAAATATCTGGCATTACATAAACATAATGTCACAATCTTAAAAATAAGTTTTGTTTTCTTTAAGCAAACTATAGTGTCTTCTTTCATGTGATTTTTGGGGTGAAATATGACCTGGACATGTTTTTAACAGGTTTTGTGAGATTCACACACACACAGCCATTTAAAAATCACATCAGAGTAAGTATGAAATATATACTGTATATATAAAGCTTCAAGATCGTCCGTTCCACAAGCTCTTTAAAGATCTGTTGGTGCCATCTGGTGGCAGGGTGAGTAAACTGTTCCTCAGTCACCTTGCCAGTAGACCAAGTCAGAATGAGACACCACCCAGGCCTTCAGGACCCGTCTGAGCTTGATGTGACCCTGAGGTGAAGACAGCAATTGAGTACTGCTGATATCGAGGGATGTCAACTTCAATCTGTGTGACAAACAACAACAAAATAGAGGCTGACATTCTGAGAGACTTTCAAGTATGCACCCTTAAACGAACTCAAATGAGCAGCTGGATGGGCAATCAGTGCTGTTGACCACCAAACATTATGAAATATTCAGCAGGGGATAGTCAAATCTTAACCGGGCTTAAAGGTGAAGTGAGGCACTCAGCAAACAAAGTGAATTATTCAACAGACTGATAAATTATTCAGTACTTCAATAACCTCAATCAGTGCCAAGTCTATTTAAGACAGGGAAAGGATTCACATCTGTCTGTCAGTGGGGATGGGCGTGTCCTTATCGATGCTGTCGTATTTTGATTGGATATTTCCCTGTGGAAGTATAGAAACTGATTTGAATAATAAATCTACAGGAAATGCTGAATCTAAATCTTAAAGGGATAGTTCACCCAAAGAAAATAAAAAATTCTCATAATTTACTCACCCTCATACCATCCCAGATGTGTATGACTTTCTTTCTTCTGCTTCACAAACAAAGATTTTAAGGAGAATATCTCAGCTCTGTAGGCCCATATAATGCAAGTGAATGGTGACCAAAATGTGTAGCTCCAAAAAGCACATAAAGGCAGCATAAAAGTAATCCATATGACTCCAGTGGTTAAATCCATGTCTTCTGAAGAGATATTATAGGTGTGGGTGAGAAACAGATAAATATTTAAGTCCTTTTTTACTGTAAGTCTACACTTCCACTTTCACTTCCACATTCTGGTGTGGAAGTGACTTTCACTTTCACATTCTGCCACCTACTGGTCATGGCTGGTCAAAGGTGGAGCTTTGTATTAAAAAAGGACTTAAATATAGATCTGTTTCTCACCCACACCTATTATATCTCTTCAGAAGACATGGATTTAACCACTGGTGTGGTATGGATTACTTTTATGCTGCCTTCATGTGCTTTTTGGAGCTTCAACATTTTTGTCACCATTCATTTGCATAGTGAGAACCAACAGAGCTAAAATATTCTTCTGAACATCTTCGTTTATATTCAGCAGAAGAAAAAAAGTCATACACATCTGGGATAGCATGAGGGTGAGTAAATGATGAGAGAGTTTTCATTTTTGAGTGAACTAATTCTTTAAACCTGTGAAAAGTGTTAACGTAGTCAGCACATAAACGGATGATTGTTTAATATTGCAATGCACAAAGTTATTGCTTAAGAGTGAAATGTGCATTGGATTTATGTCAGCATTTGATTAGTTGCACACATTATGCAAATAAAATAAAATAAAAAACACTTAAGAATCAAAGGTCCAATAATGATAAAGAAAATGCCAGCCATGCTTTTTAGCTGCCAAATGTATTGACATTGACTCAAAAAAAAAAAAAAAAAAGGAATCGATTTAATCAGCACAGAGTTCCTTATTAAAATGAGGCATAAAACATTTAATGCAGAAAGATTTCAATATATATATATATATTGGCAATCAGGGTATACAGTATAAATTAATCATATTGTTCACCTCAACTCCCAGTAATGCAGCCAATGGCAGACCTCTGAGAAGTGGAGGAATATCCACCCTCACCTCCTTCCAGATCTGATTCTTCTTGTATGGGTAAGCCTAAGAATAAACAGCAAACGTCCACAACATATTAGTACCCATTATGAGATAATAAGAGTTTCACTGTTAAAACTAATTTTGTCTACTGTATATATTAAGCTGAAAATCTAATTAGAGAAATATATGGTAAATCATGCAAAACTTAGCTAGACTTAAAGGAATTTTCCGTGTTCAATACAAGTTAGGCTCAATCGACAACATTTGTAGCATAATGTTGATTACTACAAAAGATATTTCTGACCCGTCACTCATTTATTTAAAGGGATAGTTCACTCAAAAATGAAAATTCTTTCATCATTTACTCACCCTCATGCCATCCCAGATGTGTGTGTCTTTCTTTCTTCTGCTGAACACAAACAAAGATTTTAACAAGAATATCTCAGCTCTGTAGGTCCATACAATTCAAGTAGCTACAAAAAACACAAAAAGGCAGCAAAAAAGTAATCCATATGACTCCAGTGGTTAAATCTATATCTTTAGAAGCAATATGATAGGTGTGGGTAAGAAACAGATAAAAATGTAAGTTCTTTTTTTACTCTAAATCTCCACTTTCACTGTTTAGTTTCACTTTAACATCTGAAAGTGAAAGTTAATGTGGATATTTAGAGTAAAAAAGGACATACATTTTGTTCCATTTCTCACCCACACCAATTATATTGCTTCTGAAGACATGGACTTAAACACTGCAGTCATATGGATTACTTTTATGCTGCCTTTATGAGATTTTTGGAGCTACATAGGTCTGTTCACCATTCACTTGCATTGTGAGGACCTAAAGAGCTGAGATATTTTTCTAAAAATCTTCGTTTGTGTTCTGCTGAAGAAGGACAATCATACACTTAGATGAACACATCTTAGATGGCATTAGGGTGAGTAAATGATAAGAGAATTTTCATTTTTGGGTGAACTATCCCTTTAAGAAAACAAAAATTGCAGTTGCAGTGAGGCACTTACAATGGAAGTGAATGGGGCCAGTTGGTAAACATAAAAATACACACAGTTTTAAAAGTATGGCCATAAGATGCAAACTAATTAAATGGTCAAAAGTTATGCCCAATTTTACAACTTAGTTGCCATGACAATGTAACATCTGTAAACCCTGTAATCTGGTAAATGCTGTAATGCCGGTAAAGCCCTGATTTGATCACACTAAAATCATGTTTATACATATAATGTTTACGTCTTGAGGCTATAGTTCTGAAACAAAATGTATTTTGATGTTTATGGACAGGCCCCCATTCACTTCTATTGCAAGTGTAACTTGATTTTTGTTTTTAAAAAATTATGGGGACAAGTCGAAAATAATTTTTGTGGTAATCAACATTATGCCACAAATGCTGTTGATTCCAGAACATTCCTTTACCACCTAAAAAATAGTTATGAGAATAGCAAAACCACCTTTGTGGGGACTTTTCCAACCAAAAGTTTAAGACTAAACCTAAGTCTAAAGTAGAAGCATTATTTAATTATTAAAATTAAAATTATTTCCTATTTGAAATGAATATGAACAACAGGATACGAGATCACGTGCAACATCACTGGTTTTGAATGAACAAGGCATTATACACTACTGTTCAAAAGTTTTAAAACACAACGACATACTTGATTTTGAGAAATCGATGCTTCTGTTACCAAAGGATGCATTAAATTGATCTAACAATACTACCAAAGGGGTCTGGGTTGCTCAGCGAGTAAAGACGCTGACTACCACCCCTGGAGTTGCGAGTTCGAATTCAGGTTGTGCTGAGTGACTCCAGCCAGGTCTCCTAAGCAACCAAATTGGCCTGGTTGCTAGGGTGGGTACAGTTACGTTGGGTTAACCTCCTCGTGGTCACCATAATGTGGTTCTCACTCTCAGTGGGGTGCGTGGTGAGTTATGCATGGATGCTGCAGAGAGAGCGTGAAGCCTCCATCTATGTCTCCGTGGTAACGCGCTCAACAAGCCACGTAATAAGATTCATGGATTGACAGTCTCAGACGAGGAGGCAACTGAGATTCATCCTCCGCCACCCGGACTGAGTCACTACACCACCACGAGGACTTAGAGCACATTGGGAATTGGGCATTCCAAATTGCGGAGAAAAGGGAAGAAGAAAAAAAAAACAATACATTTGCAAATTAGTTTTACATTATAAATGTCTTTACTGTAAGCCTAAATCTAACTCAACCCCAAACCCAACCCCAAATTGCTACTTTGGAGAAGGATTAAAGGAATATTCCGGGTTCAGTACAAGTTAAGCTCAATCGACAGCATTTGTGACATAATATTAATTGACACAAAAATTTATTTTGACTTGCCCCTCCTTTTCCATAAAAAAAGCAAAAATCTGGCTTACAGTGAGGCACTTACAATGGAAGTGAATGGGGCCAATTTCTGAACCTTAAAATATGCACTTTTTCAAAATTATAGCCACAAGACAAAGAAAATGTGCGTAAAAATGATTTCAGTGTGATAAAATCACTTACTAACCTTTTCTGTGTGAAGTTATGGCCAATTTTGCAACTTCATTGCCATGACAACGTAATGTCAACAAACCCTAAAACCCTTTTATAAAAGTATAAGCTTCACATTTCTGTGTTTAAACCCTCCAAAAATTGTCCACATTCACTTTCATTGTAAATGCCTCACTGTAATACAGATTTTTCCTTTTTTTAATTTTTGTGGTAATTTTTGTGGAGCTGAACTTGTATTAAATTTATTCCCTTTTTCTTTGTGTGGACATCCACATTGATCCAACATTGAGGTGATTTCATCAGATTTTGCTATTATTGTAATGAGCCATTTTCAGAAATGTGTGTGAGTGTGAAAATCACCTTGAGCAGTCTGTCGATGAAGACAATGCATGTGAGCTGGTACTCAGTGTCTCTCTCTCTCTCGGATAATGAGCGGCAGTGTGATGGTGGCTGACAGTTCATTACTGCTGTTAGACTGAAGCAGACTGGATTGTCTGCGTAACACACAGAACACTTCTGTATCATCACACAGAAACCAACTGCTGCCAAACACACCACAATACTTACAGACCCCACCGAATAAAGTTTTGCTGCTATTAGTCTGTGTCTGTTCGCTTTGAAGTTATCTAAATGCTAGTGTACTCCTAAACACTGAAAAATTAACTGTTCGCAAATACACACATTTAAAATTGAGTCTTTTTCTTCTGTGAAAACTGACCAAATATTGATGACATCATCTTGAACTCAAGGGCGTATTCATATTTTTGACCAATCAAATGCTCTGTAGAATGAGCATGTCCCTCCCCCTAATACCACTGGTTTCTGACTGGCACTAACAAGTAGCAAATCATGGCTCACGGCTGTGACATACACTAAATCCTAGTTTCCATAACTAAATCCTAGGAGGGGGTGGGGGGGCTTTCGACATGTCCTGCACTAATTTCCTGTTTAATTGGAAATATGTTATCACAGGAAATACTGTATAACTTGTTTTTTAAATGATTTCATAGGTCTCTAAAATATGGAGATAAAATGTGAGCTAGTGACGTAAAAAGATAACTTTTTCTTACTTCTGATAATGGGTAGTATGTCTCTCCAGCAACATCCTTCAATATCTGGAATGAAAACATCAGAAGCATCAACATTCAGTTGATTTGTTAGAAACACAAAAAAAAAGTCCAATATTGTCCAGATTTAGCAATACATTTTTTCAAAAATAACTATCAAATTTATATCAATCTAAAGGTTGTATCTAAATCTTACAAAATTTAAATTCTCTCATCATTTACTCACCCTCAGCCCTTCCCCAGATGTGTTTGACTTTCTTTCTTCTGCTGAACACAAACAAAGATTTTTAGAAGAATATCTCAACTCTGTAGGTCCATACAATGCAAGTGAATGGTGACCAAAACTTTGAAGCTCCAAAAAGCTCATAAAGGCAGCATAAAAGTAATCCATATGACTCCAGTAGTTTAATCCATATCTTCAGAAGTGATATGATAGATGTGGTTGAGAAACAAATCAATATTCATGTCCTTTTTTCCTATAAATTCATCCTCCATGCCCAGTTGGTGGCGATATGCACAAAGAATTTGAACCGTCAAAAACAAACAAAGAAGAATTTGAAAGTGAGATTGAAAGAAGAGGAGATTGATAGACAATGAGAAGTGGATGGAGATTTAAGCAGAAGTGTACATTACATTGCTATTATCTACTGTAAATGAAGTCAAGTTCTTACTTTATACTCAATCACATCTTCAAATGCATGAGTTATATTTCCAAATGCAAAGCACAGAATTCACAGTTTAACAATGTTTGTTTAACATCTTGGTATGTAGACTAGACTCATGTACAACACAGTAAAACCACGGTAAAACCATAGCAGGCTTCTTTAATAAGATTTTGTATCTTTTTATGACCTCAAACAAAGAAATACTCACCATATTCCTAGTTTTCATATCTCAAAGACCATCCTTTCAAAACTTGTACAACCTAACAATGCGCTCCACAGAACAATATACTGTATGGACTTGTAATTGTTTAAAAGCATATTGTCGTTGCACTGCTAGTCAGCTGTTGTACTGACTACACATGATCTAACTGCTGTACATCCAGGGCTGCGTTTCCCAAAAGCATCGTAAGCCTAAGTAGGTAGCTTAAGTTTGTGATGCATTTGGGAAACGCAGCCCAGGTTGATAGGAATCCTGATCTGATGGCTCAAATCCAAACCTTTACAGAGTTCACTGATGTCCTCGGGAAGCTCCAAATGTGCACAGCGGGGGAAGGTGGCATACAGAGGCACAGGGATGTGATAGGGTGTATTCTGGGAAGAAATGCTCTCAAAAACAGAGTCCCCCAGAAGCTCAGCTGGGGTGGGCCTGAGAGAAACAAGAACCAAGTAAAGATACTATAATTAATATATCATACAATTGCCCTGTCATGTGTTTTGAATAACAGACATGAAATGCCTATTCAAAATCGATGGACATTTAAAACGCATCCTGTAATGAGCTTGTTTTTTTTTTTTTTTTTTTTTTTTCAATTAGACCCATTGAAACAACTCGGTGTAAAAAAGTGATTAATTAAAAACCAATCAGGCTTTTCCACCCTATAATTTAAGAAAAGAACCAAACATGCGTAAATTCAATGACTGATATGTTATTCTCTTGTGCAAATTCACTGAGCTAACATGATGAGTTTGAGAATTGAGAAGAGATAAAGGTAAAGCCCTTCTCAAGACATTTCACAGAATAATGACATAATGTCAGGCCGGACAGCGTGAAGAAAGAGCTTTAGGAAGAAGAGCGAGAGTGTGTCTATACGTACGGAAATGACAAGAGAGGGTGAAAGATTAACTTTTTGAAGGGAGAAACATCAGGCATTTCCTCAATAAATCCTGCACATTTTCAGGCAGCTCCTGGGAAACACAGGGACAAAAACATTACTGTTTACATACTGTTTACATACTATAAGTGACAGGTGACAACAAGTCATTTCACAACGGCTCGAGTCTGTTTACAGTGGAAATGTTGAATCAGCACACCTGCTCGGAATGTTTACTAAAACGGACCAATCAGCTGTAAGCCTCATTCTAGTCCTCGGCAGCAGGAAAATGAGAGAATCTCTTTGTATCCAACTATATTTTCAACATAGATCCAGTGATTTAAAATTTAGTTAACTTATAATACCTTATAAAAACCACTTAAAATAATTATTATAATTAGGGCTGGCGATTTAACACGTTAATTACGCGTTAATAAAGCTTTAAAATGCCCCCGACCTGTGCATAAATTCCATAATACTTGATGCAGCAGGGGGCAGTCAGCGCGCCAGCTATACAATCAACACGCCTCATCAAACCAATGAGCAGGCAGCATACAGCCTTCCACAGATGCACTTTAGCGCTAAAAGACAACTGGACGGAGCACAACAGAATGCAGGAATTTCGCAACACATTTTTCAAAATTTCAAATGACATTTAACTTGACATATCTTGCTAAAAATACAGCACTTATGACTTAAGAGGAGCTGAAAACAAAGGAGACACGACAGAACCACAGTGAGATGCTCCAAAAGTGTGCATGAGTGCATCCAACAAATAAACAAAAAGCAGGGGAAAGTAGAATAATAACTAGGTTATGTTCAGTGATATGGAAAATTAGAAATAAACATTATTTTGATTTTAAAAGCACTTTTTGTATTGTCTAAACACTTGTCTGTTGCAACTACAAATAAACATATATATATATACATACACTGTATACAGTATCTCTCTATATACAGTATACCATATATATATATATATATATATATATATATATGATTTCATGTATTTGAATGAAATAATAATTTATTTTATAAATTATCTTAATTTGGGGGACTTTCTTAGTAAATATTGATATGCAATTAATTGCAATTAATTTAGTTAATTAACTGTCACATCATGCAATTAATTCCATAAAAATGTTTTATTGATTGACAGCCCTAATTTAAAAAATAAAAAATTATTGGGTTTGTTCAATGATATGGAAATAAACATTATTTTTTATTTAACAGACACTTTTTGTATTGTCTAAATGCTTTACTTGTCTGTTGCAACTACATTTAAATGGTATATATATATATATATATATATATATATATATATATATATATATATATATATATAGTGTGATGTAATGTATTAGAATAAAATAATATTTTATATATTTTTTTATATATTTATATTTTAATTATTATATTCCAAATTAGCCTAATTGGGGCTTATATAGATATGCAGATATAATGCATAAAATTCATTTATAAAACAAAAACAAATCACACATCATATTTGTATTTAAATTATTTCACATGGACAAGATAATAAAACTTTCTGCAAAGCATCAATAATAGAAGTCAGCTTAAGGTGTATCACAATCTGATATGTACATTTCTAGTGTACACAGTTTCATTGATAATAATATGAGCGATTTCATTTTGATATGTTGCGACAGGCCACTTGTGTCCATTGTAGACACAGTGTTTTATTTGTATTTTAATAATGCCATTTCAGGTATTTACATGACAAGAAAAAATATATGACTCTTCAAATGTATTTTTGTAGATACGAGTAAGTAAAGCAATAACCCCTTTACAATTCGGCACTATCAGACAATCATGCTATAAACCTGCCAACACCTAAACTTTTTACAAGGACATTTGGAAAACATTAGCTGTACGGTTACTGCACACCCTCTGTCATGGGAAGAAGACCTTATTTCAGTGGTTTCAAAGAAAAAACCTTTTGAGATAAGACTGAGATAAGCATGACAGTGATTGTGTACTTTTTTGTATTGCAGTAAATGGTCTATAATCAAACTGAGATCTATTTTTGCATGGAATGTAAAGTACAAAGATAAAAGACTCTATCCATTCAAACATACTAACCTTAATTGAATCCAAGCACCCGTGTTCCTCTGCCAGAACAGTGATTATGTCATCCATGCATCCTGAAGAGATATATACAAAAAAAAACATAAGATATTCCAATGGTGAAATAGATTATGACAGAAAATGGACAGAGTAATAGAACAGTTCAAACGTAATGTGAAAGTGAAATGTAAAATTCAACTCACCTAAGGTGATGATGAATGTCATTCTCTCACTGTTATCAATGCTCTGTAGAATCTGTCTTCCCTATTGGTCAACACAAGTCACATGACTTCTACAACCTCCAAAGATTGTGTCAGTATAAATTAGTAAAACAGATCATTTCAATTATTTTTGCTGTTGTTGTTGTTGTTGACATGAAAGCTGAAATAAAGACAGATTGGCCATGTTCAGCGCATACTACCATACTACTTGTATTGATGCTCGACTTGACCTACCATTTCCAATGTGATAAATGAATCAGTTACAGTAATTTTGTGCACCCATTACTTGATCGGACTGCCAAAAGTTGAGATATTTTACACTGAATTGGACTGACAATGCATAAAAACGTTTAGTTTTTGTTTTCTGAGATAATATTACAAGATTTATAGATTTATTTCTGGATGTAAGTTGTGGATGTTGTTATACAGTATGTTATACAGTGTGTTATACAGTATTTATACAGCATACTATTTCAAACCATTACTTTTTTTTATTTTATTTATTAGTTTTACTGCACAGTATGTGTTATGCATTACATTAGATGTCCATTTCAAACACAGCCATCTTCATCACCTCACACAATATTTTGCAACCAACTATATGTAAACAAAATAGGTATTTTGGGGAACATAATCAGATGTTCAGAAAAGTCAAATTCAACGCAGTCCTCATTGGTCTGAAGCAACTCTATGAAAACTTTGAGAGCATTCCACACAGATTTCAAACAGAAGAACCCCAAGAGACCAACGTCTGTTTTGGGCCCTTAAGGAAAAGGGGCCTCAATGATGGAGGGGTCACTGCAACAGAAACAGCCTTGAGCAATCACCTCTGGAGGCAGGTAAGATGGATACCTGGAGGAACAAAAAGCAAAAAAAGAAGAAAGATTTTACATAGTGCAGATGTGGCCCTTCAGAAGATAGATCGATTCAGAAGAAGACACGCCATTGCCCAGAAAATCCGAATCACAACCGGATATTACAAAACAAGCCCTGTGAGAACATGAGGGCCCCCGGTTGTGCCACTCAGCTATGTTATTTATGATGCCATATAAGGAAGCCGTTTTGATTTCCAGGATCTGCTTTTGATCAAAACAAAGATGGGCCACTATAATGCACATCTAATGTGAGTTCATATTTCTTTATTACGAGAGCACAGCGTGACCCATTGATCATTTTCCTCATGAAAGGCTGACGCTTCAGTCCAGGGCCATGATGCATCTTAAAGAGAGAGCGCACAAGATTTAAAGCTTCGCTGACTTTCTGCTCAGCAGAATTTTTTTCTGCACCCTGATATAGACTCCAATATAGCAGGAAACAAACCGAAAACATTGCACTACGCACATTTTTGTCCAATCATATGCTCTTTAGAATTGGAAAATCCTTCATTCTGCAACTGACCAACAAGTAGCAAATCATAGTTCTAGCTTATTGGCTATTTAAAAAGAAAAGTAAATGTCCCGCCCCAACTTCCTGTTTCAATAGGAAATATGTAAAAAAGAAAAGGATAGAAAACTGCTCGTTAAGCCATTTCATTGAGCCTTTAACAACAATGGTTGAGTAAATAGACAAAAATACTAACTGGCTGGGTTAGGTCAGCTTAGAAATGAATTCTTACATCATTCTTACATCATGCAGCATGTCTTTGAGTTTTCAACACAGTTCAGTGTTTCCACATACCTCACAATCCAGGAGCACATTGTGGAGGGCCAGGGCACGGTGCACCACTCTGTGTTTATTCATGAAGTCCAAACCTTCCAGAACGACATAGGTAATCTGTAGCACCTTCTCCGAACTGAGAGAGAAAGAGAGAAGAAAAGAACATTTGAATGCACCCATCATAACTATAAGCTTCTTTTAACTGATTTCACATTTATTTAAATTAAATATTTTAACTTATTTCCCATTTATTCAAATTCAAATGTAATCTTTTAACTGATGTCACATCTTAAGTATTCAAAATAAAATTAGATCTTTCAACTTATTTTACATGTACAGTTGCAATCAAAATTATTCAACCCCCCTGACCATCAATACATTCTGGTGATGTGAATTAAAACACATCAACTAAAACCTCAGTAAACAGTCAAAGTAAGTTTTTAATACACATTTGAGTGATTTTGAGAACAAAGAGTTCAGTTTACCCAAATTTTAAAATAAAAAATAACTAATTCTCTCCACAAATGTCATGTCAAAAATATTCAACCCTCAAAGTCAATCATTTGTGGAGCATCCTTTATCCTTAATAACAGCAAATAAATGTTTCAGGTAAGTGTTCTCAGGCTTCGGACACCTCTCTATTAGAATTTTTACACATTTCTCATGAGCAAAAGCTTCCAGCTCATTGACATTCTTTGGTTTCTGTGCTGCCACTGCTTCCTTGAAATCCCAACAAAGGTTTGCAATGGGATTTTAATGATGGACTGAAAGGGCCATTTAAGGACATTCCACGACCTATCCCTGAACCAGACTTCGGACAACTTGGATGTATCCTTGGTGTTATTGTCTTGCTGGAAAGTCCAGTGATCACCGAGCTTCAATTTACACACTGAAGTCATCACATTTTTCATGCCAAAAATGGTCTAATACCTGAAAGAATCCATGGTGTCAGTCACATAGTCAGGATAGCCGTTTCCTGCAGCTACAAAACACCCCCATAACAGGACTGACCCACCTCCATGCCTGACTGTGGGGATGATGTCGTTCTTGTCATCACCTTGTCATCTTACTCCAGACGTACTGCTGACCCATGGGTCTAAAACTCATTTTCAGTTTAGTGTCATACGTCTATAAAACCTTCTTCCAGGACTCAACAGGTCTTTCCTACTTCTTTCCTAATTACTTCTTGAATATTCAAGTCAACATTTCCCTTGGTGAAGTTTTGCTCTCTTCCACACCCCAAGAAGGTTGCTGTTGTACCATATTTAAAAAATGTATGCATGGTGCTGCCAACTTTGTCTATTGGAAATTGAAGTGCCTTGGAAATGTACTTTTAGCCATGACCTTTCTTGTGTAATGAAATAATCTCCTCTATTAGCTTTTGAGACAGCTTATTTTTAATTGCATTTTTTGCATAGAAATACATTTTTGCTTACAATGCTAAACTTACATTTTAAAATTTAAATAAGTGCCATTGCAGAATGATGACTTAATTTTGTTTTAAAACAATTACTTGTGTAGCCTTACATATTTAAGAAACAGCTACATGCAATAGGGGTTGAATAATTATGACATGTCTGTATTTTACAAAATCCTGCTATTTAGAAATATTTGGTTATATATTCACACTATGACTTTGAATGTGTCACTCAACTGATATAGATGTAAAGTTTAAAAATTCTGGGTCATTAGAAAAGCTTACCATTGTAAATCCTCACTGTTTTGGGGATTTACAAATTTTTCGATTGCAACTGTATTCAAATTTAGTATTTTAACTTATTCCACATTTGTCTAAATTCAGTCTTTTAACTGGTCACATTTATTCAAATTCAATCTTTTAACTTATTTCAAATTTTCTTTAATTCAACTGAAATTGCATTAATTTATTTCACATTTATTCAAATTACATTTTAACAGATGTCACATTTATCAAAATTCAAAGAATATTTTTAACTTTCACATTTATTAAAAAAATTTTTTTTCAGATTAACAATTTTTTTTTATTCACATATTTGAACATAGAAAAACAAAACATATATTTACACAGAATCAACATTAACCCCCACTTTTACCCCTCCCAATCCCCAATCCCACTCCACCCTGGCCCCCAACAACATCCCAATGTTCGTACATGATATAGACACAAAAAAATAAAAAAATAAAATAAAAATAGAATAAATATATACATATATATATATATATATATAATCACACATCCATAAATGACAGATATCTGCCCCATTTCTCCACGAATAAGTTAAACTTTTTCAAAGGCCGCCACCCTTCCCATTTCCGAGCACCACTCCTGAAATGAGGGCGCTCCAGCCGACCTCCAACAAAAAAGTATCTGTCTAGCGATTATGACACTGGTTAAGACCCAACTCTGTCTATTTTTAAAATTGATGACCACCCCATCGCCCAAAATACAGAGTCTGGGGCAAAATGATACCCGAGTGCCCAATACATCACACATCAAACTCTAAACTTTCAGCCAAAACTCCTGAATCTCAACACCCCCAAAAGACATGGGTTATGTTTACATCCTCTGACTGGCATCGCCAGCATGTGGGTGTGTCTTTAAGACCAAGCCTATACAACCTAGAGGGGGTCCAATTGAACTGATGTAAATCTTGAATTTTGTAAGGCGCACCCTTGCATCTCTATATGCAGAATTGATGTTTTTTAGAATCCTAGCCCACTCTCCCTGCTCCAATACCAAGTTTAAATCTTTCTCCCATAATCTCTTGAGAGAAGTTGAAGCTCCGTCCCCCAGACTCTGAATTAGCAGGGAGTAATACACTGATGCCTCATGACCTTTTCCAAAAGCAGTAATAACCACTCCCATAGTATCTGCCGTTTTAGGGGGTTGTATGCTATTCCCAAAAATAGTACAGAGCAAGTGGCGCAGCTGTAAATACCTAAAAAACTGAGATCTGGGAATCCCAAAATGCTGAACCAAATTTTCAAAGGATCTCAACCCATTACTCTCATATAGATCACCGAGTGTAGTAACCCCCCTCACAATACACTCTGACCAGCAGAAAGGGGACTTTCAATTTAATACATTATTTGGATTTCAGCCATAAGCTCAAGGCAACATTTAGATAAATATCCGAATTAAACACTCTGGACAATTTGTCCATACCGAGTGCAAATGTGAGATAACGGGGTGTAATTTAACTTCTACGGTTAGTTTGATAGAAAGGTTTTGCAATGGTGAAATAGGGGCAAGAACTTCCTGTTCAATACAAAACCAGGGAGGGGCTCTTTCAGGTGGAAGTGACCAATGAGCCAAATGTCTGAGACTGAACGCATAATAATAAAACAAAATCTTGCGTAGGCCTAGCCCACCTTTGACATCAAATTTGTTATCAAATTGCTTGAAATAAGAGAGGGGGACATCTATATGGAGTGACTGTAGCAGGTAGTTGAATTTTGGAAAACAATTCATTTTAATAACATTAACCTTCCCAATCATCAATAAATGTAATGAAGCCCATCTGTCCACATCGCTCAAAAATCTTTTAATTAAAGGGTCAAAATTAACTCTAACTAAAACAGACAAATTTGCTGGGAATAAAATACCCAAATACTTAATGCCCTGTTTTCCAATCCAAAAACCAAAGCTTCGGATTTAGACCAATTGATTCTGTTTCCTGAGAACTTAGAAAAGGAACTAATAATTCTGTGGAGGCAAGGCATAGATCTAGTAGGGTCAGAGACGAATAATAAAATATAATCTGCGTAAAGCAGACGCTTATGCGCCATACCTCCCGCCATCACCTTTCTTATCGTGGCTGCTAATGGTTCCAGGGCAAGACAGAACAATAATGGGGAAAGAGGGCAACCCTGCGGGTGCCCCTATCCAGAGTAAAATAATCTGAAATTAATCCATTTGTTTGTACCGCCGCTATCGGGTGTCTATGAAGTAACTTAATCCATCCAATAAACATACTCCCAAACATTTACAAAATCTTAAAAAGATAATCCCATTTTACCATATCAAACGCCTTTTCGGCGTCAAGTGAGATGGCAGTGACCGGAGTCTGAACATTAGCCACTGACCACATGATATTGATGAAACGCCTAATGTTATCAGAAGAGCTGCAGCCCCGAATAAACCCCACCTGATCAATTTGTATAAGAGATGTCATAACTTTAATTAATTGGTAGCCAAATGTTTTTACATTATTTTAACGTCTAGCTGGATCAGGGAAATTGGACGGTAACTCTTACACTCGCTTGGATCTTGTCCTTTTTAAGAATCAGACTGATCCGGGCTTGTGTCATGGTTGGCGGAAGCTTTCCATTCTTTAATGGTTCCGTATAAACTTCTAACAAAAGTGGAACCAGTTCTGTAGCATAAGATTTAAAAAATTCAGTGGCAAAGCCATCTGGCCCCGGAGACTTGCCTGTAGGCAGGGCCTTAATTACCTTGGCAAGCTCCTCCAAGGTTATCTCAGAATCAAGAGAATTGTTTTGCTCAGTCGTCAATTTAGGGAGTTCTAATGGTTCCACAAAGTTTCTAATATCTTCATCGGTGGACGAAGACGTGGAACTATAAAGATCAAGATAGAATTCTTTAAAAGCATTATTAATAACAATGGCCGAGGTAAAAATTTTACCACCAGCAGATTTCACTGAGAGAATGGTAGAAAAAAACTCTCTCTGCTTTATATATCTAGCCAAAAGCTTCCCTGTTTAGTCCCCCAACTCAAAGTATGACTGTCTTGCCCTGAACAGCCAAAACTCCACCTTCCGCGACAAAATAGTATTATATCTGTATTTAAATTGAGTCAATTCTCTGAGGCCATCAGGCGACATTTGGCGCTTCAGCTCTGCCTCGGCACTTTTAATATTCCCTTCCAACTCCACGAGTTCTTGTACTTTGGATTTTTTGATGAATGAGTCATACTGTATGATCCGACCCCTAAGAACCTTCTTAAGTGCCTCCCAAGCCACACCCACAGAGGATACTGAGGACCAGTTGGTCTCCATATAAACATTGATTTCAGCCTTTAACATTTGTTGGAAATCAGGATTTTGCAAAAGGGATACATTAAAGCACCAACTATATGATTTCTTTTTCTCTATATGTGGCAACACCTCTAAACTCACCAGGGCATGATCTGAGACTAAGATGTTTCCAATTGAGCAATCAACAACAGATGAAATGAGGGACTTAGATATAAAAAATATATATTCTAGAATAAATGTTATGGACTGATGAAAAAAATGTATAGTCCCTGACAGATGGGTTCAAAAGTCTCCGAATATCTGCAAGACCAAGATTTTTACACATCCTGAGAAGCATCAATGTTGCTCTAGGGGGCTTACACACTTTTGCTTCACTATGATCAAGGACTGAATCCATCAACAGATTAAAGTCTTCTCCCAATATTATATCATGAGGGGTGCCAGTGGCTTGCAACATACCTTTTAAGATCTATAAAAAAGCCTTGATCATCAGTGTAAGGTGTGTAAATGTTAGCCTAAATCAATCTTTGCCCCTGAATTTCTGCTAAAACAATAATGACTCTTCCTAATTTATCTTTAATCTGTTTGAGACATTTGAATTGTAGATGTTTACTTATCAATGTAATGTCTCCCCTGCTCTTACTTGAGCCAGCACTAAAGAAAACATGCCCATCCCATATCTTCCCAAATTTTTCAGCTTCCTGCGGGGAAATATGCGTTTCTTGAAGAAACACTAAGTCATATTTCTTTCATTTAAGAAAAAATAATTTATGGGGTGCCCCAACCCATTCACATTCCATGTGGAGACAATCCACTCATATTAACATTTTGAACTATTAAAACAAAATAGATTGTGTGTCAAAAACAAAATTATTAAGACCACATTCCAACATTAGTGCAATAATCCCGAACTTCCCCCAGAACCAAACAAACAGAAAAAAGAAAAACGTGCGCATTAACCCCGCACACGACAGCACCAACCGGCGTCCATCCCTCTAAACTCAAACGGTCCATGTACGCCAACGAGAGTCCCCATGACAACTTTGACTTCGGATTGCTCAAGTCCAGTGTTTCTATTCAAATTTTGTGAGACAGAAATACATAACAGAAGAAAATCTATAAAACAAACTCCAGCCAATAGGCAGAATAAACACAAAACCATGTAGATTCATTCACAAAACTGTCCCGAAGGTGTGTTCCTCCACAAAACAAGCTCCAGCCGCTAGTGGAGCCAGCACACACACACAAAAAAGCCCTTCAGTTTCCTCAGACAGTCAATCGAATGTTCAGTGAACCGGCTGTTCATGAGTGCAGCAGTTAACCTAATCCTTCCAATGTCCTGCAAAAAATACTCCACAAAACAAACTCCGCCAATAGGAGGCATAAACACAAGGAACGTGCAGATTCATCCACAAATGTCCCGAAGGAGAGTTATTCCACAAAACAAACTCCAGCCGCTAGGTGGAACCAGCACAAAAAGAAACAAAACATGTGCCCAGTTTCCTCGGACAGTCAAGTGAATGATCAGTGAGTCAGGTCCACTAGGCTGTAAAGCGAGCGCCACACAATGACTCACTCATTCCATATACTTTATGAAGGATATCGCATGTTGGGGACAAGTAAACACTCTACAGCCATCCTTAGCATCTATTCTCAACCTGGCCGGGAACTTCAGTGCAAAGTGACCCTCCATCGATGCAAAAGTTTCTTGAAGGAGTGTTATTCCACAAAACAGTCTCCAGCCGCTAGGTGGAACCAACATAAAAAGAAACAAAAAAGGCGCCTAGCTTCCTCAGATGGTCCAGTGAATGTTCAGTGAGCCAAGCTCACTTGGCTGCAACGTGAGAAACACACCATGACTTCCTCAGTCCATTGATTTTATGAAAGACATCGCTTGTTGTGGGCATGTAAATATTTTGCGGCCATCCTTAATGTCTGTTCTCAATTTGGCCGGGAACATCAGTGCAAAAGCGACCTTCCGTTGGTGTAAGAGTTTCTTGCATTCCTTGAATCGATCACGTTTCTCTCTTGTCAAATTTGCAAAGTCTGGAAACAAGAAAATGCTGTGGTTCTTCCAAGAAAGCCTTCCTTTACTCCTCACCTTGCGTAACACGAGATCTTTATCGGATGATCTCAGAAATTTGGCCTGAATTGATCAGGGCCTGTCTCCCTCAGCGGATCTCTGAGCTGGAACTCTGTGAGCTTGCTCGATTTCCAGCTTATGGCCTGTTATGTCGAGCAGACTCAGGAAGAGCTCTTCTAGGAATTTCACCATATCTCTGCCTTCTTCGTTCTCAGGAATTCCAACAATTCGGACGTTGTTTCGCCGGCTATGATTCTCAAAGTCTTCCAGTTTTTCCCAAACGCGTCCCAAATCTACTCTAGTTGCTAGTGGATTAGCAGCTAATTCCCTCACCGATGACTCCAGATAATCGATCCGTTTCTCGACGTCCCCCATTCTTGTAACCAACTCAGTGAATTCTGTCTCCATGGAAGTGATCGATCGACATATTACAGCAAGATCCTCCAAGTCTGCTATGACCTTTGCCAGCATCACCGACATGCTCGCCAGCTGACACTTAATCTCTCCCTTCGCACCATCCAAACTGAGTCCCTGGTCTGTGGCCCCGTCAGGGGTATCAGCTTGAGCACGTAAGTGTCTTTTAATGTCTCCAGAGCCTGATGATTTTGAATTCTTTGACATATTGACCTCACAGAACAGTTATGGAACAGGGTGTATCGAATCTCACCGGTTTATGTCACAAAAAGAATGAAAAACTAGCAAAGTGCGCAAAGTTCGCAAATGTGCACAGATCCCACATTTATTCAAATTCAATCTTTTATCTGATGTCACATTTATTCAAATTACATTTTTAACAGATATCACATTTATTCAAATTCAATATTTTAACTGATCTCACATTTTTTCAAATATAATCTTTTGACTGATGTCATATTCATTTAAATTAAAACTCAATCTTTTAACTGACATTTATTAAAATTCATATGGTATATTTTAAGGAATAATGGTTTATCTCGCATTACAAATGACATGGTAGTATTTAACGCCCTTAAAATTAATTAAAGTGACATTAGAATTCATAATGAGATGTCTAATTTAGAAAGCAGATGGCAGGAAAAAAAAGAAAAAAAAAAGAGTATAAATAAGTGGACTTAACTGTAAAATCAGTACTAAAGCACCAGTTATAGGTAATTTAAAACTACTGTACATTTCTGTGCATGATACTACATGAATTTTTTTGAGTGTAAAAGGCACTCCATTAAACTGCATTTTAATGTAAGACAATTTGAGGATAAACAGCTCGTCCATGCAAACAAGCCATTGGGTCAGTCTGACCCCCAAAATGCACAACAGACTCTGTGAATATCTCTAAATAGGGAGGAAATTGTTGATTTCCCAACAGCTCACATTCCTGTGGTCATCAACACTACAGAAGCAGTTTTTCTGGTATTAGTTTCAAGAGATTTAATGAATAAAAGCTCCTGTATGTCATTAAATAAATATAAACAAGTTAGAATTAAGTAAAGATTTGAATTTATAAATGAACAATTCAGGATTTGTAATATTCCCCATCACAGCCATATTCTGGAAGTGCTTTTATTTTAGATATGTAATAAAAATACAAATACAAATAAAATAAGGATGATCAAATAAATTACTTATAAATTATTCTAATCAGAGTGTACAGAATAAAGTATTCCTCTTTACCTTTTACTGGAAATAGTTTTGATGTTGAACTTGCTGTGCATGTTTCATATAAGTCACATCTTATAAACAGTAATTTCTTAGAAATTAGAAAAGCTTGTGGAAAGATCAGCATGATGAGAAACATGTTCCTCTGGAAAGTTCAGGGGGGGTTGTGTGAAATAATGCTAGATTTTCTAAGAACAACTGATTGGAAATAATGACTTGATGTTTTTGTTAGAAATGGAAGCGTTTCTTGTTTCAGTCATTTTTTTCTTGTCTTTAGTAATTACGGTGCTTGCAAGGAAACATTCTAGAGATATTTCTCAAACAATCAAGTCAGTGTTTGTTCTAAACCTCTGACCCTAAATATTACATTTGCACAATTAATTCAGTACAAACTGCTTAATGTACAAATGCCATGCCAACTATGTTTTGCAGATAAATTCAGCCTTAGATGTGCTATCTATTTTTGGTTTTAGTAAACTTAGTTTTTAAGAAATGTAAAATTAAATTTGGAAAATATTCGATGCTGAATTGTGAATGTGTGAATGAGTTCCACCTTCCCCAAATCATTTCCTCAATGTCACTACAAACGAACTTGTATGACATGGAAAACAAATGGAGTTATTTGATTCATTCGAACATGCTCTTCCATCCAAAAGGAAAGCTGTCCTGCAAAATCAATGTGTCTAATGCATATACAAGTAACTAAATGTAACTTAAGTTGTGAAGTGTTTAATGCTTTTTTAGTCATGTCTTATCATGCCTAAGGCACCGAACAAGTCAGTACTACCATCGGTGCCTCCTTATTAAAAAATGGGTGCATGAAGCCCCAGTTTGTGTTCTGTTTCTCGCTCTAAATCTTGAAAGGGTTACCCAACTGGTTTCCCCTGCTTCAGCAGATCCTTCAGACTTTTCTCATAGTGCTCAGCAACAATAACTAGCCGTTCTGCAAAATAACAAGACAAGTATACAGGTTAGAAACAGTTCCTTATGTATTAAACATGAGTCCATGCCAACTGCAATTTGTCAGCAGTATTAGGCTAACAATCTCAAATTTTATATGTAAATGATTTGATTTTTCTGAGAACAACTGATTGGAGTAACAAAATTCATGAATTGTTGACCTTATAACTGAATGTTTAGTATGTTTTAAGCTATTCAAATTTTTTCAAACTATCAGAATTTTCTCAGATCCCAAACAAAACTTGAGGGTTAAAAAGTTTGTGTATATTACACAAAATACGTCTAAATAGTGAACACTGAGTAGAAGAAAAATGATGAACCACCTGGACCTTTTCTGCTACAGGCATTGACAAGGATCAGTTTATTCAGTATTTGCAGTGATTTGCAAATGCCAGGTTTATTATGGCCAACAAGTAAAGATGTTCAAATTAGAGGTAGACCGATATATCGGTTTTACCGATAAATCTGTGCCGATAGTTGCTTTTTGGAACTATCGGTTACCTGCAAAAATCTATGGCGATAGTTGACCTTAGTATTTTTATTATTTTTCCTCTGTGTTCTATGGCCGGTACCAAAAGGTATCAAAATCTTTCATTATTGACAATCTTCATCCATATTTTATCCTCACTTCAATGCATATTTTGTTCTTTTCATTTTCTAATCAAGTTTTCCATATTGAAGCGAGGGCTTCATTTTAAAATAAAAGTCTCCAGTGTGTTTCGAGCTTGTTTATAGTTAAATGTTCAGCATTATGCACCAAATCTTAATTTTCTGAGGTTATTATTGGGATTTTGGTTGAACAATAACTGCATATAACTCCCTAATTACAGCTGGGATTTTATTCATTTTTGGGCTCTTTCAGCCTCTATGTCTTTGCATGTCATAGTAAGGAAAGACTAAAAAATATTTTAAAAACTATCGGCCGATTAATCGGTTATCTGGCTTTTCCACCGCCTTAGTTATCAGTAATGGAAAAATTCACAATCGGTCAACCTCTAGTTAAAATTGTTATTGACAAACATTCAATCACAATGAATAATAATAAAAAATAAAAACTGTCCTAAACATCACACTTATATACTATTTGCATCTGAATCAGAACAATCCCAAAAACATTTTTTGCTCCTTGAAGAGGAGAGCATCTTCAAATTGATTTTAATTTTCGCAGAAATACAAATTTCCCTCTAGCGAGAGGATTACCTTCAATGGAGTTAATTTCTTAAACATAAAAAGGAATTTATAACGCTAATAAATCTGAATAGCATTTCCCACCACAATTAAATGTCCTAAAGAACTAGAAACAAATCTTGTTTGATCGATCTCAAAGGGATGTCTTCTCAACGAGGAATCATGCATTATACAAAGAGCATTGTCTACGATAAATACTGGACTAACATAGCCATAAAGCAACCCAAGATAAAAAGAAACACTCTCACAGCTGGAATCTGCAGACAAATAATGTCAATAAATCACTGAGATAAACATCAATAGGATAAAAGAGGATAAAACTAAAAACAGAACCAACAGAACCAAATGTTGCATAATTAAAAAGATAAGGCACGGGACACATTTCAACCCCATAAACTGCAAAACAGCTTGGCATTACAACAGTGACATGCATTGGTTTAGTTCATGCATAGGTCATCCTTTTATTTCTCTTCCAGTAAAATAGACCAAAAGGGCAACTCAGCAACTAAATAGTGGGCATACATTTTGGGCATCTTTATGATTTTGAAGTCACTTACTGAAACACAACAGGCAATAAAGCACCAAAGCCATATCATGCTTCCCTCTGGTGATGTCCACATATTGGCACAGTCTGGGATGGGTGATAGTCTTGAGGATCTGGAAATGCCCCAGGATCTTGATGGAGTTGGAGGTGAGAGGAAGACCATTGCTCCCGCACACATCATGAGGAAGAGGAGAGGCGAAGAAGGTGAAGGCCCCCAGCTCAACATCTCTGAGGGGCTGCATGACTCGCCTAATGCTTAACAAACACACTGACACAAGAAAAGATTAAATAGACAGTTTTAAATGCATCCTTTCATATATCTCAGTTATTTCCCTCATGAAAATAAGAAAATAATTGTATTTGTGCACTACTATTGTCCTACTATTGCACTAATCGTCTTCTTTCTTCTTCTTCACACATATAAATACACACATATATATACATACATGTATGTATATATGTGTGTATTTATATGCGTGTGTGTGTGTGTATATATATATATACACACATTTTTAGATTGTGTGTGTGTGTGTGTGTATAAATATGTGTATATGTGTGTGTGTGTGTGTGTGTATATATATATATATATATATATATATATATATACACACACTACCGGTCAAAAGTTTTGAAACACTTGACTGAAATGTTTCTCATGATCTTAAAAATCTTTTGATCTGAAGGTGTATGCTTAAATGTTTGAAATTAGTTTTGTAGACAAAAATATAATTGTGCCAACATATTAATTTATTTCATTATAAAAATAAATTTTAATAAAAATAAAAAAAAACGTTTTTGAAATTGATGACTGGGACCAAATAATAAAGAAAAGCAGCCAATAAGTGCCCAACATAGATGGGAACTCCTTCAATACTGTTTAAAAAGCATCCCAGGGTGATACCTCAAGAAGTTGGTTGAGAAAATGTCAAGAGTACATGTCTGCAAATTCTAGGCAAAGGGTGACTACTTTGAAGATGCTAAAATATAACACAGTTCTGAATTATTTTGGATTTTGTTTAGTCACAACATAATTCCCATAGTTCCATTTATGTTATTCCATAGTTTTAATGATTTTACTATTATTCTAAAATGTGAAAATAAATTATAATAAAGAATGAGTAAGTGTTTCAAAACTTTTGACCGGTAGTGTGTGTATATATATATATATATATATATATATGTATATGTATATGTATATATGTGTATGTGTGTGTGTTTATATAAATGTATATATATAATTAAGAAATTAAGTCGATTTAATCACTTATTATTATCATTTGGTATGACTACAACAGTTCCGCCAGAATAAAATAGTTACTTCTTATTTTATAGTTAATATTTATTTATTTATTTATTTATTGTGATGTAGAACAATATTATGTTTAAAGGCTTTGTTTTATTTCAATTGTCCATTCTTGTTGTGATTTCTAAAATAAACTTAAATTAGGGAAAGCTATAATTAACGACAGTAAACTGTTTATCCAAAAATAAATATTTTATATATCCTATGGTCAGAGAGGATCATAAACTAAAACAGATATCAATTATAACAAAACAGTTTTTAAATGTACAACAAGTTTGTGCAGGCATTTATGAATGAATGCCGTACAATTACTGATGCTTGCTTCAAACTGTGAATTGCAAACTGAAAATCATAACAACAACATACCTGTTTAATAGAAATGGAACATTGCTCCATTTGATAACGACTCCATTAATAATTTCCCAGATATGCATGTGTGATTTTGATAGATCAGTAGACTCTTCCTGCGCCTGTAAACGGCTGAACCACACGTGACTGGGACGCCATCAGCGCGCGACACGGGTCAAACGTGAAGGGGTGCTGAGTGCGTGCGCTGCCTGTGCGTACAGAAAACAACCGATTGCATTTGTATGTAAGTTCTAGAGCACATATAGATATTTCCGTTCGGTAATATTGTTTGTTTGTGTATGTAATGGCTTAGAAATGTTGTTAAAGCAGTTGTAGAAGAGCCGTTATAGAGTTTTACACGAGCTGCGATAAGTGACAGTCAGCATTGTGTGTGTGTCCATATACAGATATTAATAGTGCCGTCAGTCACGATGCGTCTGTATCCGTCCCAGATCTGCTAAAGGAGCATATTGTGGCTGGATCTAACGTATAAATCTGCGTCAATTTATTTCTTACAGTTATTTACAATAATAGTGATTCAGTTGTTGTTATTTCTGCCCTTTTGCTGATTGTCTTCAAGGTGCACTCAGTAATTTTTTTGTGTTATAATGGACAGTTTCAGATGACTATTCACAGTCAGGCACGACTACTTTAATTCACGAGTGAAAGTGACAAACAACAGGACGGTTGCTGAGATTAAGCTAGTAGTATCCCCCATAAGGGGACCCTCTCCATGTAGAATAAAACAGCTTTTGTAAGGTTACTGATAAGGTAACTGAATCTTCATCTCATGTGAGTGCTCATGATTGTATACATATATTTCAAAATGATTATTCATTTCTTTAGGAGTAAAAATTTTTTTAATGAGGAAAAATTGCTAAGTGCACCTTTAAGTGAGTTTTTAAGTCTTTTGTTTTTAAAATTTCAGGTCATACAGGTTCTCTGCACCTGTCAGGGCCGTAGCTAGTGGGGTGAAAGGTGGTAATTATTCTAGGGGCCCATAGGTCCGGGGGGGCTCACAACAAATAATAAACAGTGTTTTTAAATAGGAAATGGGCCCAGAGCAATATAGAGTGAGGGGGCCCAGAATACCTTGCTATGGCCCTGGAACCTGTAGATCAGGGCTACCCAGCTTTGGAAAGGTCAGGGGCCGCAAAGCTGGATCCCTGTACCCTTGAGGGCCACACTCTTAATTTTTATGATTATACTGTATTTATATATATATATATATATATATATATATATATATATATATATATATATAAATAATTATAGAAGACAAATGATGATTATTTAGAAAAGATATCTTAGCTCTGTGGATGAGAGACAGATCAATATTTAAGTCCTTGGCTTTTTACTATAAATTTCCACTTTCACTTTCAGATGTGAAAGTGAAATGAAACAGGTGCCACATGTGGCTTTGAGATGTGAAAGTGGAGATTTAGAGTAAAAAAGGACTTAAATATGTATCTGTTTCTCACACACACCTATCATATAACTTCTGAAGACAGATTTAACCACTGGAGGCTTTTATGCTGCCTTTATGTACTTTTTGGAGCTTCAAAGTTCTGGTCACCATTCACTTGCATTGTATGGACCTACAGAGCAGAGATATTTTTCTAAAATTCTTTATTTGTGCTGCAGAAGAAAGAAAGTCACACATCTGGGGTGGCATGAGGGTGAGAAAATGAGAGAATTTTCATTTTTGGGTGAACTATCCTTTTTAGTAATTATTTTAAACATAAGGAGTGTAACAGATCGATTTTCTGATATAGATCGGTTCTGTTGTTGTCACTGTGATTGTCAGCTAAAAAACACCAAGACTGTTTTTTGCAGTGAAGTAGAGCACTAAAAAGCTTGCGTCTCAACGCCGTCACTGCAGGGAAAACTGTTGTTATTTTTTTTTCCTGCAAATACTGTTGTCATGATGAGTACACATCTCTGATGAGCTATTCAAGAGATTGGACAGATTTACGCCATGTTTAGTAACTCTCAAGTGAGATCGCATGTTGAGTAGCGCTGCTGTAGATGAACAAGTCATGTAAAAACAACATGCAAATCATACTTGCACATTTGGAAGGGCCTGAAAATCCTGAATAGATTTGCAGTGTGCATCACACGCTTTAAATTAGACTACACGTTGTTAGGTGTCTAATTTAGGTGTCATAGATGTCTTATTTATTTTCTTGCCTGAGTATATATTATTGAGGCCACATATGATATAAATGCTTTGATCTTGTTCTAATTTACTTCAATAGAATCCTGTTGCCTGAAACAGACCTCTTTTACAATTTATTGCACTAATGCAAGGAAATGTTGTAAGCAAAACAAAGTATCATAAATCTGTTTGTCCCACCCTTGTTACAGAGAGCATGTGGTGATAAAACACTCCGTTTTAGATTTCACCACCCTGTTTGTAATGCTGTAGCTCAGCTGTGGAAATGTATAACATGACAGCAATCTTAAAACTTGGCATGTTAAGTTGGTGTTAAAGGAAAGCCATTTTATGCTTTACACAATACCTATTCAGCAGACGTCATTTATTATTCCACTAATTTTTTGTTCCCAAAAGCAGTAAAATGGGTAAAGATTGAAAATATTCTTTGTTTTGGGTCCCAATGCAATTGTAATATTGGTGGCTGTTGCTGTTATATAAATTGTTATTAAATCAGTCCCAAGTATTGAATTAGTATAAGATTAATTCAGATGAATTAGTATTCCTTAAAGACTGACCCAATAGAATAGATTATACATTTAGAATGACAAGCTTAAAGGGATAGTTCACCCAAAAATTACGATTCTCTCTTTATTTACTCACCCTCATGCCGTCCCAGATGTGCATGACTTTCTGTCTTCTGCTGAACACAAATGAAGAATTTTAGAAAAATATTTCAACTTTGTTGGTCCATTTAATGCAAGTGAATGGTGACCTGAACTCATAAGGTCCAAAAAGCACATAAAGGCAGTATAAAAGTAATCCATACAACTTCAGTTGTTAAATCCATGTCTTCGTAAGGGCGATATGTGTGGGTGAGAAACAATATTTATGTCCTTTTTACTATAAATTCTCCTCCCTGCCCAGTAGGTGGCGATATGCACGAAAAATTTGAATCTCCAAAAACAAACGAAGAAGAACTCTTCAGAGAGCACTTAGGAGGGCTGGTGAAGGTGGACATTTATAGTACAAAAGGACTTAAATATTGATCTGTTTCTCACCTACGCCTATCATATCACTTCTGAAGACATGGATTTAACCACTGGAGTCTTATGGATTACTTTTATGCTGACTTGTGTGATTTTTGTAGCTTCAAAGTTCTGGACACCATTGACTTGCATCGTATGGACAAACAGCTGAGATATTCTTCTAAAAATCTTTGATTTCTGCAGAAGAAAATCACACATCTGAGATGGCATGAGTGCGAGTAAATGATGAGAGAACTTTCATTTTTAGGTGAACCATACTTTTAATGTGAAAGCAGTGATGACTTAGCTTTTTGGTAAGTGTTTTGGGTCCCAACTCCTCATTTCAGGGGTTATGCAAATGAAAACAGTCCTGTCATGGTGCTCATAAATTCTTACACCACAGGCCCATTTAAAGGAGTTCAAGAACTTCAAAAACAAGAGACTTTGATCCACGATATTATCAACTCCAGCTTTTTTGTGTTTCTAATTTCCTCATCCGAACGATTTTGTTTTCATCGCGAGCCAGCTGTTGTTTCCAGCACCACCCTGCTCTATGTGTTATGATGTGTTCTGCTCTTTTCCTTCGCCTTGTAAAAATTCCCTCAGTCCTTTTGTGTGCAGCGGATGAGTCGGAGCCAAATGTGTAATGTCAGTGTTCCTTTACCAGCTGTCTTTGGACTCAATGGAAATTTGCTGTTGTTTGATCCCGCCTGGAGCCAAAGAGGATTCCTCTATCACAAACAATTTTATAGCGGTGCTGGGGACAGGGAGGACAGTGATGACAGTGATGCAATTTCAGTACACACATTTAGACGGCATGTGGTTTGATTTCTTCCCCTTCCTTGTTTGGGAATTTTGTGTGATCAACTTGACCCAGAGATTGTCATTGGCATTCTGAAGTTTCCATAGACCGCTATCACTCCTGGTTACAAACAGTGTAAGGCCAATTCCACACTAATCCATTTTCCTTTGAAAACTCAGTTTTCTGTTTGCTTATATCATTGTTTTCCAAATTATGCAGTAATAGAGAGCATTTTCGAAAGTCTTCATTTTTGGAAGAGGAAACAAATGTTCCAGATGAGAAGTGCACACATAGCAAAATGTATGTGTTAATGTGTTTACACTTTGTTTTTATTTTTTGCTTTAAATTTGTTTAAATGTTTTTCTATTTACAGTTTAAATTGAATTAATACTTTTATTTCAATGAGAGGTTTAACAGCTGTGATTGATTGTCCATTGTTGCCACAGAAGCCGCAAATGTTTTGTTTGCAGAAAATTAGCCACCAATTATACACAAGTTAGCCCGGGTCATCCGGGAATTATTCACCTGCTGTATCGTAAATAGCAAGTGTTGGGAAATCCTGCTCAGTTGGCATACTGCTTTTTGCATACTGTGAGTAGCAGGGAAGTATGCATATTCAGGCGCAGGTAATATATCGGTTACCATAGTAATGACTTGAGCATCAGCATAACAGCAAGGGATATAAGACAGCAACTATCAATGAAAATAGAGGATGGAAAATGGGATATTTTGCCGCTGTTCATGTCTAACATGACATCTTGCTGTAATGCTGAACTCGCATGGCATATAAGAGATCAAAAGTGATGCACAGTCATTGAATGACGAAAATTCATTCTCGAATGATAAAAAAATATTTGAAATTAGAGGTCGACCGATTAATTGTTTTTACCAATTGCTAATGATCGACTGTTGATCTAATATGGATTAAAAATGTTTTAACATTTAATAAATCGATTTTAAAATCAATCAGTCGATTAATCAATTATCAGACTTTTCCATCACCTTATCGATATTGGCAAAATCCACTATCGGTCAGCCTCTACTTGAAATCTGATTTGATAGAAAAATTTGATTTTTATAGTAATTATTATTAGGGCTGTCAATTTCACACCTTAATTCAGTGTGATTAATTATATAAAAAATAACTGATAAAAAAAAAATAAATCAACACAATTAATCATGTCTCCAGGCAGTAATATGGAAAATACCTACCATTCGGAGCAGAATTTAAGCTTGAAGTACCACCTTTTTTCAGCAGCTATACAGACAACAAACCAGACGAGATCGCGTTCTTGCATTTAACAGCTAGACAGAGCAATACCGAAATGCAGGGATCTCGAGATGTGTTTTTCTAAGTTTCAAACTACGTTTAACTTAACACAGTAACATAAAAACGCTGTTTATGATGCAACGCAACCAAAGTAAGATGCTCTAAAAGTGTCTGTCTGACACGTATACATTGACGAGTCCTTAGAAAAGCCCTTATAATAAATGTATCTCTGACAGATTCAATTGCAAAATGGATTGCTGTGGTATGTAGGCCAATGATAGGCTTATATTTAGAAATATGGAAATAAACATCGTATTGCCTTCTAAGCCGCTCTTTCTGTTGTCTTATCAATGCTTTACTTGTCTGCAACAATAATGTAATGCATTTTAATCATTTTAATTATCATATTAATAAAATATATGTTAAATTTGTTTATTTAAATATTACTATAATTATTTAAGCATTATATATTGAATTATTATTTTTTGAGGGCCTTTCTTAGCACATATTTACAGTGCTGTGAAAAAGTATTTGCCCCCATCCTGATTTCTTCTGTTTTTGTTTGTCTCATACTAAATTGCTTCACAAATTCAAACAAAATCTAACATAAAACCAAGGCAATCTGAGTAAACACAAAATACAGTTTTTAAATGATCATTTAAAAACAAAAAGGGTATCCAATACAACTGGGCCTGTGTGAAAAAGTATTTGCCCCCTTAGTTACTAAATCCCCAAATCTAGGAAACTGCATTCATAATTAGGTTCAGCTGGACTAATACACCCAGGCCTGATTACTGTCAGCCCTGTTCAATCAAATCAACACTTAAATATAACTTTTTCAGCAGCATAAATTTGGCTAAAAGGTCTCACCCAGTAGCACACTATGCCAAGGTCGAAAGAAATTCCAGAAATGATGAGGAAAAAGGTGATTGAAATACATCAGTCTGGGAAGGGTTACGAAGCTATTTCAAAGGCTCTTGGATTCCAAAGCACCACCGTGAGAGCCATTATCTCCAAATGGAAAAAACATGGCACAGTAGTGAACCTTCCCAGAAGTGGCCAACCTTCCAAAATTCCTCCAAGAAGAACACAGCGACGACTCATTCAGGAAGTCACAAAAAAGCCAAGGACAACATCCAAGGAACTGCAGGCCACTCTCGCATCAATAAAGGTCACTGTTCATGACTAAACTATCAGAAAGACACTGGCCAAAAATGCCATCCATGGAAGAGTGGCGAGGCAAAAACCAAGGCTAACCCAGAAGAACATTAAGGCTCATCTGAATTTTGCCAAAATACACCTTGATGATCCTCAAACCTTTTGGGAGAATGTTCTGTGGACTGGTGAGTTGAAAGTGGAACTGTTTGGAAGTCAGGTTTCCCGTTACATCTGGCGTAAATCAAACACAGAATTCCACATAAAGAACATCATAACTATGATCAAGCATGGTGGTGGTAATGTGATGGTGTTCAGGGCCAGGGTGACTTGCAATAATTGAGGGAAACCAGAAAATCTTAAAGGAGAATGTCCGGTCATCAGTCCGTGAGTTGAAGCTCAAGCACAACTGGATTATGCAGCAAGACAATCATCCAAAGCATAGGAGCAAGTCTACCTCTGAATGGCTCAAAGAAGCTAAATTAAAGATTTGGAATGGCCTAGACCAAGTCCTGACTTGGAACCTGATTGAGATGCTGTGGCAGGACCTTAAACGGGCAGTTCTGCAAAGAAGAGTGAGCCAATTCCACCACAGCGTTGTGGAGACTGATCTCCAGTTATCGGAAGCGTTTGGTTGCTGCTAAAGGTGGCACAACCAGCTATTAGGTTTGATGTTTTTCACATGGGTAATATAGGTGTTGGATAACCTTATTGCTTCAATAAAATATATATATATATATATATATATATATATTTGAAAACTGTATTTTTTATTTACTCGGGTTGCCTTTGTTTTATGTTATATCTCGTTTGAAGATCTAACACAATTTAGTATGGACAAACCCGCAAAAATAGAAGAAATCAGGAAGGAGCAAATACTTTTTCACAGCACTGTATATATGAGAATAATTGTGATTAATTCAGTTAATTAATCAGCATATCATGTAATTCAATTGATAAAAAAAAATAATTATTGATTGGCAGCCCTAATAATTATATAATTTTCATATCATAATATAATACTAATAAATAATCTTTAATATTTTTAAAATCTGAGTTTGTAAACATCAAATTTCATGTTGTTTTTTTGCCGTTCAGGCTGCTAAAAAAATATATTTTTTTGCTGCCTGTCTGAAGAAGTCTAAATGTACTAAAGTGACAATCAAAAACACGTTTTGCTGTTTCTACGATTGAGATTAGAATGAAGGATTTATACTTTGATGAGGTTTTCACATGTTGTTTGGCATTCAGACGATCTGTTTTTGGAGCATCTGGCCTGGTGTCAGACGTTTCATTGTAATTCCCCTCCATGGAAGTGGATAAGGACAGAAACTTGGCTACAACTCGGTACAAATTTCAAATTAAAGAACCGTATACAGCTTGCCAAAGATCTCATGTTTACATGCGTCAGAAATCTAAAAGATCTAATTTAAAGAGGTCGTGCCCTTTTGATGCTTAAGCGCTATATATGTTTTCCCAGATAGGGATTGGGTGTCCTTATGGGTCCTCTTTCCTTTTTTTGCAGATGTTTATGAGTGACTAAGAGTTCCTGTGGTGTTTGATCTCTGTCTTGGCTTGTTTTTCAGGTTCCTGGTACGATCCCTGTTCAAGATGTCAGGCCACACACCCTCACTCCTAAGACTGGAACAGAAGGCTGCGGAGGCTGATCAGATCATTGAGTACCTCAAACAGCAAATCCAGCTGCTGAAGGAGAAAGCCAGTGAGTGGGAGATCTGGAAGAGCAAAGTGTACCATGTGCTACCCACAAACTGGGTTACATAATCAGTAGAACTGTTTTTATGACGGGGCAATATTTGTCCACTCGAATTGATTTTTAATAATCACAGTAAATGGTTAACTTGTAAATGAATTTTCCTTGATGAATATGTTTTTTGGTGTAGTTGTGCAAGCCACCGTTAGAGAAGAGAAGAAGCTTCTGGTGGAGAATGCCAAACTCAAGAAGGACGTTGAGGAACTGAAGAGACAAATTCTGGAAATGGAAAGGAAGAGAGGAGGTATATCACCATCCACAGGGAATCTTGAACCAATAAAGTGCAATCACAGATGATTTGGTTCTTCAGCCTGGGAAGATCAATCGCTTCTCTGAACAGGAAAGCCTGTCATTATGTCTAAAAAAAATTGTGCTCTGCATCAAATTGTTGAGTTATGCCGATAAAAACACATTAAATACACTAGCACCAATCCATCAAATGTTGTTTCCAGAATTTTGTGTTGAAATCACTTGCATCTGTGTTGATGCAGTGCCTTTGCAGGAGTGCAGGTGTTGAAGTCAACATCAAAATTGAGCACGTTTACTTCCTTATTGCATGTTCGTGGTCTTATTGTGCACAATTCATCAGTGCACATATTCCAAATGAAAAAATTGGCTTTGTAATCTTTTATCAAAATGGAATAACTTGTTCCGACTCAAAACCGATATACCTTTTCACCTGACATCACAAATTCCTCTTAATTTCTCAACCACTCCCCTCCAGCTACGTCACAAGGAGACTTTTCGCAATCCAAGTCCCACCCTCCATTTTTTTATTCATTGAATGTACTGTTTCACCTGGAAATACATCAGTTGCGAACAGGATTTCATGTTGACCATAAACAACTCCACGTTGTATTTATTACTTTATCATTGAGCAGTTTAGTTTGTAGTCCTAAAACCTGGAAGAAATTTGCTTTTTTTAAGGCATGGGTTCTAAAGGTAGACTGATATATATCGGTTTTACCGATTAACCTTCGTCGATATTTACTTTTTGCAGCTATCGGTTATCCTCAAAACCGATAGTTGCCGATTTAAATATTTTTTAATTATTATTTTACCCTTTTTTATTATATTACCCTTAATCTGGTGAATATATATATATAGGCTATAAAAACCTTAATTTGTTTAATAGTTAACTGTAGAGCATTGTTACTAAGCCAAGTCTCAGTAATTTCAAAATAAGAGTCCCTGTTGCATTTCGGGCTTGTTAATTGTTAAAAGTCCTGCTCTATGCACCAAATATTATTTTTTTGCCTGATTATTATTGGGATTTTGGTTAAACAATAAACTGCATCATGGATTTTATTCATTTTGGACTGTTTTTGCCTCTGTGCCTGTCATAGTAAGGAAAGACTAAGATTTATTTTCTACATTCTATAAATCAATTTTAAAAACTATCGGCCGAATAATCAGTTATCAGCCTTTTCCATCACCTTAGTTATCTGTATCGGCAAGATCCACTATCGGTCTACCTCTGTGGGTTTCCCTAGGAATTTCCAATGAATTTGTTTAAAAAGTGCTTTTTGATTTATGAGTCATATAACATTTGTGCTTAGTGTATGATTGTCAATGAACCGTTGTTGTCCTTATGTAGCAGCATGTTAGCTGAAGTTGCTTCTAGTAATGTTTACCACAGACCTTATTTAACTCATTAATCCAAAACCACTATTCTTAAAAAAAAAAAAAAAAAACATCAGCAATTCCAGAGGGAACCCATTGTAAATTAGCCTCCCGTGTTGGTCTACAAACTGATAAAATGAACAGCTCTGTTAGACAAATAAAATTAGCATTTACAATTGACAAAGTCATATTTCTGCTGATAACAACGTAAAACAATGGAATTTGTTTATTGTCAGTGAAAGAGGTGCCAATGCCTTCAACGGAGACCAGCGTCCACTGTGTGTCTAAATCGACAGTCCCGGAGCCACCTGCCCAAGCAGCCCCTCCTGCCCCTGCTGCTCCAGCCACTAAAACCACTCCAGCCAAAGACAATGATGCCACCAAAAAAATGAAAGCTGAGAAAAAGGGTAATCTTACTCGCTTGGACTATTAGTATGACTTTGTTTTGTTTTTTGCAATATAGTCCTTTATAACAGTTCTCATATATGCATTGGCAAAGTTTCCAGATATTTCTGTTTATTCATTTGTATTGGAGTCCAAAGCGTTTTGGTTTAGAAGGTCCGAAAAGTTCTGTCTGTCCAACAGCACCAATTGAACTTGCCTAACATAGAGCTTCTTTTTGAATTAGCAGAAAGCATAGTACTTTGGTAAATCTACTCCCATTCACAAATATTTAATTTGCTATATTTGTAAAGGGTAAAACTTAAAGGAAAAACTTAAACAGTTTAAGGTTAAAGTAAGTTAAGCTGTATTGATGGCATACTGCCAAATTGCCACATTAAAATATTTTTGACTTGACCCTCAGTTTGTAGAAATCAGCAAAAATCCCATTTATAGTAATGCACTTATAATGGAAGTCTGGGGGGAAGGCATTGCACTAAAATAAATGTTTAAATCTACACTTTCCGAAAGTCTAGCCACTATATAGACTAGTTCGCAATCGCATAATAACCTTGTCTGTGCAAAGCTATATCCAATTTGTCATCTCCTGTCATGACTATGTAAAGCCAGAAAACCCTGTAATTTTCACATGATATGCAATCAAAGATACAAGGAAACCAGAAAGAGATGATCTTTATTTGTATTAGATGTGGCACATATCTTTAATAGAAGTGGATAAATCTTAATGATCAAATGTCAAAAGTGAATTCAAGTCTAACCCAACGAATCTGAAGGTGAACCACATTTGTAGATGCCACTTTCGTCTGCAGAGTGTTGTATTTCTTGGTGTTCCTGCCCTAAACAATAGAGCAGTTGATATGAATTGGTTTGCCTTTCATGGTTATTTATTATGAAAATGATTGGCATTTTTATTGACTCGGGTCCTTTCAACTTAGGAAAGCTCTGTTCTGTGTACAGATTGCAGATCATTTTATTATTTATCATTTATTATTTATGCCGCTAGTTTTGAGGTAAAACAAGTTTCTTTGACATTCCTGTGGGCCAGATGTCAAACTCATAATTCTCTTCTCCATCAGTGTTGATGAATGATGTGTTTTGGTGAAGCTGAGAGCCTCTCTTGCACCTGTTGTTCATTCACATCTTATTTCTTGGCAGTTCAGTTTGACTTCTCACATATAGGAAGGCACTAAGGAATCTTGGCGCATTCAGACTTGAAATTAGCGCTGAAAATTAATCGAATTAAAATGTAAATCCTGATATGGCCTTTTGCGATTTATTAAATCACAAACATCCTTCCAACAGCTCTTAGACTGTGCACAAATGTGAGATTTTTCAAGACTTGCAGGGTGAAGTGTTGGTCCGAGAAAGTCCCCTACCCCTCAATTCCCACAACGGTGATAAAGTCGCAGTATTTTCAAATGACCTGAAGTGAATAGAAACAAACAAGCTTACGGAAGCCATTGTTGGCTGAATCCTTTAGCACTTTTGGGAAAAGCTCGGAAACAGAGTTTGACAGATCAGCATAATTTCCACTTGTGAACTTTTTGAAGAATCCCAACAAGTCCTTGGTGAGCATTATCCAAACTCTAAAAATATCTTTCAAAGAGTTGCGTTAAAAACACTTCACAAACTGAAAGCACATTTCCTCCGGTTGGACGTGTAATGTAATAAAACTCCAGAATGACACAAAGTGTACTGTGGTTGGTACAATGATTCTGTAAACATGCTTTTTTCACAGACATTTATGGAGTGCTAGATGATGATCCATAACTTTCGCAATTACAACCATCTTTGGAGTCGCAAACATGAAAAATATCTGTACAAAATAAATTCACATTATCAGCAAGAGTGAATTGCGCTGTGCCCATATAATCAGATATTGATATATTGCGAATTTTTGTCTTGTGATGTTTGCATTGATAATTTCAATCCATGTGTTTGTTTATTTATTTTTTCGATAAACTTAAACTCTGAGATTTTGCAAATAATGCATTTCCGAGTGTGGTCAGAGTGAACTGGACAAGATTGAAATCCCGAAGGTTCACTTTCTCTCAGGACGCGATGTCTCTGGTGTGTTTGGCATAGTTTAATTCGTGATCCAGTTATGATATTGTGATGCGTCATAATGTATTTAAGCAAGTCATACGTATTGTCAGGTATCCTAGCTCAGTGGTTTTCAAACTTTTTAATGCCAAGGAAAATATATAATCCCCTTCTAAAATATATAACGGTTGTATATATTTTTGTGTATAAAGACTTTTAAAAAAGGCTTTTAATTGTGATATTATGAAGACAGTTTAAATAATTAGCTTATTATATTGTGATTGAAAATACAAAAACATAAAGCATGTTGAACATGAATTTGTAATGTTCTATCAAAATGTAAAATGAGAGTTTTATTTAGAACTGCAAAAAGAGAAGTACAAAATAACATTTTCTCCCCGCGCATAAATCGACATGTAAAAAATCATTGTGACTCTCTTAAAATGTTGGCCTGTCATGTGTTCAACAGAGCCAATCCATGTTCAAGGAAGTTATTAATTGTTAGAACAATAAAATAACTTTTGTATCTTTTTGTAAGTTTTAAAGCATAATTCCAAAGCAAAACAGTGATCTAATGAAAAAAACAATTATGTACATTGTGGCAAAGTTGCGGTATAGGCTTATATTATATATATATTCTTTTTTTTGTGTTTGTGTGTTAAAATCAGTATTGTATCGAACAAAAAATTGTGTAATGTTAATCATATAAACCTGTATAGAAACATTTAGATTAAACTAAACAAAAGTATACTTTTTTTTTACATTTATGAATACTTTTATTCTTTCTCTAAATTGTCCACGGACCTCCTAGCACTCCCTCGCAGCACCCTAGGGGTCCCCAGACCCCCGTTTGAAACCCCTTGCCCTAGCTGAATTTACACTATTTGATCATTGTGTAATGAATTACTGCTGCCATGATCACTAGAAAATGTACACAAACATCTCTTTAACGCAGAATTACCACTTGCTTTCCATGGGCGATAAGTGCTGAATTTTGTGAAACAAGCACAAAGTATAATCAGTGTAATTTATGTCAAAAGGAGGCATGTTCATGCTGAAGTACGATTATTTGCGCTGAAGTGCAATTTAAATACTGGTTTGTGGTTCGTTCGTGATTAAGATGCGGGTTTTTGCACTAAGATACCGAAAATGTCACATTTTGTTAGTGAATTCTCCTCTCTGTTCCGAAACGCATTTGATCCAGGTGAGAAGAAGGAGAAGGCAGCATCCCCCCCTCAGGAGGAGGCAAAAGTGGATGTGTCTCGGTTGGATCTGCGAGTGGGCCGCATCATCAGTGCCGAGAAACACCCTGATGCCGACTCTCTTTACGTTGAGCAGGTGGATGTTGGGGAAGCGGCTCCACGCACCGTTGTCAGTGGTCTGGTAAAACACATCCCTCTGGAGCAGGTACTTAACCCTCGACCCCCTGACAAAACACCTGTGTTTACCATTGAGCCAAGTTTTGGAAAGTTTTGCTTTATGTACTGCAACAAATCAATTGTAGCTGCAATTCAGTTATTTATAAGGCATGTAAAGGCCAACATGGCTAATTTTATTTAAGGGATGATGTACAGTCAGCCAGTTGTTTTCGTAAAATAAACCCAGACAGGGTTCGATCAGGATCAGGTCTTCGATCACCCTGAAGGGGTTTATTTTGCGATAACAACCGGCTGACTGTACATTATCCAGCTTATTACACAGCTACTAACCAAATAAATAAATAAATTGACATAAAATATTAATTTGCATTGAAATTATGAAATTGTGTAATTATGCGAGAAATTAATTGCTGAACAGCTGAAATCCACCACCGGTTTGCGTTTGAGTTCTGTTGGTGTTTATTTTGTGAAAATGACCATGTGATTCCTCCTCATCCTGCCTATTATGAGACTACTTGCCAAATAAACCAATAAATGGACATGAAACATTAATTTAAGTTGTAATTATTTTATTAACTTGTAGAGATTGCACAGTGATCGGAGAAACAAGACAAGATGACTCGCAATACTCAGATGTCCGGTCTATTACGTCATAATCCCCAGAAGTGCGGTTGTTACTCAAAGATATCAGACCACTAGATGGTGCCATTGACCAATCAGAATAGAGGATTCCAGAGAGCTGTGTAATAAATCACGTTAATAGTATAAAATGGCTTATGTTTGAATAACCAAGTGGTAATGCTTGATTTCATTTGATTATTTACTTCTTTTTTTTATTTTTTATTATTGATCAACGTAAACCAAAAGATATGATTATTCGTAACCGCATTGCATAATTTAATGCTTGAGTTAAACTAATATTTAAACAGATCGTTCCGACTCTGATTTCTGATTGGATGAGCCACCAGTTGTTAAATAGTCAATTAATGTACACTTTTGACCGCACAGCAGTTGAATTATATATCAGTGCAGCAAGTTGTGTTGTTACTCGGCAATTGTAAACAGCTAAACATTTTTACTTTTATATTATTGAATAAAAATCAACATGTAATGCTGTAAAAGAGCAATCTTTGTTTGCCAGATATATGAATGCAATTCTTGTTGATTAGGTGTTATGTGTCAGAATATTTTGAAGGGGGATATTTCACTTTTACTGTTTCATATAAAACATCTGTACTACCACAGCTCATGGAGCTCCATAAACCTGCTCCATATAGAATTCACTACATAGTCTTGCGTTTTATTTTCCAGGACACTGAGTTTACGATTTGTTTAGGGAATTCCTAGAAGTTTGGCCATATTCTTCATTGCACCTATAAAAAGTCTCTGTTTCCTTCATGCATTTAATCATTTTGGGTTTCCCCTTCTGGTTATGACTAAATTACAGTTGATTTAAGTGCATTTATAGAGTTGAATTAATGATGAATGTCTAAAGTTAATTTTGTTTTTAAAGAATGTGAATGAGATGAAAGTATGAGTTTATTATTATTATTTTTAATGCATTTTGTTTTATCTTGGTGTCTGTTTTGTCCTGCTTCCCTTTTGTTCCTTTTCATAAAAATGAATAATCCAGTTAAGTTGACCAACTGTTTTATATAGTACAAGATGTTGTTTGTTGAAAAAATAATGTGCAACTTTTTGTTTTGTTCTGGATTAGACACACTTGGGAAAGAGTCTTTTCTGAGTGGGTTCTCATTTTCCAGTGTCATAACTAATATATGTTATTTTTAGAATAGTGTTTAACTGCTAAGAGCCTGACCAAAAAGAAGATTTCTGTAAAATGCTGTACCAATCTGTAAGCAGAGTCACGATGAAGCTGTCTCACGTTTAATTCCTCGATCTTTAGATGCAGAACCGTATGGCTGTGCTCCTGTGCAACCTGAAGCCTGCTAAAATGAGAGGCGTGGTGTCCCAGGCCATGGTCATGTGTGCCAGCTCTCCAGAGAAGGTCGAGATCCTGGATCCCCCCAGTGGAGCTGTGCCTGGAGACAGAATTTCCTGTCAGGGCTTCCCAGGTAACATTCAGATTTATACACCAAAATACTGTCACTATTTTGTCCGTCCTTTAAAGCTCTTGGAAAGTGTGTTTGGGGCAAAACTAATCAGTACTGCACTCTATTCGCCTCTTTGTTCTGATGGCCTAGGTGAGCCCGATAAAGAGTTGAACCCTAAGAAGAAAGTGTGGGAGCAGGTCCAGCCGGATTTGCGCACTGATGGCCAATGTGTGGCCACTTACAAGGGAGCTGCCTTTGAGGTTAATGACAAAGGGGTGTGCAAAGCTCAGACAATGAGTAACAGTGGAATTAAATAGAAACTCCTTGCAAACACCAGATGTTCGGCAAGAAGGGCTTCTATGAGAAGGGCTTATTTCTAAACCTCTGTAACTCTGCTGATGAAAGGGAAAATGTTTAAGATTAATAAAATATTTGAATACTGTTCCTTGAATGTCTCTTTATATGACACTTACCGAAGTATTGGTTTTCATTTTTTATTTTTATTTTGTAGAAACTGGAAAACTTGAAAAAACTGCACTATAGTAATGCTCAAAGCAAATGAAAGTACTTTGCTAAATAAAGTACTGTAAATACAATTTAAATTAGTTTCTTGAAAATGTTGAATTTGATTCAGTTTATTTCAGTAATGCTATTCTAAATAATCTACAGTACTTCACATTGGCCGTTATAACTTTTTTGCAATTAAATAATATAGATTTTAGCATATTGTTACATTTAATTGAAAACAACAACAATGTTTTTTATTACGTTTTAATACATTTTTTAAATAATATTCCTATAATCTGCAGTACTTGACATTGGACAATATAATTTATCTGCAATTAAATAGCAATACAGACTTTTGCATAAATTTACATTTATGTTTAATTGAAAACAAATTTAAATCTTTATTTTTTAAATACATTTTAATAATTTTATTTAAATAATGCAATTTCTATATTCTGCAGTACTTGACATTAATTGGTATAACTCACTAGCAATTATAATCATACAGATTTTAGAATATTGTTATTTAAATTGATTTTTTTATTATTATTTTATTTAAATAATGTTATTCTTGTAATCTGCAGTACTTGACGTTGGGAAGTATGACTCGTTTGCTATTAAATGATTTGGATTTTGGCATATTGTCACATTTAAATTTAATTTAAAAAGACTGATTTTTTTTTATTTTTTTTATTTAATTTTAATTATTTAAATAATGTTATTTCTATTATCTGCAGTACTTGACATTGGACAATATAATTCATTTGCAATTAAATGGTGATACAGATTTTAGCATATTGATACATTTATATTTAATTGAAAACAAATTAAAATGTTTATTTGTTTATTAAATTGTAATTATTTTAAATAATGTAATTTCTATGATCTACAGTACTTGACATTAAGTGGCATAACTCATAAGCAATTATAATCATACCAATTTTAGCATATTGTTACATTTTAATTAAAAAAAATAATTACAATTTAATTATTTTATTTAAATAATGTCATTGTCATAATCTGCAGTAATTGACATTGGATGAAAACTAATTTACACTTGCATAGTGATACAGATTTTAGTATATAGTTGCATTTAAATTTCATAGATATCTTTTTTAATGATTACATTTTAATTATTAAAATAATATAATTCTTATAATCTGCAGAACTTGATATCAAATAAAACAGTTGATTTGCAATTAAATAGTGAAATATAATTTAGCATATTTATGCATAATTTATTACTTGACAAAAAATATCACTATCAATAAATGTCCACGCATTATATTAATTTGCATACACAATGCTGCACAGTTATGTGTATAGAATGATGGGGAAACTCTTGCTTTCAGAACATATCTGCTTACACAACACCAAAACATTCTGATATCAATATCTTATAGAAATTGTAGTAGGTTAAATACAGGATAGCAAGATTAAATTGCAGGGTATAAGACTGCACCATTTCTACTTTAAAATAAACATTTACGTTGTTTTTGTTCGACTTACAGTGCATTCAAGCTATAAACAGCATTTCTTTTATCAGTACATGCACTCCCTGGGATGTGACCCCTTGCCGTTGCTAGCGTCATGCTCTGCCAGTTGAGCTACAAGGGGTTTTTTTGTGTGCTAAATGTCCATAATGGAATAAATATGCCTAACAGGCTTTTGAATCATGTTCATTTCCACTATTTTAATCATCTCAAAATTCTTATCTGAGCTTGGTTCAAGTCATTTTGATTTGCTCAGTTTTATTGTCACCTTGAAAGGAACATCATAGACTTTCACACAGAAAGAGTCACTCCCTGCTGGATTCTGAATTCCCCGTGGAGTCTGTTCTTGTGCACCACTCTGTTCTGTTCAACGGATGGATTTATACATCCGTCCCAACCCCATTATGTCAAAAATAATTGAGTCCATAAGTGTAGCTCAAAAGCATGATTTCATTAAAAAAAAAAAAGGTTGTTTTGAAACAAATCGTTCTTTTTAACTTTGCATTGTTTTAAATCTCTATTGCATAATCACATCAAAGTTTTTCAGTAATGGCATGAAATGACCAAACTAGTTCGGCGAAATGTTCTACCTTGGTGCCTTGTGTGTCATTGCTTTTTCAGCCACACCCATTACTGACAGGTGCATAAAATAAAGGATACAGCCATGCAATTTCCTTAGACAAACATTTGGGGCCATGTAGTGTATTTGTAATATAAGTGAGAGTAAACTGTATACACTTACCTCATAGAACATTCCACATCATTTTAATCTGCCTTGTTTACGGATTAAGCAAACAGTCTTCATTTATTGTTCAAACATTTGCAAATCAGCATCGTCAAAATCGAGCATAAACTGTTTATTTGTATGAAGATGGTGTGCGGTGAAGATGGTGAATGATGGGTTCCTTTGAGGGCTTCCTTCTTTTTCATATTTTGAGATTTGTTTTCCAAAGATTGTCATGTTGTCAGTTTCACAAGACAGGATTCCTAAGTCAGAATTTCTTCAGAAGTGTTTTTTGGGCATAATTTCTGTGGAGCTTTTAAATGGTGATTAGAAATAGTAGATGATTTGTAATGGGCAAGTGCGTGCCGGTTTATATGATTACTTGGGATTTTTACTGAATACATGCCCTGTAATTAGAGGAAGATTAAAAAGTCATCGCCGCAGGTCAAAGTTGGATATGAACACCAGTGTACGGGATAACCCAGCAGTGGATTGTTAATTCTTGTGCACAGTGAATAGAAATCACTGGATGTGTATTTGTTCCTTTTTTATTCAGTTTTGCTATTCTGGCACAAATGTAACTCTTTATTTATTACTTCAATTGCTGTAGGCTGTTCATGAGATATTCAGAGATTCATGGCTAATAAAGGGCCAAAGTTAAAACAGCCTTGCTTAAGGGACTCATTTCTCAATGTTTTTATGTTTACTTGATCCTTCTGGATTTTAATCTTGTAAGGTCTTTGTCTTTTAAATGTTTTACTGTCATTGATAGGTTTGCCTTTACTGCTGGGAACACAACAGTTGATGATGATAATCGGGCCACACATCATCTGCGCCTTCGGAAAGTTCAGCAGATTTCCACAGAATTAAAATTCCTGTAGTCATGAACTAAAGCATATTCCATGACCCTTGCATGTTTGTTTATTTAATTTTTTATTTTTTTTATCCCCTTTTCTCCCAATTTGGAATGCCCAATTCCCACTACTTAGTAGGTCCTCGTGGTGGCGCGGTTACTCACCTCAATCCGGGTGGCGGAGGACAAGTCTCAGTTGCCTCCGCTTCTGAGACTGTCAATCCACGCATCTTATCACGTGGCTTGTTGTGCATGACACCGTGGAGGCTCATGCTGCTCTCCTCGATCCACGCACAATTTACCACGTGCCCCATTTAGAGCGAGAACCACTAATCGTGACCAGGAGGAGGTTACCCCATGTAAATCTACCCTCTCTAGCAACCAGGCCAATTTGGTTTCTTAGGAGACCTGGCTGTAGTCACTCAGCACACCCTGGATTCAAACTCGCAACTCCAGGGGTAGTATGCATGTTTGTTCATTAAATATTTTAGCAAATTTTTTTATGCTTTCTGCTACCAATGAGAGTATAGTACACTCTGCTCCATATAACGCATTTCATAATGGTTCATTTGTTGGTTGGCTGGTTCGTTGATTATGTGGTTCGTTGTTTTTATTTTCTTTAGTTTTTTGGTTCATTGGTAGGTTGGTTTGTTTGCCAGTTGGCTGGGTGGTTCATTTGTTGGTTTGTTTTGTCCATGGTTGGGAGGTTCATTGGTTGGGTGGTTTGTTTGTTTGTTGAGTGGTTCATTGGTTTGTTTTGTTGATTAATTGGTTTGTTGGTTGGGTGGTTTGCTCATTGGTTGCTTGGTTCGATGGTTGGTTGGTTTGTCAATTTATTGGTTGGTTTGTTGATTGGGTGGTTCATTCGTTGGTTGGGTGGCTTATTGGTTGATTCATTCGTTGGTTGGTTGGATCATTCGTTGGTTGGTTGGTTGGCTGGCTGGCTGGCTGGCTGTTTCGTTCGTTTGTTCACAGGTCAATGATTTTTGGCCATTACAAAACATTTTCCAACAATCTTGTTTGTTCAGAATATATACTTTTTAAATTCTTTATACATGCTTCATTTACTTATAGTCCCAGTAAGGGAAAATTGTTGTGGTGTACATCATGTTTTTCACATGATTTTCTGCCCTTTGCACGTTGTACACAAATAATGACTGTTATCTGTTATTTGCATCTATTTGTACAATAATAGAAGCTGGATTATTGTTTGTAATTATTTCCTGATATGTAAACCCATTGAATTGTATGAGGGTGGGCTTTACATAGCCTTCAACCAAGCCTTCAGAATGCTTGTCAAGTGAATGAAAGATTTTGATGCAGTTACGCAACATGAAGACTTCTCTGATCACAGATTTGTTACACATTTGTGTGCCTTTTTGTGGTTGACTGTTGTGACGACCTCCAGCCACAATAAGGCTATATCCTAGAGTTACGCATATTTTTCCATATCGCTTTTAAACTCATACTACATGAGTACAGCAAACAAATCAGTTGTTTGGAATTCCTCTCCCAAAGCGACATTGAATTAATTAGCTGCGAGACTGAAGATGTTGAGGGTGATCGATTTTAAAATAAAAACAAAAGTCTATCAAAGCATAGTTGGGATTCATGCATGCACACAGGGGCTGACGAACATATACATAGGAGAAAACAAAAGATTGTTTTAGGCAATGCTTCAAAGTAAATTAACAGTGCAAGCCCAAGTCACTTTTTCGAAACAAAGTTTAATGTCTAAAATGCACACATTTGATTTGATTGTGGGAAAATTTGCTATATGGTCCTATTTCATATTCTTACCTTTCCAAGCAAATAAAAGCTCTGTCTTTTCAAATGTTAATCTTTAACAGAGAGAGAGAAAACAACAGGGTGAGAGGTCTCAGGATGTTTGGCTGTGGTTAAAAGGGAAGTTTGAAGAGTGCTGTTATGTGTGTGTGTGGTTTCATAAATCACCAGTACACAATTAAAGACCATCAAAGCATAGGAAATCTGTTATTAATGTTAAATCCCAATTGAGAACTTTACATTTTGATAGCTTTTGCTCACAAACAGCAGCATAATGTTTCTTAGCATTGCCTGTCAGAAAACGTCCATATGACAAGGTTTGTATGCATTATATGCAAATGATCACTCTTCTATATAAATGTGTTAATTTATGCTGTGTTCTGGGTTCAATACAAGCCCAATCGGCAGCATTTATGGCATAATGTTCAATCATTTCAACTAGTACCTCATTTATTTCATTTTTTAAATGCAAATCTAGTTGTTCATATGCTTTACTTTTAAGGTGTGCTGTCTAGATCATTTTTAATGGTCCTGAAAAGTGAACTTTTCAGTAATTCTTTGTTTACTTGCATAATTCCTGTTCCACGTTTACAGTGACAGACACAGATGAAAACTGCTGCTGTGTGCAAGACCACCATGTCAGAGGCTTTAAAACATCTCTGCATGAAATCTGTTATGACAGACTCAACAAACAAGTAAACGGCCTAGAAACATAAGAATTCCCATTGGTGCGGCCCACTAATCCAAACACTAAATAACTCTTTTGAATTAATCTCTGTTTAGAACAATATGAATCATCGATCATCCCGAGCACTACTTTCTCTTCTTTCTCTCTATTCGGAAAAAGAGCCATACAGCTGGAGAGCAGAGGGTATGACAAACTGTGTAACTGAATTCAATGTGGTTGCCCTGCACACAGCCCATAGAACAGGACGCGTTTATCAATAAGTTGAACACTCATCACCATTTCATGTGGTTTTGTTCCGGTGGCATGACTTTGTAAAGGAGCAAACTTTCTTCTCAGTTGACTCTCTGTAACCGCATACGAATGTGTACTTCCCTGCTATACATGTAAAAAGCAGTGTGTCAAATGAGTAGGAAGTCACAATACTCAGTATGCTGAATACCCAGATGATGTGCTGCATCTGCTGTGATACTGAAGTGTGCAACTATTGAACACTTCGATATCCAATAAGGCCATGTGTTTGACAAAAACTAAATAACTGTGAGTCAGGTGGCTCTTTTCAAGTGAAAGGGCTACCAAAAGTTCAAAAGTCTTAAGTGCTTTAAATATCCTTGTAAATTTAAAGGAATATTCCAGGTTAAATACAAGGTAAGCTCAATCAATAGCATTTGTGGCATAATGTTGATTACCACAAAAATGAATTTCGACTTATCCCTCTTTTAAAAAAGAAGCAAAAGTTAAGGTTACAGTGAGCACTGTAAACCCTAATGTTGTCAGTATTGGAAAAATCAAATTGTCTTAAATATAACTCCAATATCTCTGTTCCTTGAACTTGTTTACCTTAAAAGTCTATAGACTTAAGATTTTAAGTGTTAATAACTCAAACGATTGAGAATAAAATTGAGGCTATGGGGAATACCAATAATGCCTTGTGATTGAATTATTTAATTACTGTTTCCTTGTTCAAAGTGAACTTAAGGGGGCATTTGAACTGTTGTTATTGAGAATCCATAGAGATTTTAACTCTTTTGGTGTATTATTAATGTTGTTTTGTTACAAATATTTGTTTGGTGGGATGTCACCATTAGGGTGATCCGAGTCCCCTTTGGTCAAGTCAGACCCTGTTAACACAATCTTAGTTCTCCTTCTGCATGTGCAACTGAAGTACAAGTATATATGCATTTCTGTGGAGAAATAAGGTCATTTAATGATTGACCTAGAAATAGTTATATCCTTCTTAATTTGAGCTGTGTTATTGTGTGATCTAAATTTGAGTCCATTCAACTAAAATTATTAAGTAGAAACAACATATAATTAGCAAATCTGATTGAAGTCTACTTGCATCTAGTTACCTTAACTTAAATATTTAAGTTCATTCTATATGAACATCAAGATAAGTAAACTTAATTACACAAGTTTTGGAGACACCATTACTCAGTTCGATTGAGGGAACGAGTTTACTCAGTCAACTGAGTAAAGTCAACTTATTAGGGTTTTCAGTGAGGTACTTACAATGGGATTGAATGGGGCCCATGTTTGGAGGGTTTAAAGGCAGAAATGTGAATAGCAAGATTTATAGTGAAAAGGGGGTTCAATTTTGGTCTGTTCTCACCCAGAACTGATCAGATCACTTCAGAAGACATGGATCAAACCTCTGGAGTCTTATGGATTTCTTCTATTTCCTTTATGTGAATTTTGGAGCTACAAAGGTCTGGTCACCATTCACTTGCATTGTATGGACCTACAGAGCAGAGATATTCTTCTAAAAATCTTTGTTTGTGTTCTGCTGAAGAAAGAAAGTCATACACATGATGACACGAGGGTGAGTAAATGATGAGAGAATTTTCATTTTTGGGTGGTTTCATTTTCATCAATGGTTTCAGAAGACTTGCAATTTGGGGAACCCCCTTTGGGAAAACATTGAGGTGAGGACTGTAATTAGTGGAAAACAAGGACTCTGCTGTCCCACAGGTGAAATCAAGAGGCTGATGGCCCAAAAAAAAAAATCCTTTGGACAAATGTAGCCTCAGCACCCAGTACCCATCTGTCGTGTTAGGTTCCAGGCCTCTGTGAAGCCTTTTTGTGTGAACTCTTAGAGCTGCTGCCAATTACTACAAGGTTGGTTAGCCTGATGTATTCTTGGGTTTGCTGAATAATACCCACACAACCACAGAACATCATTCTGAGAAAGATTTGAGTACACTAATGGCCTGTAGACTTATGTACTTGAAGCCTCTTACCGGGATTTTCCTAAGATGTTCTTTGCATGTGAAGTTCATTTTCCAAATGTGCTTGCGGCCAATTATCATAATGTGGGCAAGTGTAAGTAATATTAGTAAAGTTTGTCTTGTAAATCCAGCTTTGTGTCACGTTACACTTGCTATGCCCATCAGGGCAGCTGGTTTGACTCAAAGAGAGAGAAAGAGAGATGCCCGCAAAACCGCAGCCAAATCATAAGTGATGGCTTTCTTTGCCTCAATTCGTCTATTATAATTTGGGAAACCCCTAACCAAGTCTAAAATATAATGGAGATGATTTTGAGGATGGAACCGAAGACAAGCAATATTTTTAAGGGAATAGTTCATCCCAAAAATTTTTTACTCAGTCTTATGTTATTCCAAACCACTTTGACACTCTTGAAAGCTTCAGTCTCCATTCCTTTGATGTTCCACAGATGAAAGGAAGTCATGTGTTTGGAAAGTAAATGTTTGAATGAGTAAATATTTTTAAATGAACTATTCCTTGAAATTTGCAACATGATCACACGGGAAGTCAGTCAGAGAGTTCCGGGATCTGAGGATCAGCCACATTATGCTGACTCACCGACACGCGCCATCTCCTATCAGACAATTTTCTATCGGCTCCAGCATGTTTCCCTTCCCTTGTGGCACATTGCATCAGCAGCGTAGGAGACTCACACACCCAGTGTTGCATTTTTCCCTTTAACATTACATTTTTACTCCACTGATGGTTAGGTTTAGATTTGGGGTTTGGGTTGGGTGGTTCAGTTTATAAAATATGCATTCCTCTTCACCATATTTCACTCGCTTAACAACTCGCTTTTGGCGCCCCTCTGTGGACATTTCACCTGGAAAATGGAGCTCTAACATGCCAATACACCCAACAACACTCACCGCTTTGGCCACTGGGGGCAGTGTTTCCAGTTTCAGTAAGCAGAAACTGATTTTAGCTACAGAAAAGTCTGTTTCTGATTTCACTGTGAGTTCAGTTTGACACTTTTTGAATATCACCCAATGGATTGTGCTTGGAATCTCATAATGGACTTGGAGACTGCAGCTGAGATTTGGTGCATTGTATCATCTTGATAAAGGGGTAGTTGAATCTGGAAAACAGACTTTTGGAAAGTCATGATCAAAGAAATAGAAAGCAGTCACCCTTGCTGGTTAAGACTGTGTGATTTTATTTATCTTTATGCGGCGGTGAGTGATGATCATTTGAAAGGAAGCAGACAGACATTGCCTAGTTGTCGTGACCCATTATGGTCTCTGTTGCTGTATTGCGTTCTGATGATTAAAAACATGGAAAATCCACATCACTGCAAACCTCATGATGAATAACACAAAACATGGTTGAATTCAACCTGCACTTGTGAGTATACTCGCCAAACTAAATCATGACTAATCTTGCCATCAGTGTGTCTTTAACTGAATCCATATAGAAGGGAAGATGTTTATATATGGCTACACTGACACAGTCAGTGTTTGGGATTGACAACCATATTTACTTACGGTGTGAGTCTTGAAATGTTCCGTTCATACAACAGCTTACAGTAGCAGTTCAAATACTGTCTTTATGAACGAACAACCGAAGTCACAATCGTATTCTTACAGCTGTAACCATTGTGACAGTGACTAAAAGAAGATGACGTCCATAACACGGCATGTCTTATTATGATTGATGCCGTGTTATTAAATAAACGAGTCCAATCGAGGTGCGAGTTCATCCAACAGATCATAATTAACTGACAGTGGCTTTGAATGCTTTTTAACCGCGTACAGAGCGCAGCTTTTGTTTTGCGCGGCTCGTGCCCGTGAGCAGCCGGTGGAAGACAGTGGCTGAATCTTCAGATGACAAGCAGCTAATATCTCCATCTCCGTGAGAAACCCCACATGAAACACATGAGAAACACACGTGTACAGCACAGTGTGACTCTCTCACTGTACATGACATATCTAACAACTAGTTGTCCAATACGGTTCTGTTCACACAATACAGGTTTGTCAAGAATGCAGTTGTGAGGCTTGAAAATTTGTGGGTGTCAGTTCGGTTATAGAGTGCAGTTGTCATTCTCGTAAATAACCGAACTGTGTGTGAACGTAATCGTATTAAGCACTCAAAACTGGACTGACAACCGTATTCTGCTGCTGTGTGAACGTGGCCATGACTATCTGTTATAAAATGTAACGAGCTATCTACTGTATCTAGACAGCATTTTAAGGCATCATAAACATGAAGGTTGTTCTAAAAGGTAGGCAGCATACTGTAATTATGCTGCATTCTAAGATACCTTCTTTGGCCAAATTTTAAGAGAGCATTGCATGTATCCTTCAAGAAGAAAGCTAAAGAAGATGAAAGGCCTTGGGTTGTTTGGTTACTTTAGAATTTTTTGACAGTTGGAGTTTGAAATCTCAAATATTCTGTGACAGAGTCATGGCCTGTTTGAACATAATTTCAATGTAAGTCTTTGGGATAGAGCTCTGCATTCCCATGGAACTCCCGTGGATCCCAATTAGATTTCGAGTGGTGCGAGATTAAATTTCTGAGTTGAAGGCGGGAGCGGATGTTACTTCCAATGAATGGTGTGTGGGAGTGGGCGGTCAGAGAAGATCCTGAAAAATCAGATGTGGAAATCTTTTTTTATGTTATTAATTTATGAATGCAAAAAAAAAAAGATTATTTTTATTTTACAATTAATACATCTGTGATAACAATAAGCAGAAAATATGACGTAAAAAAGTGCACAAATTATCCAATATTTAGAGCAGGCTATGCAGGTAGTCAAAGGGTCTTTAAAAGAATGGCAGACCAAAGCGTGGACATCAAAGGATGTGAAACTCAGACTGGAAAATGGTCAGTTTAGTGTTAAGAAATCAACCTCAGGCAAGTCAGATGGGCATCATGTCACGTGCCATCTGATAATAGCATTAACAGAAAAATAAGATGGTTTTTGTACACTCCTTGTCAATTTGGATGGCTTTTTCCCTATGTGGAAAACAAATGCGGGGTTTCGGGAATGGGAGCAGTCAGAAAGTAAATAACTGTGGGTAGGGAGCAGGTGAACACTGAGCAAAATTCAGTGGGAGTGTTTGGGTGCGGGACAGAAACTTGCGGGAGCATGGTGAAAAAAATCCCTTGCAGACCTCCACTATGGGAATTTGGAAAATGGGAAAACCATAAGTACGATCAGTTAGAAAAGTAATAGCACATTAAGTCAGAACAGTCTGAAGGTCTGGACCACCCCCCCCCCCCCGAAACTTCTGATGCCCCCCTCTGATGCATACTTCCGAAGTGATCCAATAGGTTTTGGATACATCTTGCAGTCTCTAGGCACGATCATGATTTCAAGCTCGATTACACTTCTTAGCTCTTGACGCATGCGCAGAGCGCTAGATGCCGCTAGGAAGTGTCATTTTTGGGTGAATTATTTCTTTAAATAAAAATGCTAGATTTTATCAGTGACACTGTACAGTAACCTTCATTAATAACATTAACAAACCATCAACCATATTTGTAAAAGCTATACCAAATTTTGAAATAAATTTCACACAATATATAATATTCTAATATTTATTGAGACATTTCAACATGCTTTATATGTCAGTCCCTGAAGGAACTTCCTGTACTCTTGTTTAAAAACTAAAAGATTGCAATAGAGCAATTGATTTTCAATATATTTGCCTTTGTTCAGGGATCTGTACATTGACTACATTTCCACTCCTTTTGCATGAAGTCCTGCACACTGCACTTACATTACATAATTGCAATCTGCTGGGCGGCCACAATATGTGAAGATTCAAGCCAGCACAGCTCATCAGACACTGGCCTCACAATCTTTTCAGCAGTTTATCATCTTCCAACAGTATGGCCAAATTTATGGCCATATGCTGATTCCAGATGTATTAGATATAAATTATGATACCTACTGGTCACAGACAATGAGACAAACATTATACTAATGAACTATAGCTTGGATTTTTCAAGGTTCTCTGCTTTTTAAGTTTCATAGTTTCATTTTATCTACCTATAGTATCCATCCATCCATCCAATTATTTTTTGACGTTTTATAATTTTCAATCTGTTTCAATGCAGTTTGATGATTCTGCTCTCAAAATATGTTGCATGATATGCCAAAAAGTGATTAGAACAGAAATTAAGCCTTTTTTAATTATTATTATTTGGGTGTTACAGAACTGCATTCACTGACAGTGGAAGAGAAATGGGAAATGACCTTTGAACTTTGCTTTAAATGTGGCCTTCATTTGCCCTCCATGAACCTCAGCTGTCATTCAGCGACCCTCTATCTCAAGCACGTCCATCACTCCTAGTCATCACCAGGCCATTTGGACACTTTGCCCGAATAGCCAACTAAAGGAGAAATGCTATCTGCTTTGCCTAACACCATAGATCAGGTTACAACATTAAACATCTATAGCCCTGAAAAGGAACATAAGTACACACTGGATGTGATGTGAAGAAAAAAGTTCAGGTTTTTGTTTGAAAAGTCTGTTTTCAGTTTCCTGTTGTCATTACAAAGCACACTGCACTAGAGAGCGTTTTCGGTAGGGGAAACCACCGTTCCAGTGTGGATGAAAGGTATTAATGAAGCAAAAATCAATGCGTTTTCAACCAAAAACATATTTGTGTGAATGTTGTTGCAGAATGGAACTTCATTCTAGAATTTTTGCTGTACAATCGCAATGTTAATGATCTTTTGCAGACTTGCTGTTGTCCAAAGGGCTGGCCAAAATGCAAATTGTAAGAACTGGCTTCATTTCAATACATGAGCTGGAATTTGAATTGAATTGGCCTGGGATTTTGATTTGAAATTCATCAAGAATTCACTGAATTGCAATTCAACACAGTCAGTCACACAGAGGAATTTCATGAGTCCAACAAAACTTTTGTCAACAAAATATAACATTTTGACTGATTGCGTAATTATTCCCTAAAATGTTGTATACATTAATTTCTAAAATTTAAACTAAGTTCAGTACTATCTAAACTATCAAAATTCAGTTTTGTTTGTAGAATGCTTTTTACGATACCAAAATTGAGAAAAGTTGTGAGAAAATGTCAAGCATAATTTGTTTGCGACTTGGTTTTATATTTTGTATATAATGTAACAATTCATAAATTGTGTGACTTGAATGTTCAAAATTGTTCAAATACTTTTTGTGGGCACTACATATAAGGCGCCAGGGCACATTTAACTTTGTGATTTGATTAACTTAACCTGTCATAGTCACTTTTGGATAGCTTGTCTATTAATGACCCTTATATACACTACCGTTCAAATGTTTGGCTTGAAAGCCTGAAATGATTCTCATGATCTTAAAAACCTTTTCATCTGAAGGCGTATGCTTAAATGTTTGAAATTAGTTTTGTAGACAAAAATATAATTGTGCCAACATATGAATTGAATTACAAAACTAAAATTTTATAAAAAAATAAAAAAATAAATTAATTTTTTTTTTTTTTGAAATGGATGACTTGGACCGAATAATTAAGAAAAGCAGCCACTACATAGTTTTGATTTATTTTGGATTTTTTTAATTACAACATAATTCCCATAGTTCCATTTATGTTATTCCATAGTTTTGATGACTTTACTATTATTCTAAAATGTGGAAGAAAAAAATTATAAATAAAGAATGTGTAAGTGACCCTAAACTTTTGAACGGTAGTGTAATATATTCAAAGTTAATTACTTTATTTAACATTGTGGATTTAAAATATTTGGGGCTTTCCAGAAAACATTCAAGACAACAGCCCCTTAACTCAAACAAATAAAAAAGAACTCTTTGGCTGAACTTAATTCAGCTATGGAGAGTGAATCCACATATTTGAAATGAGTTTTGTTCAATTAAAATTACCATGTAATTTCAACCTGAATACTTCAAGTAGAGGGAACCTAACTGAATCAAGTAAACCCAACAAAATTTAACGTCAAAATAACTCTGTTTTAGTGATATGCTAGGTAGTGACAGGAACATGCTAAATACGTGCTGGTGGGTATCACCACTGAGTGCAAATTGGTCAATATGCCATGATTAGCATAGCAATTGCTCAATGGATAAAGCAATACGTAAAATACTCAAAATGTATTGGTCCTCAACTATAGGCTCAAACACTCTTTAACATTATGGTAACGCCAAAAACTACAATTAAAGAGAAATTCCTCTAAATCTCAACATTACAAAACATTAAACACTAACAAGTCTCCCCATTTATATTTTGCATAAAGACACATAAAATAACACTTAATTTTAACATTTACTCTCCCTAGCAAGTCCAATGCAAGGCATGCTGCGAACTAGAAATCCTCTGCCCAATTTCAGTTAACCAAACAAAAAATATTCATTTTGTCCCAACACACATGGAATTATTAAAGATGACAGGACACTTTTTTTTATCCACTTGGATACATGTGTTTTTGAGTAGTATGAACATGGGAGGATTGAGTAAAGCTGACAATAGAGAATGTTTTTAGTTCAGTTCAGTTCTTTTTTTTTTTTTTTTTTTTTTTGTTCAGCCAAGGTTTAGCGACTCCCCTGTGTGTCAATAAGGCTGGGAATCCTCTGCTCGACCTGGCGTGGCTGTATATTTCAGCTTCAATATAGCTCTATAAGAAAAGACTAGTAAAGAATGGATCACATGGGAGAGGTGCACTTTTTCTGTGAACACACAAAAGGGCCCCATTAAGAAACCACACTTAACTGTCCCTTAGAGACATTTAGATAAACACAGCACTCTAATGCTCCAGGTGTCCTGTTACCACAAGAGACGGGGCCAAAGAATAGAGAAGAGAGCGTTGGGAAAAGCATTGTTGTTTCATTTTTTGTTTTCTCTTTCTTTACCTGCCTTGTTTTGTTCCGGGTGATTTTTATAGACCGGACACCACGTCATTTTCTCACAAAAACAAAAAGAAAATCATTCTGTAAGGATGAAAACAAAAGTCTGTGGATCCCATCTAACAATGACCCACATAGAGACGAGTTTTTATCCCAGGGTCCAACAGTGGCCTGGGGATATGCTGAGGAAAAGCAACAGGAAGTGTAGCGCCTGCTTGCTGTCTAGGGCAAGATCTCTTCACATGAAAGAGAAGCATGAATTGACATGAAAGTAAAGGTGAAGTGTCACTTACAAGCACTGCCATCACCCAAACAATCAGACAACCCAGAACCTTCAAGAGGACTGAAACCACAGTCTGAACCAGTGTTATCCTCTTTTTCTTTTTTTTTCTCCCCAATTAGGAATGCCCAATTCCCAATGCGCTCTAAGTCCTCGTGGTGGCGTAGTGACTCAATCCGGGTGGCGGAGGACGAATCTCAGTTGCCTCCGCATCTGAGGCCGTCAATCCGCGCATCTTATCACCTGGCTTGTTCAGCACGTTACCGCAGAGACATAGCACCTGTGGAGGCTTCACGCCATTCTCCGCAGCATCCACGCACAACTCACCACACGCCCCACCGAGAGCGAGAATCACACATTATAGCGACCATGGGAGGTTACTCCATGTGACTCTGTCCTCCCTAGCAACCAAGCCAATTTGGTTGCTTAGGAGACCTGGCTGGAGTCACTCAGCACACCCTGGATTCAAACTCGTGACTCCAGGGGTGGTAGTAATCATAGCTGAACTATGGTATTTGTCCTAAAATTATAGTAACTACAAAATTGACCATAGTTTTACTACAGTAAAACAAAAATGGTATTGTGTATTGAAACTTGATAACTGCATGTAATTGAAATGACAAATTGAAAATAAAATACAAATAACTAAATTAAGTGTTTAAAGTGTTTTATTGTAATTACAGTTGCTACCTTTAGGTAGCATTGAAATAAAACATTCAAAATGATAACAACCACAGTATAAACTCTTGACAGAGGAAACGTTTTAAAATGAGAGACAAGTAGACTTTGGCTTCTTGGGATCTAGAGTTCAAAATCTGAACAGAGTGTGGCCTGGATTAACCAAAGTCATGGCATCAGAACAAACCATTTGATAATACATTTGAACGTCCATGACACTTTATTTTTGTTTTTGATTTTTTTGAACACGTGAAGACGACTTTGTCAGTATCCTTGAGAATGCTAGTGAAGGCAGGGGCGGGTTGACAATTTCTGAGACCCCAAGAAACCAACCAACCCGGGGCCCCATTTCTACATTTTGTGCTTAAAACATTACTTAAAATTGATTTTAAATCATGATTTTAAATTCATCCTGTCAACCGTTGTAGCCAAGCACATTTAAAATGTTTAATGAAATATAAAATGTAGTTAAAGATAATTCATGCATGTTTTCCAGTTTTTCCACAATACAGTGATAAATAAAATCCATATTTACCTACATATATTTTTACAACACACCTTTTTTTTTAGTAAACAGGTTGTGCAAAACCTACTGCTTCACCCGGTAACATTTTGGAATTCAGTTGTTATTTACTAATATTATAAACCAAAAATTATTTATTGTTGTCCAGTTTGTCATTATAATATGATACAGTATTATTAATACTTTGAGGATTTGTTGTATACAATAAAAATACATTCCTGTCTTATTTACTTTACTTTCACTTGGAGCTTATATTCTGACGCTGCAGTGTATTGTTCATCGTGTTGTAAAAGGCTGTATTTTATGTAAGCGTCATAGGCAACATTCTTTACAGTACTGTAACAGTAAACATACAAAGAATGGCGGCCCCTCAGCACCCTAGAGCAGAAGGGGGGAGAAAAAATTGCCATTTATCAAGCGCTGAAACTTGAATTGGTGCAGAACAATCTGGAATAATGTTAAACATTGTAACAGTCACTTCTTTGCAACCTGAATTAAATCTTGTGCCACATGCGCTAAAAACAATCTAGATGCAGCATAACAAATGAAACCAAAGCCAGGTGTCTCGACTTGCGTTTTTGAAACCTGAAGTTCTTATTAACTTGACACTGTGTATAAAATTGTGCCGGTCCTGCATGAGACACTGAAGAAACAGCGAGACTCGTTGTAGCATGTATGGACATTCGTCCAGTGCATTTACAATAAAATAAAGTAAAAAAAAGATCAGACGCACGCAAAAACATGTTCTGTGTGAACGGCCCCTAACTCATCCGTTCGCGCATATCTCTGAGTGAGAGCAGGTGGGCGAAACAAGTTCTGGAGGCCTATGTATTTTTTAATAAATTACAAACCTGAACCCAAAGTCCTACTTGAAAAACTGACCCAAACCCCAGGGCTTCTAACGTGAACCACTCTGAGAGTGCTGACAACAGCGTATTCGCACATGTACCCAGAACAACATGTCACTCCTCAAGCAGTTGTTGCTGAGCTTTCCTACCAGGGCAGGGGCCCCCCCGACATCCCGGGGCCCCACGCAATTGCGTGATTTGCGTGGTGGTTAAAACCGCTAGTGAGTGAAAGTAAAACATTAAAAAGCCAGAGAGATTCAAGAGTGCTGGCTCCAAAGCCACCCACCGAGATTTGGATATCATATTAAAACTGTCTGTCAATAAGCACAGTTTAACAGTGCAAAAATATACATGAATCTTCACACAAGTACTAACAGAGGCTGTTTTATTCATTAAATGCACGTCAGCTTAACCAAGAGCAGCTTATTTTCATGCACAGTATGAAAGAAAGAAAACATGAGATATTATGTCAGTTTTAATTTTATTGTTATCATTAATATTTTATTTACCCTAACTGTAATCAAATGATGCATTGCAGTGATTAAGGGACCCATTTGTTTTAAGGGAAAAAAAACAGGGTTCTAAAAAACAGGGCAGCTGCTGAGATTTAGCAAGATTCAACTGATCATGTGATCATAACATGGCAGCCCCCATGAGGAAACCCTCTCCATGTAGAATAAAACAGCATTTATAAGGTTACTGATGTGACTGGTGTCTTTATCTCATGTGGGTGGTCATGATTTAATACAACTGTTTCAAATTACAATTCATTTCCTAAGGTGTACAAAAAAAAAAAAAAAAAATTGAATGAGGAAACATTTACTGAGTACACATTTAAAACATCAAACATCTACAGTATGTATTTGTATGTGAGGGTTATAAATTCATCGTTTAACAAATACAAACTACATACTATACTCTAATTGGTAAGATAAAGTCTTGGTGCTTATGGCATTTTCTTACCGCACATTTTTCTAAACTAACCCTCCCTTACATAAGCACACACACTGCCACCTTTCCTAATATTTCAGGCTCTACTCCTGAAATGTCCATAGAGTGAAGTTTATTTTTTAAAGCTGTTGTTCCAATTTCCATGGATACTTAGAGAGGCACCATTTGTTATATAGAAACAAGTGTTTTGCCATATCCCCCAAAAAAGAAATATCTCAAGGGATCACTACCGTTTATTTCTCATGACAGTGCAGAGTTTGTGTTTTTGATATAAAATTATCAATTTGCTTGCCAAAGAATACATAATTCCTCCCACGGTGGGACCCAAATCTTTGTCTTGGCTGATGGCAATAAACAGATAATAACATTTTCAGTGGTGCTGCTCCAGCAAGGTGACAATGCATGGGAGACTCCTACACTACAGTCTCCAACAGACGGGGGTGATCGGATGTGTAACATCAGTCTCCAGAGGGGTGAAGTAGACAATTCAGCAGGGTTAGAACAGGTTAAAGGGCAGATGGAGTCCATTTAAGAGCAAACCCAGTCTCAAAGTTGATGAACCACGAAAATGTAAGGAAACGCTACAGCTCTGTTCCAAAACCTAGTGAGCTGCCTACATATAGCATTTTAATTAATCATATGCCACATCCACACTAATCCATTTACGTTTCAAAATGCATCGATTTTGGTACGTTCATGCCATCTACACTGGAACGGCGTGGAGACTTTAGAAAATGCTCTCGATCACCGTATACTTTGGAAAAAGATAATGTTAGGAAACTGAAAACGGAGGTTTTCAGTGTGTGGACTAGTGTGGACACGGCTTATGCTGCCTCCTATGTCCCCTAATTTTGGTCAAAATCTAAAGCATACATGCTCTGTGGAGAAGGAAATCCCATAATTCATTGCAAGGAAAAAAAAATCTATCGGACGAAGGACGAAGAGAGAGACCCTTACCAAAAAGGGTCTTGCTGCAGACTTAACAGGTGGCGAATTTGTGGCAAGTTTGCAGCAATTTTGCGGCAACTCAAGATTTTTGTTAGGGGAAGTTTTTATTATAAGTATAATTCATTCCCAACCCAAAATTTTAATTTTAATCTAAATAAAAGTGGATTATTTTCCCATTATTTGTGTGTATTTAGCTGTGTCCCAAATGACGGACTATAAACTGTGCACTTATGCTACACACTAAGCACTTGGCCCAGCCTGATCTCACAGTGAAATCGGAAAGAGTAGGTTGACTGAAATGTAAAAAACTGCCCCCAGTGGCCAAAGTGGAAAGTGTTGTAGGGCGTATTGACCTGTTTCATGTGACGTCACTGTATGACCGTGCCGCCATGTTTGTGACCAATATTCCATATACCTTCAATGTGCCGCACTGTGGGATGCAACAAAAACCTTCTTCAGGGGTTAAAAGCAGCTCTTACATTCATACAGACGGGATCATCACAAACGTTTTTAAATACTGTGACTAAATCAGACCAGACAACAACACAAAAACATTTGTAATATCTTGAATGAGAGATGTTTACGGTGATGTACTGGTGGGCATGTGAACTAGCCGGTCACACATCAGACTTGCCGGCGTACAGAGATGAATTGCAGATAAAATATCATTAAATGTCAGTGAAAGTTACATTTGCCAATATTTGTGCTGTCTTCAGACCTGTATGAACCTTTCCTGGGAATGGACCAAAAGCAATTTTTGATGTTGTTTCTCGGGTGTTTTTCCATTCACCGCCATTGTTTCCTCCCACTGATGGTCACAAATATGGCGGCTGCGGGGAAAAGTGACGTCACTGAAAAAGGTCAATAGGCACGTGTGAGCTCCATTTATGTAGTAATTTTTATTACATTCAGTGTTTTTTATTCAGTGTTTTTAAGCTGAAGGAAGTGATGTTTCAAGCATATGCGATGTTTTGCTGCTAGTTTTAGCGTGTTAGCCAACCTCAGTCAACACTTATATCTCAAATAACGTACATATTCACACAGCGCAGGGTGATGGTAAAGCATTCATCTCACTTTTGCAAAGTGTTGACTCCACAAAAGTTTCGGCAAGTAACCTCGCCCCCTCTGCTACAGCCACGAACGCTAAGTGCATGAAGTGTCCAACATTCCACCCTACTAATGAGCAAAAGACTACAAAATAGCATAGAAAGTGCAGAAGTATGCGATTTGGGATGCAGCTTTGCAACACGCTAACACCAAACGCTATTGGAATCAAATGTGAGTCAAATCTCTCACACTATTTGTGTGATGCGTAAAGTTGATGCCAATGTAAAGTGTTCCAATTCATTCACTTATGATGTTGCTTTAGAGTCATGATGCTCCCTTAGAAGGCTGTGGCCTATGTAGGCAGAGGACAGCAAAACAGCTCACTAGGTTTGGGAACAGGGATGTCAAGATAGTAACGTACTGGTTTGACACAGGCACAGTTCTCACAATGCACATTCAATATTTTGAATTTCCCTTTGTGTGGGCTGAGTGATTGGTAACAGAAGTGCAAGCAACCTACATTACGCTGAGCTAAATCAGGGTTTACAAAAGAGCACAGCTCTTTCCCTAATTTTATGTTCTGATGAATAAGGCTGGCAAGCCAAAATTGAAGGCTAAATTTATTATCTGGTCAGTCACACACTCCACTTGTAAAGAAAGAGTATAAAGCTGTTTTTTTTTTTTTTACCAAGAATAGTTTAGTAGTTACAACTTTTCCTCCGATGTAGGAAAACAACCATCTTCGAGATTTCCATAATGTTCAGAATTCATGATGATTCAAGCATAGTCATGATCCCTTTGGACATTATATTGGATTAGTTCTTAAGTGGTAGGTCACAACCCAAAATGGGTCACAGGTCTGTTCTAATGGGGTTGCTGACAGCTTGGAAAACAATGTTAATTGCAAAAGCTGCTTGCACACAATTCCATTGCAATTCCATTTGGTGACACTAGAGGTGCAACATTCAAACAAAGGCTTCAAGGACATTTTTATTTACTCTTGAACATTTTTGGAACAGTTTTGGGTCACCACTTGATGTTCAATGTAATATCTGTGTCTTGAAGCATAAATAGTTGAAAAATACTGTCAAAATGGATATAACCAAAACAAAGGCTTTTTAAATGAAATTAAACAAAGTATACAGTATGGTCTCGCCCAGATGAGTTAATCTCTCAGATATACAGTAAATCTGTATACCATCAGAGGTAAAGCTCGCCGAGCATCAGCCTGATTGTTCACAAGCTCTTTCCCAATGCTTTTCCCAACCAATGAATGATGGGATTGTGCAGAGTAAGGAGGGGGCGCAGCAGTGCGAGAGAGGAAAGACCCAGGTAAAGTTATCCGGTGGGAGCCACCCAATTTGTGTGATCTACCCATTCATATGGTGGGGTGTGGGGAGGTGGGTTGGCTGCTCTTTCTAAACACCAGAAGAAGAATGTCTCCTGCCTTGATGAAACTCCGGCGTCCCTTTTGTTGTTTGTAAAAACAAACCAAAAAAGGGCAGCAAGTGAAAAAAGAGAGAGAGAGAAAAAATACACGGTTTGAGCCAGTCGACAATAACAATGCAGTCTGCTCACTTGAAGAGACATGATGTCACCAGGGCACCGGAATCCCTAGTGTAGAGCAAGCAGGGTGGGGTAGGTTCCTCCCTTGCTACAATTTGCCCCTGCCCCTTTCTCTCTCTCTTCCTCTCTCTCTTTTTCCTTCATCTTTCTTTTTCCTGTGTGTGTGTGTGTGTGTGTGTGTGTGTGTGTGTGTGTGTGTGTGTGTGTGTGTAACTGGACGTGGAAGCAGTTGGGCACATAATAGGATGCCTCTCAGATCCTCTTCCGAAGAGTGGTCATACAAAACTTCCATTTCCAGGTCAGTCATTCACTGTGGTCCCCCATGAGCATGGCCGAGCCTGCCATAGACTTTTAAAGGATCACTTCCGCGAAGAGGTCATTTGCCACGTGAGAGTAAGAGGTGGCTTGCTCTCCACATTGTAGCATGCTAATCATGTTTCTCAGGAATGATTAAATAACACTTTTGTCAACCGTGCGTTTATATCTAGTATACTGTTACCAAAAAGGCTTCCAGTATCCAATGGAAGGCAAAATCTAAAAAACAAATTGATGATGGAGGGGTTTGCCTCAGAATCAAAGCAAAGGTTTAATCTCTAAAAAGAGGAGCCTTGTTTTTGTTTGGATTAAGAAACGATGCAGAATAGATAGAACAGATACTATTTTTATCTCTTCTTCTTGTAGCATGTTTAAGTGTGAACACACTACTTGCACTATACACTACAAAATGGCATAGAATAATACAGAAGTATGTGATTTAGGATGCAGCATCTGAGAATAGTACAATGCTAATTCTTATTTTTAAATGCTAATGCTCCTCACTGATAAAATGAATTAATAGGGCTGTGGTGTAACAGTTAGCATAAGTGCTATGACAGTCCCTTCAAAAATCAAGAGTTCTGGCAAACTTGCTGCAAATTTGACGTAAATATGTCGGCAAACTCTTCATTGTTGCCAAAGGTTACTGTATAAGCTCATTTGCAGCAATTTGCAGAAAATTTGCGGCAGAACTTTCGATTTTTCATGAGGAATGTTGACACAATCGCTATCAAAAACAAAGTAGCAAAAGTAACAAAAACAAGTGTTTTAATGAATTAATGTGTTTTAATTATGAAGCCAGTCTACATATATTTTTTTGGTTTATGAAAGTTGTTTGCTAAACACCCTAAACAATATAATTATAATGGAAGTTCCTAGCATACTCACTTATTCCCTGGGAGTGATTTCTAGCTAATGCCGGTACAACAGTTGATTAAATGCCATAATAAAGACTTCACACACATTTTTTTCATTACTCCAGAATGCTTAGTGAATAATCCGAGAAGCATTAGCAATCCAATTAGCCATTCTAGACAAATGTTCTGAAAGGTTGGTCAGCGCCGGGGTGGTCAGCAATTGATTTGTGAGAGGAACTTGGAAACAGCAGTCCACTTAAACACCTTTCCTTGTAATGTATGATCAGGCACAAGCCAGTAACATACATGCAACTAAACTGAACAAGCATGCTGACAGTGAAACTGCCCTTGCAGCCACCCATTCACTGTCTTTCAACAATAAGCATATGTGCCAGATGAAGTCATGGCCTTTGGCGTTCACCAGTAAACCAGCTGCATGGATGTCACTGCAGGTCTCAAGCATTGCTTTCACAGTGCGTTTCAGAACAGAGCATATGACCGTTACAAAAATGGTTGGTTATTCTGACTCAATTAAGTCTACATGTGTTGAAGTGGCCTCTGGCAAGCATGGCTGAACCCAGCCCAAAAAAAAAAAAAACTCAAATATGAGCTTGCATGTCTCCTAACCAGAGCTTAGCATATGGTTCTGCCTTTGGTTTGATTACAAACAGACACAACTGGCTCCAGCTTTGTATTAAATGCTGTCCGTGACATTCCACATCAATCTCTGGCTCTATCGTCTCCTGGAAGCGTTGGGAGAACACTGAGAGGACTGATGGATGCTCTGATTCACCAAGGACCTGGGTAATTGTTTGGCCTCCTTCTGTATTTGGGCAGGGGGAAATTGTACCCTTTGCCACCCACAAGTACTCAATAAGGCCTATCCAGTTAAATTGCCAAAGTGAGACATCTGGACAAAGAGCCCTTTTTGGAGATGAGGGATAACACTGGATGTGGATGGGACGAGGAGATTGGAGACCCCCTCCTGGGAGTAGGAGTGGCAGTGTCGTCGCTCTGAGCCATTGAAAGGTGAACAATACAACAGGATATCATATTGTCCCGTCTGACAAATGGATTCACTGTAGTGACTGGGGCAAGAGCTATTACTCTCAACCGGGACATGGCTATAAAATGTTACTAAAAAGAATAGTTAATCCAAACATGAAAATTCTGGATTTATTTGCTCACCCTCATTTGAACCTTAATGAATTTATTTCTTATGTGGAACACATAATAGGAATTTTAGAAGAATATCTAGAATATATTTCATTTTTGGGTGAACTTTTTCTTTGAACAAAACCCTTGATGACCTGAAAGAGTTGTTCAATGAACCAAGCAACGGCTGGCCGATGTTTTTATTGGAATATTGCTGACAGATCTCTCACCCTCACACAATTATTTGTAAGATCCTATTGTACATAAACAGTCCTAACTGTTGCATCTCCAGGGCTGTTGATCAAAGGTTGGTAACACTGGCAAATGCAAGAGGAAAAAACACAAAGGATACTAACTTCTGGGGACCTCAAACATTTTGCAAATAAACATTGCCAGTGTTTGTTTGTAGACAAACACTTAACCCCAAATGTGTTATAGATAAAAACTGGAACCCTCAGCTATCCTAAAATGTAACTGAGCTCTATCACATAAGATATGTTGTGTTCTGTCAGTAACTTTAAGCACCAAGAATATGAAAGACGGTAATGCACAAAACATGCACAGTACATGGAAAACTATAAATATTACATATTTTGGGGACAAATATATACATTTATCTGCATAAAAAGACTGCTTGAATTGTGTTTATACTACTTTGTTTCCTTATTTCAGTAAAATGTCATACAAAATCTTTACTCTGATAAATCAGGCCTCATAGGCCAAGTTTATTCACCAGAAGGCTGTTTATTCTGAGGTCTGCCATACATCCATCTGTTTTCATTTATATAGTCATATTTAGTATATTTTATAATAATTCCATATTTCAACTAAAAAGGAACATTTATATGCAGTACTGTTTATACACATAAATACAGGCTTAAGTGCATGATATATAAAGCTCTGTAGAGTTCCTGTTGCTGAACTGGTCAAGCATGGCACTGACAACAGAAGGCCATGGGTTCAATCACCAGAAAACCCAGAAATGTACAGGTTGAATGTATTGTGAGTCGCTCTGGTTGAAAGAAAGTCTGCTGACTGCATAAATGTAATGTTGTAATTTAAAGTTTTTTAAAAAACTGAGGGACAACTGAGTAAATTTGTATTTAATTTTTTATTTTTTTTACATTGTTTGCGGTAATCAACATCATGCCACAGATGCTGTTGATAGCCATTAAGTTGAAAATAACCCGTAATATTCCTCTAAGAAAAATACTTAAGGAATAAGTCCTCGCTTGAGCTCATTTCTATGTTTTTCCCTTGAATAAAACATGATTATGATTACAGTATTGAAAATGTATTATGGTTGTATGTTAGATTTTGGCATTTTAAAATACATGGAGTTCAAAGCAGATCCTTTGAGATTTAAGATCAAATCATTTTTCATTTAAGATTTTAGACAAAACAGTTCCCTGATGTCTATCCTCAGACCCGTGTAACAACTTATGACGAGTAAAATAACATGACTTATTTATCATCTGTAGATAAAAAAATAAACATAGTGTACTCGTTTGGACCAAAGTCAGCTGTTCCTCCTATATGATATAAAGAAACAAAGTGAGAGTATTGTGGAGCCACACTGAATAAATAAAGAAATATAAAATAAATAATGAACAATGTCAAGTTATTTTTATTTGTATAGCGCTTTTCACGACAGATATTGTTTCGAAGCAGCTTTACTGGAAAGTTTCCTATAACAGAAAAAAAACGGTGATGTCTTAGAGTCATCATTGTGCGGTTTGATAAAAACATGATTGTAGATTGTGCCTAAATAAGTAAATAATATTTGTATTTATACCCCTAGTGAGCAAGCCAAATGTGACTTTGGCAAGGGACAAAAACAAAATCTCCATAAGATGTTGGTTAATGGGGAAAATAATAACCTTGGGAGAAACAAGGCTCACTTTGGGGGCCAGTACCCTTCTGGCTAAGCAGCATGAATATAATGCCAATATTAGTTATTTAAGTGTTGTACAAGTCATGGTTTAAATTATTAAACTTAGTAAATGTTAGGGGCCAATGTTTAAACAAAATGATTTTGTATGAACTGAATGATTAATGAGTAAAAGTCTTTGAAGTCCATCTTGAATTAACTGCAGAAGTACACATAGATACATTGTTCTTTGTTATGTGGCTGATGAAGGCTTTAGTTGGCAATTCATTGTCTATGTATTCCATTTTAAGAGAGTGTAGTCTATCCTTTGACCAAGACGAAACAAGTAACAGTCAGTGAGGGTATCACAGTTCGGCTGGTCGCTTGTATCAGTTAGTTTTGGTGAAGTCCACCTTAAGTCCAAGGTTTAGGCAGTGGCCAGTGAAGTATCCCATTTCCTGAAGTTGGCATCAGTTCATCCTCTGTGGTGTCCATAGTAGACTGAGGTGCTGTCTAGCTGGCACAGGCTGCAGTTAGTCAGTGACACATCAGTTGGAGTTGGACATCAGGCAGGAACAAAGTTGGATCTGGCAGGCTCTGGAAACCTCGGGATGTATATGTATATGTATATGTATATGTATATGTATATCCCGGGGTTTGAGACAGGGAAAGAAATACTGTAGAATAATATTAGCGTAGATGCCATTCACTTTAAAGCAGGGTTATAGAATACGAGAAGTGTATCTGGTTCCGGCAGACCTGACTATTGCAGCCTAACTACGGGTTGAGGGATAAATTAGGTGTATACCTGGCTGAAGAGATGAGTCTTCAGTCTAGTATTAATCTGAGAGAGTGTGTCTGAGTCCCGAACACTGCTTGGAAGACTAATTCATAGTTTAGGAGCCAAGAAGAAAAAGGATCTCCCACCTTTGTGGATTTTGATTTTCTAGGTGTTATTAACTGGCCGTAATTTTTAGAACATTGTCAACGCGACGGATTATAGTGTGGTAGAAGGTCCCTTAAGTACTTTGGATTTAGACCATTCAAAGGTAAAAAGTAATTTACAGAATTTCTAAATTAATGCAACCCTGAGTTTGGGGAGTGAAGTGATCTGCTGACCAACCCTGTAGCAGCTAGTTCAATGTAAATAAACAGATATCTGTGATGCACACAGCATTCTTCTGCTGTTTACAACGTTATCTGTCTGATTCAATCAGTTGTGTTTGGACATGTGTCTAAACAAAGATGCACATTTGATCTCTTTGCTTTTACAAAACATAAATTGAAATAATATTGCTAAAATTTTCTTGCTTGTTGAGATTCTTTGGAAACCACGTTTGTAAGCTGCTGAAAACAGTGAGAAAGGTAGTACAGTGAAAACTGCACTGTACAATACTGCCAGAATTTTACAAGATTTAACAGTAATTCCTTACAATAAAATACTGCATTCAGAATTTTACTGTGAAATCAATGCAGTCTAGGTCATTTTCTCTCATAGCCTAACAAAAATAACCATATTGTGCTGCATTGTGGAAAAATAATCTAAATAACTGTGTTTCACAATCATTAGTGCTTAGTTATTTTAAATAAATTTCTCCCAGTCAGTGTTACTTAGAGAAAAATGCTAAACTTAGTGATTTACCCTTAAGTCTTAACTTGCAGTCTACATGGCAGTACTGTATGTAGCAGTACACAAGCAACTGTATATCATTAAAATATCACAACAAATACAGTCCATTTGATCTGAAATATCCATTCTCTTTGTGAAACTTTTCAGATTTCCCAGCCGGTGGTGGTTTGAATACAGCAAACCTGATGCACTGTAGTTAATCTAATGAGGACAGATCATCTTAAAACATCTGATCCTCCAGTTGAAACATTTTTGTCTGCTGATTAATAAAATACACACATGGGTTATGAAAGGTGCATAACTTCTTGGAATCTCTAACAGGCATTAATGTTGCCGTCTGATGGGTTCAGCACAGTAATGGTGAGGACTCATTGTTTTACCAGGAAGAGCTCCAGGAATAAAGACTGGCAAATTACAGCCAGTGTGTTTGGATAAAATCTAAAACAATTATGAGCAATTTCTTGGCCTCAATGCATTTGGTAGTTCGGCCTGATTGAAATTATTTCAAATTCGCTAGAAAAATGGAAAAATGTCAAGACTAGAAATAGCAAAGAGTAATGGAATCTTTGAGCCCGTGCTGAAACTCTGATCTGGTGTGATAGGTCTTGATAGGGTTTGATGGGGTATATTTGGGTCTTATGTGGTGTCTTGGTGGTATGATGAGGTCTAATGGGGTATTATGTGGTCTCTAGAGAGTCTAATGAGGTCTATTGGGATCTAATGTGGTCTTCATGGGTTCCTACATGGTCTCTTTGCAGTCTGATGAGGACTTTTGGGGTCTGAGGAGTTCTAATGTGGTCTCTATGAGGTCTGGTGAGGTCTACTGGGGTATACTGTGGTCTCTAGGGTGTCTGATGGTGTCTAATGCGGTCTGATGTGGTCACTATGGGTAAGGTCTTTTGGGGACTGATGTGGTCTTATGGTGTCTTAAAGGGCTCTGATAAAGTCTAATGTGGTCTGATGCTGTCTCTAGGCAGTCTGTTGAGGTCTACTGGGGCTTTTGTGGTCAGTAGGAAGTCTGGTGTGGTCTAATGAGGCCTAATGGGGTCTGATGTGGTCTTTAGGGGATCTGATAGGGTCTATTGGGGTATTATGTGGTCTCTAGAGAGTCTAATGAGGTCTATTGGGATCTGATGTGGTCTTTATGGATTCCTACGTGGTCTCTGTGCAGTCTGATGAGATCTTTTGGGGTCTGAGGAGTTCTAATTTCATCTTTATGAGGTCTGGTGAGGTCTGTTGGGGTTTACTGTGGTATCTGGTGTGTAATGCAGTCTGATGAGGTCACTATGGGTAAGGTCTTTTGGGGTCTGATGTGGTCTTTATGGGCTGTTATGTGGTCTGATATGTGGAAAACAAGAGGCGGTGGAACATGCTTTAACATCAACGAAAGTTGTTGTACAGATGTAACAGCGTTGAAGAAGATGTGCTGTCCTAATTTAGAGGCACTCTTCAACAACTGTAAGCCTTTCTACTCGCTGCAGGAGTTTTCCTTGTTTATTCTGGTAAGTGTTTATATCCCACCACAAGCATGCGTGAACGCAGAGTTGCAACAGCTGACTGATCACATCACAGACACGGAGCAACAACACCCGGACTCACTTATTATTATTCTGGGAGATTTTAATAAAGCTAACCTCAACCGTGAACTGCCAAAATACAAACAACACATTACATGCCCCACCAGAAAAATAAATATATTGGACCACAGGACTCTCTGATCACTCTCTGGTTCATCTTCTCCTGACCTACAAGCAGAAACTAAAATCAGCTAAGCCTGTAGTAAGGACTGTAAAGATATGGACCAATGAAGCAGAGCTGGAACTACAAGCCTGCTTTGACTGCACTGATTGGAGTGTTTTTGAGGCTACGGCCACAGACCTGGATGAGCTCACAGATAATGTGACATCATATATAAATTTCTGTGAGGATATGTGCATCCCTACTAGGACATTTTTATCATTCAATAACGATAAACCATGGTTTACAGGAAAACTCAGACAGCTTTGTCATGCCAAAGAGGATGCTTACAGAAGTGGGGATAAAACATTGTACAACCAGGCCAGGAACACACTTACTAAGGAAATCATATTGGCTAAAAGAAGCTACTCTGAAAATCTGAAAAAACTGTTTTCTGTGTAGAAAGGCCTAAAAAGCATCACCAAGTACAATACACCTTCCCCTCACTCTGTAGAGAGTCAACTAATGGCTGCTGGACCCCCTTCAGTTTGCTTACTGAGCAAACAGGTCTGTGGATGATGCTGTCAATGTGGGACTGCATTATATACTTCAACGCCTCAGAAGACCTGGGACTTATGCAAGGATACTATTTGTGGACTTCAGTTCAGCCTTCAATACCATCATGACTGATCTTCTCTCAACCAAACTGACCCAGCTCTCCATGCCCACCCCAATCTGTTGATGGATCACCAGCTTTCTGACAGATAGGCAGCAGCTAGTGAGACTGGGGAAACTCATATCCGGGACCCTCACTATTAGTACTGGTGCTCCTCAGGGATGCGCTCTCTCTCCACTGCTCTTCTCCCTGTACACGAATGACTGCACTGCAAAAGACCCCACTGTCAAGTTCCTGAAGTTTGCAGATGACACCATGGTCATCGGCCTCATCCACGAAGTTGATCAGCTGGCTGTCTGGTGTGGTCACAACAATATTGAGCTGAATACACTCAAAACAGTGGAGATGATGACTTCAGGAGAAATCCCCATACCCCCCCCCCCCCATAGGAAACTACAACGGACATTCAGGATTGTTGAGAGGATTATTGGTACCCCCCTGCCCACCCTCCAAGACTTGTACATCTCTAGAGTGAGGAAACATTCAGGTAGAATTACTCTGGACCCCACTCACCCTGCCCACTCCCTCTTTGAACTTTTGCCCTCTGGCCGGCGCTACAGAGCACTGAGTGCCAGGACATCCAAGCACAAGAACAGTTTTTACCCTCAGGCCATTTTCCTCATGAACAATTAAACTGCCTCAGGACTCCCCCATAGTGCAGTAATGTAAATACATATCTCATGTACATATGTAAATTCACATATTTAATTCAATAACTGTAAATACCCCTAACTTGCACATACATTACCACTTGCACATGTACATATGCCATTCTGTTATATGTCCTATTATTTGTATGTCTATTTATACTCTTACCTTTTTTATATTCTGTGTCTCACTGTAATGTTCTGTGTGCACTTGTTTCTCCTATCACCAAAAATATTCCTTGCATATGTGAGAATACTTGGCAATAAAGCTCATTTTGATTCTGATTCTGATGAGGGAGTCTGTTGTGGTCTAATGGGGCCAGATGTGATCTTTAGGGGGTATTTCGATTCTAATAGGGTCTGAAGAGGTCTATATGGGTCTGATGTGGTCTCCAGGGGTCTGATGGGGTCTAATGCGGTCTGATGTGATCTGTAAGGTGAGGTGTATTGGGGTCTATTGTGGTCTTTAGGGTTCTGATGTGGTCTCTAGGGGGTCTGATTAGGTTTACTGGGATCTAATGTGGTCTTGTGTGGGTCTGATGCTGTCTGATGAGGTCTACTGTAGTCTGTTGTGGTCATTAGGAAGTCTGAGGGGGTCTAATGAGGTCTAATGGGGTATTATGTAGTCTTCAGGGGGTCCAATGAGGTCTACTGCAGTCTGATGTGGTCTCCAGGGGTCTGATGGGGTCTAACTGGGTCTAATGTGATCTCTAAGGTGAGGTGTATTGGGGTCTGTTGTGGTCTTTAGGGTTCTGATATGGTCTCTAGGGGGTCTGATGAGGTTTACTGGGGTCTGATGTGGTCTTTAAGGGATCTGATGGGGTCTAATGGGGTATTATGTGGTCTTCAGGGGGTCCAATGAGGTCTACTGCAGTCTGATGTGGTCTCTAGGGGTTCTGATGAGGTCTAAAGGGGTCTGACCTGGTCTCTAAGAGGTCTTACCCAAAAGGGTCAAAAATTCACAAATTGTTTTTACAAGTCCATAGGCACAGATGACTCACAGCAAAAATGAATTGTCCCAGTACTAGCTGGTGTCTCATCTGCCACTCTGGTGTTTGTGTGGCCTTGACGTTCAGTATTCCACACATGATGTCCAGGAAAGTGTGCCACATGCTATCTCAGGCAAAACACCCGGGCCCTCCATCAATCATCTGCGCATTAAAGCCTGTTGGCACACACACAGTCACACGGAGGGCCAACACTAACAACTGTGTTGGATTACGATGACATATTTGTCTCAGCGGAGGGACCAACTTTGGGCCACAGACATCACTTTGAACTAATTAGCAGATTACGGGTGCTGCTCAAAGCTTGTGTGTGGCTGACTGTTCCCTAACTTCTCCTTCTCTCTGTTCAGCTTCGTTCTGTCATAAAAAAAAGCTTTAGTCAGCATTATATTTCACCTCGAATTTGAGGTTCAATGCCCATCAAGGGACTTTTCAAAGAGTTTCTCCCTTGACAGTCTTTTTATAAATCTGAATGGATTGATAGCTTAATGAAAAGAACAATGCTTACTTTGCTCCCAAAAGCCCACCCAATGCTTTAGACACAAGTCATTATTAAGAATCAAAAACACCTGTGAAACATTAAATAAATGTCTGGTTAGTCAGAGGAGAAGCATGACTTGGTTGACCATGAGCTGAAAGGCTAGTATTTTATAATTATTAGAGGTTGTGCCTCTAGACTTTCCAAAAAGTTGTGAAAATGATTTATTATGGGCCGCAACACCAGACACTAAAGGTCTTTTAAAGGTCTGTAAATGTAAACCATTTCTAAATTATTTTTATTATCCTTAGATTTCCATGACCAATTGTTTTTTATGACAATATGTGACCTTTTTAAAATAGTATAGTTCGCACCAACTCCACATGACTTTCTTCTGCGAATCAAAAGGAAAACTTTTAGAGAATGTTGCGATCATCGATTTCCATACAAAATCAGTTGATAGTTACTCACTTTAAAGTTTAAAAAAATCACTCAAACATGTCATAAAGTGGTCCATGTGACTCGTGCATAATATTCCAAATCTTCAGGAGACATATGACCACTCTGTATGATGAATAATTTTGATAAATCAATATTGTGACACATCAAGAACATCAAACCTTATTTTGTCACCATATTTGATTTGAGTTCTGTATATAAGAGTTGATCAATAATTTGATCTGATTTCAGAGTAAATAACAACTTAATTTTCATCACAAAAAGTATGCCTTCCGAAGACTTGTAATATGACACATGGGTCACTTGGACTACATTTTTGTGTTCCACAGAAGAAAGTCATGTAGGTTTGGAAAATCATGAGAGTAAATAATGATAAATAATTGTCTTTTTAGGGTGAACTATTGCTTCAATGGCTCTGTCATTAAAAGAGAAGGCTAAATAGTTTTTTTTATTTGCTTCACTCTCACGTCCAAAGGTGTTAATATGGAAAGAATGTGGAAAATGTCTTGCACTCTGAAGTCTGCGAATTCAACAGATCCAATAAAAGCAATCAAATATTAATCTGAAAAACAGAAACAAAACAATACATTTGTAAAGCTGATGCTGGCAACTCTGTTAGAGATCTAGAGACTGATAGTTCTTTTCATTTTCTTTAAAAAAAAAATACATGTAGACCTTTTTTCCTAATAGAAGTTTAAAAATACATTATTCCTCAAAAAGTCTCAGTGAAATACATTTCTCTTTGTTTGGATTGTACAGGGGTACATATTTTCTGAGTTAAAAGAATAATTCAGCCAATAATTATTATTTACTCACCCCAGTGTCACTCCAAACCTGTATGACTTTCTTTTTTCTGTGGAACACAAGAGAAAAAATTAGAAAAGTCTTCACACATCTTTTTTGCCATGTAATGAATGTGAATAGTGAATCTGGACTATTTTTAGGGGGTGAATAAATGATGTCAGAATACAATTATGACCATGTGGCATGAAGGACGTAGTCATGTGTCTGTCTGCGGGAGAGAGACAGGTGTTAAAGTAATTACAGCCCAGGTGACCAGCACTACCGCTTTCCCTCTCCCGCAGACAGGCATATGACCATGCCACAGACCAAAATCCTTTTTTCAAAAAAAAAAATAAAAATAAAAGTAAGGTTACAGTGAGACACAATGGAACAGAATAGGGCAGCTTAAAATTTTATAAAATCACACATTCATAATTCGCCTGTTAAAACTCATGTATTATTTGAGCTGTAAAGTTGTTTCAATTGACATTTTTACAGTCGTTTTAGGGTTTAGGGTTGACATCGTCATGGCAACAAAGTTGTTAAATTGGCTATAACTTTACACAGAAAAGCCTATTAAGTGATTTTATCACTAAAATTATGTTAACATGCATATTGTTTATATTATGTGGTTATACTTTTGAAAAAGTGAGTATTTAACTTTAAAAAATTCACCCCATTCACTTCCATTGTAAGAGCCTCACTTTTAAAGAAAAGGAGGGGCAAGTCAAAATACTTTTTTGTGGTAATCAATATTATGCCACAAATGCTGCCGATTGACCTTAACTTGTATTGAACCCGGAATATACCTTTAAGGCCCCTGGAAATAATTTAGAACAAAATCTGGCCAAAAAGGTGTTTTTTAGTTTGTTTCTGTGGTTCATAACAGCTCACCAGAGTGAATTTTCAGGAAAACTTCTTACCTGCAGCTAAACACCTTCTTACTGCCATTGGTCCATGTCATCGGTAGGTGTGACCTGGAGTTCCAGCTACATTGAGGCCGAAAACTAATTCCCATCCAGTCAGTTAAGATCAGTCAACATGAACACACCTGCGTGCATGTTATTAGCGAACTGGTGCAAATGTACCTATATCTTTACGATCGTTTGCGTAGAGACATTTTCCAAGAACATGTCATGCATTTTGTTGTTCAGTTAGACTTCAAATTGAATCAGATCTACTCAAACACTCTTAAGTGCCCATACACTCTGTTGTTTGAAATGCTGCTTCACTCATGTGCCGTCTGCAGCCAAAAGCCATTCACACATCTGCCCAAAGTAAGATATGCCTCTTATTATCATTCTTTTGTTTGTATTTGACCAATTAACACTCTTTTACGCACCCATATTTGCAGTAGTAGCAATGTCATCATAAGTTACAGTAACAAAGTGTAATTGGTACATATTATGGCTGCGTCTAGCATGTTCACGCCATGAATGCAGAATGTATACAAGACAAATTACACATTATCTACTGCATATATTGTACTCTAAAATATTACAGGGTAGTTAAAACAGCTTCTTTCACTGATCTTGATCTATTTATAGAATGAGGCATGAAGTCATTGATAACACATTGCAATGTCATATTTGTTGATGTTTTACATGTAGTCTTGAGTGTCCTCATATTTAAATGTATCTCTTAACGCCTCCCCCTGAAGTGTGACCGGTGTCTGAATGTTTGCAAAAAGTACGTTTTTGCTCAGCTGTTTCAAACTTCTTTTTGCTCTGAGGCTGAGCAAAGAACGGAGAAGCACTTTGCCATGAGTGTGGTGGGGGCCTTTATGCTGCTGCTTTAGATACACAATAATATATAAACAATTTTGCTATTCATGTGGTAATGCTATGAACAGATTAGGTAGAAATGGCCCCTTAAGGTTACAGTGGTGTTGTGCCGAAATCTAACTCCCTAACCTGATTCTTACTTCCCGCTACCTGAGTGGTTCTCATCCCTAAAGCCCACCCCTAACTCTAACCATAGTAGGAAGTCATTGGTCCCTATCCCAAAAGCCCACCCCTACACCTACCCCTAAACATAAGGATACTAGGGAGTAGGAAATCAGCACGACAACGCCACATTTTCACTTTTCACCACACATATACAAACTTAATCTGAATTACATTTTTATACACACAGTAGCATGATTCATGCCTTGAACAAAAGTTTTGTTTATGCGTTGACTTTTGTTCCATCTATGAGTGATCTGGTAAAGTTTCACTGATGAAGTGTAAAAACAAAAACAATTGCTGAATCTTTCATTTAATTCGTTTTTCTTTGTTCCCAAGAGAACAACATATTATCATAAGTGGATGACATTTCGCTGTTTTCTGTGGTTATAGAGAATTATATGGGCCACTCCAGCTTTGTTAGTGGTTTGTCATGTTAACAGACTTAGATACTTCATATTCTTGACTCCACTGTATACTCAAAACCTGTCTGCCAGAAATACAAGCATCCAGACTCCACTAAGTTTTACTGGTGTGTTATGACTGTTAACCCAACCATGAAATGACCATTGTGGAGAAGAAAGGGAAAACAAAGTTTTCTTATTTTCAACACAAGAGCCCTACACTGTATTAGCTAATAAATGTCATTACAGATAAAGTGACATAAGTAAAGTGCAGACCACCGATTTTATAAATATACTGAGAAGCTAATTTAGGTTTAATACAGGAAATGTGCCAGATTTTCATTTGTGCAGATTGTGGCAACAAATACTACAGTACAAATTAACAGGATAATGGAGTCACATTACTTGAATAGATTAAACTGTGTTGAGTGTGTAATGCAAAAATAGATACTTAAATAAAACATTTATTCTTAAATATTTGTATTTCACTGGAATATCCGCCAATTTGCATACCACCATCCATGCATTGGCATTATAGAATCAAATTCTACTTACATTTTCTTTAAGTTTCTAAAATGCATTTCCTGAGAAATTGTCTTTGTTCCACACCTTCGGTTCCTCATTCAGAAGCTGATATTTTTTCAGAGCTTAAACAAAGAGAGCAGTCAAATCCTTGTAATACAAAATACATTCTTTAATCTGAGTAAATCAATGTAAATACACATTGATACAGAAATATATAATAATAAAAAAAAAAAAAACACGGACAACATGAGCTTTATAAGAAATATGATTTGAAAATAATTTAATAGTAATAGTTCTGCTTGGCTATTTTCATATCTGTGGTGTAAAAATATAGAGACTGACAAAATGGATCTCACGCTAGACTATAAAAAATGAAGTCGGAAGTAAAAAAAAAAAGAAAAAGAAAACGTGTTTTAAGCCTTTATGGAACTTTATTCATGAGTTCCTTTCTCATCAATATATACATGATATACAACTGCTTTTTTAAATACACTTTGAAATCTTTGCATGTTATTTACAATATAAGAGCTTATCAGTTTTTATGATTATTTTGTATTTTAGCTAAATGGTGTTGTGGATCTTGGAAAAATACTAATACTTAACACACAAAAAAGTATGGTCAATGAATATGATTCATAAAGTCATAATTAAAAAAGCACATTATAATATCTGAACATTCACTGAACACCATTGTAAACAACTTCCCTTGATAATCAGAATCGATTTAGTATTTCTGACAAAATTAATCTGATAAAAACTATTGCGAAATGAATAAATTCAAACAAATGATCATATTTCCCAGGCAAGTGTTTTTACTATTACATAATTTTTTTTTGTTTGGGTGCCATGTACACATATATATCTTTGTACAATCATACTCAAAGTGCACTTTCAGAGTGGCAGATGTCTGGTATTTAGGAAAAGGTCTTTGCTTTATGTTCATCTACGTGGGCTAAGTACACTAACTTTTCCCCAGCAACAGTGACAACAAAGGTAACTTTAAACACGGCCTGTAAAACCCATTATATTATGTGTTCTTCTAGAGATTGGCACTTTCCGGGGCTGACTCTAAAAATTTGGATTTGGTTAATCTTATCTTGATGGCCAACAGCAGAGTTTCACCCCTACAGTTAAAGCCAGACTTTGCCTCCAGTCTGGGATAATGTACATGACCCTGAGGATCCAATAAAACTATTTTTCTAATGTCATATTTTGACTTTATACTATTTAATAGAGTGGTTATATTTATCATTAAGGGGCGAATTCACTAAACAGTAGCACAAACTACTTTTATCTTATTCACTAACCATCCACAATTCAGCATAACCAGGTTTTAACTAGGCTGGTATACCACTGCGCCAATGACGTGCAAACATGCCTCTTTTCTATGTACATTAGGTTTATTATAGATTGTGCCTTATTCATAAAAGTCAGCGCTATTTGGCTGGTGCAATTAATGTTGCGCTATTGTCATGGAAAGCTGGCAGAAAACAGAATTTTTATTTTAAGGCACATTTGTGAAATTGCACCATGCAAATTGATCTGATTTGCATTAATTCCTGTACTGAATTGGGTGCTAAAAAATGCATGTGCATATAAATGACACAATCAGAGGGCACATTCAAAGTGAATTTTCCCTGTTAAATCTTTTGTGACTAAAAAGTTCTGCTTTGATACTATGATAACACAGTTTGTTGAATGAATAGACAGAGTGAGCGAGACATTAGTGATAAATATGGCTTTCAAATCAATACACCTAGCTACTGTGAAACATGTGCAGCAAATATTTTTAAAAAGAGGCCAGGAGAGCTACCCCAATGGCTGTGTTTGAGCATCCATTGCATTGGTTCATTCCCATCCCAAACCCAACCAGTTCTGGTACACATTCATCTGTATATCACCCTTTCTCCACATATCACAGCTGAGTAAGTCCTAGAAAGAGGAGTTCTTGCCAGCAGGACTCACAGGCCCCAAGGTGCAGCTTATTTGCAGGGGCCCGCCGTCTCAGATCCTCTGGCATACGTGAAGTCTGGACCTGGAGAAGGAGGTGGCGTCCTTCCACACCTTGCAGGCAAGTCCCTTGGCACAGTCACAGCGCTGGAAGATCTCCAGATTGTGCAAGCCTTTCTTGCGTTGTTTTGTGCACACTTCACCCTGTTGCAGCACCGGCTTGCAGATCTTCGTCCAGAAGTGACGAGCGCAGCAGTAGCCCTCCGAGCAGTCGGACGATCGCAGGCAAGGGTCGCCCTCGTGACCTGTACGTGAAAAGAGAAGGCTCAATGAAATATAACCATGATGGAGATGGTATCTTTTTTGTGTTAAAGGAATGGTTCACCCAAAATGGAAATTTTGTCATTTACAAAAAATTAAATAAAGATTAGTGGAAGATTATTAACAACGACTTAAATTCCGGCTTATTCCTCACACAGTTTTGGAACGATATTCACAATTAGTCTTGGCACCTCAAAAAAGTAATCCATTTCAAATGACTAATTACTTCTCTAAAATTGTACTCAGATTACTTTAGTAATTACTTCATTGAAAAAGTAATCACATTACTGATTACTTAAGCTACTTTCTAAAATTATTTTCCAAATGTAAATTCGGGAAGAGCTTGTTCATCTAGGCCATCCAATCATATACCAGGGATATGAAAGTGGCTGCTTCCCTCACATGGGTGATGATTCTTCCATCAACCCTCCACCTCCCCATCTCCAAATTTAAATTTCATAAAGTCTATACCAATTATTATTTTAAAATTGTCTTTAATCAAATAGTCCAGGGGGATCTCAGACCTCTAGCCCAGTCCTGTGCTCAAGCCCCTCCCTTATAGACAGCACAGCAAATCCATTACCTTCAATGCACTCCACTGAACTCGTGAAACACTTTTCCACACAACAAATTCAAAACAATGTTTATTTCTATTTTAAAGTACTTAAATTAATTGAAAGTCAGTTACTGTAATCTGACTATAAGAATTTAAAATGTAATGCATTACACTACTTTTGACGAAATTAATAACACAAAAAAAAGAAATAGTCTATTTTTAAGCTTTACGAATTTCGATTTCAGAACAGAATTCCATCTAATCGAATTGTGTTATTTTTAACAAACTTTAATAAAACAAAAAATATTTTATTTTATTTTGTTAAAAAAATTACAATTTGTTAAAAAAATTACAATTTGATGGAATTTTGTTATGAAATTGAAATGCATAAATCTTATTTACATTTTTGATTTCTTCATATTCAAGTTACACCCAACATGGTTCACAATTTATTTAAAATAAAAGAGTAATGAAGTAAATCGCATTTCTATTCAACAAGGAAATAATTAGGAAAACATTTCTAAAATGCAGAAGAACTATCAAAAAAAAAAAAACAATTCTGCAAAACTGTATTCACAAACAGTAGGTTTATGAGTTCCTCCCAAAGCAACTGTTTTAGAAATATAGGGAAAAATAGCCACTTATGGGGAAAAAAAAAGGAAATAGTTCTTTATTCTTCCTTCACGGCTGTTGGCGGGGTCCATATCTGGATGTATTTTCTTGCAAAAAGGATGTTAAGATAGTTTTACATTAAATTACATCTTACGTTGCACTGTGGGTGTTGAAACTGCCCCAAACAGCAAATGTTATTTTACCAGCAATGGCACTATATGTTGTCTTTTGAGGTAAATTTTAAAATATAAATTGCATGTACATGAAAACAGCCTATCACATTGTTTTGACTTTCTTACAAGGCTAAAGCATTTTCTGTACTCCATTAGACTGCACTTTCAATTGCATTAAGGCCTGTATATAGAAACAGTGCTGCAGCCCTTACTTTGAGCAAATCATTTCCTGAAATATTTAGTCATTCAACCCATTTGAACAGAACTTGATATGCTTGGCCAATGGTTTATTTCACTCTTCAAAGGGATAATTAGTGTAGCAAATATTTATTATATGTACTGTGTGTTACTTAGTCAAGCATGTTTTTGTTTTGTGAAACAATTGAGCATGAAGGCTTTTCCTGCCAAAGGCTATTTAACGCAGAAAGTGGGCTTCCTGGAACAAAACCACAGTTTCCTGTATGGTTTCCCCAATGCAAACTCTGATCACCAGTGTCCATTTAAGAGAGGACACCAGCAGACTGTAATCTTTCATGTGGACATGTGGTTGAATTAAAAATTGCCAGTCATCACAGATTATTGTATTGTGGGTTATTTTCACAAAGGCCATAATCCAGTTTTTTATTACTTTCATGATTGATTTCAAAATGTTTAATAATACTTGCAATGAAGATGTGTATTCCAGTCACTTTGGTGGATGAATTGACTACTATGGGGGAGGAGATGGGGTTATTTCAAGTTCCATTTGCACTATTTTTTGAATAGTTGGTAAATGTAGACATTGCCAGATGGATGTCTACATTGCATCTGGTTTCATTTTTAGCGTCTCATGAGTGTTATGTTTTCAAGAACATGAGTTAAGTAAAAAATTGTGAAATGCTTTTAAAAGCATCTCAAGACCCCTGCATTCTGTTCTATTTATTTGTGCACTGTCTACCTGTTTTTTAACACAAAATCAGAATCAGACTGCAAGCAACTACCAGAAATGCCATTGTAACAAATCTCAGAAATAAAAAAAAAACAAGGTTCAATTTTGGCATGTTTGCCTATAGTTGTTACTGGACTTCGATTGGAGAGAAATGTTTTGAATTAAAAAAAAAAAAAAAAAAAAAAAGTCAAGGCTTGACTACTTGTACATCCATTGTTTACTTAGAATCATTTGTCTGTTATTCAGTACTTAAAATGTATGATATATTGAAATTGGCCTGATCATTATAAACTCAGCCTGATATCATGAACATTACGTGATCATGGCAACAAATGCTTCATTAAAAGTTTTGCTGCAGCTTCCCAGTGAAATGTACAGCGGGGGGCGCCAAAAGCGAGTGAAATGGTGACGTAATCACCCTAAATCAACGGCTAAACCGATCCGACTGTGTGGAAAAAGCAAATGTGACATGAAAAGCACATTTTCTGAAGCAACACATCTTTTTCACTTTTGTTTCACGCATCAGCTTGCATATTTTGCCGGGCTCAAACCATGGACTGCTGAGTCCAAAGTCTAACACTCTATCAGGTGAGCTACTGTGGAAGCGAATTACATTGAAACAAGTGTGTAAATGTAGGTGGGTCTGTAATACAAGTGTTAAAATGTATTGTTTTTCAAATGACATGTCATAGTAAAAAGCATTTGGGTAACTGAAATGTCTGTCTAAATAAATGTTTTGTGGTTTCATTTATGTATAAGTTTGATTGTACCGTAAGCATATGTGTTACTAAGGCGTGATTATATAGGTGTGGGAACAGCAATGCATTGTGCTTCATCCCACATATTCCTTGCACTGTGGTTAAATCTTCAAGATACATGAGCTGCATGTAATTACAGCCAAATTTGTGGACCGCCATCCATCTGAATAACCGTAGCCAGAGAATCAACTCACTGCAAACAGTTGATAAGTGAGCACAAATGGAAGATGCTCTTTCCAATATTGCATAGCTTTAAATGGTAAATTTTCATTATTTTTATTACTTTTTATTTATCACTGATCACTGTCCACATGCTGTATAATGTTGGTAAAGTTGTTTGTTTTATGACCATTTTCCTCCCTTTATCTGCCCCTTAAAATTAAACAATCAAGCTCTTTTATCTCAAAAGATCAATCAAAATGTGATTCTTTATAATATGACCCCTTTAAATAAAAATGTTAGTTTTTCGTGCATCCTGATTCTCAAGTAGTTCCTCACCTTTAAGAGAGATCTTGGCTTGAGCTTTCCCATTCCTCCTCCAGCCTTTGTCTTTGATAGAAAGCTTGTTATGCTCCTCCAAAGGTGATTTATGTGAGGTCAATACACTCTCCGTGATGGGGATGCATATATCTAAAGAAAAACAGAGGATTCCAATGTAACTTAAATGACTGAAGTTCAGGCATGAAAAAATACATGTTGAACCTGTTATGTGTAAGGCAATTGGCTCGCTCACATGTGATGTGTTACACCAGTTGGCTCGCAAGGTGTAAGCTGATAGGTCATTTGACATGTAATCAGGGAGCCAATCGATTTGCCTTCTCCCTCTTTGTCTGACATTTAAATTTCTCAGTATTGCAGGTAAACCGATTTCAATGCAGCATGCTGCGAAAGGTTTTTTTCTTCCCTGAAAACCTCCTCCACCCCAGCTCTGTCTAGATATGCTACATGGGGATTGTATGTATGTCTAATTGTGCAGCAGCATGTCGTACATGCTTAGCACAGTACGTCTGTGTATGTTCTATTTGTAGCAAGTCTTGTACTTGCTCTGCAGCAGCAGCAACAGCAGCAGCATAGCGTATATAGTCCACCAAGACCACAATCCTATCAATATGTTATACCCACATTAACATGCTGAATCCTTCTGAGAGTTGTCATGACTGCATTTTTCAGCTGAAGTTAGCCTGAAGACATTCATTTTAAAACAACAGGAAACAGTTAAACAATTACGCACAGTTGCTGCAGAGGTTGCCGGGGCAGCACATGGTGTCTCTGTGGCAACGCTTCTTTCTCCTGCGGCAGGTGATACAGTGAGATGGGGCGTGTTGAGGACTGTGACAGTAACTGCCCACCATGCACTCTTGATCACTGCTGCATGGGTATCCCTGTGAAGAAAATGGAAAAGACAGCTTAGGTCCAGTCCTTCTCCACCAAGTCTTGTTTTCAACACTGACTATCAACATAAACTTGCACTGAAAAAATACTTCAATCTATTTTGAAGATTTTCACATTGCCAAATTTCTATCAAATTGAACTGAGTAATCTCTAAATAATGTACATTTCACAAATTCAGCCTAAATGCTAAGCATTTAATCAAACTTAATGATGAGTATGATCTTTGAAACAATGTTTTAATACAACACAGTTTGGTAAATGCAAAGCAACTGTACAGTACTTGCCTTGGCATTAATGAACTCATTTTAGACTCTGGCAAAGTGAGGCATATTTAAATAAATCTAATGTAAACCATTTTCTTAAAGGCAGATGCTATTTGCACCCTGGTACAAATAATGGTAAATACTAATTGCACTCTGGTGCACATAGTGTCAGATGCTATTTGCACCCTGGTGCAAATAATGATATATGCTATTTACACCCAGTACAAATAGTGGCAAATATTATTCGCACCCCAACCCTGGTGCAAATAATGGTAGATACTAATTGCACCCTGGTGCAAATATTTTCAGATACTATTTGCACCCATATATAAATACTTTCATACAGTATGTGCATCACTGCAGTGTGTCTATTGTGTTTATTTAGAGCCCAACAGACAGACTACATTAACCTCTACCCCTAAACCTAACCTTAACCTTACCTTAGAAAAAATAACCATGGTTTCACATGGGAACGAGTGCGATAGACAGAACCTGCCTCCGGATCATACCCTTCTCTGCACTCCTCGACATTCAACGTGAGCAAATCACTGCGATGAAATCAAAATTTATATTCATTTTTATCTATTATTTTAAGTAGTATTAAAGGAAATATTAAGAGTGGAAACAGGAAATCAAATGGAAAAAAGAGTGGGACAAAACGTGGATTCAAACCGCAGTCACTAGGACAACAGTACACATTCACACACCATCTTTACACCCCACGCCACTGCAGCGGCATCTGTTGGTTAGTTTTCCATATAATTTTGTGGTTCCATCAGGCTATTAGGGTGCAAATAGCTGACCTGTATGGCAGATGCTATTTACACCGCAGGGTGCAAATAGACACTCCGCTTCTTAAATCTTACTACTGATGGGACTCATTTAATTGAATGCATGTCATAGAGGGTTACTAATTGAGAACTATTCTTATTAATTCCTTGAACAACCAAGCAGTTAATATTTTAGAAATTACTTATATTCAGTGTTATAATATAGAGAAAAAACAGTAAGAAGAGCTAGGAGTAAATCTGATTATCACAACTCTAAAACACCAGAAATGCAATCCATCACGCATCTGTCTGTCGCCAAATGAATTTCCAAACATAAGTTCAAGAGAAGCTTGTTCATCTAGGCCCGCCAATCATATCCCAATTAGTGGCTGTTTCCCTCACACCAGTGATGCTTCTTCCATTTTTATTTTTTAGAAATGCCTTCAGTATACCAATTATTATTTCAGAATTGTCTTTCTAATTGTTGTTTTAGTCAGATAGTCCAAGGGGAATCTCAGAGCCCAAGCCCTGTCCTGTGCTCGAGCCCCTCTGTTATGGGCCAAGCCCATTTGCCTTGTGCTCCAGGACTACATGAACCAGTGAACTTGTGAATCATATTTTTATGTGACAGCTAAACTCTGGGTAACATTACATGCAAATTACCAATTTAACTAAAAGCATCCTGCATTTTCCTTGACATACTTTTTCTCAATAGTAAAAAGTTTGCATTCTGCTCAGAAGATGCTGAACATATTTTCAGATTTTTAAAATAACATATGTTTTTGCTGCCCTTGACAATGAGACAAGGAGACAATGATAGATGACTGGCAAAACCCCTTTAAACAATACAAATAAATTCCAGTTGCACACAAATGAACTTCATCAAGATTATACGCTGATATAGAACTGAACTAACTGAAAAAGGGTCCACATAATTTTGGCATTCCAGTCTCAAGATGATCCATTGAAGACCATGTCAAAAGAAAGTCCTGAATAAATTACAAGCATTTGGACACCCTTGTGATGTCATCAGCATCTCAAATGTTATAGAACATCCATGGTTACAGGTTTTTACATACCCAAATTTTACAATATCCAACAGTACCCACTCAGTGATCTGGGGCCCACAGCATGGCTTTTGCAGAAGTGAAGATGCTTTCTATAGTACCAGTTCAAGTGTATTTTAATCCAAAGGAGCAATCAGAACATAGGCTATGATAGCAGCTTGAATCTTTCAAGACTTTTTACCAAAACTCTGCACGGTGCAGAAAAGCAAATGTCCTGGATGGAAATGTACATTGGAGACACATTATTGTTTCTAGAAGTTACCTCACCTCGGACAATTTCTTCTCAAGATGGCTTGTAAATCTTCCCTGCAGATATTGAGACATTAAAGGCAAACTAAGCAATGTCTTCATAAAGTTCAGTGGTGGTTAAAGCTCATTAACAGGGTTTCCACTCTTTTCAAGGCAAAATTTTCCAGGACATTTTATGTGCCCAACAAGTTATTGAAGCAAAAACACAGGCGTCCATTTAAATCGAGCTTTTATGTTGGAGTTTCATGTGTTTTTGACGATAGATTCTCACCTCCAGATAAGCAGTTTGCTACATGGCAGAGTGTGATTATTAATGTGATTTAATTCAATAAATACATAGTGTGTATGTGCTGCACACTTCAGAGTGCTCTGCTTTCTGCCATCTCACACACACAAGAGCGCCCATGATGATCATGATGAGGTATTTTCAGCGTACGAAAACCCAGCTTCACACATTCATTTTGAAGTGCGCATCACCTGCAGATTATATATTTACTTAATTAAATCAAATACTTCTGCAGTTTAATCATCACAATAGGACATATCACTATTTTAATTTTATTAATTGTGCATTCAAACATTAATTTTCATCCAAATATGTCATTTTCCATGACTTTTTGCGTTTTACAGATAATGCAATTTCTTCATCATGATTCTTTTTTTTATTTTATTTTTTTATTGCAATTCATTTCTTTAGAAGTAAAACTTTTTAAATGAGAAAAAAAATTACTGAGTGCGCCTTTAATGTAAGGTAAACTGAGACCAAGCCTTTGACAATGCTTGTTTAAATGCTATCACAATCACAATAACAGAAACCAGCTAATGAAGATTTACTGAGGGAAACAGGTTACAAGCCTCAGTTGAGCACCAAATTCAAAGCATGTGTTCTGACCAGGAGAGAATTATATCTAAATATCTAATAGCACTCAATGAAAATATTCTCAAATTCTCAAATTCATGTGTTCTGTAGATTGACAGAGCTTAAAGCAATCTTCCTTTCTTGTGCACAAAACAGAGAGTTCGAAACATTGAAAACACATGATGAAACTGTGCCAAACCACCAATGATACACTCACAAGAGGAATAAGGAACAAACGAAGCCCATAAAGATTTTAAATACTAAAAAGTCGCTGACCTCAAAATTCAGTGCTCATTCACTGCATCATTAGAAAGTTACTAAGTAAATTACATTTGTGCATAAATGTATCATGCAAAACAGTTCTGTACAGATTTACAATAGGTGTTATTGCCTATTAGGGACAGATAGTAAAACATGGCTTCACAAATAAATGGTTCATTGATCATAGGAATTCATTTAGCCATATATTGTTCAGCTAGTGAGTCTAAACAGTACTCATTATCCTGGAACAAATGTGGATATATTGTACTGAAATTAAACTATCCTCTTATTTATTCAAGACATTTCCCTTTGGAAAGATACATCACAAAAGAGAGACAGCAATGAAATTCAATTGAGATGACAGTAACACGAGAAGGTTGTGAAATAGGTTGTTCAATATTAAAAGTGTGGAACATTAAAGTGTGGAATATTAAAAGTGTGGAACTGGTGAGGTAAACGTAAAGTTACGACGAAAACCAATATACGTATGTAACGTACGTAAACATATGTAAACCAATGTTTGATTCCAAAGCTTAAAGAGTTGCCCGCATGTCCTGCCCATCTCTCCACAGCATCGCCTAAACTGCAAGCCAAGGAAGACACAAAGCCATGTCTGCACATAATCTGGTAACGTTATCACATCAGGATTTTACTGTAATGACCCAGCCAGCGCTTGGATATGACTCGATGCTCCTCATCCCTCACTGATTTCACAGTCTGTTTATATTCCTCCCATACGTTCATGTGTGAGATAAGTAGCAAGATGATATGCTTCGGGACAGACAGCAATGAGGGAAGCCCACTGGCCCCTGTGTCACTGCTCTCATGCTAGTAAAAAAAAAAAGACAGACTTTGAAGACTAAACGTGTCATACCTTTGAAATTTCCTCCCTATCTGAACTGTGCCTCATCCTTTTAGGGATTTATATCAGGTAATACCCAAACAACGTCAAATCTTATCTTGTTAGTAGCAACAGATAAGCATGTAATACTTAAGCTATATGGATCGCAGGCAGATTTCTAAACCTTTATCAGCTGGCTTTGAGCCTGGCAAGGCTTACTTCTATATATTAAACTTGTTTATAGTAGATATTGGACAAAACATCTTACCATTGTTGGGGATGCTAATTTGAATCTGTAACAGCTTTTGAAACAAATTCCCAAAATGCAGTTAAACTACAGTCAAGCTACTCTTTAGAAAGGTATTTAGCAACACCACAAAATTCTAACAAAAAGTATGAAGTTACAGCATTTAAAGGAGCATTTAAAGACAATATAAGACAATATACTGTATCAGACAGTATATGTGTGTGTATATATATATATATACACACACACACTACCAGTCAAAAGTTTTGAAACACACTTGTTTTTTTTAGAATAATATTAAAGTCATCAAAACTATGGAACAGAATAAATGGAACTATGGGAATTATGTTGTGACTAAACAAAATCCAAAATAATCAAAACTGTGTTATATTTTAGCATCTTCAAAGTAGTCACCCTTTGCCTAGAATTTGCAGACATGTACTCTTGACATTTTCTCAACCAACTTCTTGAGGAATCACCCTGGGATGCTTTTTAAACAGTATTGAAGGAGTTCTCATCTATATGCTGGGCACTTATTGGCTGCTTTTCTTTATTATTTAGTCCAAGTCATCAATTTCAAAAAAAAATTTTTTTTTTAATTAAATTTTAGTTTTAATAATGAAATAAATTAATATGTTGGCACAATTATATTTTTGTCTACAAAACTAATTTCAAACATTTAAGCATATGCCTTCAGATCAAAAGATTTTTAAGATCATGAGAAACATTTCAGTCAAGTGTTTCAAAACAATTGACCGGTAGTGTGTGTATATATATATATATATATATATATATATATATATATATATATATATATATATATATATATACACACACACACACACACACACACACACACACACACACACACACACACACACACACACACACACATATATATATATATATATATATATATATATAAATCGGCTCGTTCAAACAATTCATGTAAGCGAACTGGTTAAATAAAGTGAAAGCATTCATTTTAGTGAAGGACTCACTTCACGTTTACTAAAATGAATATTTCACAAGAGAAAAACAGTACAGTTTAGGCGAGCGTATTTGATTTTTGCGTCATTTGGCTTGAACAAAACAAAAATTTACCATTTTGTTGCGCTACACCGCTTTTTGTTGGACAATTAGCTTGTTAATGGAAAGCAACACTGTTTTGAAAAAAAAAAGAAACACAATTACCGTCGCACAAAAAAAAAATTTGTTATGTTAAATGCGGTCAAGATAAGTAGCGATGCTACTTTTAGTTACTCCCCATAACTGCACCTTACAAAAGAAAGAAAATGTCTAAAACAACTTTTTTTCAGCTATGCTTTTCTTCATCTACACAACAGACTATGAAATTGTGAATAGGGTTTTCACACATAAATCTCATGTCTCACACATATGTTCCTCAAGGGCCCCAGGGCCCGGCTTAACTTGACCCTGCAAAAGCAAAGCTGACACCTGACACCATGAATGGTGTTGGTGAATTGAGTGGGTTTTCAAGAGTAAAATAAACTCTCACTGAACAAACAAACTTTATCCGGCCTCAAAGGGCACGGCCCTATCGATATCAGATGGCACAGGAAAGTCAAGTCAAGTCATTTTTATTTGTATAGCGCTTTTCAACACACATCGTTTCAAAGAAGCTTGACAGGAAATCATGCATTAACAAAAAAATAAAATTATATATATATATATATAAGCTGCGCTCTCTCCACTGTTTGTAGCACAAGTTCAATGTCAGAAACACTTAAAACGTAGTGAACACTTGAGGGCACGCTTTTTCAAAAGTCTTTTACACATACAATTACATTAATATGGAGACCTTTCTCAAGTATGGGAAAGTTACAAACAACTGCTGCGTTCAAGTTCCTACTTATGAGTTTGGAAATCATAATTACGATGAAATAAAATAGACGCATTTTGCAATTCATTTAACAACAAAGGAAGCTTTTTTAGCGCTAGTGCAACAAACAAAACAAAAAAACATTTAACAAAAGATGCGTTTTAGGTGTGCATTTGTGGGTTTATGTGTGTATTTTGTCACAATCATGCTACCACAAAAGGAAAATGATGAAAAGTATAATTCTGTCCTGCAAGCCTGTCACCTTATAAACAGGCTAAAAAAGTAGCATTTGTAGCTAACATTATCGCTATTGTTCATCTACTATAGGCCTACATAAAAGACAAGGAAACTAAATTGTATAGCCTTCATAGTAACAACTTATGAGTCAGATCTGGTAAATCTGACATTGCGGTGGCACTAATTTGTGTCCATATTGCTACTTAGGAATTAAGTTAATCGTATGCTAACCGTTTTAGCCTCAGAATTCTGGCACTGCTCCAGAGATGCAATATTACGCCTTTGTGGTGGTAAGGCACCCCATTGTGTGTTCTAGACTTCCCTTTTTTTCTCATATGATGGAAATAAAAATGATTAGTCTGGCTAGTGCTAAAAGGCTGCCACACCTTTGCCTGTTTTATTTCACTCTCTCAGCTCGTTAGCATCACTAAACAGTCACTTAACCTCAGAGGGAGCACGAGAGGGGAACACACCTCGTCTTTTTTACAAGCCAGACACAAACAATCCCCAACACCAGTTCTACTCGTTAACGGAACCTCAGCGTCAAATTAAATAAGAGGAAAAGTTAAAAGTCCCAAGGCTGCACCACTGATGTGAAACAGCTCTTGTGTTCACGCAGAACACTAGCCTGTTAGCCCGCTAGTTGAGAGGTTAAAGTGGTTAACATGTACTGCCAATGGCAATTTCCTTCTTTTGAGTTGCCCATAATTGGAAACCAAACCATCATTGGCCACCACTGAACTTTTACTCTACTCATCTAAAGGGAGTTAGCACTTTTAAAGTGCTTTTTTGTTCTTTTTGGAGCTTTATGGCAGTATAAATCTGTTTTCGTTATATGGAAAGTTTAGACAGTCTGCAAAAAAATCTTCATAAAATCACCTTTGAATGCGTCACACAGGTTTGGAACAAAATGGGAGCGAGTAAATGATGAAAAAATTTCATATTGGGGGTGAACTGTTCCTTTAAAAGCACTGTTATGTAGGTTTATCGTGATTTGTAGGCATGTAAATCAAAACAGAAATACCGAAAGGCCAACTTCTGGCATGAGTTTCATCGTCAAAGATTCTTGATTGTGGTAGGCACATTTAGACACATTTAAATTAAGTTGTAACTACTAATATAACACTGCTATTATTCAATGGCTATGGACCAGCTGTACTTAGCAAGGGCAAGAACACACTAGAGTTGGGGTACTCCGAGTCCGAGACTTGACTCGGACTCAAGCCTTTGGGACTCCAAAGTCCAGCCGAGTCCGTGGCATTTGATTTGTGATGCAATGAACAATATAAATAAATAAAAATATCGAAACAGGAATAAATGGACACTCTGTTTGCAAGCAGTTGTAGCACCCCCTGATGTTGTAGAAGTAGCCAGAGTTTGTTTCATTGGTTGAGCAAACACACCTGCAGAGCCGCACACTCAGTCAACCAATACGCTTGAATGTTACTACGGAGACTGCTGTATAACATTGATTACCAAGGTGGCTGGCACGACAAACACATAAAGACAGCCAATGTACTAGAAACTACAATACAGTTTCGCAAGGCACGGGACCTTACAGCTGGTAAAATCACATGCGCCGTTTGTGCGGCCAAGGCAGTGCTTGCATTGCGGTTGCATCATAGTTAAAAACTTAATATCAAGAACTTCTTTGAGTCAAGTCACCCACATCATGTCTCTCACAGTTTATTAAAAACAGCATATAAAAATTCAGAAAAATATTATTAATATTGGGCTATTAAGTCTTTTTAGGCGTAATGTATCCACACACGTAGTCTCTTGTGGTCCACGCAGTGTTGTCAACTTAAACTGGTCCTTGATGAATTAACTGTAATTTTTTGAATAGTCTGTAAAATATGTTTTATTGCTAAAACAGATAAACAGCACCTATTTATTGTTTTTTCTATTTTAAAGGCATTGGCAAGCTGCTTCAAATATGTTCTTTTACAGTTTTTTCCACAGTAAAATGCACAATGAAATATGAATTTATTTTGGGTAGCGAAATGTTTTGTTTATAATTTCATTATAGATTGGTTGACCAGACATCCCGTTTTATTGCACATGACAGTCACGGTTTTTGGTAGCGTCACTGATTTTTTTCTTCTTAAATTAAATATCCTCACTGTCCTTCTCACTATTGTCTCTGGTATCATTTGCAGACAAAAAAAAAAAATCAATTTTGTTGTGTCGCACGTTGATTTGACGTTACATTAATTCTAGTCTTCAGTAAATCAGCTGAAATGTGTCTGGTTACCATAACAATGACGTCATGTGCTCGCACTCTATGTCGTCCTGTCAGTCAGCACAAATGCCCAAAATAATGCAAAAATGTGTTTGCAATAACAGGCTGAAAGAAGCCGATCCATGTCTTCGCGCAACGCATGAAAATGTAAGCGGAGTGTTTTCTGAATGTTCATTGTCCCCATGGAGGTAAATCAGACAAGACATTCAGACAGCTACACTCAGGGACGGATTAACCACCGGGATGATTGGGCCGTTGCCCAGGGGCCTCTAATCCCAAAGGGCCCCGAGCTCTAAATCAATCATTTATTTATTTTGAGATACCTATTATGAATCCACGTGAATGTCAGCCTTATGTGAAATACTATTTGTTCGGCCGAATCCATGCTGGACTACAGTAGCGCGAGCCCAGGCACTCCAGTGCGTGCTCAGGGAATCTGCATCTCACAGGTGCAGCGCGTTTATTTGAAGGGCTACAGAGAACAAAACCCTTCCAAACACAAAGATAAGGTGCAGTTTACCCTGGCTTTGTACAAAGCTGATGGTTTAAATTCATGTAAGTGACAGAATTCATGCAACAGTGTGGAAGACTTTAAAATGTTTAAGTCCTGCATGCATTTAATGTTTAATGATATAGAGAAAGGTGCCTTAATAGGCCTATCCTAAATCCTTTTGTAATATTTGAGTAACCGCAAGAGTTAATGAACGGTTATTGTGTTATTTGTCGGGAGTCGGACTCAGGAAAAAAGAACATTTATTGCCATGGATGCGTCAAACACAATCTTAGATTAGCAGGGAATAAAGTGCACAATGAGCTATGAGCCTAAATAGCACAATAGCCTACATAGATTTTCAAATGATAAAATCACATTAAAGTCGAACAAAAATGATCTCCGTCACTGCTTGCAACATAGTAGGCCTATTCTTAATAAATGGAAAATGCGTAATTCTGCCCGGGCAGCTTCACTTTCCATGAGGCAACGAACGCTGCGGTTTATAGGACTTATTCAGGATGCTTTGATTTTTAAATGATTCAGCGTTTAACTTGTGTAATTATTGCCTGCACACCACAGCAAAAGGGGGAAAAACATTGACTTTGAGTTTATTAAGCGCTGAAACTTTGCCAGGTGAAAAACAATCTGGAATAATGTGTAACAGTCACATTAAGTCCTTTTTGCAACCTGAACTTCATCAGAATGTCGATTTGTGACACCAGCGCAGGTACTCGAGATACGTTAATAAATATTGAAATCATTTTTAAGTTAACAGTGTCTAAAAAAATGCGACGGTCCTGCTCAACGAATTGTAAAACAGAACGCAGATGTATTGATATGCGTTTATAAATATTGAAGTTCTTTTAAACTTAACAGTGAGTTGTGGCATGATGATCAAAGATGTCCGTCCAGTGTGTGTTTACATGGTCTCGACACACGTGTGAACAGCCCGTAACTCGCCCTATAGCCTACTTAAAAAACTGACCCGAACCTGGCCCAAAACCTGTAGGTTTGTTGGGTACCGTTGGACTCAGATTGGGTTGAAGACCTCTAAACACGTGCGGAATAACCGAAATAGTGATTTCGGTATTTGAAAACCATGCACATCCCTATTAATAACGCATGATTTTGGATTGGTTCATAATTAAAAAGTACATATAACTGGCCATGTAAGACATTGCTCCAAACTTTCCTTCCATCAATTTGAAAAATCCAAATAAATCTGCCAAGCGTCCTGTAGCGCATAAAAGTGAATGTAGTCACGTTACACGTCATGGGGGGCCTCCATGGTGTAGGCTACCGGCCCATGGGCCTCTCAGTTCTTAATCCGTCCTTGGCTACACTGCACTTTTTACATAGTACAAGCACTTAAAGGAATATTCTGGTTTCAGTACAAGTTAAGCTCAATCGACAGCATTTGTGGCATAATGTGGATTACAAATGTTGAGATGTAGGAGTTGTATTTTGAATTTTAGGTTCCAGTGTTGTGAATTTTCTGTTAAAATGTGTACCTGACATGACAAGTTATTTCATAATTACACATGCAATATGAAATTATATGGATAGAATAGGCTAAGTGGAATTTGTAAATTAAAAAAAGCTAAAACGTGGTTAAATAGTGAAAAACAAAATATAAAATAAAATATACATTTTCACAAACTATATATTGCAGAGGTTTGCATACTCCTTTTGTTTTAGGCCTATATGTTTTCATACCCCTTTTAGAATGTATGCAAATATAAAAGATTAGAGATTATTTATTTTATGTAGTACTGCCCTTCAAAAGCTACATTACACAAAATATACTGTCATTTACACAAATCATTCTGTTCAAAAATTTGCATCCCCTTGGTTCTTGTGTTGCCTTCTTGAGCATCAATGAATGTGTGCACCTTTTGTAATAGTTGTGTATGTGTCCGTCAATTGTCCTAAGTGTCAAAATTTGGATGTCTATATCATTTAGCCACTGTTGGGAAGAACTCAAATGTGCAGAAGATGCTGGGAAACCAAAGAATGTACAATATTTTTCTTTAGAAAAGTGGGCAGCTTCACAGCTCAGGACAAGCAGGGACTCATGAACAATTATTACACAAACAGTTATTAATCATAGAGAAAGCAACACACCATATTAAAGGGTTTGCTCTCGTGCCAGTAGTTCTAAAGCTCGCGTGCAGTCTGTCTCATGAGAACATGGAGAACAACGGTCGGTGAAGAGTTTCACTTAATAATACATCAGATTTCAGTTTGTTTCTCACCAAACCTTATCGTATTCCTTCAGAACAAAACATGAGTCACATACAATCATTTATTAGACTTCTGAATTATACTTTTGTGTCCTTTTGAAGCTTGATGAAGTGGTCACCATAAACTGCCATTGTATGACATCACTGAGCACAATTGTTTTTTTGTTTTGTTTTTTTTCACAATTTCTCCCTTTGTGTTAAGAAAAAGAGAGAAAATCATATGGAGTTTTAACAAAACAGGGGTGAGTAAACAATGACTGAATTTTCATTTTTGGGTGAACTAATCCTTTAAAAACCAAGGGAATATAAACTTTAGAACAGGATCATTTGTTTAAATTCAGTTACTATTGTTGTCTTGTGGAATATATGAGAGTATCTGTTGTCAAATAGCTTCTTCAAGCTAGTACTAAATAAATTTGTATGATACCTCTTCTTTTTTTTTAAACGATAACACACGGAAGCATCAGGGTTTTAGGTGCACAAGCAGTTCGTAGAACTTCCCCACGTTTTCCGCGAATTAACAATCATGCCCGTGTTAAATGGCCTTAATATTAGCACTGGGCTTTACTAGTGTTTTCAGATGTAGCATTTGCAGTCAAGTCGTGAGATGTAACTTCTCAGCGAGTGCTAATTACTACTGTGTTGACTCATTATTTTCAAAAGAAATCTCAGTATATATTATTTCTTTAGATAGGGATCATTTTAGATAAAAGTAAACTAAATTGAAAGGACAAATTGAAAATGAAATAGAAATAAAAAAATTAAAAAAAATTAAAATTCGAAACAATAATAACTCTGGTTGTAATGACTAACACAGCTTCCACTTTTTTTAGTCTATGTTTGAGTGGAGGGGAACAGTAACAAATAATTGAAATGTCAACAGAACGCAATACGAATTGTGTTGAAGGACAGTTTTGTCTTCATACACCTAAAGCATATGCTTTCATACTGAAACCACTTTGAAGTTGGAAACTAATCATAAAATATAGAGGTGCTTTTGTTACATTTATATTGACAATTGTGTTTTCTTAGTTGAGAAAGTTAAAATAAGCTTAAAATATTGATGTTGAGTTTACGGTTACAATTTGAATTCAGATTCATGAACAGATTCATTAAGACTCGGATTCGACTCGGACTTGACTCGGACTCGGCTAAGGTGGACTCGAACCTAACACTAGAAAACACCAAACCGAATTCGGCTTGTCACCGTTAGGACGAATGTACAAAACTGGGTAGCTGCCTGCCTAATTTGCAACACTTGGGAGTACGCCAGTGCGGGAGATTTATTGGGAGCTTGTGTTATAATCTTCACCATATCCTTGAGAGTTACAGAGTTTGAGGTCTTGAGAGGAAACATTCAGCAGCTGTGTAATGACATATAAAACTGTGAAGCATTCTTCAGACAGCTTGTCCAGATGGGAGAGAAAATATGTAAGAAAGTGACAACAAGGAGTTCATGGTGAATTAGTAAATTAAATCCAGAACACTTGCCATCACTAACTCATTGAACCATATCCTCCCTCCATTCCAGACCATGTGAAAGACAATATTAATTACATAAATACATAACGTATTTTAACAAAGTTAAACCAAAGGCGTATACTTAAATTCGTGAATAGCTTGTGCGAAGTGTGAGCTTATTACAATAATTCTGTGGGGTTTTCAATGTATGACTGGATTTTTTAAGGCAATCTGGCATTAATCTCAAAGGAAAAGTTCACCCAAAAAATTTACATTTTGTCATTGTTTACTCAGTGAACCCATATTATTTAACATGATTACATGGGAATTGACATGTTGCTTCCGAAAGTTCATGTACCCTGAAATCGACCCCTTACTGCTGAATTAATAACAAGCGGCATCCACCATAGCACATTTTTGCAACCATTTCAACTGTGATTACCTTTTCCTCTACCGCTACCTCAGAGAAATAGGTTCTGGTAAGTAATCACCTTCACATAAACAATGGTGAGTGCAATTTGGAGGTTACATTTTTGCTCAAACATTACATTTTTACTCCACTGATGGTTTAGTTTAGGGTTGGGGTTTGGCTTATGGAGTAGAGTTAATAAAAATACTGTAATTATAATTTTATTTATTTATCACACATATACAGTGAAATTCTTTTTTTCACATATCCCAGCTAAGCTGGAGTCAGAGCACAGGGTCAGCCATGATATGGTGCCCCTGGAGCAGATAGGGTCAAGGGCCTTGCTCAAAGGCCCAACAGTGGCATCTTGGCAGTGCTGGGGTTTGAACCCCCAACATTCTGATCAGTAACCCAGAGCCTTAACCGCTGTGCCACCACTGCATGACTTCAAGACTTAATCGCTGATAATTGTCCCCTCGGCAATAGTACTCAAATCTCATTTAAAGTTGAGATTTTCAAACTTTCCGCATCACAATCTCTTACATAACATGTGAGCAACATGTCTAAAAAGAGACTGATCATCACCCTGTGAATTGGGCGACTGGAGTTCAAAAGTTATTCAGCTGAAATCGGTCTATGCTTATCGAAATTATAAACACTGCCCCCAGTGGCCAAAGCTGGAAATGTTGTTGAAGTAAAATGTCCACAGTGTGGTGCCAAAAGCGAGTTGTATTTTTAGCTGTAAAACTTTAACCCTAAACCTAACTGTCAGTGAAGTAAAAATTTTATTTTAGAGTGAAAATGCAACCTCTGAATTGCACTCACCGTTGTTCCCACGAGACCAGAACCCATGTCTCAAAAGCATCTCACGCTATCAGTCACACCACAGAGAAAGGTGAACACATTTGAATTGATGCAAAAATGCCTGACTGGGAAATGTGCTTATCAATAATTCGGCTGAACGTGGTCGATTTCAGGGTTCATGAACTTTCGGAAGCAGCATGTTGATTAGCCATGTAATCATGTTGCTAAAAATTTTACCTTTGCATAGAACTCAAGCCTGTGATTTCACTTTCCACATTCTGCTTAAGATCTACTTTTGTGTTTCAGGGAAGAAAGGAAGAATTATGGGGTTGGAATGCAACAAGACCACACTGGAAGTCAGCATTTCCGAGAGTTCCACTACCCTAGGATCGGTCACATTACACCAGCTATCAAGTGGAATCTCCATACCAGACATTTTTGCATCAGCTCCATAGTGTTTACCTTCTCTTGTGGCATGACCGGAAGTGTGTTGTATCAGCAGCATGGGAGACCCAGGTTCAGATGCCACGTTGAAACCAGGAAGTAATCACATTTGCATAATCAGTGATGAACGTGATTCGGTGGTTGCTTTTTCCCTCTAACGTTAGATTTTTACTCCACATTAATGGTTAGGTTTAGATTTGAGGTTTGGGTTGGGGGGTACAATTTATAAAATATGCATTCATCTTCAATGTATTACAGCCTACCCAGCTGAAAACAACTTGCTTCACAAATTGCTTTTGGCGCCCCTCCATGGACACCTGGAAAATGGAACTCACGCACACCCATACGCAAAACAACACTTACCGCTTTGGCCACTAGGGGCAGTGTTTTAAATTTTGGTAAGCACAGACTAATTTTAGCTAAAGAAAAATCAACCTACTGTTTCCAATTTCACTGTGAGATCAGTCTGTGACATGACATGAGGGCAGTAGCAGTTTTAACCACCATGCAAACCAAGCAATTGCGTGGGGCCCCGGACGTCAGGGGGCCCCCGCCCCGTTAGGAAATCTCTGCAAAAACCACTTGAGGGGTGACATGATGTTCTGGGTACATGCCCAAATACGCTGTTGTCAGCGCTCTTAGAGCGGTTCACGTTAGAGGTCCACCGGGTTCGGGTCAGTTTTTCAAGTAGAACTTTGGGTTCGGGTTTGTAATTTATAAAAAAATATACAGGACTTCCGAGCTTGTTTCGCCAATGAGTTAGGAGCCGTTTACACCGAACGCGTTTTTGCATGCGTCTGCTCTTTTTTTCCATTGTTTTTCAATGTAAACACATGCTGGACGAACATCCTTGACTGCTGCACCATGTCTCACTGTTTCTTCGGTGTCTCATGCAGGAGTGGCACATTTTTAGACACTGTGTCAAGTTAAAAATAACTTCGGGTCTCAAAAACGCACGTCGAGACACCTGCGTTCTGTTTCATTCATTGCGCTGTCTAGATTGTGTAGGAAAATTGGAAAACATGCATTAATTATCTTGAACTAGAATTTTATTTAATTAAACATTTTGAATGTGCTTGTCTACAACAGCTGATAGGATGAATTTAAAATTATGATTTAAAATAAATTTTATGTCATTTTTTTAGCAAAATTTTCGAAACGAGGCCTGGGTTGGTCGGTTGCTTGGGGCCTCAGAAATCGTAACCCCCCCTTCGTGAGGGTGTAAACTGTGAAAACAGTTTTACACAAAGATGATTCTCTGTACTGTAGCATAAAAAGGTCTGACCATTTACACAAAAAGAGAATATGAACAGAGCAATTAGCTATCTTTAACAAGCAGATTCATGTTTTTATGTTGCATCTACGGTTTACGAGACTCGCTAATGTGGGTGTTAAAAATACACTTTTATCTTTCACATATTATCTCTCGTTAACCTCACAAAATTTTATAATCAAAACTTCCAGTTTCAATGTATTTGTCTGCAACAACATCTGCAAATGGAAACTTTCAAATGAGACAACAAACTCGCTCTGCTAACAATCTACCAAGTTGTTAGCAATCTACATTTAGATAAGCAACTAAATGGAGCATGACATTTAACTAATATTGGATTGTAGTGGTTTCCACGTGTATGTTTGTGGTCTGATCGTCCAGGCCACCTGGGTTAACGGACATGGCAAGGTTGAGAGCAATTGTTTAGATGAGGGCCTGGCAAGGAAACCTGCATACTGGAGGTCTTCCCACTCCAAAGAGGGAGTGAGATGGAGAAAAGCTCCTCTCCCATCACCTCCTCCTTGCATTGAATCCTGCAATAAATGATGTCTGCTTTCAATCAAGGCAATGTCTGCATATTTATGGCCGATCTGAGAGACATAACCGAGACCAAAACTGAACCGAAGGAGTACCATTTGAAGTAACTGTATCCTGCGATTTACACGTTGAGAATTTATGCCTGATACAACGAGCGTCCTAATTTAAATCCCTAGCAGCTTTGCGATAATCCAGGATTTACCTGGCTAGAAATATGAGATAAGAATCACTGCTTTTTAAGACTATTGGCTATTGAACTGACCTCTAGCGATCCCTTTCATTTCTGAAAATCTTAATTGTGTCATCCACTAAGTACAAATGCCTTACTCAACTACCAGAAATGTTTGAGCCCTGTAAAACTGATCATAATTAAGCTACAGTACATAAAAAATTGCATGAGATTTTCTTTGGCACTTGATAGGAACCAAAGGTCAAAGGCATGTGATCATAATCTACAATGCAAATAGTCATAGTATGTTATGTTTACATTCACAGCATTTTCTATTTTATTGCTATATCTTTTGCACTACCTGTTTTATCTGACACTTTCACACTAGAACTGTGAACTGGTCGGAGCTGCACTGTCTCTTACTGTGCCTATTGTCCTATTTTTAGCAATTATTGTACCATCTTGTTCTGTTTGCACATGTGCACTTTATGTAGTAACGTGTTGATCTTATTTAGTTCTGTGTAGTCTCATGTAGTTCTGTGTTTGTTTTATGTTGTTTTTATGTTGTTTTATATGGCACCATGGTCTCGTTTCACTGTGTACTGTACTAGCTGCATATGGTTGAAATGACAATAAAAGCCACTTGACTTGACTTGACTTGACTTGAAATCAGTCAGTGTCAAACCACACCATTATATTATGATTAAATGGGGAAACTCACAAAAGAAATTGTGATGAGGAGGAGGGTGTGGCCGGGCCGTGATGGTGCACCGCTGCCGCTGAATCAGCTGATCAGCGGGAGAGCGAGATAAAGGGGAGCCGGAGGCCCAGTTTGAGAGAGAGAGAGAAGCACGCGGTGCATGTGTGTCTGTGTTCGTGATGTTTTATGTTGTTTTAAGTTCATTAAACCTTTATGTTGACTGTTCAGCCAGTTCCCGCCTCCTCCTTGCCCGACCTTGAACTATTACAGAAATGTTGTGGAAAAGTTCTTCAGTGAAATATGAATGGTTCTGTGCCAATTAATTTTACATATAATTCAAAAAAGACAATTATGTTCTGTTTTAGTCTTTAGAACATTACATATTATTCTTGTGAAAACAAGTGTAGACCTGTAGCCATTACTTTTATATTGTCTTAAGATTTAAAGATGTGGTTCAACCAAAAAAATCGAAATATTCTGTTGGACTGTCTTTCTCCCGTGGAAAAGAGGAAAAAAGAGAAGTTATGTAGGTGGTATATTAGTCTCAGTCACCATTCACTTTCATTACATCTTTTTCTATAGAATGAAAGTGAATAGTGACTAAGACTCAACATCTGCCTACATCTCCTTTTGTGTTCCACAGAAAAAAGAAAATCATGCAGGTTTGGACCAACATGAAGGTGAGTGAATGATGACAGAGTTCTCATGTTGGGTGAACGATCCCAACTATATGCAATTCCCTTTCATCAATGTGATTTATCAAGTTTCAATGAGTTCCATTAAGTGACATATGATAAATATTTACATAAATGTATACATTGCAGTATTCATGTTACACTAGTTACTATAGTTAATTACTATTATAGTAATAACAACAACAGTGTGTAATTACAAGTAGCTCCACAAAATAATAGCCCATTCAGTGCTTCCTTTTTACTCATTATGCACATAATAATGTAAATACATGGTTATATGAGCACTAAATGTCAAGTGAGGCTGCTCTGAGATGCTGAACATTAAATAATGGAAATAAATGTTTCTTCTGGCACTTTTAGCACTGTGAACTTCTAGAAAGTAAAGCCTTGTTAATGTTTTTTTTTTTTTTCTTTCTCGCTAATTTATTTTTATCATTATTAGGCTATTAATATGTCCAACAGTGCACCACAGGACATTTACGTCGTGAAAATTCCACCACATCTCAAATTCTGTATTGTGTTTAATAGAAATCTGTGGTAGAAATGATATTTTTTAATGGTTTTGAAATAAAATGGCTAAAGTAATTTCATAGCATAAAATAAATAATATTTTCACACTTTTTGCAAATAATTTGACAAAAATACAGATTGATGATTGGAAATGATGCTCTAAAAATAGTATTTTTATAATAGAATCTACTATAAATTATATTAATATATTTATTAATATAAAGACCCTAATATAAATAAATCCTATTCTGGTAACAAGTGATATCTACCTTGATTTTTTTTATTTTTTTTTATTTTAACATCACTTGTTTCATATTTCATCTCAGGCTTGCTCTTCACTTCACTTGGTCAACAAATGCACTAACTTTAATTGGAAAAAACTATTAGCGGCAATTGTTTGGTGTTGGAACTGGCGCCACAATCGTATTTTTTGAAAAGTTGATAGAACAACTATAAATTTTCAAAAAAATTTCCCACTATACATATTGAAATGGTTCATGTCTATTAGACTCTTTGTTGAAATTAGCTTAGTTTAAACAACATAATAATTTGCATTTTTATAATGAATTTTCATGATTGAAAGTCTGATGGGCCCTAGTTATTTATTCTAACAGGACCGTCGGTGATAATGCCTAAAGGCTCCCCCACTCTAATGAAACGGAGAGGTGTCGGGTTTACCTGTGCGGGCATGTTGCCTTTCTTCGGGATGCCGCTGTATGGAGCGCCGGATCGGTTAGTGGCGGAGCTCAGCGGCTCCAGTGATCTGATGGAGTTCCCGTGGGCTCCGGTGTCGTTCCCTTGAGTTCCTCCCATCCGCACTGCCGTGATCATCAGCGCCGACATCCAAAAGCACCGACTCCGCGTCAGCATGAGCATCCTTTTAGGTGCCGTCTTTTTAAACGCTGAATGAAAATATATTGACCTCTTTTATGTCCCTTATAACTCTATGGCTTTCAAAAAAGTTTAAATTCCCGTCTATAGTGTCCATCAAGTATACTCTCTAATATCAATGAGAAAAAGCGGCACATGAATATTTGCCGGTATTTTTATAATTGCCAAAATGTGGAGAGACCTAAAGCGTCTGGATGCTGTACCTATAAAATCAATGCAAACTTGCGCGTTAATTCCTGCTCGTGCGTGCGTGCGTGCGTGCGTGTTAGTGAAGCAGCCTGGTGTTTCATGATGTGGGATGCCTTCTTTTTATAGGATTTGTTTCCTCCACCCCCATTGACAAAGACTGAAACTGATCCCTGGTGCGCCCCTGACTGTTCACACACTGCATCAGGAAACCATCGGAGGAGATTGCACTGAGAGTTCAGTTATTCTGGAGGTTAATAACTCAAATATGTAACCTGTTCTTTCTTTCTATCTATCTATCTATCTATCCAAGGGTGTAGCAGCCACGGGGGACGTGGGAGACACGTCCCCTACACTCTTTAAAAAGGAGATTTTTGTCCCCCGCACTTTTACAAGCTAAACCCATACAGAGTCCAAATGGTGGATTTGTATACAGTATTCTTTAAGTTTGGCTACTTTAGACTGATTGAGTGACCATCCAGCCAATCACAGGTGAGTTTCATGAGCCGAAACAACCCTTTCGTAATAGGCCGTCAGTCAGACAGTCTAATCAACGCTGCTTCGTTCATTTCTACAAAGTTGCTTTCAACAATGCTCATTTATCCATGTTTTTTATCAGCATTGATGTTGATCTAAATTAATAATCTAGAGATGAGGAACACACAGATGAGAGATATTTATCGACATATCGTTCTTGATTGGCAGCATTAAGTGAAATGCACAGCAGGAAAAAAACAAAGGACAATCCTTCTTTAAAGCACACATTATAAATGGAGTTTGTATCAGAGTACGAGTCTTTATTAAGTTATGCTTTTTACATTATGTTTGTGAGGTAAAAGTTTAATCGGATGTTTTTGCCAGTTTAAGAAGATTATTAGATCTGTGTTAAATGTGTAAAGCTATTTTTAATATCAGCTCCTGTTTTTTACCTCTGTGTTGGTGTGCTGTCGACAAACTGTAGAAAAAAGATAGATCTGCTGTGTTCTTAGAGCAATTTACTGAAGTGAACAGATATGTAGACATGCTTTTTTATACATGAAAACAAACGGAACTCATAATTATTATGAGACTATTATTGCTGTCTTTTGATAAAAGTCATGCTCAGCAGCTCACAAACTGTAGTGAAATTATAGATTGAAGCGTCACTTTTAAAATGACTGCTACGCCCCTCTATCTATCTATCTATCTATCTAAACAGGGAGAATAGTGATTAAAATACCAGAATGAAAACCTAGAGTAGGCTAGATAAAATGTCACTATGTTATTTCTATGCAAAACAGATTACAGTAAAATAGCAAATAATAATAATAATGAAGATAACCCACAAAGATAGTGATGTAATGTCACTATGAGTCCATGCCTTACAGTAATTTGTTACCAAGTGAACAGGGCAAATCTGTGAGAATCTGTTATTTCAAGTCAGGATGTTTCAAGAACACTTTTCTACTAGGAGGGGAACTTATTTCTTTAAAGAATAGTTCACCCAAAAATGAAAATTCTCTCATCATTTACTCACCCTCACGCCATCCCAGCTGTGTTTGACTTTCTTTCTTCTGCAGAACACAAATGAAGATTTTTAGAAGAATATCTCAGCTTTGTAGTTCCATACAATGCAAGTGAATGGTGACCAAAACTTTGAAGCTCCAAAAAGCACATAAAGGCAGCATAAAAGTAATCCATACGACTCCAGTGGTTTAATCCATGTCTACTGAAGCAATCTAGTGCACTCTGCACACGCGTCAAGCACTAGAAAGTATAATCGAGCTTGAAATCATGATTGTGCCTAGAGACTGCAAGGGCAAGATGTACGGTGAAAAAGGAGTTCAAGTTTGGTCTGTTCTCACCCAAAACCGATTAGATCGGTTTTGAGGACATTCATGGATTAAACCACTGGATTACTTTTATGTTGTCTTTATGTGCTTTTTGGAGCTTCAAAGTTCTGGCCACCATCCACTTGCATTGTGAGGATTACAGAGATGATGATATTCTTCTAAAAATCTTCATTTGTGTCCTGCAGAAGAAACAAAGTCATACACATCTGGGATGGCATGAGGGTGAGTAAATGATGAGAGAATTTTCATTTTTGGGTGAACTATTCCTTTAAGGTTTTGGGTAAAAACAAGATTCAAGAATTTTTAACTTCCTAGCAAATTATACTTAAGATATGTACTTGAACTTCACCTAAAGGACTTTCATCCATGACTCTGCAACAATAATAAATCAAATATGAGTAGGGAACATGAAACTGTGTGGATAGAAATACAGTATGGTAATGTTATGCAGTGTAATGCAGTCATATGCGTTATAATGATGAAATCATCAGGATGGAGTGTTTGGCAGCAACATAGGTAACCTCACTGGTAAAAGTCTAGCCTGAGTTGTGGAAAATATGGGACATGAAAGTGAGGAGCAGGTTCCAGAGGGAATAAGCAGTGGAAAAATAAATAAACTCTCCAAGGAGGTTAACAGAGAACTCTGGGTGTAATGTTTTTGTGCAAGCGGACATTAGAATTCAAAGGATTTATCTACTCAAACCATCTTGTGCAATAACCAGGGACAAATTTACAGCTGTTATTGTTTCCATTCAATTTCAGTCAAATTTGGTGGTTCTATAGTCATTTCAAATGTCAGGTGCCTTAAATAGAGAACAGGTGCCAACTTCAACTTGGCAATATTCAATATCAATGTGGCATCAAATATGACTCACATCTGTGCTGATTCCAGAAGAAATTATACCCGCAAGAGGTATATTAGAGAAACATTACTAGTCCCATCTGTCAGTGTGTCTTATCTCCTTTGATTGCATCACACTGCCAGAATCGACTATGTCCTTTGTATCAAAACAGTGGTCTTGTGTGCTCATATTATTCCACATTTTGCTTAACATAAACACACTGTAGGTCAACATTTGCATGCCTAGTAGCTTAACAGACTAAAACAAAGATGCCATTGAAATATTCAGTATGTTGACTCCTGAGAATCCCCAATCAGGGACAACATCTAAACAATGTTCAGAATAGCATACTAACTCACTTACCTAACTATTTCCATTGCATATAGTATGTATACTGTGCACATTTGGCAAATTTTATATATGCTTAAAATATCCAAGATGACCTACTACATTTGACAAAATATGCAGTGTACAGCAGAGCACACTAAACGTGGAAAATTGTATCCCACAATGAAATGTATTATTTTAGACATGCAAACCCCCAAAACTATACCAAACAAAATAAATAAATGATATACTTTTCTACCTTGCTACAAAATAGACTAAAACATAATAAAATAAAAACAAAGAGAATTGCTGCATCCTATATTATAGGCTAGATATAAAAGAATATCATACTTACACAGCTTCTCGCTGTCATGAACTTTGCAACAGAGTGATGAAGTTCAAACACTCAATGGGCATGCATTTATTCTTATTTTTAGAAGTTATTAAAGGAATAGTTCACCCAAAAATGAAATTCTCCCATGATTTACTCACCCTCCTGGCATCCCAGATGTGTTTGAGTTTCTTTCCTCTGCAGAACACAAATGAAGGTTTTTAGAGAAATATCTCAGCTCTGCTGGTCCAAATGGGTGCCAACATTTTGAAGCTCCAAAACCCACATAAATGAAGCATAAAAGTAATCCATATGACTCCAGTGGTTAAATCCATTTGTTCAGACACGATATGATTGTTGTGGGTGAGAAACATAAATATTTAAGTCATTTTTTTTTTTTTTTATCATAAATTCTCCTATCTGCCCAGAAGGGGGCGATATGCATGAAGAATGTGAATCACCAGAAACAGAAGAGAAAGTGAAAGAAAAAGGAAAAATAACTTAAATATTGATCTGTTTCTCACCCACACCTATCACCTATCTGGAGTACTTTTATGTTGCACTTATGTGGATTTTGGAGCTTCAAAATTTTGGCACCCATTCACTTGCATTGTATGGACCTACAGAGCTGAAATATTCTACTAAAAATCTTTGTTTGTGTTCAGCAGATGAAAGAAAGTCATATGCATATGGGATGGTATGAGGGTGAGTAAAATTTCATTTTTGGGTGAACTAAACCTTTAAGAAACCGTACAGTATGTTTGTATATAGACTATTTTAGACATTTTTGATTAGTGATTTGATTACCAAAAAATTGGATTGACAATGCAAAATAGTGTTTATATGTGATAGAGGTGATAATTGTACGTCACTTTGTTGGCGCTGCTGTTGGGATTTGGTCAATGCCTTGGTCTGACAGTGAATAACAATTTACATTACAGCCTGTTCATCCCACAGTGATCTTGAGAAGCTTCAGAAGACTTGGAATATAGTGCATAAGTCATATTGACTTCTTTTACTGTTGTTTTATGGTGTTGTTTGTCCTTTTTAAGACTTGTCAGCCCGGAGTCACTATTTACTTTCATTAAATGGCAAAAATGGAACAAATAATAATTTTTGTTCCAAATTTTGTTCCAAATATTCAATATATTTCTAAAAAATATTTTTGCTTGTTACAATATTAGAACCTGCGTGAATCCCCAAGTGCTTAAAGCAAATTAACCTACAGATTTATTCATTTCATAACAGAGATATGTGAATGTAGAACAATGTTCCCACCTGATTTTGGGTGAACTATTCCTTTAAGTACTCAGGGACTCAAGGAGTAGCTTATGAATCACTCATTCTGATTGCACCCGTAACCTTTGGGTTACACACCCAGATCTTTAACCACTAAACCACACCACTTTAAAAGTGAACTTTTCATTTCTACAATATTCCAGGTGGTCTGTCTCTGTGAGCATATACAGTACATATTGATGCTGTCTCAGTGAAATTTGAAATTCAGCTCCACCTCAGATGAAACAGGTGACTATTCATCACTCTAGGGCTAGGCCGTCATAAAATGTGTTGCTTATTACATAGAATCATGATCTGAACAACACATAATTTGCCATAACATTTATCCACTTATGCCTTTGAATTGCACAACTTGGGTTTATCCCAAACCAAGATGTTTACCTAATTTGTTTTCAACAAATGGTAAAAAACAGATGTGTGGTTTCAACTTTATCAATTATCCATACAATTCTGAGTCATGGCTTTCCAGATAATGTAGGTGGATACGCAAAAGAAGCGTTTTATCTTTTGCCAAGGGTAAACAACAAGGAAAACTGAGGCCAGGATTTGCATTCCATAAACAAAGTTTAAGCGACTAAATAAGAAGCAATGTGTTATTCGCATTTCAAACAACGTTCTTCTTATTTTTATGATAAGTGTAATTTTGAGGTCAGAAGTTGTAAAAGCAGTATTAAAATTGAGATAAATAAAAAACAATACATTTACATTAAGTTAATTTGTTAATATTGGATTTTTTGGGCACTATTGTTATTATACTGACATATATTGACAATTTCTCAAAGTATATAGCTATGATGAAAATGCTTTTGCAATACAAATGTTTTTTGTTTTTTTCCTTAATTGCCAATAAAGCATGCTACATTGAAATTGCCATAACATTGATAATTATCTTTAATTTATATCAGAAACAACATACACATTAACATAAAATTCTCAAATCTTCATTCTTTGCACATTAATCTGAGAGCTTGTTCCTCAAGATCTCTAAATTCCAGGAAGTTTTGGTGGTGACACTTGGAATGGAATGATGGGCGAGGATGAAGAGGCCATGCTGCCCCATCTGATAACCGGCCCTACAGTATCCACTTATTTTCCGGAAGATGGATTGGTTTAATTCCCTGGAAGTCACACAACGGTCGGTGCATGAATGCAGCTTCTTGACTTCTTAATGACTCAGATTCTTTAACTGATAACAATGACCGCTCTTCAGTGAAGCATTAACCACATGAAAAGAAGCTGCTGGTAAATCAAAGGCTTAAAGGCATAGGCTCTGACTCAACCCCAAGTACGCTGATCGGGGTTAATACAACTATGCCTCAGACTAAAGATTCAATGAAACCCAAGAGACCTATAAGTGTGAGATATACAGAAAAATATTCAATGAGTGATCCTAAAAGACCTCAAATCCTTAAAGGAATTCTTCACCCAAAATTGAAAATTGTGACTTTGTTTCTATTTCTACATTGGCGTTGGTAACCGTAACCTTGTGTAATGCTGCATCCACACCAATTGGTGTCAGTATAGATGAAATTACTCTGACGTCACACCGCATGAAATCACGCTTCCGGGTTCTTTCGAGCAGCAGTTTTCAATGGTGGAAATAGGCAGCACTGCAGTTTTATAAACTTTTAAGCTTTATAGAATGTAATAATGTCTTTTATTGTTAATCAAAGTTATTATAAATGGTTTATCTATGGTTTACAGTGAATCAATTATGTGGGTTCTTTTCTGAAATATTAGCAAAACAAGTTTAAACTTGGTTCAGTGAGCCTGTATGATTATGTACATGGACATGTAACAGGTTGATGAATACACGTCCTCACATGTTTAACACACTTCTAAAGCCTAAGAAATGTGATCTATAAAAATAAAAACTACCACAGATTAGGGTTAGTTAATATGTATCTTTACTGCTTAAATTATTAACCCACATACAATAAATAATAATATTCTGACTACAATATTTTCCTATTCCATGGTGGTCTTTTTCTTTTTTTTTTTTTTCTCCCCAATTTGGAATGGCCAATTCCTGATGCGCTCTAAGTCCTCATGGTGGCGTAGTGACTCAATACGGGTGGTGGAGGACGAATCTCAGTTGCCTCCGCATCTGAGACCGTCAATCCGCACATCTTATAACGTGGCTTGTTGAGTGCGTTACCGTGGAGACATAGCACACGTGGAGGCTTCACGCTATTCTCCGCGGCATCCACGTGCAACTCACCACGTGTCCCACCCAGAGTGAACCACATTATAGCGACCACGAGGAGGTTACCTCATGTGAATCTACCCTCCCTAGCAACCGGGCCAATTTGGTTGCTTAGGAGATCTGGCTGGAGTCACTCAGCACACCCTGAATTAGAACTCGCGACTAAAGGGGTGGTAGTTATATGATGGTCTTGATCAGATAAGATCATTGTTAGATCATATTTGACCTCATATCTGTCACAGTGACAGCACTTTGGTAATTTAAAAAAGCAGTTTCATTCAGAGTTTACGTAATTTCTTCATAAAAAAGTTAATATCAACCAACAGCTGCTGCGGGTCAATTGTGGCTAAAAGAGCAAATGCAATAACAATGACCCGTGAATTATCATAATTTATGTAAAACCTGTTTTTTTCCTGATGCAACGATCTGGTGGAAATTTAAAGAAGCCCCACTCTCCAATAATCTGTGGGAAACGGGGTATTCCAACCCCACAAACAGCCCTTTTTGGGCAGTTTCAGCACAGTTTGAGCAAAGCGCAACTGCATAGACAGCAGTTCTTTTCTGGGCTACCAAAAGAACCCGGAAGGGGCGGGGCGGAGCATTTGTTTGTAAACAGTAACTTCATCTAAAGAGTTCAAGACCACTTGCATTGCCCAGAGAAACATAAACAAAACATTACTTACTACTCCTCACAAAGATCTTGAAGCAAAAAATTCAGCCACATACTGCAGGAATTGCATTTTGCGGGCAGCTAATCTGCTTAGATCAACGACGTGCCATGACCAAGCAGGCCCCAAACCTCTGTCATGATAAACTGTGATTTTTCAAATATTCCACTAAATCAATCTAATCAACCATAAAACAGGATAATGTGATCGTGGTGGTATGTTAATAGCATGCTGAAATGCAACAGTTTGCAGAGAACTCAACATACTTGAGTGTAATTGTTGCTGTGTAATTATAGCACTGAACACTGTTGATTGGGGTTGTCAGGAATAGGGTTTTAATTGTAGACAGACAGATCTTTAAATGGAGATCAGACACAATAAACAGGCCAAAGTCACTGTTGCTTCAGTGTTCTGTTGGACTAGTAAAACCCTGTACATGTTTGGAGCTTCTTGTGCCATTAAAGCCTGGTGCCCACTGTATGATGAGAACAATTTCAGCAATCATAAAAGATTTATTTCGTTGTAGGTCAAAATCGTCAGTCAGTAATGGTAGGTTATTTCTTTTGCTATAAATCCTAGCAGCTGATAAATTTGGGTCACAGTGTAAATGGTCCTATTGGCTTTTTTAACCAAGATCTCACTAGAATCTTATCAAACATTTAAACTTTTATCTGTAATCTAATCGGATTACTGTTGGGTTACTAATTGCATGTTTTGATAAATCAAATTCATTTTAAATGACTAAAGAACCAATATACACTCCTCTTGCTAAAGATTTTAGTAAACATGAAATCAAACTGCAACTTGTTGTGTCTCAGTTGCTGAGTTAGAAACAAAGGTGCTTAAAGATTCATATAAAACTAACACTATGTTACCCAAGATGAAAGACAATGATAACGTGTGTGTTTTATTATTTTAATTTTAATTGTATTTTATCCGGCTTTGAAATCAATAATGAGTGAATGTGTCTAGACATATGTATGTTGTAGAGATGTACTGTATGATTGTAAAAATATGTTGTAAACAGCAAGGTTGATACGAATACATTTTCCAAATGGAAAATATATTTTGATGAAACCTTCAAATAAAAAATAAAAAAATAATAGATGTATTACTTGTATCTCAAAATATTGGGGGAAAGCAACTACATTTTGATATACATGATAAATCTAATCATTCATTTTAAATAAATTAAGAACTGATAAACACTCCTTTTATTAAACATTAGTATCAAACCATCTTATGTATATATATATATATATATATATATATATATATATATATATATATATATATATATATATATATATACACAGTATACTGTATTTTATATACTGTAGAGTATATAAGGTCTTATATACAGTGTATATATATATATATATATATATATATATATATATATATATATATATATATATATACACACTACTGGTCAAAATTTTGAAACACTTACTCATTCTTTATTATAAATTTTTTTCACATTTTAGAATAAAAGTCATCAAAACTTTGTCATAAGATCATGAGAAACATTTCAGTCAAGTGTTTCAAAACTTTTAACTGGTAGTGTGTATATATATATATATATATATATATATATATATATATATATATATATATATAAGAACACATTTATGTTAATATTATTAATTATAATATAAATATAACAGTTTATGGTAGCACTAAATTTTCCTAATATATTCTTCAGCCATTTTTAGCCATATGGGAAATATGGTAAAATGTGTTAAAATGCTGAGAGAGACTACAATCTTATTGTTAGTTGAAAAGATTAACATAATTCATGTTTTAAGTTCAAAATAAATATAGCTATTGTAGAAATGTGTAACCGAAATAAAGTACTCAAAAGTAACTAACTTAACTGAAAGTCAGGAACTGTAATCTGATTACTTCTTTTTGCAGTTATCACAAAAAGTATTTGCACTATTTCCTGGCTTTAAAAGTACTTGTAATTAGACTACAGTATCTAATCACTCTTTAATTAGATTACACCCAACACTGGAGAATAACAGGCGGTCCAATTGTGCGGAAATTTCACATGGGCCTGGTTATCACTTATGTTGCTTATTGTTCTTATTTTTGTCAGTTAAAGGCTTTGGGTTACAAAACAGCAGTTTCACACTCCACGCTGTCTTTTTAAGCACCAGAATTGCCTTATTATGTCAAATCAATGTGCCTGTGACTTTTGTTACTGACTTCCTCTGAAATCCTCAGTGTTCCCTCACATTATTCTGGTCACAGATCAGTATCTAAGGTACTCCTTTGTACTTGGCTTACAAGCATATGCAGTGACATCATTTTATGTGATCACTCACTGTCAAAGCTTGCAAGCTGCACAGGATTGAATAACTGCCGCAGAATGGTGCATTGTCCCTAAACATGAGATGTCGAAATTGCAAAAAGCAGCAGACGGGGTGGGCAATCTGTGTACTGACTTCCAGTGTCCAATTAAGCAAACACTTCTGTTGCCAGATGGCATTATCCACCTTATTTTTCAGCTAAACTAGGGCACCGCCATTATCAACCTCGAATGTGGTCCACTTCCGGTATCAGCCACTTACAGCAATTTTAGCGATACAAAATACTACATTATGCTGCTTTATATTAAAGGATGGCAATATATGCTGTCATATTATTATTATTAATAATATGACGTTCACTGGTTTTGAACGCATATAGTTTTACCATATATCACATTTTGCCATCGTTTTACCACACTGTTGCACAGGCAGAATGAATGAATTCAGGCGTTGACAGGACAGTCCTCCACGATATCTGACACGCCTCCACAAACTTTACACAACCAGCAGAGAGAAGAAAGCCACTGGGCAAATGCTGCTATAAGTTTCTTTGTACCAAAACTGCATCTTGTTTCATCTTGGCAAATTAATAAATGCATTTTACTCTCCGTTCTTGTCAGAGAGCATTCTCTCTTTCTTAGCAGTGTATAGTAAACAGACACGCAGATCAACATTCAGCATGGCTTATGAAACATCGCCTTTGGAAATACACAAATAAAGGCATCATCGTAGGTTATGCAGGTACATATGAACGGCTGTACATCCTGTGGTTGTGTGATAGTTTATAAACTTATATCACAAAATTCTGGTATTATTATCCTTCTATTTATTTACATTGCGGTCAATAACAGCGGAACTTTTACACATTCGCCGGAAATGCAGCCGCTGCTTACTTCCGCGTTGCAAAATAAGGTGGATAAGATGGAATAAAGCACTTCTGAAGAGTTTTTTTTGTTAAAATATGTTCTCTTATCCCAGTTTAATATGCAGAGATACCCATAAGTAAACCATTTGTAGGCCGATTTCCCCGAAAAGTGTTAACATTGTGGCCCCTGCAGCGCCATCAAAGCATTGCTGTTTGTTTGAGCATCCCGACCAGCCAGACACATCAACATTTGCTCAACCAATGGTGCCAGTTTGGGGCGGGACTATCTGTTTGTCCAACCAATGGAAGACGGGACAGTGTTCGGGAAACCTTTTTAAAAACAATCCTTATTATTGCAATTACGTTTGGTGGCATTAACGGCACAGAAATCAAACACTTCCTTTACTTTTAATAGCTTTAATTCAATACTAATAAGAATAGATTAAAAAAAAACACAGTATACTGTAATTAAGATCTCATTCTGTTTCATGCATTGCACTACGTCTAGCTTGTATTTATCTTTTTTCCACAAGAACGCATTCAGTGGTGAAGGCACTGAACTATGTAGGCAGTAGATAGCAAGGCAGCTGACCACATTTTGGAAGAGAGCTACTATGTTGGCTGTGATTTTGCCTTGGGTGACACTTTCTTCTGAAGATAAACTGCTGTTCAGTTGCCAAAGAGAAGCTTTGGTCAAATGACAAATTTTCAGGAGTGCTGACACATTCTAGAGGAGACAATTGATTCCAGAAGAACTTTGGCATGTAAAGGGAAGAATTGTGGGCGACGTTTAAAGTGAACAGTTCCATATTTTGCCACACCGCAAGCATCTAAAATGAATGATTGCTCAACTGCCACAACAGTTACTTCTGTTCTGCCCCTGTTTTCGCTACTGGACAGCACCAAATGTTTGTAGCGATCAGAATATATTTATATCAGTGTGGAGATATTCCAAATGGCGTTACAATGTTTTATCAAAATCTATCATTCTTGTTCTTGGACATTAACGTCACTGTTCTGGGCAGCTAGAGTGACAAGCAAGCCTACAATCACAAAAACATTAAGACCACCATTTAATAGCATGAAATGGAGTGCAAATGTGATATCTAGTAAACAAGCACATTAGCAATAAGAACGTATTAAGATTTTTGGGACACCCACTGGTACGTACTATATATACTCACACATTCAGACTTAATTGCCCCTTGACAGAACAATAAAACCATGTACTGAGACGTTTTGAATCATATGTGATGGTGAATAACATGTTGTAACCATATGCTTGACTAAATGTTGCAATCGTTTTAAACAGACTCAAAGAAGAATGGTAGATAAGGGCTATTGACATTTTTTTATTTCCTTTTTTTTCAAAATTATTATCTGGTTGTGATTTTGCCGGATATACATAAAAAAAAAAATAATAAAAAAATAAAATAAAAACATACATGCATACATGCACTTAAATGTATAGTTTCCTCAAAAAAGAACATTTTGTAACCCTTTATGAGTTTTTTTGAATTTTGAATTTTTGAGTTCAAAATGACATGATGGTGGGTAATTGAGTAAATGATACCAGAATTTTCATTTTTTTGTGGACTGTTCCTTTAAAAAAATTGTCCCCATATGTTAAGAAAGTGGGAGTCAAAAAGCAGCTGGGCCTTTGTTTGTTTATTAACCTTTTTCATTTTGGCCTTTCAGCTACACCAAGAAAGTCATTTTGTTTTCTCTCACTCAGCAGGTAAGGTAAAAGCGATTTCAAAAGAAAGGCAGACGGACAATATCAAATGCAGTTTGCCTGAATAGTGAGACAAATGTCTTTATATGGAGTTCAAAGGGTCTCAAAGAACTCTGTAAAGCCATAAGCAAACCCAACAAACAATAAGTCAATTTAACAGCCACTTCCTCAAGGCATTAAAATAAAATGTATCCTGGCATGATTCCAGAGCCCATTCTATTACTGGTTTTATATAGTGTAAAATGATATTTCACAGACTAATTACATATTATGTAAAAACACTATATCAGGTTTTGGGAAATTATATCAATTATAGATGCACAGATCTGATTGATTTATGTATAATTCATATGACTGATATCACCTTTACATAGCATCCAAATTTAATCAGGGTTATTCCACGTCAAATAAACCAATGAAATGTTTTATTTTCTTTCTGAAGAATGATAGACATAAATGATAATGAAAGCCAAAATATTAAATGCCATGGATGCATATTTACTGTATAATCTATTACTTCATAACTTCGAGCAATTTAAAGCAATTTTTGATGGTTGCCTTTAGAATTAACAAGCATTCTACTGACCTGTTTGAACATTTTGTCAATTTATGTCTATGGCATTTTTCAGAGATTTGATTGTCCTGTTTTGTTTGAAAATGTATTGATTTTGATGTTTACACCTTTCATCCACAATAAAACGACGTCTTCCTCCACCAGAAATGGAGACCTTCGAAAATGCTCTCCACAACCACACACTTGATGTTAGGAAACTGAAAACAGAGTGGTAACACTTTACAATAAGGTTGAATTTGTTCATGAACAAACAATGAACAATATATTTTTTACAGTTTTTATTAACCTTTGTTAATGTTAGTTAAAAAAAACATGTTAATAATGTTAGTTCATTTAAGTTCATGGTGCAGTTTAAGTTCATTAACTAATGTGAACAAATAAAACTTTAGATTTTAAAAATATATTAGCATGTGTTGAAAATAAAATGAACCAAGATTAATAAATTATTTAAAAGTGTTGTTTATTTTTGAAGAAGGTAGCTTGTCCCAGCTGTCATCTAATGTAAAACACTAAACCAAATATTCCATGTAATCATGTATTTTCACAATACAGTTAAATAATGACATACATAAATAATGACAGACAAATCATTATCCCAGAAAAGCGTTGAGAAATCACCCGATATTAGGGTTCCCCCACCTCCGAAATCCCAATTTAACCCCTGCCTAACAGTATCAAGTATTGTCAAGCCAACATATTGACTGATTTCAAACAGGCTTCATCATTCTTCAGTGTGAAAATCAGGCGAGATGGAACTGCAGATGGAATATATTAAAAGTGTGTTTATATATATATGCTGAGTAGCTAACTAAAGCTTGTCAAAAGACAGTGGGCATTCTCCATGCACATGGATTCCATTTGTAGTTTGGGGACAACAGATTTCCAGCTTCTATATATATATATATATATATATATATATATATATATATATATATATATATATATATATATATATATATTATTTTATTTATTTATTTATTTTTATTAATAAATGTTTTTTTTTTTTTTTGAGTGTCATTTGTTAGATGCAAGATACTTTCTTTTGGTAAGCTATTGGTAGGTCGGTTTCCCTGAAATGTGTAAACACTGTGGCTCTGTGGTGCTATCAAAGCATTACTTTGTTTGTTTGAGCATCCAAATACACCAACAGTGACTCAACCAATGGTGTATGTTTGGGGCGGGATTACTTGTTTATCCAACCTGCGGTCAACGAGAGAAAATGAACATTCCGATCTAAAAGAGAAAAAATATCTGTCACTTGTTGGATGCACTTCCCCCAAAAATTCCAAGAATCTTCAAAAACTCCTCTTCCAGATATGTCTATGAGAGCCAAATGAAACTAGTTTAATACAAATAAACTCCACTGAAATACACTATGGGGTGGAATATTTTACTCAAATTTAATATAACAAATTGTTCTGTATGTTCATGTACTGGCACCTTGTGCTCATATGTTATTCTAAGTTATTAAATGATAACAAATAATTGATATTTTGGTTTGTTTCCTATTTGTCAAATAGGAAATCTGTGCTGTCTGTTGGAGATGAGATGTCCTCAACAATAAATTGTGGTGTTCTGCAAGGATCCCTGTCAGGGCCAATTTTGTTTTCTTTTTATACTGTATGTTACCACTTGGTTCTGTGATTTGAAACTTTCATTGCTATGCAGATGACCTACAGTTGTATTTGTCGTTAAATCCCAATGATCTGACTAATTTAAATGTTCTTCAAGCTTGTATAGCAGATATACAAAACTGGTTGGCATGTATTGATAAAACAGAGGTAGTTATAATAGGTAATGGATTTTAAAATAAAGTCAAATTGAGTCAGCATTTAGTCAGTTGGTCCCAATTATTTATGGTGAGAAATCTGGGCATCTGTTTTGATACTAATTTAAATGTTGAATATCACATCAGAAGGTCAGTTCAATGAACTGTTGGCTGTTCCAAGATCCAGATGTAAAACTAAAGGTGATAGAGCTTTTGTAGTGAAGGCCCTAGTTTTAGTAGTTTTAAGCCTTGTTTAAAAACTCATTTGTCTAGACTTGCTTTTACTACTTTGTGTAAAATAAAGTTATTATATTATAAATGTATTATTATATTAAAGACCCAACTAGTCTTGTAGAATAATTTTTGCAAACTGATTTTTAAGTGGCTTGTTCTACATATCACGGCATTTTCCTGGTGAAATGAACACTAGAGGAACTAAAACAATGACTTTATTTCCTTCCACACAAATTACAAATTAATAAAACACTTACTTGTCTCCCTGTTCCTCACACAATGCTATCTTATAACATCGAAACACTTTTACAACAGTGCGTACACATTTTAACATTTGCATTACAAAATTAACTTGTAGCTTGTTCAAATGTGATCAAATTGCACAGTAGCTGATAGAGCGTTGCACCTGCAATGCAAAGGAACGGGGCACAAGTCCCGATGAGCATTCATGAGCCAAAAGTGTCATAGAAGCACTACAAAATGATTTGGTCAGTTTTGTTGATTTAAAACTTGATACAGCATTAACCTCAAAAACCAATCCAATTGGGAGAAATTTAACTTGCTTTTAGCGCCACACAGTGGACATTTCACCTTGGCTCTGCCACAATTCATGTAAGGAGCCACATATAATATAATTTTGCAAACATGTTGCCACAGTCACATTATTTTGCAGGCTGCACAATATGGTTGATTGGAACCTTCCAAGCCATATTAATGAGGACAAGTCTAAATAGCTCTCTTCGCTTGGCTTGTCAGGATGTGGCTGGGAGAAATCAAAATGTCAGAGGGTGTCACGGGGAGAGGGGAGTAGTGGCTTCCGACGGTAAATATGTCTTTTCCACAGTCAATCTGACAATCACAGTCAGACATGAAGTGAGTTTGCATTCCACTAAACTCTGAAAACTGGCTCAGGATTAAACTGGGAGGCCTGCGACAATCAGGATCCGTTGTGACTGATTTATCGAGATCTGAGTTTTGTAGGAATTTCTGGACAATTGAAATGGAAACATGCAATACTACTTATAACTCATAAAACTCTTAAAAGAGCCCATATTTGGCTTTGGCTCTGTCAATGGAGGAATCTTGACTGCAGGGACTATTAAAATGGAGATCAGGAGTGGAGCTGTTGCCCATGCTTTTCATGCTTTTTGCTTTTCTTTTAAATAAAGGAAAGATGAGTAAAAAATGTTTTTTTGGCGAAATCAAATTTATTCCAGAAATACTGTTAATTTAGATGAACTTGTATTCAACCCAAAACATTCCTTTAAGTGTCCAAATATTTTTTGGGGCAGGGGGTGATACGAGGATGTGATCTTTTGGGGGGAGGGGGGATGGGGGCAATTAGGCCTTTAGGGTGGGCAACCGTTTATATCTATGTCGGACCAGGGGGTGCTCTTCCTTGATAATTTCACTTGGTTTGGTCCCCCCTTATACCCGGCCATGTTTGGGAGTCACTTTATAATGTCAAAAACGTTATGGTATAAGTGGGCATAAAGATGTTTAAATAAAAGTTTAACTGACAAAAAAAAAAAAAAGAAAAAAAAAAGTCATAAGACTTTATGAGAATTAAATATCAGTTAAGTCTGAAGGCAAAACAAACTGCCAGAATTTACATAACCACAATTTGGGATAAAAAAATTATATATTTTTTTCATTATTATTATTGATTTGAAGACATTAAAATTATGCTTATGAAAGTATTTTAAATAATAGTCAATAAAAATGTATTATAGTTTATTGCAGAGTTATGAAAATGTCAGCTTAATGAGTAATGTTGATCAGTTACGCTATGTGCATATATATGCATTTGAAAGGTCACAGAAAAAATGTTCAGTATACTGAAAAAATAAATTGCGTACATATTACAAAAAGCTCCATTGTTTGCTGCATACAATAGTTGGGCTGTGTGTGTGTGTGTGTGTGTGTGTGTGTGTGTGTGTGTGTGTGGTGTGGTGGGGGGGTTGAAATCAAATTTGTGGTTTTTTTTGTTTAATGAATCACCCTTGTTTTTCGGTTCCAGATTGCTCCTGTTTTTCTGGAATCCATAAATGAACAATTCCCTCTCATTCACCTCTAAGGTTTAATTCATGTGCTTATTTCTGTTTCAGGACCTGAGGATGAAAGACTGGAGCAGGGTGGGGGGTGGGGGTGGAGGCCCTGCTTCAATTTCAACTGATTCATTTACGCTTCCGTTTTCATTCACAGAACTGAAAGAGTGTTGCACAATACCAGCCAAGTGTATTGTTGATGAAAACCATAGCATTTAATTGGGCTATTTATCCTCTATTTAAGTCCTGCACTGTGCCTAGTCTGTTTGGGATTGACACACACACACACACACACACACACACACACTAACACAGACTTCTCCTGTTGCACTGGCTGTCTCCTGTGAAAAGTGCGGGGCCAAATAATTACAGCTGCTCATGATCAAAGCTAGAACAATGTCCAACATAAATACAATCGCGGAATTGAATAGCACCACAGCAGATGATATATGGGAAATCAAGATTGCCAAACCAGGTGCTTAGCCAGCGAACCCTAGTTTACACAAATGTGAAGCTTATAATTTTATAAAAACACTTACATTAATTCCGACTGTATCTGTGATGTTTCACGTGTGAGATATTGTTCACGCAGGGCTTTGAAAATGGTACAGATAAAAAAACACCAAAGGCTATCCTTAGGCTACAATGTGTTGTTAAGATGAGCACATTGTTGATGGATATATTTATAATGATGACCTCACTATGTTCACACTCTACTGTATTTGCATACTGCGAAGATAGTATCTTCAGTTTGAATGCAAATGCCAGTTTGGTCGTATATTATCAAGCCGTGTATATTTATGGTCTAATACCGTGAGAGAATGCATAACACAACATGTATTACCTTTAGAAAGGTTGAACCGCAGGAGACATGAAATAGACAAAACATTTTCAGCAGTTTTCTATTATAAATTTGCATGTACTGTATATTTTGGTGTTTATTTCCATTTTTAGACAGTAGGGCTATGGAATGGAATACTAGCTTAAAGTAATATTCCAGGTTTATTACAAGTTAAGCTCAATCGATAGCATTTATGGGATAATGTTGATTACCACAATAATTAATTTAGACTTGTCCCTACTTTTCTTTAAAAAAAAAAATTAAAACCCCAATTAACATCTGGGATACAGTGAGGCACTTACAATGGAAGTGAATGAGGCCAATCCTGACAAACAATGATTTGCACTGTACAACTTTACAACTCAAAAAATACACAAGTATTAACAGAAGAATTAATTTAAGTGCTTTTATAAAATTATAAGCTTCACATTTCTGCCTTTAATCCCACCAAAAATTGGCCCCATTCACTTCCATTGTAAGTGCCTCACTGTAACCCAGATTTTTGCTTTTTTTAAAGAAAAGGAGGGACAAGTTGAAATTAATTTTTGTGGTGATCAATAATATGCCACAAATGCTGTTGATTGATATTAACTTGTATTGAACCTGGAATAACATGTATCTCCGATTTCATTTTTTACTAAATAACTAAGAGCAGCTTTTATTCATATGGCTAATCTTGCTAGATGTTGCATACCAAGGTATAAAAGACAAGTACAAGCAAACGACTCTTATCTATGTTCCTCAATGTTGATATTCATAAAGTACTTAAACAGCTAGGCTTTCTAAAACTTGTTAAAGCAGAGCTCATAACCACTCTTTGATTAGCTAGCAAAGTTAGCTAGCAAATCAGCAGACAACTGCAGTGTGTGATTTAGTCAACAGCAAAACTGAAGGCTTTGTTCGCCAAAATATGTTTACTTTAAGAAATCCTCCCTCAAGGGTGGCCTGTGACTGCTAGTGGTGAACAAATAAACTGAGAGATTAGCGCTCATTTCTCTTCTGCTCACAGATAACATCTCTGTTCTCCTGATTGAGGAAGAGAAGATAAATATGTAGCATCAGGCCTCATTCAGACTTGACGCAAGAGACAGTGCCACACAAGTCATTTAATTTGAATATGCAGGCCTGTCAGTGAATGGCAATGTCGCATTAATTCACTGTTATGACCTTCAAACCATATGTCAAGTGATAGCATCAACACTACCTTCGTCATCACCTCACTTTGTGGCCAAAATGAAGCCAAAAGAAATAAAGGAGCATGGACAGCTATCATTCAGCTGTTCAGATTTAATGCAACTTCCCTGTTGAATAAAACGTAGTGACACATAGACGATTGCTAAAATGTCAACACAGGTTGCTGCTATTGCTTTGTTAGCAACAGTCAGAGGATGAAAGTTTGCTTTCCATATCTCAGTGTTGGAGAGTAGTTAAAAGCAGTGCTTGAACTGAAGGGGGATGGGTCCCCATAAGGCATTAAGCCATTAGGGACCCCCCATAAGAAGTCAAAAACAGACTTAAATAAAATGGGTGGTTGGGTCCCAAATATTTTTATTTCAGTAAAGATAATAATGACAAATACTATTTAATTTACATAGTTAGGATACGGTACATTTCTTGAATTATTACAATAATCAGGGCTCTACAGTGCAAGCATTTTACTCGCACTCGAGTGAAAAATACTGCTTGCGAATGCAGAAAATTATTTGGGCTCACGGTGCGAGTAACAGCTGATCTAACGCCCAAAGTTATGAAGTTATTACTGCAGCCTACTATCAGAATTAAAACTCCCTAATGTATCTTCCCTCATATACCAAATACTTTTAAAAGAGGTGCATTAGTTATTTTTGCATTAAAAGCACCTTTTTTCACTCTCACATGGCTGTGAGCGCTGTCCCCCTCCCTCTTTCTTTCACGCACACATACATTTACATTTATGCATTTGGAAGACGCTTTTATCCAAAGTGACTTACAGTGCACTTATTACAGGGACAATTCCCCTGGAGCAACCTGGAGTTAAGTGCCTTGCTCAAGGACACAATGGTGGTGGCTGTGGGGGTCGAACCAGCAACAGTGCTTTACTGGTAACAGTGATTACCAGTTCAGTGCTTTAGCCCACTACGCCACCACCACTCCGTAGTTTTGAATAATGACAGATTAATCTCGCGCTCACACGCAAGATTCTGAGAAAAATAGCGAGTCAAATTAAAATGTGCGAATTTATAATATGCACGATAACAGCAAACAGCATGTCAGCGTCCTCGTCTAACTCAGCGTGACAAGCAAAATCTCAAACATAAAAAAATGAATTACAAAACTCGTGAAATGTCACTCTTCCAATAACAGCTTCTTTGCACAACTGCATGAGGATGACGCGCACCAAATTTACAGTATTCTGCTTATTACGCAGGTGCGCTGGCTGTCGCTTGGACAAGTGTTTGTGGGTTTCTTTTTCTTGCATCTTCAATGGTCATGTAAATTCTATTACATCGTAACCACACAATGCAAGACTGTAAAATCCTTTTAAAACGGCATACCTTGTTGATGCTTTATAACGAGACCATCAAGCAGCTGCATGGCTATGCGTCAATGTGTAATAGACCAGTAGAAATGTCAACCACTAGAAATGTATTAAGTATCATGTCTATTGCGGTAATGCAAAATTCGTGGCAATGCACATTCCCAAATATCATTGCATTATAATCATAATTTTGCATTTCACAGGGCCATCAATGATAGTGCTCTCTTGCATACGCACACAAGCAAACACATAGAGAGTGAGGAGAGAGAGCTCGTATCCATGGTGGTGATATACTGTATGTGTAGACTTATACACCAATCAGCCACAACATTAAAACTACCTGCCTAATATTGTGTAGGTCCCCCTTGTGACGCCAAAACAGCACCAAAACGCATCTCAGAATAGCATTCTGAGATGCTATTCTTCTCACCACAATTGTACAGAGCGGTTATCTGAGTTACCGTAGATTTTGTCAGTTCGAACCAGTCTAGCCATTCTCTGTTGACCTCTCTCATCAACGAGACATTTCCATCCGTAGAACTGCCGCTCACTGGATGTTTTTTGTTTTTGGCACCATTCTGAGTAAATTCTAGAGACTGTTGTGTGTGAAAATCCCAGGAGATCAGCAGTTACAGAAATACTCAAACCAGCCCATCTGGCACCAACCATCATGTCACAGTCCAAATCACTGAGATCACATTTTTTCCCCATTCTGATGGTTGATGTGAACATTAACTGAAGCTCCTGACCCGTATCTGCGTGATTTTATGCACTGCACTGCTGCCACACGATTGACTGATTAGATAATCGCGTGGATGATTGTTGGTGCCAGTTGGGCTGGTTTGAGTATTTCTGTAACTGCTGATATACTGAGATTTTCACACACAACAGTCTCTAGAATTTACTCAAAATGGTGCCAAAAACAAAAAACATCCAGTGAGTGGCAGTTCTGTGGATGAAAACGCCTTGTTGATGAGAGAGGTCAACAGAGAATGGCCAGACTGGTTCGAACTGACAAAGTCTACGGTAACTCAGATAACCACTCTGTACAATTGTGCTGAGAAGTACATAATCTGAGAATGCTATTCTGAGATGCGGGTTGGCGCTGTTTTGGAGGCACGAGGGGGACCTACACAATATTAGGCAGGTGGTTTTAATGTTGTGGCTGATCGGTGTATATAAGTAGAGGGGGCTTTAAGGTAAAAAGTTTGGGAAACACTGGCCTGTCTCAGATTTTCATAGAAAAACAATAAAAAAAAAACAGCATATACAGATGCAGAATTGCTTCTTTGTGGTTGTTTATGTCATATAAAATATATTAACATTATATAACTTTCATGAATAATCCATTAAGCATTATTGCATTATACAACGCGTAATAGGCAGTTCAACTGAAAATACATTCATGTAGTTATGAATGTCATGAAAGTTTAAATGTTGATGAACTAGCTACTAATCTGTTAGGAATTAGGCCTACCTACAGTATATGTTACTTAATGACAAATGGAAGTATAAAGTGTCAACAATATATTATTCGTTTATTAGTGGCTTAAGGAGATCCGTCAGGACTGATGTAGTTTTGTGCTGCCTGTCAAGTTAACTTAAGAAATAATAATTTGACAAAGGTTTATCAGAGAAGACATCCTTGGTCATGTATGAAGAATCTTTTGTTAATGAATTCTGTAGTAATTTTTAATGCATGCCTGCTCTTTTGTGATACATTACCAGTTGTATCAGCCTGAACACCGACTGTGCCCCTAAATACTGCTAAGTGCAACACCCTCCAATCAACAAGCTCACCTAAACTGTCCTCTCTCTCATGCAGCGGCATAGCGCTATAAAAAAACAATTCATTTAAGTAAATTGTTCTTTCAGACAGTTTGAGCAAATGAGCTGGTTATAATAAACGATTTCCTAAGCATTGGGAACTCATTGGGATTTATTTTAGTGAGTTGGTTCTTTTGGATGGTTCAACCTATTTTTACATTGGCTGCCTCCTCCACTAAAAAAAAAAAAAAAAAATATATATATATATATATATATATATATATATATATATATACAGTTGTGCTCAAAAGTTTGCATACCCTGGCAGAAATTGTGAAATTTGGCATTGATTTTGAAAATATGACTGATCATGCAAAAAACTGTCTTTTAAGCCATTTATTATCACATAGTTGTTTGGCTCCTTTTTAAATCATAATGGTAACAGAAATCACCCAAATGGCCCTGATCAAAAGTTTACATACCCTAGAATGTTTGGCCTTGTTACAGACACACAAGGTGACACACACAGGTTTAAATAGCAATTAAAGGTTAATTTCCCACACTTGTGGCTTTTTAAATTGCAATTAGTGTCTGTGTATAAATAGTCAATGAGTTTGTTAGCTCTCATGTGGATGCACTGAGCAGGCTAGATACTGAGCCATGGGGAGCAGAAAAGAACTGTCAAAAGACCTGCATAACAAGGTAATAGAAATTTATAAAGATGGAAAAGGATATAAAAAGATATCCAAAGCCTTGAAAATGCCAGTCAGTACTGATCAATCACTTATTAAGAAGTGGAAAATTCGGGGATCTCTTGATACCAAGCCAAGGTCAGGTAGACTAAAAAAGATTTCAGCCACAACTGCCAGAAGAATTGTTCGGGATACAAAGAAAAACCCACAGGTAACCTCAGGAGAAATACAGGCTGCTCTGGAAAAAGATGGTGTGGTTGTTTCAAGGAGCACAATACAACGATACTTGAACAAAAATTAGCTGCATGGTCAAGTTGCCAGAAAGAAGCCTTTACTGTGCCAATGCCACAAATGACAACACCTTGACACGCCTCACAGCTTTTGGAGTGACGAGACCAAAATAGAGCTTTATGGTCACAACCATAAGCGCTATGTTTGGAGAGGGGTCAACAAGGCCTATAATGAAAAGAATACCATCCCCACTGTGAAGCATGGTGGTGGCTCACTGATGTTTTGGGGTGTGTGAGCTCTAAAGGCATGGGGAATCTTGTGAAAATTGATGGCAAGCTGAATGCAGCATATAATCAGAAAATACTAGAAGACAATTTGCATTCTTCTGCACGAAAGCTGCGCATGGGACGCGTTTGGACTTTCCAGCACGACAATGACCCTAAGCACAAAGCCAAGTTGACCCTCCAGTGGTTACAGCAGAAAAAGGTGAAGGTTCTGGAGTGGCCATCACAGTCTCCTGACCTTAATATCATCGAGCCACTCTGGGGAGATCTCAAACGTGCGGTTCATGCAAGATGACCAAAGACTTTGCATGACCTGGAGGCATTTTGCCAAGACGAATGGGCAGCTATACCACCTGCAAGAATTTGGGGCCTCATAGACAACTATTACAAAAGACTGCATGCTGTCATTGATGCTAAAGCGGGCAATACACAGTATTAAGAACTAAGGGTGTGCAGACTTTTGAACAGGGGTCATTTCATTTTTTTCTTTGTTGCCATGTTTTGTTTTATGATTGTGCCATTCTGTTATAACCTACAGTTGATATGAATCCCATAAGAAATAAAAGAAATGTGTTTTGCCTGCTCACTCATGTTATCTTTAAAAATGGTACATATATTACCAATTCTCCAAGGGTATGCAAACTTTTGAGCACAACTGTATATATTGTGGTTAAGTAAACATAGCAGAAAAGATTAAGTACTTTACACATGGAATAAGTTAGTTTAAGCATGAACTTTTAGTAAATTCTACATTCAAACATGTAAAAATGAATGCTCTAGCTTACAAGTAAATATTATTTATGATTGTTTGATATCTTTACAATGTGTCACCATGTATCAGTTCAAAAGTAGAAAACCTTGTCATATTTATTTGCTCATTTGAGTACATTTCACTGGTTAATAAAATAAGTACATTTTACTTTTCGAAGCTGGTGTTCCCAGCATGCACTGGGTTTAAATAATTAATGAGCTTGCATGCATTTACTGTTTGCAAGTTTATTATTTTATTTATTTATTTTTATTGTTAATTTTGTTGTAAGGTTGGCTAATTTTTTGTTTTGTGCAGTCTTAAGTTCATTTTCTTCTCAAAATTACCCATTAATGTTCAAAAGAAATTATCTGTTGATTGTCACCTTCATGGTGTTTTTTTGCACAAAGTGTCAAGCTCTGCGTGAGCAGCTCTCTACCGTGAGTCCATTGCAAATAATGCAAGATAATATTGTCACATGCATTTCAAAACATGCCTTACATTTCTCTGTGAGAGGCTTACGTCTAATACATAATTTAACATGTGCTTGTAAGGAAAATTCAGAACAAGACATTTTCTAATAATATGTTAATTAAAATGAAGTTTAGTAAATTACAGCAACTGTTTTCCGAAACAATGTATCTCATATTTGTGAGTGAAAGTTACTGTATTTACTAAAATGTTTAAGTTAAATTTACTCACTTTTATCAATATTATGTCATGAACTTATAAAAATTATATAAATCTTTCTAGTCATTTTTTTCAGTATATAGAAGGAAAAATTGAATAGAGCTACCTTTATTTTAAGGTAAGGTGTCTGCTAACACCTGATATTTTAATTCTATGACAAAAAACATCAAACATATGGTCTTAAAAAAAATCCATTGGCTCAGTTTACCCCAGGTTAGGCTTAAGTTGCTCCTAGTCAGTGGGTAAGATCTTGGGGTAAGTTAACAATTACACAAATATTTATTTTTTCATTGTGCCTGTACCAAAGCAATCCAAAATCACTTGCTTAAATGACTGGCGTCCTGTTGCTCTGACCCCCATCATCAGCAAATGCTTTGAGAGGCTAACCAGAGATTACATCTGCACTGTGCTGCCTACCTCACTGGACCCACTGCAGTTTGCTTACCGCAACAACCGCTCCACTGATGATGCCATTGCATCTACAATACACACTGCTCTCTCCCACCTGGAAAAAAGGAACACTTATGTGAGAATGTTGTTTGTAGACTACAGATCAGCATTCAACACCATAGTGCCCTCCAAGCTTGATGAGAAACCCCGGGCTCTGGACTTAAACAGCCCGCTGTGCAGCTGGATCCTGGACTTCCTGTCAAGCAGACGCCAGGTGGTTAGAATGGGCAGCAACATCTCTTTATCACTGACCCTCAACACTGGAGCCCAGCAGGGCTGACTATTTCCTGTACACACATGACTGTGTGGCAACACACAGCTCCAATGCCATCATTACAACAGTGGTAGGTCTGATCACTGACAATTATGAAACAGCCTACAGAGAGGAGGTGCACACTGGTGTCAGGAGCACAACCTCTCCCTCAACATCAGTAAGACTAAGGAGCTTGTGGTGGACTTCAGGAGAAAAGACAGAGAACACAGCCCCATCATCATAAATGGAGCACCGGTGGAGAGAGTCAGCAGCTTCAAGTTCATCGGTGTCCACATCACTGAGGAACTCACATGATCCGTCCACACTGAAGCCGTTGTGAAGAAGGCTCACCAGCACCTCTTCTTCTTGAGAGGGCTGAGGAAGATTGGAATGAACTACCACAACCTCACACGGTTCTACACCAGCACTGTAGAGAGCATCCTGACTGGCTGCACCACTGCCTGGTACAGTAACAGAACCGCCCTCAACCGCAAAGCCCTGCAAAGGGTGGTGCGAACTGCCAGACACATCATCGGTGGTGGGCTTCCCTCTCTCCAGGACATATATACCAGGCGGTGTGTGAAATTAGCTCGGAGGATCATCAGAGACTCCAGCCACCCAAGCCATGCGCTGCTCTCACTACTACCATCAGGCAGTCGGTATCGCAGCATCAGGACCCGCACCAGCCGACTTCATGACAGCTTCTTCCCCCAAGCAGTCAGACTTTTGAACTCTTGATCACTCACGATACATACAGCAACGCATATTATTAGCCTCAGACTGGACTCACATTTTATACTTCACTTAATAACACACTGGCAACCGACTATTAAACGACAGCTGAATGTCAACACAACACTTCATATTTATTTCCACTGATTACATGGGGGGATGCGGGTACAGTGTATTTTTACTGTATACAGTCTTCTTATTTTGTGTATTCTGTATATTGTATATTAGTAGGTGTATATTGTGTTGTGTAACAAGATGTGTAAACTGTGTTATGTGTAAATCAGATGTTTATTGTAATTGTCATACTGCTATTGTTGCTTGGAACTGCACCCAAGACTTTCACCCACTGTTGCACTTGTGTATATGGCTGAGTGACAATAAAGGGATTTGAGGTAATGCCCTTTATATCAGATTTTAAGATTTGCCCAACCGGATGAAAGTAGATTAAAGGGAAGAAGATGCAGTCAGTGAAAATCATAAATGCTTTCTGATCAACGTCTCAAGTATCAGACATTGCAGGAATGAAGCAAATATTGTATTATATGAGGTATGAAGGACATGGTGAGGTCACCAGACTTAACCACTTGTTGCTCGAGTGAGACTAAACCTGTAATAGGTCTATGGTAATGCTCTTAGAACAGAAATATGGGAACCAAGTTTAGGTCTGCTCATGTGTACCACCCCATTGTCCTTTAACAGGAGGAAGATTTTGTCATGGATGGCTTTGAATGGAAGTAAAAGCAGATGCAAGGGAAATGAAAGGGGAAATGAAAAGGCTTTAAACTACTGGTACAGAAGATGATGTCACGTGATGGACTGGTGACACTGATTAGTCATGGAGCATGTATTGCATGTGAGTTATTAGGCACTTTCCACGAAAACAGTATAAAAGAGGGCTTAAAATTATTTAAATGTTTCAACAAAAGTTCAGAGAAAGCAGGTGCTTAACCTTTAGAAAATCTTGTTTGTCCACCTCAAGGGATCAAACTAAATATTATATGTGCTGTTATATTTTTTTATTATTTAAATGAATATTTACATTTTTGCAACCTTGTTAACAAAATCCAGCATAACATGGAAGTCGACATGTTATTTAAAATCAGCTACTATATATATATATATATATATATATATATATATATATATATATATATATATATATATATATATATATATATATATATATATATACACACACACACATGCACAGTATATACATTACATATATACATCTCATATATATATATATATATATATGTGTGTGTGTGTGTGTATATATATAGATAGTACAGTGCTGTGAAAAAGTATTTGGTATTTGGGTTCAAGTCAGGACTTTGGCTAGGCCACTCCAAAACTTTAATTTTGCATATTTTGAGCCATTCAGAGGTGGACTTTCTCCTATGCTTTGGATCGTTGTCTTGCTGCATAATCCAGCTGCACTTGAGCTTCAACTCACGGACTGATGACCGGACGTTCTCCTTCAGGATTTTCCGGTAGAGAGCAGAATTCATGTTTCCCTCAATTATTGCAAGTCGCCCTGGCCCTGAAGCAGCAAAGCATCCCCACACCATCACACTACCAAATTCTGCATTTGATTTACGCCAGATGTAACGGGAACCCTGACTTTCAAACAGTTCCACTTTCAACTCATCAGTCCACAGAACATTCTCCCAAAATGTTTGAGGATCATCAAGGTGTATTTTGGCAAAATTCAGATGAGCCTTAATGTTCTTCTGGGTTAGCAGTGGTGTTTGCCTCACCACTCTTCCATGGATGGCATTTTTGACCAGTGTCTTTCTGATAGTGGAGTAATGAACAGTGACCTTTATTGATGCGAGAGAGGCCTGCAGTTCCTTGGATGTTGTCCTTGGCTTTTTTGTGACTTCCTGGATGAGTCATCGCTGTGCTCTTGGAGGAATTTTGGAAGGTTGGCCACTTCTGGGAAGGTTCACTACTGTGCCAAATTTTCTCTGTTTGGATATAATGGCTCTCACTGTGGTGGTTTGGAGTCCCAGAGCCTTTGAAATACCTTTGTAACCCTTCCCAGACTGATGTATTTCAATTACCTTTTTCCTCATCATTTCTGGAATTTCTTTCGACCTTGGCATAGTGTGCTACTGGGTGAGACCTTTTAGCCAACTTCATGCTGCTGAAAAAGTTCTATTTAGGTGTTGATTTGATTGAACAGGGCTAACAGTAATGAGGCCTAGGTGTGTCTAGTCCAGCTGAACCCCATTATGAATGCAGTTACATAGATTTGGGGATTTAGTAACTAAGGGGGCAAATACTTTTTAACACAGGCTCAGTTGGTATTACTTTTTTGCTTCAATAAATAACATTATCATTTAAAAACCGTATTTTGTGTTTACTCAGATTGCCTTTGTTTTATGTTAGATTTTGTTAGAATTTTTGAAACAATTTAGTGTGAGAAATACACAAAAACAGAAGAAATCACAGCACTGTATGATGGAATACCAATTTGTTCACTATTTGTGAAAAGTGCCATTGAACCAACAAAAATCTCTAATGATTTATCAGGTAGACTGGTGTCACTGTGAATTTGGCCAAAGGTGGTAGAAAGTTTTGCTGCTGAAATCAGTCAGTGTGTCGAAATTTGAAGAACTGCCCCCAGTGGCCGAAGCTGGAAGAGTTATTGAACACATGGGTACATGTGTACTCCTGTTTCCAGGTGAAACATCCAGAATGGTGGCAAAAGTGAGTTGTAAAGCGAATTGTTTTCAGTTGTAAATGATGTAATACAATTAACAGGAATGCATATTTTATTAACCATACACCCTAACCCAAAGCTAACCATCAGAGGAGTAAATATGACATCTTTTTTACTCCTTTCACAGGGAAAATGCAACCCCCGATTCACGCTTATCACTGATTAAGTGAATACAATTACTTCCTGGTTTCTGTGGGACCAGACTCATGTCTCTGAGCCTGCTCAAGCTATCAGTAGCACCACATGAAAAGGTAAACACACTTGAATTGATATAAAGATGTAGTATGGGTAGAACGGGGTTGATGTCAGGGTGAACTGGAACATTGGGTAGCAACATGTCGACTTCAGGTGTATTCATGTTGTCAGGTATTACCAAAGCTAGTTGTACCTACATTTTAGGACAGTATTGACAATACATGCATGTGCATAATGGCATTTTAACCTGAGACCCAAGCGTGACTGCTGAGTGCATTTTTCATTTCCCCTTTTGAATTGTAACTAGTAGCACCTAATAAACATGCAAATAAATAAATAAATAAAATATAGAGCAAATAGTTTTCACACACACACAAAAAAAAAAAAAAAAAACGTTTTGAAACACTTGACTGAAATGTTTCTCATGATCTTAAAAATCTTTTGATCTGAAGGTGTATGCTTAAATGTTTGAAATTAGTTTTGTAGACAAAAATATAATTGTGCCACCATATTCATTTATTTCATTATAAAACAAAAATGTTATAACAAAAAAAAAAAAAGTTTTTGAAATTGATGACTTGGACCAAATAATAAAGAAAAGCAGCCACTAAGTGCCCAGCATATAGATGGGAACTCCTTCAATACTGTTTAAAAAGCATCCCAGGGTGATACCTCAAGAAGTTGGTTGAGAAAATGTCAAGAGTACATGTCTGCAAATTCTAGGCAAAAGGGTGACTACTTTGAAGATGCTAAAATATAACACAGTTTTGATTATTTTGGATTTTGTTTAGTCACAACATAATTCCCATAGTTCCATTTATGTTATTCCATAGTTTTAATGACTTTACTATTATTCTAAAAGTGAAAAAGAAATTATAATAAAGAATGAGTAAGTGTTTCAAAACTTTTGACTGGTAGTGTGTGTGTGTGTGTGTGTGTGTGTGTGTGGTATATACTGTGTATATATGTGTGTGTGTATATATATATATATATATATATATATATATATATATATATATATATATACACACACACATATATACACAGTATATACACACACACACACACACACACACACACACACACACACAGTACTGTGCAAAGGTCTTAGGCACATAAGATTTTTCACAAAAACATTTGTCTTAAGATGGTTATTTATATCTTCAGCTTTAGTGTGTCAATAGGAAATATAAATGTTAGACTCCCAAACATTACTTTTGCAAATAGAAAAGAAGAACACGGAGCCCTGCAACAGATGTCATGGCCCCCACAAAGCCCCCCACTGAACATCCTAAACAGATTCTCCAAGAAGCTTGGAATAACCTATCTGCAAACAACCAAGAAAAACTGTATGTATATATATATATATATAGCTGAAATATTTTATCAATCAAAAATTAGCATAATTAATTCCAATTAATTTTGATTCAAGTAATGGCCAGCATCGTCCAATCACTGCCAACCATGTTAAAATAAAATTTTGCATAAAAAATTCTGAATCTACAGTATGTACTGATTAACATTATACCATGTCTGCCAACCATGTTGAGTGGTCCAAACATCATCTGCAGCCTGAAACTGAACTTTTGACCAATAGTTTGGAGTGAATGCACCTGGCTATATAGGAAAGCTATAGGATGCTCCCTTGCTCCATAATAAGTGAATGACTTCACCTCCAGTGTGTTGTCTGACTGCACTGTACTCAGAACAGTTTGAAATGCACATTATTTTCAACTCTGTATGCAGCGTCTGAAAGCAACATTTTTCAGCTTTTGGATGCACCCATTGATTCTCAATGTGATAATGCACAGTGGATATAGGACTTCAAAGGTAAGTAAAGCCCATTGTCCTCGCAGGAGGTCATCGTGTTTAACAGTGGGCTGTTTCACGATAAATCGCTGAAATTTTCAAACTGGCATATTGGATGAAACTAGAGATGTAAAAGAACTCTTTTGATACAAACAGGTTTCAATGTAAAAACTTAATGAGGTTTCTTATCAGATTAAGTTTTGTTGGTCTTTCTCCCAAAGACAAACTCCAATGAGATCGGCACCATGTTTTGTCACATGAGTCTGTGCGTCTAAAGTTTAACCCTTTAATGACAGCCCAGAGCATCCTGAAATGACTTCAGTCGGTTTAATGAAATTAAATTATGCATAGCATATAGCGAAGCCAAATCACAATGTGCTCGCATGAGGACGAAGAGTCGTACAAGGTTAAATGAGATCTGGACTACCTCAAGAGTCTGGAGTCTGCGTGACATAAACACTAATGCACGTATTTATTCATCAGGATTGCATATGACGTGCTGACAGAGTCATCTCTCAACAACAACAAATATTTGTACCACAATAATTCTTGCCTATCATTTTTCAAAACAACTTTGATTATTCATCTTTATCTTATAAGGAAATCTGAATAATTTCTGCATGACTTGTTGCATTTACATGAATGGTGGTTTGCATTTTCAGCACTGGTGGGAAGGTCATACAGACTGAGACTCTAACTTCAGAGTGCCAAAGACAAGAACCAGGTGCTACAGAAAGCTGCTTCCATGTCTGTCAATATTAATCAAAGCTTGTGTTAAAAGATCCAGCTTAGAGCAAAAAAAAAAAAAAAAAAAAAGTACAAAGCAGAAACATTTAAAAACTATTTATCTCACACAAATGGAGATTGATTAAACTCTCTAAGATCAGAGATCGCATGGATAATCTTTCATTTAAATAGTTCTGGTACACAATCTTTTAAAAGTGTCATATTATCCATTTTATTTATCAAATTTTTTTTTATGCCACATAAAGTCATATTTTAGTTTTTAAATACCATTTTTCCACCCCCTTGAAAAAGCATTAAATTTTTTGCTCCTGCACCTTTAAGAAATGCCTCATTTGCATATGAAATGAGCAACAGTGCTGACTGCATGTTTTCTGTATTCACACACAAACTGTGGGTTTGCTGTCATGTCAGTATATTGTTTTTAACTACACAGATACTTAAAAAAGAAAAAAAAAAGAAAAAAAGAAATAATGTGTAAAAAAAATAATAATAATCATCTCTGGTGAAATGTTCGACTAAGATAACACTGACATGGTCAGGGACCTTAAAAATACATTTCATCTGTGTGATGTCACAGATGCTTATTAGGTTTTAATAAAAGCTCTCTTTGAACTGGGAGGAAGTTTTGAGTTCAGAAAGGTGAAGTATGTTTTCATAGTTCAGTGCATTAAACTCTTATCACAAAAGATCAATTAAATTTTGATTCCTCATGACACATTTTAGATTAAAGATACATAAGATATTAGATCTGTGACCAAAGTGGGGGTGTTAAAAAAAAAACAAAAAAAACTTTAAACCCAAGCCAGTGTTCATTTTTCTAACTAGCATCGTCTTCTTATTGACCATGTACCATTTATTCATTTTGACGACCCCACTCGAGGACGACTAGAGACTGAACAAGATCTGGCAGATGGAAGAGCGGCGAAATACATGACTCCTTGCACATTTAGACGTTTCATCTCCGAGCTGGAATCAGAGAGAGCAGGGTATTCCTGAAAGAGTGAAGATTAACCGTTGGTGTTTCACTTTTACAGAGGAGTGAATGCATCTGGATGCCAGCTGGGTTTCGGTGTGTACAGTGGGAGGGGTGGCAGATTTTCGAATGCATATAGTTGACCTTGTTGTTGACAAATATTCATTTTTTGGTGAACTATCCCTTTAAGACGATCAATTTGATCTGTTTATTTTAGTCAATGAAGTTAGAAGACAATACTGTTAAAATTAAATGTGAAAAAATAAATAAATTGTAAACTGAAGAACATGTCTACACAGTCTTTCTATCATAATACAATAACCACAAAATAAGTCATAAAATTAAAAAACAAAAAATGCACCAATATTAAAGTCAAAGATAAACAGCTCTTTTCAACAAAGCACTACAAACAACACAATGGTTAGAAATGTTACAGACTATGAAAATGCTATTTAAGTGATGCCGATGACTTCAAAAGGGACAATCCGTGTTTGATGTCCTAGCCAGCAAGTTCCTGATGGTCCAGATTTTAAAGGAACTTGTTATTAAAACTTACACCAAGAATAAGCTGCTCTCACAGCACATATTTTAAGATCACTGATTAAAACAATGGGCTTTGGGTTTGGGGGTGGGTTTGGAACAACATATAAGGGTGAGAAAATGATGTTGGAATTTTCATTTTTGGGTGAACTGTCCCTTTAATGCCCCTTTAAAATCCTAACCCTAACCTAACCCCTTAACAGCATGTTGCTTATCCTACTGTAATAGCATTTATGGGGAAAATATTAAATGTACAAGAATAGAGTCTAAAACGGTTTCATTTATGTTTACAGTATTGTATACTTCAAATGTATCTTTCACAAGCAACTTCACATAATTTTTCTTAAAACAGAACATATAAAATGCTCATAAGACTCAGAGAAACTTACAGTGAGGAACAACAAGTACCGGTGGCTTACAAAATAGTTCAAGAAGTCCTTTGGGTGGTCCCAGTTTTCGATCATTGTGTGTGTGTTTTGTGTTTGTAATTAATTTAAATCATCATCAACCTTCCGTTTTTTTTTTTTTTTTACTGTAACAGGATCCACCTCTCCCCATACCTGGAAAACAGCTTAGGCCTTCTCTAAAGACTGGTAGTACTCCTTAAGAACAGTCCAGGCTTTGGGCGCCATGAAGCCTTCCGGTGGGTTCTGGCCCTCGCGAGCCATCCTCCTCATGCGGGTCCCTGAGATGAAGTCATAGTCCTGGTGGCTGGGTAAAATGAGTCGGCATGAACTTGAATTAGAAGAGGGACTTTAAGATGTGCAACAAAAAGGGACAGTGTGGTACCCAATGTGATAAGAAAATGAAAAAGAAACATAATCTCCGGGTTTGCGTCAGAGATAATAACTAGGTGCAGTACAACTGTCCTTTGTTCGGGACAATATGCTCAGGATGGAACGACATATTATATTCTGAAAAAGAGCTCTACTATGATAAAATATGCTCTCTCTCTATCTCAAGTGGCTCTTTAAAGCATATTATTTGCGACTGCCTTGTAGGCAGTTTTCAATGGCACAAAGGTAAATAGGCTGACATTACATCAACAAGAACCACAAATCTAAACCTCAAACCAATGGCATTAAATCCAAACTCTCGGCTACACGTTTTCATTTAAACAAATGCTTCGAAAATAAACAGTGCGCAAAATGTCTCATAAACAGAGCGAATTAGTCTCCAACTGTGCAAATTAAAAACCCAAACGCTAGTCTAAATACAATCCGCGATGGCTCCTAAGGATGGGGTTTATTTTTTTAAAGATTAGTTGTTCTTTAATTAAGACGGAGACCTTAAGAAAACAAATTCACAGAGCGCAACACATTTATAAACGAGTGCACTTTCCCTGTCGCAATCACGTTCATTAAAGAGTGTTTTTCACTGTGGCTTTTTAGCTATGTGGTGCATCTGAAAGGGCACAGCGATTCGTATGGGCTTATAATGCAGACTGCTGCAAAACGTCAAACATTTCAAGCCACTGGAGACAAAAAAAAAAAAACTTTTGTAGATGGTGTAACAGTCAATATAACTGTTTTTTAAGCCCTAAACTGCTGATCCATTTAGGTTTGGCACCTTGAATTCTCATATGACTTTTTTCTTCTTCAGAACACAAATTAAGATATTGCATTGAAGGATGTATGATGTGTTTTTTGCCAAACGATTCAAGTCAATGGGGTCCAAAACGCTCAAGCTCCGAAAAGGAGATATAAAAGGCAGCATAAAAGTAACCCATACGACTTGAGTGGATTAATCCAAGTTTTCTGAAGAGACCAAAACGGGGTTGCCAGGTACTCAATCATTATACATCAATATACATCAGTAATTCATTTTCTAGTGTTTATTATAAACCTTTTGGCGACCATGTTGAAAAACTCAACCTGTGACTCTATAATTTTCAAAATGGCCCAACTGGAATCTATGCAAGCCATATAGATGACTTTTATGCCGCCTTTATGTCCTTTTTGGAGCTTAAAAGGGCCCTATTTTTTGGGGGGGATCTCATTGACTTGCATTGTATGGACAAAAACACATCATACATCCTTCAAAACATCTTCGCATTGCAAAAAAAAAAAAAAAAAAAAAAAAAAAACCATTGAACTCCTTAGCAGCTGCATAGCAATGCCCTGGAAACTGGCCTAGCATCGTGGAGCTGGGTTTTGCAAGTGCAAATGCCATTTACAGTTTCTCTCTGAAGTGTTTTTACTAGGGGCTGTCACATTAATTTAGTGTGATTAATTGTATTAAAAAAAAACGTGTTAATACATTAACGCAATCGATCATGTTTCCTGACCCATACTTAAATTCTGTAATAAAAGTATGTATTTCCGTACCATCAGAGCAATTCAAGATTGAAGTACATGCAACTGTGTTTCCACGAGCCGCATCAGCAGGGGGCAGTCAGCACACCTCAACAAATCTCACATGCAGTGCAGCCACAGAATGAGAGGCACACAGGACATGTTCTTGACAGCTGGACGGTGCAGAACAGAATGCAGGAGTCTCGAGTCACAATTTACAAAGTTTCATCTACTTTTAACTTGGGATGCACTGATCAGTATCGGCTCCGATACTGACTTTTTTAGAAGGATCGGGTATCGGTCCGACGAGCCCGATCCAAATCCGATACTATGTGTTAGTCATTTTCGTTACTGTCAAAATGTAAAAATTACATAAAAGAACCATAAAGGCACCATTAAAGTAGTCCATACGACTCTTGCATTTAATTCAAAGCCACTTGAAGACATGCAATAGCTCTGTGAATCGCAAAAGGCTCTGTTTAATAGGTAAATATATAGTATGCATGGCATGGCTCTCATGACCTACATAGCATGCACAGGCTGGTGATGCACTCAAGCTCTCAGAGCAGCACAAAATAAGTGAGCGCCACACAAGAACAACAACTAAGATATAGAAGGTCAACAGTTCAGTTCACTTATGCATTTAGAACGGCACCGGAGGAGCATTTCACTAGATTTTGAATAAGAAGCGAATTAAACTACTGTGAACTTGCCCGAATACAGACACCTAAAGGACGTCCTGAAATGTTCCGACTGTCAAAATAAAAGCCACAGGTGCACGACTGAAATATATTTCTTTTGTGTTATAAAATTCTTAAAGTCAGTAATAAAAATAATAATAATAACATTAATAATAATAATAATAATAATAATAATAAAAAGAATGTATTATTATTATCATTAATATTTGTTTGCAAATTACAACAGTATTGACACACGTAAAAGAGTACCCCCAATTAGCATCACACAGTGAAGTATAGATATTCTAAACTGATTTTGAAAATAACAACACTGTTATCGGATCGGGATCGGTATTGGTTGATACTGAGTTTTCAGGTATTGGAATCAGAAGAGAAAAAGTGGTATCGGTGCATCCCTACATTTAACTTGACACAGTAACTTAAAAATGCGCCGTTTATGATGCTGAAAACCAGTGAGATGCTCCAAAAGTGTCCATCTGATGCATATGTACATAGGCCAAACAATTTAAAATAGCGCAGCAAGAATGTACTGTGAGAAGAGGACAGACTGACGAACTCAGAATGCTGTCGACTGTATGCTTATGTTCAGTGATCTGGGAATAAACAATATATTGACATCTAAAGCAACATTTTGTATTGTCTAATCAGTGCTTTACTCATCTGCCACAGTGATGCAATAATAATCTAATTTATAATAATATATGATTTATGATTTATAATGATTTATCCACCTTATTCCTGAGGGTCTTCCTGGGGAAACGGATATGGGATGAACTTCCACCGGAAGTCGTTCTGTAGCATTCGCTAATGTAGGCAGCGGTCATTTAAACCCCGTTTTCAGCTGGTATTAGGATGTGATTCGGATGATCCGATGACAAGCGATCAGCACTATATATAGGTGTAAATGGGGTGCAAAACCTTTTGTGATGGAATCACAAAAAACACATTTGAAATGCTGTAAACACCATCCGGGATGCAGCGAAGTGCCACTCCTTATCTGTCAATCAACCGCTGCGCTAAATCAAGAGATTAAACTGTTCATGACTCTGGAGACACATGGCTTAAAAAGGAAATAACTGTCCGATCGTACAAATTGAAAAATAGCTTACATATACGTGTACGAGATCTTTACAGATCTTCTTCAGTGTCTTCGTGTGCACTTACAGTAGATGAAATTTGAGCTGTACCTGGTGCACCATTTTTCCATGCTTCTTTGTCTTTTGTGACATTTGTTTTTTTTTTTTTAATCCCCTTTTCTCCCCAATTTTGGAATGCCCAATTCCCACTACTTAGTAGGTCCTCGTGGTGGCATGGTTACTCACCTCAATCCTGGTGGCGGAGGACAAGTCTCAGTTGTCTCCGCTTCTGAGACCGTCAATCCTCGCATCTTATCACGTGACTTGCTGTGCATGACACCGCGGAGACTCACAGCATGTGGAGGCTCATGCTACTCTCCGCGTTCCACACACAACTTACCACGCACCACATTGAGAGCGAGAACAACTAATCACGACCACAAAGAGGTTACCCCATGTGACTCTACCCTCCCTAGCAACCGGGCCAATTTGGTTGCTTAGGAGACCTGGCTGGAGTCACTCAGCACACCCTGGATTTGAACTCGCGACTCCAGGGGTGGTAATCAGCGTCAATACTCGCTGAGCAACCTAGGCCCCCATTTTTCTGGTTTATTAATTTATGATGTAGTGATGATATAAGCCATCATGAAACCCTCCCCTCAAAAACCACAAAAAAGTGCTAACAAGAGATGCATTTGTGCGACCAACTGCGATGTGTCTCACCTGACCACGTGTGATCGAATCACCCGAGACACATCTTAATACTGTGATGATGTGCATTAATTACAATACCTGTTGTTCTTCAAGAATCCAGTAGATGACACTATGTTACAGCAAATGTTACAAATGGTTTGAGAAACAGACGTACAAGACCAAAATGTAATGTGCGATCAGTCAATAAACAGAGACAAGATGTTGAGATGTGAGTCAAAAAGTGAGTCATTTTATTTTAAATCATTGAACAACACAAATACCAGCTATAAACAAGGTCTTAGGGAATATTGCATTATGTTTTACTCAAATCGTTTCGGCTAGAACAAGTTACGATGTCCTTACAGAGCTCAGGGATAACGTGCGGTTCGTACCTCTACATATATCCAGTCTACTTCTTTAAATCGTCCTCCTAAACTTCTATTAAAGATGGAACGGCTATCCTTATATTGTCCTTATTAAGCTCCGTCAGGCTGTGCTCACACATCTAGAATATGAATGAATGATCAACACCGCAACTAAAAAAATGTATGAACGTATGATGCAACTACAACTGTGTTTACTTCATAGCGGAAGTACCTCCCACATTTCGCGCAAAGCATCACAGGGTGTAGGAATAAGGTGGATATTGAATTATCTTTATTTGGGGGCCCTTTTTCAGCAAATGTTCATATATGCGATTAACTGCAATTCATTGTGATTCATTAATCGGCAAGTCATGTTTAATTAATTCAATAAGAAAAATGTCACTGATTGACAGCCCTAGTTTTTACTATTTATTCCATCATTTGGATGGACTCACAAATGATGGTTTGTTTACGGAATATTATCACCATTCCACCTGGTAGTGACTTCAATGGGGTGAAGGGGTACAACGTATAAATTCCAACTCCACAGAGAACAGTTAAAATGCACTTAAATGAGAAACAGCTTGGACTGATTTGAGCCATTTTAGAGGACGACTTAAAGGGGGATGGCCAGCAATTAGGCTCAGCATCCATATTCGTCTCCATTTTGGCCAGGCCCAATGCCCTGCTAAGGGAGCAGACAGAATGCCATAAATTTACTAAGGCGCCAACTGGGGCCCTTTGAAACTCAGACGGAGTGTGAGACTAAATCCCCACCACCCCCATCATCTCCATCGCAGGGGCTACAGGGAGGGAGGAGGGAAGTGATGCCAGTAACCCCATACCTACTGTCACCACGGTGCTCGATTTCACATATCAAGGTAAGCATCGTTTTCATTACTAGATTATAACAAGGATAATTCACTGATTATGTCAGAGAGATATTGCTTGAGGAATGTTGTCATGTCTTCTTAAAGGAATATTCCGTGTTCAATACAAGTTAAAGGCAATCAACAGCATTTGTGAGATAATGTTGATTACCACAAAAAATTATTTTGACTCGTCCCTCCTTTTCCTTAAAAAAAAGCAAAAATCGGGGTTACAGTGAGTTACTTACCATGGAAGAGAATGAGGGCCAATTTGTAGAGGGTTTAAAGGCAGAAATGTGAAGATTATAATTTTATAAATGCATTTACAATCATTCTCCTGTTAAAACTGGTATATTATTTGAGCTGTAAAGTTTTAAGGTTGTTTTACGGTTCACGGCGTTACATCGTCATGGCAACAACATCAAGTTGTAAAATTGGATACAACTTAGCATAGAAAAGGTAAGTAAGCAATTGTATCACACTAAAATCATGTAAACACGCAAACTGTTTACGTCTTGTGGCTAAACTTGAAACTATGAGTATTTTAAGGTTAAAAAATGGGCCCTATTCACTTCCATTGTAAGTGCCTCATTGTAACCCACATTTTTGCTTTTTTTAAAGAAAAGGAGGGACAAGTCGAAATTAATTTATGAGGTAATCAACATTTAACTTGTATTGAATTCGGAACGTGCCTTAAATGCTCTAAAGTCGATAGAAGATGTGCAAGTCTCAATCTATAAAGTCAAAGCCTTATTATCCATCTTTAAAAGAGATTTTGTTTCCATAATGTGCATGAAAATGAAACGTAATTATTATTTTTTAAGTGTTAGAGCTGAGAGATGAGACCTTTTTTCAGTTATTTGTTCTCTTAATAGCACTGAACTTTTCAATATCTATAACAAAGATGCACAATGGCACATTATACAGAGACGTTGCTGATAAATACAAGCTACATTTTATTGTGCGACCTCATCGAGTCATCATCAGTGTCCTTATGTAAAGTGGATCAATGCCCTTGCTAGTGGCCAAATTCATGTTCACAAAATACTAATTCAATATATACTGTAGGGAACTATGGAACGAGATTAGTCACTCTGTTCAATTTTACAGCATGTCAACATGCTGCATGATCTTCATCAGGCATGGCCGAAAAGCCTGTTAACTTGATAGTGGAGAGCACTATTAATTACAAGATGAGACACAGCCAGCACGCGTGATTTTCCGCAGTATTTGTACACAGCCTGAGGAATAATGGCAGATCTCCACTTCTGAATGACTTCAAAGAACTGAGAAAAGCCTCAGAATTTGTTAAAAGCACACAACAACAAAACAACCCCTGTTATTCTTGGCATCGTTGTTATGAATCGAGACGGCTTGACGTGAAGGGACGTTTCACTCAAGATGTGCTGTGATATATTGTGTGCACTCGTACAGAAGAGAGTAAACAAACGTTTACAGACGAAGCAAATTCTTGCAACCAGTGGTTGGTTTGAGTACCTTTTAATAACCCTCCAAGTTTGTCGAAAAGAATCTTTCCAAGAAACTTACAAGATCTTTTCGTACACCACTTGTGTGGTTAGAGTGTTTTCCTTCAAAATGTCACTGTATTTGTTTTAAAGAGACCAACTTACTTTTTGGGGTCATAAAAGTCCATGGCCTTCTTGACTTTGTTGTAGGCTGCCACTTTGAAAGGCACGATTTCCAGTGAAATGAGGCCAGGGGCCATGGTGAGAACTTTCGCTCCATGGGAGGGCTCGTACAGGTCTTTACCCGTGTCTGGGTGGGGCATTCCTGCCGGGTCACGGCCCACTATGTAAAAATTGGCACCAGCCACCATTCGGGCCCTGCAATGCCACTGCACCTGTTAGAAATAGTTACAATTTCTTGCATTTTCACTTTTTAAACAATTTCAACTAATCAATTAAAGGAATAGTACTGGCAAAAATGAAAAGTCTGTCATCATTTACTCACCCTCATGTCGCTCCAAACCTGTATGATTTCCTTTCTTCTATAGAGCATGAAAAGAAATGGTTTGAAGAATGTTCACATTGCTTTTTTTCCATTCTATGTAAGTGAATGGGGATGGATGTGCGCTACATTCTAAGTCTTCTGAAGCCATCCAGATAGTTCCATGTGAGGAATTGACCACAGAGCCATTGGTAAAATAATGCATTGTGACTGCTATTAATGAGCCAGTTTGGAATGTTACAGAAGTGCGATCTTTGAATAATGATGCACATTTCCTCACACAAAGCTATCATACTTCAGAAGACGTGGAATATATATTTCCATCTCCATCCACTTTTAATGTATGGACAAAAGAACCCGGGACAACCTGCTAAAGTTCTCCTTTTGTGCTCCGCAAAGAACGAAAGTCATACAGGTTTGGAAAAAGATGCAGGTGAGTAAATGATTTTTGACTTAACTATCCCTTTAAGTGCTAAAAATTGGATGAATGGTGATAATGTAAAAGAAAAAAGAAAAACTGTTCTGTCAAGTGGAAATGGGAAAGGATATGTTCCAATGACAAGGACGCAGAGGTAAATACGAGAACAACACGAATAACAATACAGAAAAAACATCTCTTAGATCATAGTGTGTACAAGACTGGACACATGATTAGAATCGGCCTAAACCACCCAAGCTATTTCTTTTCTGTGGAGTCAGCATGTCCCCTACGTCCTCCTCATAACTCAGTCGACTCTTTTCTATGGGCTGCTTTCGTCTTACAGACTCTGTCTGCTCCCAATAAATTTTGTATGTACCCGGACTCTTGATTAAAAAAACAAAAGACTTCGAAATAGTTATGGAACACCACACAAGCAACATTTCTCATTGAAGAAAGCTCCCCATTTGTCTTCTTTCAAGAGTTATGTGAGAATGTATGGAACGCCTCCGGCCTCTAAACAGAATTGTTTCGATCCAGTCCAGGAGACAAATCAAATAATGGACAGTCCAGAGACACATAACGCCCGTGAGATGAGACTGTCCCTATTATGTTCAGCCTCCAGCAGAGGTTAGGTGGAACGAATCAGCAATCTAGTGTACCACCGACAAATCAAGAAGGAATGTGCCTTGCGCAAGTTTCTTCACCACTAGCTTTCCATAATTTCATTTTAAAGTATTATTTAATTTATGGTGTACCGCAGGTGTTTGGCCTCGGTCCCTTCTCATTCCATACTAACCTCTGTTGGGCCAGCGTACATCATTGGAGAGGGGAAGATAGCAACTATGGTGGAGTTGGGGTCAAGCAGTCCCTCCTCCAGCACAGCAGCATGCTGTCTCATGCGCCAGGCGAGCGGCACGTCATCATCTTTGGTCCAGCCGCCAAGCGGGTGAAGCAGCAGCATGGGTTGGCAGTAACCACGCTCAATCAGACGCCGCTGCGTGTCCTGCATGAGCAGCGCATGCCCGTTATGCACCGGGTTCCGTAGCTGGAAGGCAAAGACTGCATCTACAAACGAGAGAAGAAAGTGTATTTAATATCTTGTAACTTGTCATAAATGTGCATTTTACAGAATATTAGGCACAACACTGCGAAACATTTTTCTTACTCTGTATTTTTGTATTAATTGTATTAGATAGTAAGACTTGTTGTCAGACCTTGCAAAATCTTGAATTAGCAACATGTTTTCAGTTTATGCCTTTTATCAAAAGTGGAACGGTGTTTTCCTCCACCGAAAACAGAGACATCCAAAAACACCCTCTAGAACAACATACTTTAGAAAATTATGTTGATAGGATTCTAACAAAAATGGATGTGGACGTGGCTTAAGTTTATTTTTCGTAGCCCGTTTGCAATTATTTTTCCTTGTTTTAATTATAAACCTTAAAATAAATTTTATTCGATTTGTGCTTGAAATTGTTTTTTGGCCTATGGGATTAGAAAAATAAACATATTGAAGATATATTCTCTGAAAAAAAGTTTTAAAATCTTATTCAATTTTGTTTAAGTAAAATACAAAAATACAGATTTTTTCAATGGATGCAACTGAAAAGCACAAATAAATGATATGTATATTTAAAGTTATTGTTACTTTAATTACTTTAAAGGTTCGCCCAAAAATGAAAATTCTCTAATAATTTACTCACCCTCATGCCATCCCAGATGCGTATGACTTTCTTTCATCTGCTGAACACAAACAAAGATTTTTAGAAGAATTTCTCAGTTGTCCACACAATGCAAGTGAATGGTGCCAAAATTTTGAAGCGCCAAAATCCACATAAGGGCAACATAAAAGTACTCCAGATGACTCTGGTGGTTAAATCCATATCTTCTGAAGTGATGAGATAGGTGTGGGTGAGAACCAGTTCAATATTTAAGTCCTTTTCCTTAACTTTCACTTTCTCCTTCTGTTTTTGGTGATTCACATTCTTCATGTATATCGCCCCCTACTGGGCAGAGAGGAGAATTTATGATAAAAAAATGACTTAAATATTGATCTGTTTCTCACCCACACCTACAGTATCATTTCATGTCTGAACACATGGATTTAACCACTGGAGTCTTATATTACTTTTATGCTCCCTTTATGTGGATTTTGGAGCTTCAAAATTTTGTCACCCATTCACTTGCGTTGTATGGACCTCCAGAGCTGAAATATTCTTCTAAAAATCTTCATTAGTGTTCTACAGATGACAGAAAGTCACACACATCTGGGATGGCAGGAGGGTGAGTAAATCATGAGAGAATTTTCATCTTTGGAAATTACTGTTATCACTATTATAATAGCTTAAAGAGCATAAAAAGTTGCTCTGCTACGTGCCCTGCTATAGTTTAAACTTGCAGCCCCCAACAGACCATTAAAAATTTGGTCAAAAGGAGCAACTCTTGAGTTCGCTGACTTTGTCAAACACAGCTGAAGTTCCATACCTGCATTCATCTCTTTAAACTTTTGCTTGAGTTCGGTAGGGGTAAGCCTGTAACTATCCAGCCCGTCATTCCAGTAGATCCGATCCAGCACCTGGAGATCTCCTCCAACCAGCCAGTCTCCACTCCCCATCACCATCTGATATGAAAAAGACCATCAGACCTCCAGGAACAATACTCATGATCTCTCAGTCTTATCTCCATAATACTGTTGCACACATTTTTAAACTTGTAGTCTCCATTTCTTTCTCTGTGAAGCATGAGGAACAAATGAGGAACCTTCTAATTCTGAAAACCACATGACAACAAAAACATCATCGTTTTCTGATATATCAGTTTTCCCATTCCACACTACAACGTGAAGACGGCATTTCAAAATTTATCCACTTGGGAGAGCGTTTTTAAAAAGCTCAGTTTTCGCTGACACAAATGCTGTCTCATTGTGGACGGAAGGCCAAAACGTAGAGAAAAAGATGTGTTTTCAAACGAAAACGTATTAGTGTGGACGTGGCCCAAAAATCTTTCAAACAAAACTGTTGAACACACCTCAGAGATTTATTATCGTCAAACGTGGCATACATTGTTGAATCCAGCAACTAGATTTTCCTCTTAAGCACTCAATGTAGTAGCCAGCGAATTTGTATTGACAGTAGTAAACGACTTTGTTTTCTGACAGTCTGATAAAAACCTGGACATCCTGACTCCTGTAGACAGCCAACTGCATTGGAAACTGGAGATTTCACCCTACTCTTGCCATTTTTTCTGTGCAATATGCATCAGACAGTCAATGAACGGTCTGCGATTAGACTGTGGGTGTAGCGTCTAAGGCTGAGACTAGTAAGAAATTGTCTGGCAAATAAAAATACAAATGTAGAAAGCTTAAAATATTATAAAATCATAGTGGGGGGCAGCGAGTTTTGACTGTTGTTTGCAGGTACAGTGACATCTCTCCTTGCAGATGGTTTAAATAACCTTGGCTACATGCATGAAATCATTCCCACATTATGGACACAACTGTCAAAGTTGACTAGCTTCATCCCTCAATAGGATTTAAAATCACCCCATATGAGCAGTGATCATATCAGGCTGAAACTCTTGCCTACTTTTACTAACATTTCACCTTCAGGAGGTCTTCTCTGGCATTCGTTGAGTCGTTAACTTGGCCAGGGTTAAAAAGCAGTACAGTATGCCAAAGACACCACAGCTCACGGCAGATATGAGGCTGCTGGGATGGAGAATACCATTTCACAGCCCCCATGACTTTCATCTACTGAATTGACTTGACAGCGGCACTGGTGGCTCAAGAGCTTCATGTGCAAATACAGTATGCGATCATATTAAGCATACTTGGAGAGGCCTGAAAGCAGTAAATGCTAATAAAACTCTTCATCCACTGCTTGGCTTTTGCATATGAAGACTGAATGCATGTGCAGCTGGATACAGCAAGGCAACAGTAGCAGACGTTTATTTATGTTGTAGAAGACAGCGATGGAGAAAATCTTAGTGATCTGCATTGCCTGTTGGCATTAGATCACGAGTAGAGGTGGGAGAAAATGATCGTTGCTTTAATGTTTAAAATTTGCTTTAAAAGGAATATTCCGGGTTTAATAAAAGTTAAGCTTAATCGACAGCATTAGTGGTATAATGCTGATTACAACAAAAATGTATTTGGAGTCATCCCTTCTTTTCTTTAAAAAAGCAAAAATCGAGGTTAAAGTGAGGAAGTGAATGGGGCCAATTTTTGGAGGGTTTAAAGGCAGAAATGTGAAGCTTATCATTTTATAAAAGCACTTACATTAATATTTTTTGGGGAAAATATTGTAAAAAGTGTAAGAAGAAAAAAACGTACTGCAGAATTAGCCAAGCAAACACTATTATTTCTAGAATGCTTCTACAATCATATAAATTCTAATCATTCCAAATGCAAACTCACAATGAGCTAAGAATACATGTGTATAACTTGTTTTATTTGTAAGGATGTCTGTACACATTCTCTTTAGAGCTAGACTGCAAGGTTTTTTTTTGGTGTAGTGATAAACACACTGAAAACGAGATACGATATTCCCTCACATCGCTGTTTTTTACGCTTTACGCAAATTTAGACAATGAAGGAAAGCAAGATGTTCAACATGTTGCCCAAAGCACCCAAATCCAATGAAGATAAAAGAGAATCAATTGAGTAAAAGATCAGAAAATATCACTTTTTTATATTTTGAACAGCATTCATCTAAAAACAAAGACTCGCAAAATGATCGTATCGTGACCCAGATAATGATATCATCGTATCACTAGGTCCCTGCTGATTCCCACGCCTACTATAAAGTAAATCAACTCTATTAACAGTAATAATAGAAAAGTAATAATATTAAAAATAAAATGTAATTATAGAAATAATTGAGCACTGGTTCAAATTGCCACATCCTTTATTCAAGGAAAAAGAAAAAAAAACAATGAAGTTGCTTTCCAATAAATGCTCGAGTCTGGTTAACTTCCCCCCACATGCCAGAATTGCCGATGTGGAATCCACGGTCAGACTGACAGGTGAAATAAACAGGAAAGGTGTATTTACCATACGTGATGAGCCCAGTTTAACAGCCCCGTTGATTGACACGCTTCAGCGGAGGGCGTTTAACATACACACAGACTTTGTGGACGGTTTTGTGAACTCAATTATGACAGAATAAATCACTTTCTCCTCGAGTCCAGTATGAACATCTGAATACTTTTTTCCGATATGGGTGCTCTAAAAAAATATTAATCAAACAGAAGTTAGGTTAAGAGATAAATGTTTGGTCTCATTCATATTTTTCAGCTTTAGCGATATTATTGATCAAGTAAAATAAAAAAGGCATGCCGGTAGTTCAAGTCAGGCCTTGTTAGAACTTGACAGGATTTTACAAATCAACGTCAATTTTGAATTTTTTTCTTGTAATGTAACGCACTTCCTTATGAAACAGTATTTCTTTTTTTTTTTAATTACAGCGTCACTTGGAGTTTTTAGTCGATAGTGGAGAACTACACCCCCCCTGAAACACTACCAGGAGTGGTGGCTTTTTGACTTGGATGTGGAAGCTAATGGTCAAGTTCACCCTCGATAGCAATACAATGCACTCCAATGGTAACACTTCCATTATTTGCTATTAAAGCTGCAACCGTTATTTCATTATCATTAATCAGCATTATATTACTGTGATAACAGTATAATTATATTAATGTAATTATTGCTGATATTTCCGAAAGGCTATATTACCAACAACAGTAGCCTAAAATGATGCCAACATATAGGGCCCTATGAAATTAGTTTTATTTTTTCCCAAATTCTGTGTTTTCCATTTAATTTTTTCTGAATTCCATGTTTTAAAAAGTTTGATTGAATTTAATCATAAAAAAAAAATTCATAGAGCTTCATAGAACAATTACTTTTTAACATAGCATTGCATTTTTATTTTATATATTTTTTTGTCAAATGAAGTGCTTGCAGAGCCTCACAGCACATTCCAAAAAACAACATTGGAATTATTTTTTATCCAGTATGGTGCTGCACAGCAAAGCATCACAGTAATATTGAAGGCATTGGTTTAAACCTTTATTTAGTACAACAGCACTCTTGCTTGGGAGATTAAATATAATGGAATTATTATTGATATACCATATTATTATTACTATTATTTATTAATACTATTTTGAATATTACATTTTACTATAAAGTTGTAATATATTTCTGTTGCAATTTCTTCAATTTCACTCATCTACTTAAATTGAGCTTTTATTTTGGCAGAAAACTGAATGAAGCACTTCTAGCTTGTATGTTTTGAGGACAGCTTCTCAATTCCAGATAAGCAGTTCACAATATGGCTAAATGTGCTTATTATACCAGACTTTGTGATTTAATATTACTATATAGTTGCATGCTCTGCTCTTTGTCATCTACACACACACACAGAACGTGCATGATGTAGTGTTATCAGTGTATGAGCAGCTGGATTCACACATTCACTTTGAAGTGCGCAGCACGTGCAGACTGTGTATTTATTTAAATCTTAGCCTTTTGTGGTTTAATCCTCATACTAGGGCATATCATGATTTTACTTTGATTAATCGTGTATTAATAAAGTCAATTTCTTCCAAATGTGTCAAATTCCATGACATTCCGCGTTCTATAGTTAATTCTGTTTTTATGACTGGAATCTGCGAGTCTGTCCACGTTTTCCGCATTGCGGATATCACAGGGCACTATACGTAGCTTTTTGGCTGTTGGTCAACATTGACCAAAAGCCTACAGGACCTAGGTGCACGGTTGGGTATGTGGGGGGGGGGACAGAAACAACTTCAGACGCCCCTCTCTCCTGTGGGATGGTTGAATCAACCAAGCCCCACCCTAGTTTGGTCGTTTCTCAGTGAAACTAGAAAACGAAATGCCCACCCTAAAGCTAAAAGTGTATTTTTTTATTTTGAGTTGACTACTAGAGTTCAAGAGTATTCTGTAAAAATAGATGTAATTTACATAAAGTTTACAGACTGCAGCAAGTCTGAACAACATCAAGAGAATGATGTTGAGTAAAGCATAAATAAAAAGAAAAGCGATTACTCTACAAGTTTATTTATTGTGTGCAATTTTTACAGTTGTGCCATGTCTGGGGATAGGTTTATTTGTGAGTGGAGGCAGGCAGGCAGACAGACAGACTGGGCCATACCGGAGTCCGAAAGCTCTCCGCTGGCACCCATTAGTGAGATCTGGAGCAGAGCGGAGCCATTAAAGTCCACCTAAGCCCACAATCCACACTTACAGATGGAAACAATTGTTCAGTATTTACTCTGCAAGATTTGTAAGAGGAAGGTGAGGGGAGAAGAGGGGAGAAGAGCACAGCTCGGCTAAACACGGTTTAAATAGAACGCAGGGTGAGAAATCCAACTAAAACACGTGTGAAATGAAGGAGGTCACGGAATAAAGGAATAACGAAAGCAGGGATTGAGAAGAGATACAGGGTGAGATACAGTGAGAAGGCATTAATGTTCTGTAGTTCGTCAGAGTGCAGTCCAAGGAAAGCTTGGCAATCAGACCGCAAGGCGACCTACATTAAAGCATTAGGTCAGTGTTCTCGCAAGTTATTTGTTACTTTATCTGTAGAAACCGCATAAAAGTAGAAAACTCTGCTTATAGAGGTAGAGTACATAGGTCATTGACAAATAAGTTTGTCTGAGATCAAAAAATTAGAACTCTTTTAAAGATCTAGTTTAAAACACACGTGTCAAGTTTGTAGAAACGTAATCTTTTTGTCCTTGTTGATTTTATATTTTTTTGAAAAATATTTCACTTTTTATAGCATTTCCTACAAAAAATGTACTTAATGACTTTAAAAATGTCAAATGGTGTAACATCAAGTATTAAAAGACATTAACATATTTTTCTTTGAATGCATGCGTGTACACAACCCTCAGCAATTTTATAAAAAAGTAAAAAGTAAACTTGTTTTTTACAAATATCATACATTTTTGAGTCACAATTAGAGACATTTTCTTAGAGTTTGTCCGTTTAAACTGAACAAAATGTGCCTTTCACAAAAATGTCAAAATATCACCTTTTTTTTTTTACTTCACGTAAACAAAACAGCTACCAGCATGTTGGTTACACCACCTGACTTAAAGGAATAGTTCACCCAAAAATGAAAATTCTCTCATCATTTACTCACCCTCATGCCATCCCAGATGTGTATGACTTTTTTCTTCTGCAGGACACAAATGAAGATTTTAGAAGAATATCTCAGCTCAGTAGGTCCATATAATGCAAGTGAATGGTGACCACAACTTTGAAGCTCCAAAAAGAACCTAAAGGCAGCATAAAAGTAATCCATACGACTCCAGTGGTTTGATCCATGTCTTCTGAAGCGATACAATAGGTGTGGGTAAGAAACAGATCCTCTAAAGTCCTTTTTTCCTATAAATCCTCCTACCTGCCAAGTAAGTGGCGATATGCAAGAATAATACGAATTGCCAAATACAAAAGAAGAAGAACTCTTAGGAGATTGCTGAGGAGGGCTGTTTGAAAGTGAAGATTTATAGTAAGAAAGGATTTAAATTATTGATCTGTTTATCATATTGCTTCTGAAGACATGGATTAAACCACTGGAGTCATATGAGATACTTTTATGCTGCATTTATATGCTTTTTGAGCTTCTAAGTTTTGGTCCCTGTTGACTTACATTGTATGACCCCACAGAGCTGAAATATTCTTCTAAAAATCTTTGCTTTTCTTCTGCAGAAGAAAGAAAGTCATACACATCCGGGATGGTAAATGATGAGAGAATTTTCATTTTTGGGTGAACTGTTCCTTTAATATGGTGGACAAAATGTTTCCAAATATCAAGAACATTTTAAAACAAAATTGTTTCACTGCTTACAGCCCTGCAGAATTCTCCATTTGTCCCATCTGACAGTGTTTCCCGTAAAGGGTGCCCTGTCACAGAGAGGTGAAATGTGATGCGCTAATGGATCATGCTGCTGAATCATAGTGATTCTGCTTTCATATTAACATGTATGTAGTCTAAACAGTAACAGTGCTCTCATTCAAGTTAGCATTACAAACGGGACTTTCCAGGTGCTTTGTGATTCAGGAAAGGATGAAAAATTAGATACAGACAGATGTTAATAATTGCCAACTACTTACATAAGTTGACTAAGGAAACACACATTATACCGTGTCCAAACCAGGCACGATTGCAATAAAGCAACAAGCGATAAAAGCTCTCTCCCATGTAGATCAGAGTTTTTGCAACAGGACATTTTTTCAGTAATTTCTGTACATTAAATATCAAATACACTTTAACTGTGATTGCATCATATCGTGCAGTATTTTTGGACAGACAAATTACTTGCTGCTGTGTTTGGTTAGGACACAGTGCTACTTTTCTACTAACTATTATATTGCAGGTTTATGTCCAGATTTGACCCCTCACTTTGATGTACGGGTGATCCTTGCAGGTCGTACCCCACTGCCGGGCGCAACGCTCTTCCTTACGATGCTCGTAGAACTCCGGGTTTCGCATGATAGCGACTCGCCGGCCGGCGTAGGCCAGCGCAAATGCGGTACAGCCATCCAGACGCTCCTTGTCTGCACTCGAGACAGGCAGGACCACCGGCACCGACAGGTTAATAACCCCACCTACAAGCAGGAGTCAGAGGTCAGATACATGGCATGTCTGACAGTCCCCGTTGAGTAATCTGCAGCTTTTCAAAAGGCCTAAAGGAATATTGTGGGTATAGTTACGGTTCTATGGGGGTACCGGAAATTAAGCATGGCTGTAATGCTTTATTTGAAGAATGAATGAGAAAGTGGTGCGTTTTCTAGGAACGTTAGAAGGCAATATGCTTGGCAGATTCATTGGTTCCTACACCTTGATTAAACCAATACGAGCGGCAAGCCTTTAAAATCCCTTTTCAGGATAAAACACACACACCACAGCAGAATCAGCTGGTTTTCATAAAACAAAGCCCTGCGAGCATCCCAATCTAAATGAAATTAGCATCAGGCACCAAGAAACATGAGCCCGCACAAATCAGTGCACCTCATTCGTAAAGTAGACGCTGGTCTGGTCCAAAAAGGTTCCATTTGGGCTCATTGCGATGATGAAAACAATAACACAAGGTGTGATATAGCATAACTATGTCTAATGACATTGGTGATGTAAAGTATGAGCACCTAACAACTTCATCTTACCTTGTCTTTGCCATATCCAAAGTCAAAACATCAGTTGCACACACTTTTTTTAATCTTAACAGGCATGCGAGGGTAAATGCATACAGTACCTCAAACACATATTTGAATGCTAGGCAAAACAACACCCAGTGGAGTATTAAGAGGCAATAAAACTAAATTGACACTTTTTGGAAACTCAAGCTTGATGTGGGAAATTGCTGTAATTATACAATTCTGTAAATATGAGGACCACATAACGGCTTAAAAATCCCCTCGCACATTTGTCGTTCTCGTAATCAAAAAGGTACCGACTTTTTATTTTGGATGATCGGGTTTCAATTGCTCTTACGTTTCTACCGCTAACTGACATTTAAAGGTATAGTTCGGCCAGAAAGAAAAATTCAGTCATCATTTACTCAACCTCAAAAGTAAAAGAAGAATGAAATTGAGCAAATGCCTGAACAGTTATCTAAATGAAATTTCTTCTTTTTTCCCTATAAATCTGCTAAATGTTTCTGAAATGTGTTTGCACTGTGTCATTATTGGTTGCTAGGTATCAGTTAAAAGCAAAAAAGATTAAATCCATGTCTACAATACTAAAACACACTGCATTTCAGTTATCAGAATGTTTTAACACCAACAGAAATGTGGCCAATCCAACATCGCCCTCTAGTGATGCGTTCACAAAACACAGCAACTGAAAATGTCATCCTTGCCTGACAAATCCTGAAATAAGACTGAGGGTATTTACTGATCATTCTTGTTTGCTGACAGACAAGATCAATTATAAGTGTAAATGTGAGTGAGGTCTTACCATCGAGCAGACAGTTGAAGTGAAGACACTGCAGGTACTCTCTCTCCCTCATGAAGCCGCTCAGAGGAGTGGCCCAACCCTCAGCAAGCACCTGAACCCACTGCATGTCCACCTATCCCACCACAAGCACCAACATACAACAGACATTAGGCTAAATACTACATTGCTTGCATTGTACTGCTTAATGGGATTTGCTTAATAATTCCATACTAATCAAGTGATTTTTGATACTCAATGTCGATAAGCAATGTTTCATGTTAAGAGTCTGAGATCTAGTCTATAAATCAAAGTCTAGAGGAAAACAAGAAATTTAAAACTAAGCACATTTTAACGGCACAAACTATACTTTCATATGCAAAGCGCTTTAATACATTTGCCCAAATTTCATATGTTTAAATACTGTATGTAATGAATGATTCAAAATAGAAACAGAGAGTGGATTTTGCCAGATAGCTTAAAGGCCAATAACCGATTAATCGGCCGATGTTTTTTTTTTAATATCGAATCATATAATGATAAAAAAAATCTCTGAAGGGCACAGACATTGAGGCAACAAGAATTAATTCCAGAATGAATAAAATCCCAAAAGCAGATTATTATGCAACCAAAATCCCAATATTAATCAGAAAAATTCAGATTTGGTGCATAATGCAGACTTTTAACTATAATCCACCGAAATACACCGGGGACTTATTTTTAAATGACAGAGACTTGGCTCAATTACAATGCACTATAAGTAAATAAATATTTGCCAAATTAAACTTTTTGTAGCCTATATATATATATATTCACCAGATGAAGCATTTTGTGTGTGTGTGTATTTATATATATATATATATATATATACACACACACACACACACACAGTAGTGGCCAAAAATATTGGCACCCTTGGTAAATATGAGCAAAGAAGGCTGTGAAAAGCATGTCTTTATTGTTTATCCTTTTGATCTTTCATTCAAAATCTTCACAAAAATATATCCTCTAATGGATATCAAACAATTGCAAACACAACACAAGTTTTATCAAAAAACAAATATTTTTGTCAAATATATGTGTGGCACAGTTATTAGCACTACTAGGAATTCTTATGAGTAAAATATATCTGAAGTATATTCCCATTCATATTTGACATTTTTTAGTACACCTGGGTGACTAGGAACATGAAATTGTTCAGCCATGACTTCCTGTTTCACAGGGGTATAAATATGAGGTAACACACAGGCCAAATTCCCTTAATCATCAATCACAGTGGGTTAGACTAAAGAATATATTTCTGATGTGTGGCAAAAGGTTATTGAGCTTCACAAAATGGAAAATGGCTATAAGAAAATAGCTAAAGCATTGAAAATACCCATTTCCACCATCAGGGCAATAATTAACAAGTTCCAATCAACTGGAGATCTTAAGAATTGACCTGGAAGAGGACGCGTGTCTTTATTGTCTCCACGCACGGTGAGGAGGATGGTTCAAGTGGCCAAAGAATCTCCAAGGATCACAGCTGGAGAATTGCAGAAATTAGTTGGGTCTTGGGGTCAGAAAGTATCCAAAACTACAATCAGACATCACCTACATCACAACAAGTTGTTTGGGAGGGTTTCAAGAAAAAAAGCCTCTGCTTTCATCCAACAACAAACTCAAGCATCTTCAGTTTGCCAGACATAATTGGAACATCAAATGGGCCCAGGATCTATGGTCAGAAAAAACAAAAATGGAGCTTTTTGGCAGCAAACACCAGAGATGGGTTTGGAGCACACAGAGATGTAGAAGTACCCAATGCCCATGGTTAAATGTGGTGCTGGATCTTTAATGTTGTGGGGCTGTTTTTCTGCCAGAGGTCCTGGGCATCTTGTTCAGATACATGGCATCACAGACTTTACCAAATACCAACAGATAAAAAATCAAAACCTGGCAGCCTCTGCCAGAAAGCTTACAATGGGCCCTGGCTGGATCTTCCAGCAGGACAATGATCCAAAACACACATCAAAATCAACACAAAAATGGTTCACTGACCACAAAATCAAGGTTCTGCCATGGCCATCCCAGTCCCCTGACCTGAACCCCATAGAAAACCTGTGGGGTGAACTGAAAAGGAGAGTCCTCCAACATGGACCTCTGAAATTGAAGGATCTATAAAGATTATGTGTGGAGGAATGGTCTCTGATCCCTTGCCAGGTGTTCTCCAACCTCATTAGGTATTATATGAGAAGACTCAGATCTGTTATCTTGGCAAAGGGATGTTGCAAAAAGTATTGAATAAAAGGGTGCCAATAATTGTGGCCAATACGTTTTGGAGAAAAATATGTATTTAATAATGAGATATTTCCCCTGTTTCAATTGTTTTACTTCAATTAAAGGTTAGATTTTTGTGATTTTTTTTTAATGAAAGCTCAAAAGGATAAACAATGCAGATTTTTTTCACAGCTTTCTTTGTTCATATTTACCAAGGGTGCCAATATTTTCGGCCACCACTGTGTATATATATATATATATATATATATATATATATATATATATATATATATATATATATATATATATATACTGTATATACACCAGATGAGGTAGTTCCAAAAAGCAATTATCGGCATAGATTTTTATTGAAAACCGATAGTTCCAAAAAGCAACTAATGTCATAAATTTTTGTAAAAAAAACGATAGTTCCAAAAAGCAACAATCCTCATAGATTTTTGCAGAAAACCAATAGTTCCAGAAAGCAACTATCGGCATAAAGGTCAAAAATCGATAGTTCCAAAAAGCAACTATCAGCATAGATTTGTCAAAAAGTGATAACTCCAAAAAGCAACTATCGGCATAGATTTTTGCTGATAGCCGATAGTTCCAAAAAGCAACTATCGGCATAAATGTCAAAAACCGATAGTTCCAAAAAGCAACTATCAGCATAGATTTTTGCTGATAGCCTATAGTTCCAAAAAAGCAACTATCGGCATAAATGTCAAAAACCGATAGTTCCAAAAAGCAACTATCGGCATAAATGTCAAAAACCGATAGTTCCAAAAAGCAACTATCGGCATAAATGTCAAAAACCGATAGTTCCAAAAAGCAACTATCAGCATAAATGTCAAAAACCGATAGTTCCAAAAAGCAACTATCGGCATAAATGTCAAAAACCGATAGTTCCAAAAAGCAACTATCGGCATAAATGTCAAAAACCGATAGTTCCAAAAAGCAACTATCAGCATAAATGTCAAAAACCGATAGTTCCAAAAAGCAACTATCGGCATAAATGTCAAAAACCGATAGTTCCAAAAAGCAACTATCAGCACAGATTTTTGCTGATAGCCGATAGTTCCAAAAAGCAACTATCGGCATAAATGTCAAAAACCGATAGTTCCAAAAAGCAACTATCGGCATAAATGTCAAAAACCGATAGTCCCAAAAAGCAATAATCGGCATACATTTTTGCTGATAACCGATAGTTCCAAAAAAGCAATTATTGGCACCGATTAATCTGTAAAAGCGATATATCGATTTTTTTTTTTTTTTATTTAAAACACTTGCAGCAACAAATAAGAACAAATGCAAATGCAAAGGTCTAAGTTGAGCCTGCAAAATTACTCACTCACTAAAATTATGTCAAGCCCTAGGGCTTATCTTTTTAACAAATAATAAATTACAAATAACAAATAATAAAACATTTAATATGTTAAAATATACTATCTACTCCACTTTCCCTCACTGCGAACCATACAGCTTTGAAATTTGTATTGAGCCAAGAGGTCAGTCTGTGACATCCTCTACTAGTCAATGTATTTTTACTATATAAATTTGCAGGTCAGAGTTCACAAAACCTAAACTTTGGTACACGGTGAAAAAGGAAACTTCTTTGCATGTGCTCACTGCTCACGCTTCTGCTCTCCTGCCTTAACTTTGCAAAAGAAGCTGGTAGCATCTACATCCTGACGAGCAGTCATACTTTACCATGTCAATGGATGTGCAGACAATCTGCAAGTGTCCCAATCTAAAGTTAAGTGACCTACGTTGTGAGTGAGGTTACCTTGCTGATCTCCACAGCTGGAAGAGTCTCTGCATCTGCTTTAGCCAAGTCCAGCTTGTTCTCAGGCACATACAACTCTTTAACCTCGTAGGATGCGTCCACAGGCACTATGTCCTACAAACATGAAAGGCATTATCATTGAAGCAAAATATGTCAAAGTTTGCTGTCAGCTGACATCCTGCATAGTGACTTAATACATCATCTTACAAGGTGCAAACACATGGGACACAGCACATTTCCTTTCCAGAAATATTGCTTGCAACCTGGTCACTTGTAATGTGCTCATTCTGCTCAAGTATTCAAACCAAGTCAGATGTTTGATTCTGAACTCCAAAGACATTAGGCAGATAGACAAAGCTAAGGCTTGGCCAGAATTCACCGTACCCTCTCCTGAAGAAGGTCCAGGAGTTGCTGGATGCACTCGTTCACGCTACAAGAATCAGTCTTTAGCACCAGTTCTGGAGCCTCGGGCTTCTCATACTCTGAGTCTATTCCTGTGAACCCTAATGAGATCAAAAAAAATCCATTAAATCAAAAGTCCAATCAAACAATCTGACATGCTTAGTATGCACTTAATGAAATGAGTGTTACAGATAGACTCTTAAGAACATTGCAAAGGAAGCCAGCAGAAAAGTGTTAAAGCAGATTCACAGTATTAAAGGTGTTCATAGTATGTATTAACAAGGGAGGAGATGCATACTTTAGTGCAAGTCTTTTCATTCAATGACAACAAACAAGGTATTGTGGAATTAAGAACACAGCATACTCTTTAGCTGGAATAATTTTGAAATGGGCCTTTAGTTTTCTAGTACATCACAAAACAGTTCAAATGTGCTGTGCATGTATCAGATAATAATTCTGCAGAAAATGTGTCAAAAAAATAAATAAATAAATATCAGCAGATTCTGCCTGGCTTGGTTATAAGTGTCTCAGTTTCATCCCTTGATGCCAAATGACTATGTGACTCTAGAAAATACACACGATTCGGCCTTCTCAAAAATCACTTCATACAGTGTTACCTCTGATTTCTCCAGCTCTAGCTTTCTTATAGAGCCCCTTCACATCCCTCTGCTCACACACATCCAGAGGAGCATCTACAAACACTTCAAAGAATGGAAGACCAGCAGCTTCGTGGATATTCCTTGCATTCAGACGGTCCTGGGGAAACGTACATTTACAGCACACAAAAACCAATTGATCACGAATTTAACAAGTCTTATCTTCTCTCCATCACACATACACTCAGCTCCATATGGTCTCACCCTGCTGTATGGAGAAATGAAGCTTGCGATACACACAAGCCCAGCGTCGGCAAACAGTTTTGCCACCTCTGCAATACGCCGAATATTCTCCTCGCGATCTTCAGGGCTGAAGCCTAGGTTCTTATTTAAGCCTTGCCTGATGTTATCTCCATCCAGAGTATAGCAGGGGATGCCATGACACACCAGGTACTCCTCCAGAGCCATGCTGACCGTCGTCTTACCTGCACCAGACAAACCTGAGAATGCAAGAGAGGAAAGTCACTATGACATTTGCAAAATAATAATAATAATAATAATAATAATAATAATATGTCTAAATGAAGAAAAGCCACTTCTAATAATAGTTAAGTGCAGCAAAACAAATGTTTCCCTTACAAAAAAATAAGTACCATGGTATGGTCATAAAAATATACTTAAGAAAAAAAATTGAACACTATTATGTTTTTTCAATACCATTTATATTTTAAATACTAAGGTATACGAATATGGCAAACCATAAGTCACAGTACTTTTTATGAGGGTTGGTAAACTTGCTATAGTTGAATTTGGATCTTGGAGCTAAAGTTTAGTTTTAAAGCAATAGTTCACTCAAAAATTAAAATTCCCTCAATTACTCACCCTCAAGCCATCCCAGATGTGTATGACTTTCTTCAGATTTTTAGAAGAATCTTTCAGCTCTGTAGGTCCTCACAACGCAAGTGAATGTTGACCAGAACTTTGAAGCTCCAGAAAGCACATAAATGCATCATAAAAGTAATCCATAAGACTCCAGTGGTTTAATCAATGCCTTCTGAAGCGATCCAATCAGTTTTGGGTAAGAACAGACCAAAGAATAACTTATTTTTTCACTATAAATCTTGACATCAGCAGTTTTCTTGGCGATTATGATTTTAAGTTTGATTACACTTCCTAGCACCATCTAGCATTCTGCAAATGCATCAAGCACTAGGAAATGTAATCCAGCTTGAAATCATGATTGTACCTAGAGACTGCAATGACAAGATCTGTAGTGAAAAAGGAGTTATATTTTGGTTTGTTCGCACCCAAAACCGTTTGGATCGCTTCAGAAGACATGGATTTAACCACTGGAGTTGTATGGATTATGTTTATGCTGCCTTTGTGTACTTTTTGGAGCTTCAAAGTTTTGGTCACCGTTCACTTGCATTATACGGACCTACAGAGCTGAAATATTCTTCTAAAAATCTTCATTTTGTGTTCTGCAGAAGAAAGAAAGTCAAACACATCTGGGATGGTATGAGGATGAGTAAATGATGAGAGAATTATCATTTTTTGGGTGAACTATTCCTTTAATAATTATTTTGGAAAAATGGAAGAGGGGTTTGGCACAATACCTGTAAGCCACACTGTGCAGCCTCTGAATCCTCCTCTGGTCCCGACAACCTGTCCACGTTTGTTTCTGCTCACATGATGGGCTTGATAGGTCACATTGGTGGCTCGTTGCATTCCCTGTGAAAATGATAGTAAGCACTTATGGTGAGAACATCTTGATTGATTAATGGAAATAGGAGCACTTAGATTTTAAGCAATTTTGTACATCAAATCATTGCAAGAAATAATGAATGATCACCATAATCACTTACCACATTATGGTAATTTAAACCACATGGTACATTACAAAAAATAAATAAAAAATACCATAGTAAATGTCCAAAAAAAAAAAATATATATATATATATATATATATATATATATATATATATATATATATATATATATATAAATAAAAGAAAAAACGGTAATACCATGGTTCTTTTTGGTGATGATACACAAAAATGCAGCACGTGCCTATAATGCACAAAAGTGCTGTTTGTACATGGTACTGAATGTTTACCACATTCATAAACCATGGTATTGACATGGTACTCTAAGATACTTTTAAGAATACCATGGTTTATGTCCAAGTAACCACGTTAGTACCATGATGCATGTCCAAAAGTTGACACCCCATAATTCTGCACATGCCTATGATGCCCAAAAATGCTGTCTAGGTAGGCAACTAGCCAATGTGTGCACATGAACTTTGTTTATAGTTATACTCATATTTGTCATACATTTATCACAGCTGAACACCTCCATGTCACCAGCAAGGGTTATTCTGGGTTCCTGTCAAATTATGAATCAAAACGAGGTGGGTCATATTCAGCATGAACACAAATAACAAATCCACAACACAAAGTATGTTACAGTGAGCAAGCATATTACATCAATAACACAGTAACATCCCTCAGTATACAGAATGAATGACAGCATCAGTGCTACTCACCCAGTTCTGAGGCGCAACACTCAATTTTTGTTTCTTGTTCGAGTTGCCAGGGGTCTCCATTTAGTTTATTTTGAGCTGCTGAATCCCAGATTTACAAACAAACAAATTATGTGTGAGATATGTGCATGAGTTATTTTTATGACGCCGGGTCCGCTATGTGTGTTTCGAGCTACAGCAGGAATCGCAGAGGGTTACAGCAAGGCACAGGAAATGATGGCGGCGCACCCGTATTAGGACAAGCTCCGCCTCCTTTGCCTCCGGACCCCGCCCTCTGGCCAATCGGATTAGTGAGGGTAAATTCAAAGCAGATTGTGATTGGACAGTTGAGAAGTCGTTCAACTAGATGAGCATATAAAAGGGCGGGATTTATTGGAATAGGGGTGGGGAAACAAGAGCGCGGTCCATCGTATCAACAAGTGCGTTGGACTGCCGCTTTGAGGCAGAGATCATGTGTCCGTCTAGTCTTCATACTCTTCATTGTGAGATTTCCTTGTGTTACAAAATATGTATGTGCCCTATATTGACTGATATCATAATACTGAATGATAAATAAAACGTTTGTAATGAAATTATACTTGTTTTTTAAATGCAATATATCCTCAGAGACCTAAACATTGATATTAAAGGAATAGCTCACCCAAAAATTAAAATTCTCTCATAATTTACTCACCCTTATTCCATCCCAGGTGTGTGTGACTTTGTTCATTCTGCTGAAAACAAACGAAGACTTTTAGAGGAATATCTCAGCTCTGCAGGTTGATATAATGCAAGTGAACGGTGACCAAAACTTTGAAGCTCCAAAAGGCACATAAAGGCAGCATAAAAGTAATCCATAAGACTCCAGTGGTTTAATCCATGTCTTCTGAAGAAATCTAATCAGTTCTGGGTGAGAACAGACCAAAACTGTCCCTTTAAGCTTTTTTGCAGTTCACTCAAACATTCCTGCTGTGTGAGAATTTAATTTAAAAAATAAAAATATAATATGTAGTCTCTCGATTAATGTCATAAAACTTTATGTATAATAATTATAAAATCATTTTAAAAATAAATGTTATTTATTTGTTAATTAATATTTTTTATTTATTATTTATTTAAAATGTTCATTGTAATATTATTTGTCGATGAACTTATTTATTGTTATAATATCATTTTAGATTAATTCAGCTGCCCATGTACAGTGATAATAACTTTTTTATTAGAGACATGTTTCAGCTTGTAACATTATCGAAAGTTTGTGCTCATTCACCACCACCACATTGACGCTAGGCATGCAGAATTTATGTAATAAATTGAATGGAGCATCTCTGTTGTATATTCTGAAAGAAGGTGCTTTCCCACAGACATAAAAGTGTAGAATGGCATAAATCATTTGGATTCGGAGGTGAACACTAATCTAGCGTTCTGCACTGTCGACAGCACCCCAAACACCCCTAGTAGAGACTGAACTTCCTTTGGCCATTCCGGGTCTGCCCACAATTGATTTAACTGTCCATGATCCTTTATTGTCTTTTCTTCCTTGGTCACCACAAATTTGATCTTGGTGTGCTTTCAAGAGAGTTCTCATTTGCCTTAGAAGGTGCCTACACACCACCACCCCAGGCTGTGTGTTAACAGAACTGTTCACTCCCGGGGCCTGGGTATCTCAGCGAGTATTGACGCTGACTACCACCCCTGGAGTCGCAAGTTCGAATCCAATGTGTGCTGAGTGACTCCAGCCAGGTCTCCTAAGCAACCAAATTGGCCCGGTTGCTAGGGAGGATAGAGTCACATGGGAAACCTCCTCATGGTCACGATTAGTGATTCTCGCTCTCAATGGGGCGCGTGGTAAATTGTGTGTGGATCGCGGAGAGTAGCATGAGCATCCACATGCAGAGTCTCCACGGTGTCATGCACAACGAGCCACCTGATAAGATGCGTGGATTGACGGTCTCACGATCGTGAGGGTGAGTAAATGATGAGAGAATTTTAAATTTTTGGGTGAACTATTCCTTTAAGGTATATGCTCTATAGAACTTTAATTTCAAAAATAAACACTAGAGTAAAAAATGTAGACAACTACATCCCCATTCTCCCTACCTAGTTTATTTAGAAATATTCCTTCTGTATTGCACGGCTGTGAGGTGATAACCAGTGCCACAAACAATCGGAGAGCAATGTTTGCATCCATGACTGTAAATGAAGTGAAGATCCTTTTCCTAAATATCCGTACAGACAGATTATGCAAGTCAACATGCCTTTTATTTGTTTTTATCCAACCCCTGTGGAAACCCCACAGATTGTGAAATCGCCTCAGGTGTTTTCTAAATGACATGATTGGAAAGAGAAACCTTGTAATTATATCTAAATATCTTTTGAGGCTTCATTTGAATGTGGCTGGAGCGTTCACTGTTTTAACAGGTGTCAATAGTTCATTCCAGAACTGACAAACAAGGAAAATGAAGTTGCATGATCCAGAGAAGCAGGAATTTGGAGAGAAGGGGAGGTTAGGAGGCCAGAAGTTTTTAGTCCATGTGGGAATGCCTGGGGTCAGACATAAACTAGTACTGTTTAATTGAATGCAAAGGAGGACTGGGCCATTGACAACTGTTTAGATAGAAACAATGGACTGAACAGAATTCACAAAGGTGTGGCATGTAAGAATGCCACTGGCGCTGGATGAGTTCTCATAAAAAACACTCACTTTAAACCATCTCTGATCATTATCTCTGATCATTATTTGGGCTTGTCTGATTCTGCATATGACTCACTGAATAAACCTTATAGTAGAACATTGCAGACTTGCCATGGTATGTCAAATACCAAACAACAACAACAACAAAAAAAACTAAAGACTTTGCATACGACTGATTGGGTCTTTCCCAAATATTGTGTAAATACACTGAATTATTTCTGGTGAAGTAAATATAGCAGAAAATATTAAGTACTTTCTATGTTGAATAATTTAGTTAAAGTGTGAACCTGAAAATACTAAGTAAATTCTACATTTGTATTCAATTCAAACAAGTAAATATTAATGCTCCTGTATATAATATTATACAGTGCATCCGGAAAGTATTCACAGCGCTTCAATTTTTCCACATTTTCTTATGTTACAGCCTTATTCCAAAATGGATTAAATTCATTATTCTCCTCAAAATTCTACAAACAATACCCCATAATGACAATGTGAAAGTTTGTTTGAAATCTTTGCAAATTTATTAAAAATAAAAAACGAAATAAAATCACATGTACATAAGTATTCACAGCCTTTGCTCAATACTTTGCTGAAGCACCTTTGGCACCAATTACAGCCTCAAGTCTTTTTGAGTATGATGCTACAAGCTTGGCACACCAATTTTTGGGCAGTTTCTCCCATTCTTCTTTGCAGGATCTCTCAAGCTCCATCAGGTTGGATGGGGAGCATCGGTGCACAGTCATTTTCAGATCTCTCCAGAGATGTTCAATCGGGGTTCAAGTCTGGGCTCTGGCTGGGCCACTCAAGGACATTCACAGAGTTGTCCCGTAGCCACTCCTTTGTTATCTTGGCTGTGTGCTTAGGGTCGTTGTCCTGTTGGAAGATGAACCTTCGCCCCAGTCTGAGGTCCAGAGCGCTCTGGAGCAGGTTTTCATCAAGGATGTCTCTGTACATTGCTGCATTCATCTTTCCCTCGATCCTGACTAGTCTCCCAGTTCCTGCCGCTGAAAAACATCCCCACAGCATGATGCTGCCACCACCATGCTTCACTGTAGGGATGGTATTGGCCAGGTGATGAGTGGTGCCTGGTTTCCTCCAGACATGATGCTTGCCATTCAGGCCAAAGAGTTCAATCTTTGTTTCTCATGGTCTGAGAGTCCTTCAGGTGCCTTTTGGCAAACTCCAGGCGGGCTGTCATGTGCCTTTTACTGAGGAGTGGCTTCTGTCTGGCCACTCTACCATACAGCCCTGATTGGTGGAGTGCTGCAGAGATGGTTGTTCTTCTGGAAGGTTCTCCTCTCTCCAAAGAGAAAGGCTGGAGCTCTGTCAGAGTGACCATCGGGTTCTTGGTCACCTCCCTGACTAAGGCCCTTCTCCCCCGATCACTCAGTTTGGCCAGGCGGCCAGCTCTAGGAAGAGTCCTGGTGGTTCCAAACTTCTTCCATTTACGGATGATGGAGGCCACTGTGCTCATTGGGACCTTCAATTTTTCTGTACCCTTCCCCAGATCTGTGCCTCGATACAATCCTGTCTCGGAGGTCTACAGACAATTCCTTGGACTTCATGGCTTGGTTTGTGCTCTGACATGCACTGTTAACTGTGGGACCTTATATAGACAGGTGTGTGCCTTTCCAAATCATGTTCAATCAGCTGAATTTACCACAGGTGGACTCCAATCAAGTTGCAGAAACATCTCAAGGATGATCAGTGGAAACAGGATGCACCTGAGCTCAATTTTGAGTGTCATGGCAAAGGCTGTGAATACTTATGTACATGTGATTTTTGTTTTGTTTTTTATTTTTAATAAATTTGCAAAGATTTCAAACAAACTTCTTTCACATTGTCATTATGGGGTATTGTTTATAGAATTTTGAGGAAAATAATGAATTTAATCCATTTTGGAATAAGGCTGTAACATAACAAAATGTGGAAAAAGTGAAGCGCTGTGAATACTTTCCGGATGCACTGTATATGATTGATTGTTTTCTGATTATTACAATGTGTCATATTTGTTTGCTAATTTGAGTAATTTTCACAGGTTAATGAAATTACTTAACTTTTGAAGCTGGTGTTCACAATGTTCTCATTTTCAAATAAAATGTACAGTACATTTAAATTTTACTTCGTATATTTAAGTACCATGAACATCAGATTCATACAGTAAAAGTTACTGTATTAACTTAAATGTTTAAGTTACATTTGCTCAGTCACTTTAATCAATATTATGTCATGAAGTTATGTTGATTTTTCTTAATTTTAGACCAATAATAATAATAAAAAACTATAATGAAATAAAATTTAAGTAAATCTTTCTAGTTATTTCTTTCAGTGTATTATGCAGATTTTATGAGTGCATTTCCCTCACTAAAGCTGAATGCTTAAAGGGATAGCTCACCAAAAAATGAAAATTATTTTCAAAAATCATTGAATCATGCCATCCCAGATGTGTGACTTTCTTTTCCATATGACTCCAGTGGTTAAATCCATATCTTCTGAAGTGATAAAATAGATATGAATGAGAAACAGATAAATATTTAAGTCATTGTTTACTATAAATCTCAACTTTCACTTTCACATTCTTCTTCTTTTGTTTTTGGAGGTTTGCATTCTTCGTGCATATCGCCATCTACTGGGCAGGGAGAACAATTTATAGTAAACAAAAAAAGAAAAAAGACTTAAATATTGATCAGTTTCTCGCCCACACCTATCATACCCCTTTAGAAGACATGGATTAAACCACTGGAGACCACTTGAGGCAGTATTTTATTCTACCTTTATGTGTTTTTTGGAGCTTCAAATTTCTGGTCACAATTCAATTGCATTCACTAAAAAACATGAACAATAAAACTAATGAGCTCATCTAACAAATTGGACATTGCAGTTGTAAAATACATAACTGAAAATAGCTTATAGCCTAGAGACATACAGTATGTGACAATATTAAAGGCAGTTTGTGTGTGTGTGTGTGTGTGTGTGTGTGTGTGTGTGTGTGTGACATTACTTTTTATGATATTATGTAACATTACATTTATTACATAATATGGCACTTTTTGTAAAAGCCATTATTGAGAACTAATGTCTACGGAATTGCTATATACATTTTCACATTTTGAAGCTAATGCAACTAACCCCCTTTAAACCAGTAAAAAAATAAAAATAATCCTATTCAAATTAACAATTCGAAAAAGCTTTCTGTGGACTTCATTGATTGGTTCAAGTAACTGTCACTCATTATCCCTCATCCAATCCTGGAGAGGGGCGGCATCTTGTTGCCTGGCAGCAACAGGCCCAAACAACGACAGAATGTGAAAACTTTTGTTTTCTTGTGAAGCTCGTGCCACATGTAACATCACAGGACAACGTTTAACCCTTTTACAAAATAATCTCAAGGAAGTAAAATATTTAGACTTGCTGTTTTAATCTTAAAAGCGGTTATGTTGGGAGTCTCACGGAAAGTGCGGTGGAAAGAAAGGGAGGAGCTGCGCTAAAAAAAAAAGAAAAGAAAAGAAAAGTGTTGAAGTTTCCAGAGGTTGATGTCAGTGTAACTGGATTCCTCTGGTCTGGAATTTTAGGAGAACAACTGGGGAAAATATGGCTGTGTCCGGACTGGAAAACTGCTTTTATTCACTCGCTTGACTGAAACGCTTGACTGAAGTTCCCATTTCAGAGCGAAACATGTTTCTGTCAAGACGTCAATACTTTCAGACGAAGATTGTGTGTTCGGATGTTGTAGCATTTTTTTTTTTTTTTTTTCAAAAGTTTTTAGTTTGCACCTCTTGTAAATTTGGCACACATTGTATAAGAACGTAATAATATGAAATACATCACTGATATACAGTTATATTGAGTCGCACAATGAGCCCCAGTCGCGTACGGCCTCAAGCACCGCAGACCCCGGCGGCATCTGCAGCATCACTTCCGCCTCATGAAGGTATTGAGATGAAAAACATGCATCATGACGAAGTGGGCCTGGGGGTGCCCGATGAAACCCCCTCTCCACCAACCTCCAGCTCCAGGCAGGCGTGGAGCCGGGATAACCCGGGCTTCGAGCCGGAGGAGGGGATGATGGAGGCGGACCGGCCGCCGGCGAGCCCGGGCCGGAGGTCTGTGTCCACGGCCTCCAGCAGCGGCAGCGGGAGCTTCACTGGCATCAGTGCACGAATCAACAGAGGACCGTATCCAACTCCCCCAGTGCATCATGAACACCGCAGCTGCGGGAAGAGGATACTGCAAAAAATGAGGGGTAGAACTTCGAATTTACATGATGTAAAATACCTTATAAATAGAGTAAAATCTCTTAACCTAATGTGAATGTGCCGCACTAGCATAAAAGGTCATAATTAGGCCAAAAAGTAAAAAAATAAATAAAATAAAAAAATATGTCGTTATTTACTCACCCTCATGTTGTTCCAAACCCGTATGACTTTCTTTTAGTCCCTGGAACTCAGGAGATGTTGTAAATTAAAAATTAAATTAACTGTTACACCCCTAATTTATAGGCTATATATAATGTATAAAAGAATTACTATAAAATGAATAATTCTTACTATAATAAATGTTTACTATAAAGATTCATTATTTTACATATAAGTGAATGGTGACTGAGGGTGTAATGCGGCCTAACATCCCCTTATGCGTGTACCACAGAAAAGAGAAAGCCCTATGGGTTTGAAAGAAAATGACGACAGAACCCTAATTTTAGTGTACAGTATCCCTTATGGGAATATGGGAACAATAGAAGAAATCTATGGAAGGTTGTGTGTATATAGGTTACGTTAAGGGACAAATTTGCTGAAAAATGTCACCAGAAGGAAGCTAGATCTGGGAAAAAAAAAAAAACTTTTGTGGTGGTCCTAAAAGGGGAAAAAAGTTTATGAAGAGATTACATAATGTCTTAATTTAGCCTACATCTAATCATACCAAAGATTACATTTTTTTTTTTTTTTTTTAGGGGTTAATCAATGCATTCTTAGTCTATATATAATGTTTTGTCAGGTAACCTAAAAATGTGCTTTGTGCATTTTTGTTATGGGTTAAATCAAGTATAAATTGATCCTTAATTTCAGGTTACCACTTTTTCAGTGTAGTAATTATCAGTGGCATAATTTAAGATATCTGGATAAAGGTGTATGTACAGCTCTGGAAAAAATTAAGAGAACACTGCAAAATTATCCATTTCTCTGGATTTACTATTTCTAGGTAAGTGTTTGAGTAAAATGAACATTTTTGTTTTGTTCTATAAAGTACTGACAACATTTCTCCCAAATTCCAATTAAAAATATTGTCATTTAGAGCATTTATTTGCAGAAAATGACAACTGGCCAAAATAACAAAAAAGATGCCGTGTTTTCATACCTTGAATAATGCAAAGAAAACAAGTTCATATTCATTTTTAAACAACACATTGTTAATTTTTTAACTTAGGAAGAGTTCAGAAATCAATATTTGATTGCTGTATATCTAATCTTTTTTTTCTGTTTAAGTACTGTGGGACACTCGTCTTTTGGGCCACAGCAACAGTAACAGAGAGATGTACCTGAAAACTGTCCTCAGAGAGATGATCACCTACATCCTCTTTCTCATCACGCTCTGCATATGTAAGTTGAGTATTGGACAGTTATTAAAGCGATAACCAGTCAACATTTTATGTTTTAATTAGGGCTGTAGATTTAAATTTTTTATCAAATTAATTACGTGATTTACCGATTAATTTATCAAATTAATTGCATATATATTTAAATAATTATAAATAAAATATATATTATAAAAATAATAGATCAGATTAAAATGCATTACATTATGTCCATATTGTTGAACTAGTATTTAATTGATTATTGTAGGCCTCTCATTGGCCTACATTTCACATTTATTATAAGGGCTTTTCTGAGGACGTGTCAACGCACACCTGATTTGGGAGCAATTTACATTGGTTGCGTCATTGGTTCAGCATTTTTCGCTGTGTCAAGTTAAACGTACAGTAGTTTGAAACTTAGAAAAAAACATGTCGAGATCTCTGCATTCAGAATTGCGCTCCGTGCAGCTGTGTTTGAACACAACAACCTGTATTTCCTGAGCTGGTCCTGAGTGTGGATTGCTGTAGGTTGCCTATACAGCTGGAGTTTTGCTTACTGCCCTCTGCTGAAAACAGGTGGTACTTCAAGCTTGAATTGCTCTTATGGTAGGAATATTCCTTAGTTATTACGGTCTGGGGACATGATTATTCGCGTTAATTTTTTTAATATAATTCATGTAATTACTCATTAATTACGTTGAATTAACACGTTAAATCGACAGCCCTAGTTTTAATACATTGACTGATTATTGCACTAAATGTTTCATTATTATGACTTATTCATATACTTAATGTAAAATCCATTGGAGATGTTTGTCAAATGAAGAGTAATAAATTGGAAAACTTTATGCTTACCATTTACTTTGTTTTTACTTTTTGTAACATAATTTTCTAATATGTTGCTGCCAATATACCTGGAGAAACAATACTGATACTGTATATAATAGAAGTCACTTTTTCATCAGTTGTTAAAATGAAAAAAATTCCATGTGGCTACTGCTATATCCTTGTCTACATCAGCTGTGCTGACCTTTCTTGCTGAAATAACTGGAACTCTAAATTCTCATGATAAGCATAGCAAAATCTGCTTCCTTTTCCAGCATCTGGTTTATACACTGTTCTCGGTGTAAAGACTTCATATAACTTAAGAATACAATACAATTTACAAAACATTAATTCAATAAATGGTAAAGAAATTATGCCTAGATGATTTGTTTTCATATTCTGTAAATGCAAATATACTCTGAAATATACACAATTTCATTTTGTTTATAAGACATTTTTTAATGGTGCTAGAACATCTTGATATGTAATTAAAACATGCTTTTGTCACGTCTTTGAATTTGCATTAGTAACCTATGGAATGGTGAGCACCCACATGTACTACTACACCAAAGTCATGTCCCAACTCTTCGTGGATGTGCCATTAACGAATGGACAACCAACAACCTTCAAGACCCTTTTAACAATGGAGGACTTCTGGAAAGTAATTCCTCGACTACCTTTGATACACTTACTATAAAGTACTAAAGGCAGATTAGTACTAAATTTGTGAAAGCTTGAATAGAGAGCTTAATCAAAGCATTATTTGTAGTTTACAGAAGGGCCTTTTCTTAATGGCGTGTACTGGGAGTTCTGGTACAACAATAAGAGCCTCCCAGAAAACCAGAGTCTGATCTACTATGAAAACCTTCTGTTGGGCGTCCCACGTCTCCGGCAGCTCAGAGTGCACAATGAGTCCTGCGCTATCCATGAAGACCTACATGATGAAGTTTACGACTGCTTTAACATCTATTCTCCTGCCAATGAGGACAAGGCACCGTACGGACTTAAAAATGGGACAGCGTATGTAACAACATACCTATGGCTTATTATGAATAACAAGGAATTATATGTTCAGTGTTGATCTTTTTTTGAGTATGCTGTTTGTATTTTAGGTGGGTGTACTCAGGGGAGAGCAGCCTGGGTGAGAGCAGTTACTCGGGGCAAGTGTCGACCTATGGAGGTGGAGGTTACTACCAGGATCTGTCCCGCACTCGAGAGAAGTCAGCCAATCAGCTGCGGGAGTTAAAAAACAACCTCTGGCTGGACCGTGGCACCAGAGTTGTGTTCCTGGACTTCTCCATCTACAATGGCAACATTAACCTGTTTTGTATCATCAGGTAATGGATTGAAGAAATGGAATTCTACTTGTTTTGTTTTTTTTATATCTAGGTCTCGTTAAAACTGATTGGGAAACTTTTAACCAGGCCTTCATTATTTATTTTTGGTACTTTGTAAATACATTTTATTTATAGATTTTATTGTTTTAGCCTTGTCCCAGACTTTCAACATTGAACTATTACAAATCCATTATAAAATACAAAATATACAAATTACTAACAAAGAGTCAAAATAAACAAAAATCATTTCAGTATTTATTGTGTGAAAATTTATTTATATTAATAAAAAAAAAGAAAAAAAAAAAAAAAACGACTGTCCCACAGTTGTGGCGTCATTTCCACCTCGTCAAACAATTTTGCCCCAAGTAGTTTTTTCCCCAAAAGTTAATGTACTTGTTATTCAAATTGTCAAAAGTGTCGATGAAGAGCAAATATGAATAAAGAGATGTTTAAAAAAAATATATATATTTGAAAAAAGTAAATATTACTTTTGAGCAGAATTTTTTATTGGCCGTCATTTCCAATCAAACTTGAATTTTTCCAAATTATACAAAAAGTGTGAAAAATAATTTAATTGTTTGTATTTAGTATACAAAAAAATGTTAGCAATGAAATTATTCTTATTGAGACATAGGAGTCAGACATTTTAAAAACAAAATACAAAAAATGTAATTTCTAACACTGTCATGTCCACGCACAGAATTTGAGATGTGCTGGAAATGACACTGGTGGAAATTTTTATTACTTGCAGAAAAAAATAAAAAATGACAGAAATGTCCTGTGATGCATATACAGTACATAAACATTGTTCGCAGACAATTAACTAGTAGATAACTAGCAACCAGTGAGTATGAAAAATGTTTTAATGAGACTTTCAGGCGTCCACACTGCAAAAATGTCCAGAAGTTGAATAAACACCAACATAAAGAACAAATATTTTATATAATTAGAAAAAAAGTGTGATTTCATAAAAAAATAATAATAATAATAATTTAATGAAAGTGTTGTCTATGTTGTATATTTCATTTATAAAAGAGTGCATTATCTGGAATGCATTGTATTCTATTTTAAGTGCTTTGTATGTATACAGAGTGGATTCACAAACATTGTCAACAAGTCAACATGAAATCAAAATGAACCAGATATCATTTCTTAAAACACGTTCTTAGTCTTATTGTAAACGATTCATCAGTGCACCAAAAAATTTCTTCATAATCTTTCATCTAAATGTAAAAAATTATTGCGCATCTAAAAGTCTGTTTTTGGGGGTGACATCATCAAGGCCACTTAAAGGAACAGTTCCCCCAAAAATGAAAATTCATCATCATTTACTCACCCTCAACATGCCATCCCAGATCTGTATGACTTTCTTTCTTCTGCAAAACACAAATTAAGATTTGAATATTTAAGCTCTGTAGGTCATGCACTGCAAGTGAATGGTTTCCAAAACTTTGAAGTTCCAAAAAGCACATAAAGGAAGCATACAAGTAATATACAAGACTCTAATGGTTTAATCCATGTCTTCAGAAGAGATCTATTTTGTTTGGATGAGAACAGACCAAAATGTAGATCCTTTTTCACAAAAAATCCCGACATAAGCAGTTTCCTTTCTTTTTTTTTCAAATTTTCTCCCCTTTTCTCCCCAATTTGGCATGCCCAATTCCCACTACTTACTAGGTCTTTGTGGTGGCACAGTTACTCACCTCAATCCGGGTGGCGGAGGACAAGTCCTAGTTGCCTCCACTTCTGAAAATGTCATTCCACCCATCTTATCACGTGGCCTGTTGTGCATGACACCGCGGAGACTTACAGCATGTGGAGGCTCATGCTACTCTCCGCGATCCACACACAACTTACCACATGCCCCATTGAGAGCGAAAACCACTAATCGCAACCACGAGGAGGTTACTCCATGTGACTCTACCCTCCCTAGCAACCGGGCCAATTTGGTTGCTTAGGAGACCTGGCTGTAGTCACTCAGTACACCCTGGATTCGAACTCACGACTCCAGGGGTGGTAGTCAGCGTCAACAGTCTCTGAGCTACCCAGGCCCCCATAAGCAGTCTCTTTGGCGATCTTGATTTCAAGCTCGATTACACTTCCAGGCGTCCTCTAGCACTCTGTGCATGCATCAAGCACTAGGAATTCTAATCAAGCTTGAAATCATGATTGTGCCTAGAGACTGCATTGGCAAGGTGTACAGTGAAAAAGAGTTACATTTTGGTCTGTTCTCACCAAAAACCGATTGGATCACTTCTGAAGACCTGGATTTAACCACTGGAGTTGTATGGATTACTTTTATGCCTTGCTTTAGTATCAGTCCTAAAGGTCTACACCTTCTTGCTTTGCTGTAGATTGCTAGTGGAGTTTCCAGCCACAGGGGGCGTTGTGACATCCTGGCAGTTCCAGACTGTGCGTCTAATCCGCTACGTATCCAGCTGGGACTATTTTGTGGGCTTCTGTGAAGTGGGCTTCTGCCTCTTTGTGCTGTATTACTTGGTAGAAGAAGTTCTAGAGATCCGTCTGAATCGCTTGCGCTACTTCAAGAGCCTGTGGAACTGCTTGGATGTTCTCATTGTTATGGTAGATGATTATGCATTATGAAGACTTAAAATACTCTCTGTATTTTCTGCTCTTGAGTATGACACTTTGGGCCGTGCTGATGTAGGTGCCACAGTTGGCCTTTTTTATTGTATTTACTATCTCTACATTGCAGCTCAGTGTCCCAGCCATCATCATAAACATCTGCAGAACATCAGCAGTCAGTCACAGACTTCACTTCCTGCTGGAGAACCACAGCACATACCCAGACTTTGAGCCCCTGGCTCGCCTCCAAGTTCACTTTAACAATCTGGCTGCTGTCATCGTCTTCCTCTCATGGGTCAAGGTGAGAACTCAACTTTTGGCATGTAAAACTCCTTATTTGTGTCATCAAAATGCGTAACTACAACTGTCTTGCTTCTCCCACAGCTTTTTAAGTTTATTAACTTCAACAAGACCATGAATCAGCTGTCCACCACCATGTCGCGCTGTGCTAAGGACCTGATGGGCTTCACCATAATGTTCTTCATTGTGTTCCTTGCCTATGCTCAGCTGGCATATTTAGTATTTGGAACTCAGGTCGATGACTTCAGCACCTTTCAGGCCTGCATGTGAGTTTTGGAGGCCTCATTCATTACACACAGTTTCCAAATGAAAAATTACATGTACACAAAACCTGCAGAGCTAGTTAATTGGTAGAGAGAAGTTGAGAAGGAATTGGTCATTTGTAGTGGTGTACTTTTTTTGAGTAATTTACCCAACACTATTCTCAACTGGGAAAGGGGTTTAAGTTAAAGGGTATACATAAATCTTGTATAGAAATATCATGTTTATGATCTCTGTTGACAGTTTCACCCAGTTCCGGATCATTTTGGGTGATTTTGACTTCTCAGAGATTGAGGAGGCCGACAGAGTGTTGGGACCCATTTACTTCTCCACCTTCGTGTTCTTCATCTTCATGATTCTATTGGTAAACGCCACAAGAAGAACATAAAATATAACTAAGTCAGTTAATTTACACTTGTATTTATTTGCACCGGGTTATAACTAGGTGTATAGATACAGTCGGCAAGGAGGGCCCGCCCACTCGTGGGGAGAAGCAAAGCCCTGTTTCCAAAGTTACTCATTCATTACTATGAGAAAAACAGGGGAAAATATGCAATAGATTTGATTATTTTAACAACGAAAAATGTGACAAAAAGTTTTTGTGTAGTTTTTTACACGTCAAACGAAGCCAAAATCTCCAGAACTTTTTCACTCGCCATCCAACAAAAATTCAAGCTGAAAGAAGAGCGCTGTGGCTCGTCTCATCTGTTGAGCCATACCGCAGTTTCTTAGAAGTCCCAGGCCACCTGGTGACAGAAGTTTACATTAATGATTGTCACATTTACATTTTGTCATTCGACTGGTATCTAAAACATGTTTAACTTCTTTGTTTTTATAATCATCAACACTTTTATTTATATCTTTAATATGATTTAAGATTAATTAAGTGTACACATGAAATAGCTCAAATCTAAGATGTGAAACATATGACAGGGCTGATATGAATTAAATGAAAGATTGTAAATTGTAAATTTACAGCCTCAGCAGAAAATGCAAGTAGTTTTATAAGTTTATAAGGTAATTATACATTTTGTTAGACCTACAGTAAAACTGTGAACAAAAGATAATTTATTGGGATTCAATAATGAGTAATACAGTACATTTTATTAAACTCGAAAATAATATGTAGCATTATGCAATATAGCAACAATTGGACCTATAATCATAAGCAGTTTTCCTAATCAATGTAACAAAGTAAGTAGTTTGTTTGGCAGTAAAGACAGTGCAGTGGAGATGAGCATGCATTTGTATTGTGTACCTAAACATTTTACAGCAAATTTACCAGAAACCCTATTTATTAAACACTTTGCCAAACCAATCCACCGGGAAAAGGTATGCATCATTAAAGCATGTAATGTATGCTTTCAGCGCATCACTCCTATCAAGTCAAGTTTTCTAATGTATATCGTTTTGTTCTCTGGGGTTAACTCATCATTATGTTTCTGCGGGAAACACTGTTTTGATAATAAGATGATCGATTTAGTCTTGAATCCAGTCTGATGTTTCCCAACTACCTGTAAACCACGCATCCAGCATATGGTCGACAGCAGGCACACAGTGGTCTTCTTTTGGGTGCAATTTTTGTCGTAAAAGGGTTAGGGATAGTAATTTGTAGAATAGGTTAGATTTTTTTTTTTTCCAAGTAAAAATTCTGTTCCAGGATTTTTGGCTTTGTCTGAAGTATTAAAAACTACACAACATCTTTTCATCAAGTTTTACGTTGTTAAAATAGCCAAATTCATCAGATATTTTTTCTCATAGGAATGAATGAGTAACTATGGTAACAGCTTCGCTTTTCTGCAGGCTAAACCACGCCCCCAGTGCATGAGGAGTTGTCAAATGTATCTGTGGTCTTTTTTCACCACCTGTGTTACATTTTGATTTGTTTAGAATATGTTCTTGGCCATCATTAATGACACTTACTCTGAGGTGAAAGCTGATATGGCCCAGCAGCGGTCAGAGATGGAGATAACAGACCTGATCAAGAAGGTATGAGCAAACAAAATGGAATTCAACAAAGAAATAGACCTAAATAATTTGCAATATATCTATAATTGATCTTTTCCCCTTCTGATTCAGGGCTATAACAGGGCAATTGTAAAACTCAAGCTGAAGAAGACCTCCATCAATAATGTCCCAGACAGCTTACACCTGGCTGGGGGCAAACTCAACTTTGATGAACTCCGGCAAGACCTCAGAGGGTGAGAAATGTATAATTATGTTAACTGATACAAAATACCAACAAAAAAATTTTTTTACATTGTAACTAATATTTTTGTGTGTACTCAGAAAGGGCCATTCAGACGCTGAAATTGAAGCCATCTTTGCCAAGTATGACCTTAATGGAGATCAGGAACTGACCGAGCATGAATATCAACAGATGAGAGATGACCTGGAGAAAGAGAGAGTGAGAAATCTAATACAACGGAGCCTCTTAAAGGAAAAGGCGGGAATTTTTTTCTGAAATAGTTTTGCGTGCCCTCGAAATAATTTTTGCATTCCCTCGCAATAGTTTGCGTTCCCTCGCAACAGCTTTGCAAACCCTTGCAATAGTTTGCGTTGCCTTGCAATAGTTTTGAGTGGCCTCGCAATGAATTTAGCATGCTCTCTCTCAATAAATGTGGCGTTCCCTTGCAATAGTTTGCGTTCCCTCGCAATAGTTTTGCCTTCCCCCATCATAGTTTGGCGCTCCCTCGCTATAGTTTTGTGCTTCCTCGCAATAGTTTTGCATTCCCTCGCAATAATTTTGCCCTCCCCCGTAATAGTTTTGCGCTTCTTCGCAATAATTTTGCGTTCCCTCACAGTAGTTGTGTTCCCTCGCAACAGTTTTGCCCTCCCTCGTAATTGTTTGCATTCCCTCGCAATAGATTTGCGCTCCCTCGCAATAGTTTTGCACACCCTCACAATAGTTTTGCTTTCCTTCGCAATAGTTTTGCCCACCCTCACAATAATTTGTGTTCCCTCGCAATTGTATGCATTTCCTCACAATAGTTTTGCGCTCCCTCGCAATAGTATGCATTTCCTCGCAATAGTTTTGCACTCCCTCGCAATAGTTTTGCGCTCCCTTGCAATTGTATGTGTTCCCTCGCAATAGTTTTGCGTTCCCTCGCAATTGTTTTGCCCTCCCTCGTAATTGTTTGTGCTCCCTTGCAATAGTTTGGCGTTCCCTTGCAATAGTTTTGCATTCCCTCGCAATAGTTGTGTTCCTTCGCAATAGTTTTGCCCTCCCTCGTAATTGTTTGCATTCCCTCGCAATAGTATTTATTCCCTCGCAATAGTTTTGTGCTCCCTCGCAATTGTTTTGCCCTCCCCCGTAATTGTTTGTGCTCCCTTGCAATAGTTTTGCGTTCCCTCGCAATAGTTTTGCCCTTCCCATAATAGTTTTGTGCTTCTTCGCAATAATTTTGCGTTCCCTCGCAGTAGTTGTGTTCCCTTGCAATAGTTTTGCCTTCCCTTGTAATTGTTTGCATTCCCTCACAATAGTTTTGCTTCCCTTCGCAATAGTTTTGCATTCCTTCGCAATAGTTTTGCGTTCCCTCGCAATAGTTTTGCCCTCCCTCGCAAAAGTTTTGCCCTCCCTCGCAATAGTTTTGCTTTCCTTCACAATAGTTTTGCATTCCCTCGCAATAGTTTTGCCCTCCCTCGCAATAGCCCTCGCAATTGTGTGTTCCCTCGCAATAGTTTTGCGTTCCCTCGCAATAGTTTTGCGTTCCCCATAATAATTTTGCCCTCCCTGTAATAGTTTAGCCCTCCCCCGTAATAGTCTTGCGTTCCCTCGCAATAGTTTTGCGTGCCCTCGCAATAAGTTCTGTGTTCCCTCGCAATAGTTTGTGTGCCCTCGCAATAATTTGTATTCCCTCACAATAGTTTTGCGTGCCCTCTCAATAAGTTTTGCATTTCTTCGCAGCAGTTTTTCATCCCCACGCAATTGCATTCCCTCGTAATAGTTTGCGTTCCCACACAATAGTTTTGCATGCCCTTGCAATTAGTTTTGCGTTCGCTAGCAATAGTTTGCATTCCCTCACAATAGTTTGCGTTGCCTTGCAATAAGTTTTGCGTTTCCTCACAATAAGTTTTGTGCCCTCGCAATAATTTGCATTCCCTCACAATAGTTTTGTGTGCCCTCTCAATAAGTTCTGTGTTCCCTCGCAATAGTTTGTGTGCCCTCGCAATAATTTGTATTCCCTCACAATAGTTTTGCGTGCCCTCTCAATAAGTTTTGCATTTCTTCGCAGCAGTTTTTCATCCCCACGCAATTGCATTCCCTCATAATAGTTTGCGTTCCCACACAATAGTTTTGCATGCCCTTGCAATTAGTTTTGCGTTCACTCGCAATAGTTTGCATTACCTCTCAATAATTTGCGTTACCTCGCAATAAGTTTTGCGTGCCCTCGCAATATTTTTGTGTGCCCTAACAATAAGTTTTGCCTGAAAAAAACATGGTTGCTAAAATATTACTATAGTAAAACCATGGCAAAATTTTTGCAAGGGCACATAAAACTTATTGGGAAGGAACGTAAAATATTGCAAGTGTATGCAAAACCTATTGCAAGAGCACACAAAACTATTTCCGAAGAAAAAAACTGCCTCCGTAGTGCAGTTGTTTTTTTTTTCCTTATATAGAAATGTTTTGTTTTCCTAAAAATAGAAAAAAAAGGTAGAGTTGCAGAGACTAAAGAGTCGACTTAAAATGAAGCTGAGAATCTGTGTGTTGAAATTGTAAAGAAAAAAAAAGAAAAAATTATATATATATATATATCACCTTTGTTTTGGCACAAAAATGAGGACAGAACAAGAACACTTTTAGACAAGATTTACTCAATCAGTAAATGGACAAAAACACAAACTGTAGCAGATTCTTAGTATGTCTTCAACACATGTCAGGAGGACTTGGATCTGGAGCACAGTTCACTGCCCAGACCAGTGAGTGGGCGGAGCTTCTCCGGCAGTCAGGACGACTCCGAGGAGGACGATGATGAGGACAGTGGACACAGCTCTCGTCGCCGTGGCAGCAGCTCAGGAGGCGTGTCATATGAGGAGTTCCAAGTGTAAATTTTGCTTATCACTACTTTTACAAAATTACTTTGAACTTAACATTTTTAGCTTTCATTAAGAACTGCTGAATTGTTCAATTTGTAACAAAGTGATTATAATGACACTAGTAAGAAACAAAAAAGGGAAGTGTCCAAAATTTTCTTTTTTACCTCTAAATGTAAGTATTGTATGCTTTCTGTGGTTTATCAGGCTTGTGCGTAGAGTGGACCGCATGGAGCATTCTATTGGCAGTATTGTGTCAAAGATAGACGCTGTTATTGTGAAGTTAGAGGCCGTGGAGAGAGCCAAGATGAAGAGGAGAGATGTGCTTGGACGAATCCTGGATGGAGTCATAGAGGTGATGAAAGAAACTCTTAAAGGGATAGTTCACCGAAAAATTATAATTCTGTCATTTACTCACCCTCATGTTGTTCCACACCCATATGAACACAAAAAGAGGCAAATGTTATCCTCAGTTACCATTAACTTTCATTGTAAGGAAAAAAGACGCAATGAAAGTGAATGGTGAATGAGGCTTACATGCTGTCTAACATCTTTTTTTGTATTCCACAAAGGAAAAAAATTCATATAAATTTTAAACAACATGAGCTGAGTTAATAATGACAGAATTTTCATTTTGGATTAACTGTCCATTTAACAATGCCCTAAAAATTCATGGACATTTCCATAGTGAATATATATTTTTTTCTAGTTATATATGGCTTTGAAATATTTCATCGGCTTGAAATGAGATGTTATAAGCACAATGTCAATAAAATAATTTCTGAAAATCCTTATCCAGTTATCACTAGGGTTCCCATGGTCATGAAAAACCTAGAAATATCAGGGAATTTTAAAATAGGGATTTCTAGGCCTGGAAAATTAATGGAAATTAGTTCAATATTAAAAAGTAATGGAACAATACATAGTGTATATACATTTTTCAAGCTATGCTATGGTCTTAAACATTGCTTTGGCATGAAATTGCTCATTTCAAAATAATGAAGAAAAAAAAATCTTGAGTCAGTAATCCAAGCTACTGGAAAAGTCATGCAAAAGTCCTGGACTTTCATCGGTCGATACTGTAGGTGTGGAAACCCTGATTTGAACATAAATGCATTTGAAACATTAAGTTCAAGCTTATAAATTTATAGAGACAATTTGTTTCAGCTTTAAAACCTTGTTAAAGTGTACCAATGATTTTTATCATAGCTAACATTCCGTCCTCTCCTTTTCCAGGATGAGAGTATGGGCAGAGATCCAGAGCTGCACCGAGAGCAAATGGACAGGCTCGTGAGAGAAGAGCTAGAGTGCTGGGAGTCTGATGACACAATATCTCAGGTCAGCCACCACCAGGCCACGCCCATCGCCATAGCTGCGCAGCTCCGCCCACGCAGTTCCCACCCACCCTCATCGCTGTCCAGTGAGGGCCCGAATGGTGCGGTCAATGGGGCTGCCCACATTTGAGGGGTTTCAGTTTTATAAACATTACTATAAATCACGCATTTCAGTGTTCCACAGTTTGTTCTCCGGTGCCATGTCTGATGCAGTGGGCAAAATGTATATAGTAAAATTTTGGTAAAAAGGTTGGAAGGAATATTTCACGGTTGACCATTGTTCCACAGGGCCACAGCTGCAGAAGTAAATAGTCCTACACAAAATCTATTTATTTGTGTTTCTTTATATTAAAGTTAATTGGGGCTTTTTGTCTGTAGCCAACCTATGGTTTATAATGCAAGTATGAAGATAAATTGAAGTGTTTGTTCATAAGCAGAAAGGAAGTTCTAAAACCTCTTTTATTATTATTTTGGATGAAGCTAATTTGATTTTAAGATCGGTCAGTGGATTCTTAATTTCAGTTTACACCACGTATTAAATAGTCAATAATTAAATGCATTTTCATTTTAGGTAAAGAAATTTTTTTTTTACCTACTTAAGGAATAGTTTTACATATTTTCTGCAAAATTGCAAAATTGCAAAAAAAAAAAGATTATAATAATTTTCTCAGAGTATTTTTGTCTTATTTTCTGGTAAAAATATCTAAACATCCTTAAAACAAGAAAAAATGACTTGAGAAATAAACTTATTTTCCCTTTGAATCAGGTGTCAAATAGTTTTTTCTTATGTTGTATATGTTGTTATGCAAGCGTAAATGTTATAAATAAAAAAGGACAACATTTCTCATTGCTTTTCAAGTAAATATATCTTGTTTTAAGACAAAAATACTCAACCTAGTCTCAAAGAATGAACGTTATTATAACTATATTTTTGCAATATATGACAAGTCAGTATGACTTTTACGTGCCGTGTTCTATGTTTCGTCGCAGTTTTCTGGTGAAATGAACACTAAAGGCGATACAACAACTGTGCGTTTTATTTATTTTCACATAAATCCCAAGTAAAACAGCTGATTACGACTTTGTAAACATTTTTCACACTATTACCCACACACTGCTACGTTATGATATCGAAACACTTTTACCATAACGCATCATTTGAAAAACGACAAATTAAAATGCATTGTATAACAGACCCAACTACATTTACACACTTATTCCAACATGATTAGCTTGGGTGGTACCTCAACTCATAGAGTTTTGGACTTGGCAGACTGAGGATCGAGCCCAGCCAAACACACAAGCTGACATGAAATTACATGGTTGCTTCAAAAAAATTGCTTTTCATTTCTCATTTTGTTTTTGGGCACTATTGGTTAGGTTTAGGTGTTGGTTTAGGGTAAGGATGTCAGTTTTGTTTACCTCTCATTTGCTTTTAGGACACTATTGTTTAGGTTTAAGTTACAGTTTTCGATTAAGGAGGTACATTGTACTCATTAAAACTCCATCTAACAATAGCCTTAACTTCGTCTGATTACAACACCATTTCACTCACTTTTGGCGCCCCCCGCTGGACATTTCTCTGGGAAACTGCAGTGAAAAGTGTAATGAAGCACGTAATTTTTGTTTTGCAAAAATTTTGTCATGGTCACGTAATGTTCATGAGATCAGGCTGAAAATGATTCTTTGTAGTATACTGTCTATGATCATATTATTTCTTTATACTGATGCATTACTTTGTAGTAATGCTGCAATACATGTAATATAACAATATGTAAAAATAAAATAAAAAAAACACGTGGGGGGTGGGGAGGACGTGTGTCTGGCCACACTGTTTTATATTTCTATGTAAACATGCACGAGACACACGTCTTTGACTGTAGCGCCACATCTCACTGTTTTCACGTGCAGGAGCGGCAAGTTTTTAGATGCTGTGAGAAGTTGAAAACACTCCTTGTTGTTCTTTTTTTATTTTTTTTATGCTAGAATGCGTTCGGTCTGGGTTAGGGTTAGGGTTAACGACCCCTTAAGCAACATATCCATGATACGAGATTATCAGCGTCTTCTTTTACTATTTTATGCTTCTGTTGAACTTCATCTTTGAAAGGGCCATTGTGGTAAAAACAAATCCTTCATATTCTATCACAATTTTGTACTGTATCCTGCTTTGAAGGAGTACTCTGCTTAGAAAGTACAGGCTACGTTCACACAGTCAGTGTTTGGGATTGACAACCGTATTTATTTAAAGGTCTTGAAATGTTCCGTTCATACAACAGCGTACAGTAGCAGTTCGAATGCTGTCTGTAGGAACGAACAACAGAAGGCACAACCGTATTCTAACAGCTGGAACCATAGTGACAGTGACTAAAAGATGGCGATGTCCATAACACCGGCATGTCTTATCACAATTGCCGCCGCGTTATTTAATGAACAAGTCCAATCGAGGCGCAAGTTCGTCCATCAGATCATAATTACTGACAGCAGCTTTGAATGCTTTTTAACCGCTTGCAGAGTGCAATTTTTGTTTCACGCAGCTCGTGCCCGTGAGCAACTGGTGGAAGACAGCGGCTGAATATTTGGATGACACGCAGCTCATTTCTCCATCTCCGTGAGTTAACGAAACCCCACATGAAACACACTAGACACACGTGTGTACAGTGCAGCGTGGCTCTCTCATTGTACATGACATAACTAACAACTAGTTGTCCAGTACGGTTCCGTTCACACAGCACAGGTTTGTCGAGAATGCAGTTGTGAGACCTGAAAATTTGTGGGCGTCAGTTCGGTTTTAGAATGCAGTTGTCACACCCGTAAATAACCGAACTGTGTGTGAATGTAACCGTATTAAGCACTCAAAACATGACTGACAACCGTATTCTGCTGCTGTGTGAACGTGACCACAGTGTGTTATATATGATATATGATATATAGTTAGCACTAATTAACCTGCAGTATTAATCCAGTTTTTGTCATCAGTTATGAAGAAAGCCATTTGACAATTAGAATTATGAATGTAATGGAGATTGCAAAAAAATCATACGATCATGTTCTGTAAGAACCAAAACCTTTCAATACATGGTCAAACAGAAGGAATGTACATGCAAAAATACTACATAGCTATTCATAAACACGAAATATACCTTATGAAGTATTTAAAAAAATGAAGGTGGTCACACATTGTTTTTTTCTACACAGCGTAAACTTGGATTACACTTTTTTATGTATTTTCCAGAAAAGTGCTTTAGTGCAATTTTCACAGAAAATAATATGGTTCCTAATGCATATTTTTTAAGTGTGGCATGTTCTGTTATTATGTTTGTCTATTATATGCATAATTCATAATCTTTAATAATTATAACTCCTAATAGGCCATTTGTCCGATTCACACAAAATTTGGTATACATCAGCTATAGGCCCAGCTGATAAAAATGTACTAAAATAATTGTATTTCATCAATGTGTTTTGGAGTTACAAGCCAGAAACATGTTTGCGCAAATTTGCCAAATTTGTCCAATTCTGCCCATAAGTGGGCGCTATAACTAAAACACCATCAGCACTCTGCAACCATTTCAACAAAGAAGTTTTTGACAAGCATCTTCTTTGGTGCTTACATATCCTTAAAATATCGATTCCATAAATCAACAAAAATGCCATTAGCCAATGAGATTTAAGCTCCTGTGGTATGAATGGCTGATCATTATGAAATTTGGCATCCACTTACAGGTTGCTAAAATTAGGCTTTATACCAAATTTTGTGAGAATCAGCCACAAGGTGCTATAATAAGGTAATTTACGTTTTTGCGAATAATTTCGGAATTTAAAGGCTAGAAATCTGCTTGTTAATGAGCCTCACACAACCATTTTAATATCTCAGGAAAAGTATTCCGAATACCTCCATTATTTTGTGTCTTTGTCATGTTCACAGCTGCTGTACTCCCATTAATGACATCCAAGAAGAAATCAGCTGGGTTATTATGGGCTTCACAAGTGTAACCTAAGAAATCATTCCAAAAACAAACACCATCATGTTGAGAAATGTATTAATAGTTATTTTCTTACAAAACTTTCATATATTTCTCATCTAGCTAAGCATACCAATGTTGGCAAAGTAGTCTAGAGCATCTTGAGCAGGTCCATGATAGACTTGTTTGCCATTGGCCAGCAGGGTGAGACTATCAAGAGCCGGTAGATGGAATACCGAGGCTGATGAATTGACATGATGATGGTGCATCCCTGACCGACCATTCTGGAAACAAACGGACACAGTGCTGATATACTCTCAGCAATCCAGAACTGTCACATCATTGAGATCCTATATTCATCTTCTAAGTGAAGATGCTAAACTTAGATGCCTCAAAAAGCAAAACTGTCCATCACTGAGAGTAGTAAAGTCCATTGAGAATCAACTCAGCTTAATTGCCTCTGCAGTTTCCAACAATACTGATGTTCTTCCACAATTGTAGATTTCCTAAGTTATGTTTGTAGGTAATAAATGTACAGACGCTTTGACTTTCTGTGCTTTGAATGCCCAAACCAGTCTTTGGCCTCCTAAATAGTTGAAGATGTTTGGCCATTGCATTGACTTACTAACAAATAGACAATTGGTTGAGCTTAAAATGGTGAAAAGGGGTGAAAAGTTAAAGACTAATGGTTTAGTTTCCATGGTTACAAGATTTTATATAGGGTGATGGATGGATTTGTTCATGATAATGAGAATATACAGACCTTTTCAGCAGCAGTAGCACAGAGTGAGCTATGCTAGCATCCAGACCAGCGGTTGGCTCATCCAGAAAGAGCACAGAGGGGTCAATAATCAGCTCCATCCCGATGCTGGTCCTCTTCCATACACCTTATGTAGCACATGTGAAGGTTCCAAAAAGTGTTTTACAACCCAATACCATTGGACAACCCATTCAAGATGCCACACCAGAACCTTTGTAAAGGAATAGTTCACCCAAAATAAAACAATTCTGTGATTATTTACTCACCAGCCTATCGCGAACCTGTGGGACTTTTTTACTTTCTGAAAACTCTTTTTAGTTTCCCAACATCATTGTTTTCCAAAGTATGCCGAAATGGAGAACGTTTTGAAATGTTCCATTTTTAGTGAAGGAAATGCTGTTTTAGTGTGTGTGAGAGGCATATACATAGCAAAATCTATTCGTTTTCATATTAAAACGTAGTAGTATGGATGAAGCCTAAGTCACTATTCATATTTTGTTTTTCCATACAATAAAAGTAAATAGTGACTAACATTTTGTCTAATATCTCCTTCTGTGTTCTATGGAAGAAAGAAAGTAACATGAAAGTCCCATGTCACATTTGAAACAACATGAGGGTGAGTAAAAGATGACAATTTTAATTTGTGGGTGAACTATTAAGTTCTTACGCTATAAGTTTTTAAGTTCCTTTGAAGAAGTTTTAAGAGTTTTTAAGATTTACGCATTTCAATTTCATAACAAAATACCATCATATTGAATTGTGTTATGTTTAACTAAATTAAATTAGTAAAACTTTAAATATTTAGTTTTTATTTTATTAAAAATTACTCCAATTCTGATTGAATTTTGTTATCAAATTGAAAAATTAATTGAAATTGTATAATTTATTTATTTATTTATTTATTTTTAATGTGCCAAAGAATAACTTTTTAAAGTTCCTATGATGCCAAAAGATAATCTTTTTAGAGTTTTGGGATAGTTCATCCAAAAATGAAAATTCTCTCATCATTTACTCACCCTCATGCCATCCCAGATGTGTGACTTTCTTTCATCTGCTAAACACAAACCAAGATTTTTAAACGAATATTTCAGAATATGTAACCTCTGTAGGTCCATACAATGCAAGTGAATGGTGACCAAAACTTTGAAGCTCAAAAAAGCACATAAAGGCAGCACAAAAGTAATCTATACTACTCCAATTACTCTAGCTTTATAGTTTTTACTATAAATCTCCACTTTCACTTTCACTTCCACACTTTTCTCCTTTTGCTTTTTGGAGATTCACATTCTTCATGCATATCACCACCTACTGGTCTGGGCTGGTCAAAGGTGGAGATTTACAGTAAAAAAGGACTTACATTTTAGTCTGTTTCTCACCCGTACCTATCATATCGCTACTAAACACATGGATTTAATGACTGGAGTCGTATGGATTACTTTTATGCTGCCTTTATGTGCTTTTTGGAACTTCAAAAATGTGATCTCCTTTCACTTGCATTCTATGAACCTGCAGAGCTGAGATATTCTTCTAAAAATCTTTGTCTTCTGCAGAAGAAAGAAAGTCATACACATCTGGGATGGGATGAGAACATTTTTGGGTGAACAATTCCTATAATAAATGACACTTAATACCAATACACAGATCCGCAAAAAACCTATAACATCAATAACTTCTTTTAATTAACAAAAAAATCATATAGTTGCAAATGAAAATGGTTTTCGATAAGGAATGGGTTCTTTACTGACGCTATTTATAAACCTTGAACCTTAAGTGTAAATTCTAAAATGTAAAAATGGATCATTAATTCATGTCACTGTGTCAGAAACATATGGTCATATCAGAAGCTTAACTTAAAAAGAGAATGTCACCATGACGAATGTTGAAATAGATCCTTTAACAGATCAAAGAGACCAAATGAGCCCTAATCCTCGTAACACACTTAGGATATTTGACATTTCTCTCTCTCTCTCTCTCTCTCTTTTACAGCCTCACACACTAAATATAGTGATCTTTGAACTCACTTTATGTCCACTAGAATCTCTTTATGGACAGTTATCTTTCTGCAGAGGGATCCAGCCTTCTGTTCTACTTTATAATTGATGCTGTGGAAGCTGACAGTGGCTCCATGTTGCTGTCTGATGGGCTCCATAGTGATAATCTTTGATCTCGTCATCCCATTTCTGCCACCCATCTCCTCGGTGGTTTGATCATTCTCAGTCATCTTCTGTCAGGCTTTCTACATGAAAACACAAATATAACATGAATGAGAGGAAATATATTATATTTCAAGGCATTTCATAGGCAGAACTCCTATTTTGCTAGCTGAAACAGTGCAAAGTGACTCTCTGAATACACGTGTATGTGTAGTGTATATTATAATTCAGTGTAGTTTTTATTTTATTTAATTTTTGGGCAGAATGCCAACCAGTCACCAATGACAGAAATGTTGGACAAAAGCAGTGGATGAGAAATATTATAAGTAAAATTACATTAAAATATGCACCATTTTAACTGCATATTTGAGTGTGGTCAGTAACTATTACTAGTTTGTATTTAGTCCTCTGAGGTGATAGCCTGATTGCAGTTTCCGATCAAGACAAATATGCAAATTAACAGATTACTATGCTCGGATGTCCATTATAAAAATAGACTATTGGTAACCTTCATTAAGTCCATTAACTTCCATTAATAAGTCATTAAAAAACAATTTATAATGCTCAGTTGCGATTGTTTGATCACTGATATTTTAACATGAATAAACTACTGTATGTAAAAGGTTCATGCCATTTATTTAAATGTACAATACTAATAAAATGTTAAACATATGATAATAATATATCATACACTATATGTTTAATATTTAAATCATAATACACTAACAAAATAATTTTAAGATAATGCATTATTAATCTAATTTTGTTAAACATTACACAATTCAATTTGATGGAATTTTGTTATGACATTCAAATGCGTAAATCTTAAAAATAGTTTAAATAATTTTTTTTGTGTTAAGTGTTTCTTATTGCTGTTGTTGGAAGTTATTATGAATTATGATTGTAGAGGAATTACATACTATTTGACTGAATCTATTGTAATCTGTAATCACTAGTTTATACAATCTTGTCCTTCTTGTGAATTAAATTATCTATCATTTTATTAATTATAATAAACCTGAATTCCACTGCTGTTTTGAGGTATTTTCAAAGTCTTTCTAGCAAATCAGTCCACTATCGGCCATTTTTTGGAACGCACTCGGGAGGCTATTTCCAGTCATGACACTTCAGATCCTATCTTCTTGAATGGAGACCAAAATCTCAATAACAGTTGGTCAAGATTACGATCAAAGAACATATTTTAAATAAGCAATAAAATCTGACAATACTGGATTCTTTACCTCATCTTACGCTAAAAAACCCGCAATTTTCCCGGCTTGCATAGCTAACGCGCATGCGCACTCTAGAGTTGATTGACAGGTGATATCTGTATCTAAAAGGTAATTGGCTCTTTTACCTGTAAGGCGGGACTTCCAATCTACATCCGTTGAGCGTTCCAATTTCTCCCATTCATTTAAATAGAAGTGGTCGGTCTTATGGAGTCTTGGCAGAAATTTGTCAAAATCTTATTTCTGGACTCACCTAAATTATTCACATCTTCACCTGTATCCGTAATACAATATAGGTTTCGTACAATTGTTATGTAACTCTGTTTACACTTAAAAAAAAATAATAATAATTTTTAAGATTTACGCATTTCAAAATTGTAATCAAATTGAATTGAATAATCTTATAAAATAAAAAACCCTAAATATTTTACATTTTTATAATTTAATTTTGTTAAACATTACACAACTCAATTAGATGGAATTTTGTTATGAAATTGAAATGCGTAAATCTTAAAAATATTTTTGAATAAGAGCACATTTCATTTGTTATCGATGAATCAGCAGAGACATATTGCAGAAACATTGCGAGGACGGTGCTGTAAATCCAGAAAATAACGTCAGTGATATTAAACACACTTACCCTCCCGAGCCCGTTCAGAAGTGTTTGATCTCGAGTCTCAGGCTCGACAGGATCTTATATAGATGAGCAGCAGAGGGAGGGATTCGGCGATAAACACTTAGCGTTTTTATTTTTCTGTTTTGGCTACACATCTATCGAAACGTCGACGGCACTAAGGCAGGATACAAGGTAATTAAAGTCATCCTAAAAATGAAATGTGTGAAAAAATACGACGAAGTGTGGCTGAAATGTATAATCTAATCGAGAATGAAAATCCTTCGGTTCTGTCTCATAAAATCGCAATTGAGAAAGTGTACAGATTAAAAACAATATCTTCTATCACTTAGAAATAAACTGGAATATATTTTTTAAAACAGTTACTCAGAGGTCCTTGGAGGACAAAAATATCCACGTCAAAAGACTGCCATAATAATATTATATATTAATATTATTTTCCACTTTCACTGACTTGGATTTAACCAACATCAGTCCTGATCATAACTACCAAATATTCATTCATTTTCAGGATTTTAACCCTTTAAATGCCAGTTTGTTTACATAATGCCATTGTTATTTTTACACACACACACACACACACTTTTCAATACACACATACAAAACACATTCTGACATCCATACCAACACACCCACACAATTTAAGCTGCATGATTTATTCAACTGGCCTGCAGTGCTCTATAATACAGAAAACAGGAAAAAAGCATGTATTTGCTCCATAGGCTAACATGAGAAAAATGGCGCCATCTGGTGGAAAATATTAAAAATGTAAATTTTGGGGGGGCCTGGGTAGCTTAGTGAGTATTGACGCTGACTACCACCCCTGGAGTCGCGAGTTCGAATCCAGGGTGTGCTGAGTGACTACAGCCAGGTCTCCTAAGCAACCAAATTGGCCTGGTTGCTAGGGAGGGTAGAGTCACATGGGGTAACCACCTTGTGGACATGATTAGTGGTTCTCACTCTCAATGGGGCGTGTGGTAAGTTGTGCGTGGATCGCGGAGAGTAGCATGAGCCTCCACATGCTGGGAGTCTCCGCGGTGTCATGCACAGTGAGCCACGTGATAAGATGCGCGGATTGACTGTCTCAGAAGCGGAGGCAACGGAGACTTGTCCTCCACCACCAGGTTTGAGGTAACCGCGCCACCACGAGGACCTACTAAGCAGTGGGAATTGGGCATTCCAAATTTGGAGAAAAGAGGATAAATAATTTACAAATTATTAAAACAATTATGTTGAAGCCAGGGTTCCAGAATGAAAGCATAATATCATAGAATTCATGATTTTATGCTGTAATGGCACTGGGATCAAATATTGCCGTTTAATGGGTTTCAATGAGGACATCTTTGTCCTTAATGTCCTGAGTGGATCTGTTTTGTGTACACAGTGTATTATAGGAACTGAGGTTGAAATATAAAAATTCCCCCAAAAATACACAACTTTGGCAAAATTTATGCCATTGGAAATAACATCCAAAATGATCAAAAAAACTAAAATGTCCCAAAGGTCGCACAAGGGTGAAGTATAGTTTTCATTCCGCATGGGTCACAGTGGTAATAAATACATCAATAGACATAAATCAAACAACCAATCAATAATTGTAGTCCCTAGGCCTAGATAAACATATTTACTCTATTCAAAAGACACTAAACAACCCGGTTATAACACTACTTTCGCTGGCCCCTTGTATATGAGATAGTCTGAAGTTTGAATGACCTCATCATAGGTAACTGAGGGTGAAAATAACTTGAGAAACAGAGATGTTTCTGGTTAAACTTTATTAACAGATGTACTGTGCTTTATCATTTTTACAAACTGCATTTCTATACAGAAGTTAGTTCCATGTATAGAACAAGAAATGACTGTTTAACAGATTGATGAAACCAAGTCCATGCACAGTTACTGTAACACTGAATAGAACACATTTTGACACAAAAGCACACTGAAGAGCAATACACAAGAAAAGAAACCACTGGTACATCCACAGCATGTGCTGCTGAATTTTATAGAGGAAGACTGCATGTTTTAAAAGGAAAACAAACTCAGTTAAGTCTAAAATGAGCAGAAATGCTGAAAGAGAATGAAAGTTGATGAATTCCACTTCACTTTAGGCTGATGTAGAATCAATGTGTCAAGTAACAGGAGCATCTTAATACGAAATGTTAATGCAGACACGAACAGAGATGCTGAGGTCACATGTGTATGGCTCTAGAAATAAAAAAATATAATCACTGGACATCAGAGATTATGATCGAAGCCTTTTCTAGGTTGAAGCAGAATGTTTGCAATTACAAAGATCATGTCACAATTCAAACAAAACAATTCTTTAGCTCTGAAACAAGAAAATAAATATTTAAAAACGACGACATAATTGTATATCAAGTTAACTGTCTATCGTCCACATTATATAAATAACATAAAACAAGCATCAGTACTTTGCTCTATGCATTGTGATTTAAAGCACAAGTCACAGTGTAAAAGTTATGATCCTACAGTCAGCAGAACTATGTGCATATCAAATAAGAAAAATCACCGATTCATTTGCGAAATGGATCTTAAGTTGGGTGGCAAATTCTGTTTAGTAAAATATTTCCATTAACTGCAAGTAAAGCATTAAAGCGTACTGTATATTCACAGTAAAAACAGGAGACACAGAGATATATAAACGTGTGCTTACGCAAGAGTACATACTTTAGTATATACAGTTGTCTACTTAGTGGATCTGGGCAAATTAATGTGCATAGGAAATGCATAGCCTCTAGCCAACTGCCGAAACTACAAAGGCTGTGACAATAATTACGAAAATAATTATGAATGGAACCTCCTGATATCTGAAAGTGCTTAAAATTCTTGTTATGAAAAGAACACAAGGAGAAATCAAAATAACATCATTGATTTCACTATGAGGGATAAGGCAAATTATACAACAGTACCAATGTTACATTCACATCAGAGTCCTTAGTCGTTTTGTGTTTGTAAACATGAAACCAAAACCAGAACTGAGGTAACCGGAAAAAGCTATACACCGAGACAGATTTGGAGCAAAAAATGGGAAGAAATAATATTGACGAAAAGCAAATACTTCAACCTCAGGAGAACTTGAACCCCAATGTCTTAGACATTATTTCAATGTTTGTTTTGCTTTCCTAGGCAAAACGGACCGCTCAGTATCATTCTGATGAGTCCAAGTTAGCATGCTTTGAGTTTTTCCTTTGAGTTATCGTTATTGTCCCTCAGCATATGGATTAAGAGAATACTGCACATTAGTCAGTTCACACTCGGGTCACTTCATGACTTAAAACATCAATCTGTCTTATTTTTCTTTAGGCCCAGCGACCGCTGGAGACGAAACTGCGACTGAAGGAGAAGCTCACATCAGAGCTCTTGTGTTTGCCCCAGGCACCAAATGGCACCACAATGATCGTGCTGTTGTCCTCAGCTCCGTATTGAAGAGCCTGAGAGAGACAGAGTTTTTAACATCATGTTCAATCAATTCTAATTACAAAACTAATGTGTACTAATAATATAAATTATATAAAAAAAGAATATGGAATCAACAAAAGAAAGCAAGGATTCTCCAGGTTTCCCGCACCTTTTAAACAAAGAATTCCCACGACTTTTCCAGTCATTAGTGATTACTGGATAAGGATGCAAAATATTATATGCATTTTCTATGCATTTTACGATGATAGCACTAAGAAAGATAAATTTTTAGCTTATTAAATATATATTGTATATTCACAAAAAAAAATCCTCGACATTTAGGATTTTAACCTACAAACCTCAATTTCCAAAAAGTTGGGACAATGTGTCTAATTTAGGGCTGTCAATTTAACGTGTTAATTCAGTGCAACTAATTCTACAAAAATTACACGCTAAATGCATACGTAGTATGCAATTAATCATGTCCCCAGACCGTAAGATAAAATATTCCTACCATCACTGTTCCCTCTAAGCTGCGTGCGTGCGCGGCCGCGCACTTCTAACATTTCTCCCGTGCAGACGGAAAAAACACCCGCACACTGCTCGCTGGCTCAAAGGTGTGTGGGAATACCTAGAGATTTCTTTTTAGAGCTAAATGCTCAGGGTCTGTATGTATTTAATCCTGCTCGTATGGCTGAAGGTTCTACCCAATGGAAATAGGATTTGCTCAGCAAGAACAAAAATTAGAGCGAACATTGCCTACCATCAGAGCAATTTAAGCTTGAAGTACCACCTGTTTTCAGCAGGGGGCAGTAAGTGAAACTCCAGCTGTATAGGCAACGCACTTACAGAGAACAACCTACACAGGATAAGAGTGCGTTCTTGCGTTCAACCACAGCTGGATGGAGCACAATTCTGAATCCAGGGATCTCGAGACGGGATTTTCGAAGTTTCAAACTACGTTTAACTTGACACAGCGACCTAAAAGTGCGAAGCATCCAAATTGAGACGCTTCAAAAGCGTCCTTCTGACGCATAAGTCCTTATGATAAATCTATCTTGAACAGACTGATGAATTCAATATGAAATGCATTGCTGTTGACTCTAGGCCAACAATAAACTTATGTTCATCAATATGGAAATAAACAATATTACTTTTTTATTGTCTTATTAATGCTTTGCTCATCTGCCACAATAATGTAATGCATTTTAATTATCTGAATTATTACATTTATAATATATACCATGTTTATAATTATTTAACTATGTATAATTATTTAATCAATATGCGTTTAATTATTGTTACTTTAGGGCCTTTCTCAGCAAATATTTATATATGTGGGTAATTCGATTAAATAATCTGCATATCCTGTAATTCATTTCATTAAAAAAAATTTAATCGATTAACAGCCCTAGTAAAATGTAAAATAAATAATTGAAATACATGAAACAGATCATTAATTTGCAAACCTTTACTCAACTGATGTTTACTATTGATTAATAATATAAAAAAAAAAAACATTAACTATCATTAAACATTAATTAGCTATGAAGGAAATTTGCAAATCATGATATCTTGTTTCTTCTTTTGTTTTTTTTGTTTTTTTGTTTTTTTTACACAATGTCCCAGCTTTTTTGTATTTAAGGCATGTGACAAAAAAATAAACAAAAAATACCAGGAGTAATGTTGGAATTGGATAATTTGACTCGCCTGCTCAGATATGCGCTGTGCTGCCTCTTTAGGGTCATTACACTGCTTTATGACATCACAGATTTCCTGACTGTTCATAATGAAGTTGATGCCATCAGTAGTGAGTGCCAGGAAGGAGTCATGGACATGATGCAACTGAAACAAAGACACTTATATCAACACAACTTATAGGCTTTTATATACAAGCCTACCATAAAAAAAATAAAAAGTTTGTACATGTTTCTGTCTCTCACCGAAATCCTCTTGGTCTCCGGTTCAGCAATGACCCCTGAAGATTTGAGGTCAAAATCACCAATACTGCGTGTCATTGCTAGTCTGCCGTTGACGTGAGGTTGACCCAGACTATTCCATGTTATAAAACCTCCAGTCTTACGTATCCTACATAAATAAAGCAGCCAATCAAATGAACCCTACTCACAATAGCAGTAAAAAAAAAAAAATGTCACGGCATGCCAGGAAAATCCTACCTCTCTTTTTCATCCTTTCTCTCAGGTGTGTGGTCCACGGTGAGTTTGAGGGCTTTGCCTTTCCGGCACATCATGGCCCGGCTATCGCCCACACTGCCCACCACCAGCTCGATCCCGTCCCTAAGCAGGGCCACTGTTGCCGTGGTGCCTGCACTCAACAGAGAGGCTGTAACACACCATAGAGCGAGGCAGAATGGTTAGAGCTCATGATGCTTTGAGAGTCTGTGAAAGAACAGATTGGATACAACACAATACAGAGTTTTGCAATCGTCCTAGCACAATTATCTCTCACACAGAAACTAAACCATCTATTTAGTCCTATTCTGAGACTTTCATGAATATCAAGAACCTACACTACAAAATACTGGGTAAATATATACAGTATGAACTGCTTTGGTGATCAAGCATCAGATAATACTCTGAATGGAAAAGTCCATGTAATATGCAAGCAGGTAGCACTGCATTTTTCAAGGTGTTTTTTTTATCAGCTAATGTACTGAACTGCACCAATTTTGTAACATTACACATCAGAGAAGTAAACACAATTTTTAGGAACAACCTTATGCTTGGACTCATCTCTTTTTTAGTAAATGACATTTCTCATCAGAATTACTTAGTATCGCAAAGGATAAGCCAGGGGTGCTCATTACGTTGACTGGTCGATCGCAAGACAACCACCAGTTGATCTTGTTAACAGGTCAAACGGTAAAGGGAGTAGAGAGAGTAACTACTCAAATAACAAAATTATTTTTATTTCATTTCCCCATTTCGGCTCCCACGCAGGTGGATTTCCGAAACATAGGATGGCAGGAGAAGACTCATATACAGTACTATGCAAAAGTCTTAGGCACATACAGTTGTGCTCAAAAGTTTGCATACCCTGGTAGAAATTGTGAAATTTTGGCATTGATTTTGAAAACAGGACTGATCATGCAAAAAAAAAAAAAAAAAAAAAAAAATGTAAGGATAGTGTTTTATTTAGGATAGTGATCATATGAAGCCATTTATTATCACATAGTTGTTTGGCTCCTTTTTAAATCATAATGATAACAGAAATCACCCAAATGGCCCTGATCAAAAGTTTACATACCCTTGAATGTTTGGCCTCGTTACAGACACACAAGGTGACACACACAGGTTTAAATGGCAATTAAAGGTTAATTTCCCACACCTGTGGCTTTTTAAATTGCAATTAGTGTCTGTGTATAAATAGTCAATGAGTTTGTTAGCTCTCATGTGGATGCACTGAGCAGGCTAGATACTGAGCCATGGGGAGCAGAAAAGAACTGTCAAAAGACCTGCGTAACAAGGTAATGGAACTTTATAAAGATGGAAAAGGATATAAAAAGATATCCAAAGCCTTGAAAATGCTCAGTACTGTTCAGTCACTTATTAAAAAGTGGAAAATTCAGGGATCTCTTGATACCAAGCCAAGGTCAGGTAGACCAAGAAAGATTTCAGCCACAACTGCCAGAAGAATTGTTCGGGATACAAAAAAAACCCCACAGGTAACCTCAGGAGAAATACAGGCTGCTCTGGAAAAAGATGGTGTGGTTGTTTCAAGGAGCACAATACGATGATACTTGAACAAAAATGAGCTGCATGGTCGAGTTGCCAGAAAGAAGCCATTACTGTGCCAATGCCACAAAAAAGCCCGGTTACAATATGCCCGACAACACCTTGGCACGCCTCACAGCTTCTGGCACACTGTAATTTGGAGTGACGAGACCAAAATAGAGCTTTATGGTCACAACCATAAGTGCTATGTTTGGAGAGGGGTCAACAAGGCCTATAGTGAAAAGAATACCATCCCCACTGTGAAGCATGGTGGTGGCTCACTGATGTTTTGGGGGTGTGTGAGCTCTAAAGGCACGGGGAATCTTGTGAAAATTGATGGCAAGATGAATGCAGCATGTTATCAGAAAATATTGGCAGACAATTTGCATTCTTCTGCACAAAAGCTGCGCATGGGACACTCTTGGACTTTCCAGCATGACAATGAGCTTAAGCACAAGGCCAAGTTGATCCTCCAGTGGTTACAGCAGAAAAAGGTGAAGGTTCTGGAGTGGCCATCGCAGTCTCCTGACCTTAATATCATTGAGCCACTCTGGGGAGACCTCAAACGTGCGGTTCATGCAAGATGACCAAAGACTTTGCATGACCTGGAGGCGTTTTGCCAAGACGAATGGGCAGCTATACCACCTGAAAGAATTTGGGGCCTCGTAGACAACTATTACAAACTATTACTGCATGCTGTCATTGATGCTAAAGGGGGCAATACACAGTATTAAGAACTAAGGGTATGCAGACTTTTGAACGGGGGTCATTTAATTTTTTTTTTTTTTTTTTGCCATGTTTTGTTTTATGATTGTGTGTTCTGTTATAACCTACAGTTGAATATGGATCCCATAAGAAATAAAATAAATGTGTTTTGCCTGCTCACTCATGTTTTCTTTAAAAATGGTACATATATTTCCAATTCTCCAAGGGTATGCAAACTTTTGAGCACAACTGTAAGATGCATCACAAAAACATTTGTCTTAAGATGGTTATTTATATCTTCAGCTTTAGTGTGTCAATAGGAAATATAAATGTTAGACTCTCAAACATTGCTTTTGCAAATAGAAAAGATTAGAATAGAAGAACAGGGAGCCCTGCAACAGATGGCATGGTCCCCACAGAGCCTCCCACTGAATATTGAGTCAGTCTGGGATTACAAGAAGAGACAGAAGCAATTGAGACCTAAATAGAAAGAAGAACTGTGGTGAATTCTCCAAGAAGCTTGGAACATCCTATCTGCCAAAAACCAAGAAAAAGGAGAATTGGTGCTGTTTTGAAGGTAAAGGTGTTCACACCTAATATTGATTTAGCTTTTTTATGTTTACTGGACTTTGTATGACGTTAACTGATAAATGAAAAACTATTTATTTCATTATTTTTGAAGACATCCTCACTATGCAACATTTTTCCCAAGTGCCTAAAACTTTTGCACAGTACTGTATATTTATGAGAAAAGCTCTACCTGGTTACAGTTACCATTAGGGGTAGGGTTATAGTTTCTCCGACCAATCAGGTAGCGCTTTCCTGATAAATAATACTGAATCGTCCAATCAGGTATCGCTTTCCTCGTGAATGTAAATTACTCTTCCCCTGCCATCCTACGTTTCAAAAACTCTCACTCTCTGACAGACGGCTTCTTTTTGTGTGAACGCTCACGTAATGCGGACACGCGCCTGTATGATGGTCATACACATGCCAAAATACTGGATCTGTGCATTTGGACTTGCAGTGCACTGCAGCCTGAGAGACCTGCCACTGTCTCTGTCATTAATATTAACAACAATAACAAGAAAACAAGAAAACCAGCCACTGCTCTTGGCTGGTTAACTTTAATAGCTATAAAACAATTATTAATGTATTATAATCATACAGTGAAGATATGTAATCCACAAGAATGTAAGAATGTTTACTTGAATACCTGATACTGCTGTTAGAAATTTTAAGCACTGTTTTCTTAATTTGTTTCTTTGTTCTAATTGTATTACTGACTGTTTCCTTGTATTGAATAATTACCTGAGAACTTGAAACAATGTTTACCCAATTAACAAATTAGTTAGTATTAGTTTTTGCATCAAGAATAATCAGATTTCACTGCTATTGGTTCCGACTGCTGAAATGTTGGTATTGTGACAACAACACAATCTATATTTAAATTAAGCGTGGTAGATCTTACTGTAATAGGATTATGAAAAAGTAGATCTTAAGCCATAAAAGTGTGAGCACCCCTGGGATAAGCTATTTCCTTTGGGACAATAAAAATAGGCCTATGTTATTCATACATTCAAAACAAGCTCTGAACAACTTATCAATCATAATTTCCAGCAGCCAACACAGAAGGCAGAGCACAGTAAAGGAAGGATAAGATAGAGAAAGGGAGAGAAAGGTGAAGAACCTTCCAGAAGTCCACGCAAGGACCCGCTGGAGCAATCTAGCCTTCCGGCCTCCATAAAGGTACCGCAGAGCTGCAGCTCTTATAGGGGGGGTTAGCTGGGTCCTCGGCTGTTGTAGATATAACACGCACACACACAGGGCAAGATTGGACATGTCACGCAGCAGGCCACACTAGCGGGCCGCAAACTTCATGAATAAGATGAACCTGACTTAATCTTACATGTACTATAATAATAGCTATAATAACAGCCACAAAAAAAAAACATTGTCAATATTTACTCACCCTAATGTCACTCCAAACCCAGATAACTTTCTTCTGTGGAACACAAAAGGTACATTTTTGAGAAGTCTTAACAGGGTTTGTTTGCCATAAAATGACAGCGAGTGGTGACTCAAAAAAAGAACAAAGACACCATAAAGCCCAGTATAAGGAATCAATACAACTCAATGCACTATATTCCAAATCTTCTGAGGTGATATGATCAATTTGTACAATGAACAGAAGGAAATTTAAGTTGTTAATCACTCTCAAATCATACTGAATCATTAAAGGGATAGTTCACCCAAAAATTAAATTTCTCTAATCATTTACTCACCCTTATGCCATCCCAGATGTGTATGACTTTCTTTCTTCAGCAGAACACCAACAAAGATTTTTAGAAGAAAATCTCAGCTCTGTTGGTCCAAACAATGCAAGTCAACAGGGTCCAAAACTTTGAAGCTCAAAAATACACATAAAGGCAGCATAAAAGTAATCCAATCAAATCCAGTGGTTAATCCATGTATTCAGAAGTGTTATGGTAGGCGTGGGTTTGAAACAGCTCAACATTTAGGTGCTTTATTTACTGCAAATTGTCCTCCCTGCCCAGTAGGTGGCGATATGCACAAAGGATGCTAATCGCCAAAAACAAAAGAACTCTTAGAAGTGAAGAGTGCTTAGGAGGGCTGTGTGAAAGTGGAGATAAAGTGGAGATATTTATAAAAAAGGGCTTAAATATTTATCTGTTTCTCACCCACACCTATCATATTGCTTCTGAAGACATGGATTTAACCACTACAGTCGTATGGATTACTTTTATGCTCCCTTTGTGTGCTTTTTTGAGCTTCACAGTTTTGGACCCTGTTGACTTGCATTGTATGGACCAACAGAGCTGAGATATTCTTTTAAAAATCTTTTGTGTTCTGCAGAAGAAATTCATACACATCTTGGATGGCATGAGGGTGAGTAAATCGTGAGAGAATTTTCATTTTTGGGTGAAGTATCCCTTTAATAACATGAAGTCAAGTTTGATGTTATCGATGCAGTCACCATATTGAGTTTGTTAATGTTTTGATTTAATAGTGAATAGACTTAAATTTAGTTCTGTTCATCACATAAAGTTATCGTATGGCTTCAAAAGACTTGCAATATAAAGCATAAATCGTATTGATTACTTTTACTAGGGTTTAATCTTTTTTTTTTCTTTTCACACTTGACAGACTAGAGTCACTATTCATCTGCATTACACGGCAAGTAAACCCTGTGAAAATTCCCCTTTTACATTCCACAAAAGAAAGTAAGTGATGGATTTGGAGCGTCACACAGGTGAATAAACAATGAAGGAATGTTCATTTTTGAATTTCTCTTTTAACATAGTGAATCTAACAAAAGCTATTTTTATGTTAATGCTATACACATGCAAGTTAGTGCTACCTGTATGTTGGGATAGACGCAATTTACAGAGCCAAAGAAAATTCTGTGAACCATCACAAAAAAAAGATTACACATGACTTCTCTGTTAAGACCTCATTGGTTTATTTTATTTATAAAATGCTCACAAACATTCCCTTGGCTCTTTTACATGTATACCTGAAGCATCAAAGCAATACTTGTGAAGCTAGATACTTAGCTACTGAAACTTCATTCATATAGGGGTGGGTATTGTTACAGATTTCCAGATTCCATTCGATTCCGATTCACAAGCTCTTGATTTGATTCGAATCCAATTTTTTCATCATTTTGGTCACATATATTTTTTTTTTTAATGAACAAATAAATGTATTCAATCAATAAATAAGATATTATATTTCATATTTTTGTTACATATTTATTGTTAAATTGCATAATTTTTACGATTTACAAGTATACATTGATTTGTTGAACACGTGCTAAAACCAGTATGGTCTCTTTAACAAAAAAACGGCATTTCTGTAAACAACGCCTTTAAATGAGCGCATGTTAACGAGAGAGGACTCAAATGGCTTTACCTCAACTGTGCGATGCATGATTAGAATTAAATGTTTTTTTTGTAGTTGTTTTTGATCAACAACTGCCTGTAAAGTACAGAAAGGGTATTAAAAGAGACATTATTCAATGATAAATTAGTTGCGTGGATCTCGTCTTGGACACACATTACACAGAACAGCTTTTACTCTAAACACGCTGTGAAAGGATCTCGCTACTGAACACTTCACAACTGAACTACAAAATTACTGGTGAGTGAAATGTAAACATTTACCAGCCAGTTGCCAAATATATTCACTTTAGTCGCATAGTGCGAAATTTGGTTGCAAATGCGAGTGATTTCCTCTCATTGTAGTGGAGGGTTGCGTATTGAGTGAAAGATATTGGGATTTAAGAATCGATATCGAGATTTTTCAAATGAAGATTGCGATTAATCGGAAAAACTTTATTTTTACCCACCCCTACATTCATATAACATGCATGCTTTAAAAAATAAAGCAATGAAATGGGACCTACCATCTGGAATAAAGTGTAGATGCCTCGCTAATGCTTTGTCCACCTCAAGAAATGCTTTGGTTAAAACTAATTCCAAGTTATCCTCTTCCTCCACAATGTCTCTGAAACATTCACCAAATTTGATTCAAACAGTTAGTTACTCATTCCATGCACATAAACACCATGTGTGCTTACACTTAGACCCATAATCATTTAAATAGATTAAGAAGCACAGTGTTTATCTACTGGAAAGCATTCCAAGAATTATCCTCATGTTATTAAACAGCATTCTAGTACGTGAGCAATGTCATGACCAAGCTGTCACACCACTTGCATAATGCACATTGTTTGGGGTTTTAAAAAAAAAAAAAACAACAACCCTAACACTTACTTAATATGCTTTTCCATGTTCTTGTGACAGAATTCAGCAGCCTCTGCCCCCCCATGCCCGTCAAACACAGCAAAATACATGATGTTCTCGGTCATCTGCGATAGCCGGTAACGGTCTTCGTTCTCTTTCCGCTGGCCAATCTGAGAAGCGCATCCCACTTTAGACAGGCTAACTTTGGGGATGGGCTTTCCATAGCGGATACTTGACGGAAGCAAAATAGGCTCATCGATGCGGTTGTCCCAGATTCCAAAAGAGTCCCAGGTAGTCGGACGCCCACTGCTGTCCGGATCAAAGCGAGAGTTGCTGGATCGGGGAGACGATGGAGTGTGCAGAGCCCGTCTCGTGTCTTCCTGATGAGTGCTGGTCAGTCCAAGAGCAGCCCTGCAGCAGACACGGGAACCACCGAGTGTGGCATATCGCACGAGAAGAGCCACTGACATACTCAGCGGCCGGACACTCCACTAATGAGATGGGCCAAAACTGTCTGAAACGAATGCCCACGAAATGCACTTTCAAAAAGTCAAACTTCTGTGTAGAAGGCAGGCGAGCAGGTCTCAGCAGGTATGCAGTCTTGACCAGGAGTTGTCTGAAACACAGCAAGGAAATGAGTGAATGAATGACTTGACCGGAGGGTTGTTACCGCCTAAACATATAGACTGATCCAAAAGTACACAAACAGTGACATGAAGCACATACCTTTGGCTGTGTCTCAACCTAGTGAGCTGCCAACCTTGACAGCATTGCATCACTGTGTTCACTGCCCCTCCCACTCATTTACTGTTAACGTACTTATGAATAAAATAATGACCAAAAATGTTATCTAGGTAGGCAGCTCACAAGGTTTTAAGACAGTTGTTGTTTACACATCAAACATCGTGTTCACTGGCCCTCCCACTGTAGTCATTTAGTATACAGTTGAAGTCAGAAGTTTACATACACATTAACCAAATGCATTTAAACTCAGTTTTTCACAATTCCTGACATTTAATTGTACAAAACATTCCCTGTTTTAGGTCAGTTAGGATCATTATTTTAAGAATGTGAAATGTCAGAATAATAGTAGAGAGAATGATTTATTTCAGCTTTTATTTCTTTCATCGCATTCCCATTGGATCAGAAGTTTACATACACTTTGTTAGTATTTGGTAGCATTGTCTTTAAATTGTTTAACTTGGGTCAAATGTTTTGGGTAGCCTTACACAAGCTTCTCACAATAGGTTGCTGGAATTTTGTCCCATTCCTCCAGACAGAACTGGTGTAATTGAGTCAGGTTTTTGTAGACCTCCTTGCTCGCACATGCTTTTTCAGTTCTGCCCACAAATCAGATTGAGGTCAGGGCTTTGTGATGACCACTCCAATACCTTGACTTTGTTGTCCTTAAGCCATTTTGACACAACTTTGGAGGTGTGCTTGGGGTCATTGTCCATTTGGAAGACCCATTTGTGACCGAGCTTTAACTTCCTTGGTAATGTCTTGAGATGTTGCTTCAATATATCCACATAATTTTCCTTCCTCATGATGCCATCTATTTTGTGAAGTGCACCAGTCCCTCCTGCAGCAAAACCCCCCCCCACAACATTATGCTGTCACCCCCATGCTTCACGTTTGGGATGGTGATCTTTAGCTTGCAAGCCTCACCCTTTTTCCTCCAAACATAACGATGGTCATTATGGCCAAACAGTTCAATTTTTGTTTCATCAGACCAGAGGACATTTCTCCAAAAAGTAAGATCATTGTCCCAGTGTGCACTTGCAAACTGTAGTCTGGCTTTTTTATGCCGGTTTTGGTGCAGTAGCTTCTTCCTTGCTGAGCAGCCTTTCAGGTTATGTCGATATAGGACTCGTTTTACTGTGGATATAGATACTTGTCTACCTGTTTCCTCCAGCATCTTCACAAGGTCTTTTGCTGTTGTTCTGGGATTAATTTGCACTTTTTGCACCAAACTGCATTCATCTCTAGGAGACAGAATGCATCTCCTTCCTGAGCGGTATGATGGCTGTGTGGTCCCATGGTGTTTATATTTGCATACTATTGTTTGTACAGATGAACGTGGTACCTTCAGGTGTTTGGAAATTGCTCCCAAGAATGAACCAGACTTCACAATTGTTTTTCTGAGGTCTTGGCTGATTTCTTTTGATTTTCCCATGATATCAAGCAAAGAGGCACTGAGTTTGAAGGTAGGCCTTAAAATACATCCACAGGTACACCTCCAATTCAGTACACCTCCTATCAGAAGCTAGTTGGCTAATTGTCTAAAGGCTTGACATCATTTTCTAGAATTTTCCAAGCTGCTTAAAGGCACAGTTAACTTAGTGTATGTAAACTTCTGACCCACTGGAATTGTGATATAGTCAATTAAAAGTGAAACAATCTGTCTGTAAACAACTGTTGGAAAAATTACTTGTGTCATGCACAAAGTGGATGTCCTAAACGACTTGCTAAAACTATAGTTTGCTAATATGAAATCTGTGGAGTGGTTAAAACATGAGTTTTAATGACTTCAACATAACCTTCAGTCACATTACACACATGCCCCACCCCCTTTTTAATTCATCCTACATTTAACATGTTTCATAAACATAGCCCGTGTAGACAAAACCATTGCAATTATTTGTAAGAGGAATAACCCAAATTAAAGACACTTAAATTCATTGTAAATAAGTTACGAATGAACAAACGGAAGAAATACACATGATGCAACACGGAGCTTATATAACAGCATGGTAGCTATACCATAAAACAGCTTGTTATTAAAACGTTTGGACAACCCTGATAATGCAACATGCATACAACAAATTTAAACTGTATGAGGAAGGGTTTAAAGATTGAATATATGGATTACTACTAAAATATCAACATAAATCCTCGAGTGGTTTCTTGCAAACATTGACACAGCCGCTACAGAAAAGAACGAATGTTATGAAAGCAGTCACCTTTTTTATTTTCACCTACCTTTAATGTATCCTATAGCAATTAACGTGATTAATGTTTGCAACGTAACAGTAAACAGTCGGTGGTTTTTTCTCAGTGTCAGTTCGGTTGAGCAGCACATCAACTCACCGACCGCCTCTGAAGAAAAATACCAGTCATCCAATCAGATCGCTCCGTTTCGCCGGTGGGGGTTCAGTCAGCTGATTGGCCACATTCGAGTGATTGACATCGATTTAAACCAATGGGCGGTGGGAAAGACCTAGGAGTGCGGTGTCTCGGACCAAAAGCTGCTTAAAGGGTTCACCCCCAAAAATGAAAACAACAAAGATTTTTAGAAGATTATTTCAACTCTGTAGGTCCTCACAATGCAAGTGAATTGTGACCAGAACCCAGAAGGTCCAAAAAGGACCACTCCAGTGGTTAAATCCATGTATTCAGAAGCGATATGATAGGTGAGGGTGAGAAACAGATAAATATTTAAATATATACACTGGCGGCCAAAAGTTTGGAATAATGTACAGATTTTGCTCTTATGGAAAGAAATTGGTACTTTTATTCATCAAAGTGGCATTCAACACAGCACAACGTATAGTCAGGACGTTAATAACATGAAAAATTACTATTACAATTTGAAAAAAATGTTCAGAACTTCTTAAACTACTTCAAAGAGTTCTCATCAAAAAATCCTCCACGTGCAGCAATGACAGCTTTGGAGATCCTTGTTATTCTTGCTGTCAGTTTGTCCAGATACTCAGGTGACATTTCACCCCACACTTCCTGTAGCACTTGCCATAGATGTGACTTGTGTCTTGTCGGGCACTTCTCACACACCTTACAGTCTAGCTGATCCCACAAAATCTCAATGGGGTTAAGATCCATAACACTCTTTTCCAATTATCTGTTGTCCAATGTCTGTGTTTCTTTGCCCACTCTAACCTTTTCTTTTTGTTTTTCTGTTTCAAAAGTGGCTTTATCTTTGCAATTCTTCCCATAAGGCCTGCACCCCTGAGTCTTCTCTTTACTGTTGTACATGAAACTGGTGTTGAGCAGGTAGAATTCAATGAAGCTGTCAGCTGAGGACATGTGAGGTGTCTATTTCTCAAACTAGAGACTAGAGAATGTACTTAACCTCTTGTTTAGTTGTACATCTGGCCTTCCACATCTCTTTCTGTCCTTGTTAGAGTCAGTTGTTCTTTGTCTTTGAAGACTGTAGTGTACACCTTTGTATGAAATCTTCAGTTTTTTTTTTTTGCAATTTCATGCATTGTATAGCCTTCATTCCTCAAAACAATGATTGACTGATGAGTTTCTAGAGAAAGCTGTTTCTTTTTTGCCATTTTTGACCTAATATTGACCTTAAGACATGCCAGTCTATTGCATACTGTGGCAACTCAAAAACAAACTCAAAAACAATGTTAAGCTTCATTTAATGAACCAAATAGCTTTCAACTGTGTTTGATATAATGGCAAGTGATTTTCTAGTACCAAATTAACAATTTAGCATGATTATTCAAGGATAAGGTGTTAGAGTGATGGCTGCTGGAAATGGGGCCTATCTAGATTTGATTAAAAATGACTTTTTTCAAATAGTGACGGTGCTGTTTTTTACATCAGTAATGTCCTGACTATACTTTGTGATCAGCTGAATGCCACTTTGGTGAATTAAAGTACCAATTTCCTTCCGAAACAGCAAAATCTGTACATTATTCCAAATTTTTGGCTGCCAGTGTGTGTGTATATATATATATATATATATATATATATATATATATATATATATATATATATATATATATATATATATATATATATATATTATTATTATTATTATTATTATTATTATTATTATTTTACTATAAATCTCCACCTTTGACAAGCTCCAACCAGGAGGTGGTTAAATGTGAAAGTGAAAGTGGAGATTTACAGAAAAAGAACTTCAGTATTGATCTGTTTCTCACTCACACCTATTATTTCACTTCAGAAGACATGGATTTAACCACCATAGTCTTATGGATTATTTTTATGCTGCCTTCATGTCCATTTTGGACCTTCTGAGTTCTGTTTCACTATTCACTTGCATTGTAAGGAGCAACAGAGCTGAGATATTCTTTTAAAAATCTTTGTTTGTGTTCTGCAGAATAAAGAAAGTCATACACATCTGGGATGGCATAAGGGTGAGTAAATGATGAGAGAATTTTAATTCTTGTGCAAACTATTCCTTTAAGATGTAGCTCTTTCCCTTTCAGAGGGTCAGGTGTTTGTCTGGGGTAAGAACTCTAGTGGTCAGCTAGGTTTAAGGAAGGAAAAACGCAGAAGCTTGTCACCTCAACCGCTCAAATCTCTGCGTGGGATTCCATTGGTTCAGATCAGCGCTGGAGGAGACCACAGCATCACCTTGTCCCTCTCAGGGGCTGTGTTTGGCTGGAGGTGAAACAATGCTGGACAACCTGGCCTGGGAGACACAACTAGTATTTATTTATAGTTGTCTTGTTCTGAATGAAGAACATAACCAACAACACCAAATTACAAGAAGATCTTAACTGGCATGTTGGTAGAAATACAAGCAGTGATGATGCTGAAATCCTTCTTACAGATAGATACACTCCAACTTGCGTTAAAAGCTTGAACAAGAAGAAAAACGTCTTCATCACATGTGGGGAAGAGCATGCTGCCATTCTGACAAAGGTTAAGTTGAAATCAGAAATGTATAAATATTTGGAGCAGATTAGTATTCTTAAATGAACATTTACATTCCATTTTGTGTTGTTTTTTTCTTCCTAGGGTGGCTTTGTGTTCACGTGTGGATCAGGCAGCTTTGGGCAGCTTGGACACAATTCACTAAGGATCACCCTCGACTCGTAGCTGAACTCATGGGGTCAAAGGTGTCTCAGATCGCATGTGGATGATATAATAAATCAGAGATACATTTAACACAATTCTTGCAAAAGACGTGTTTACACATTTAATTAAAGGCCTGTTTACATGTTTAATTACTTTTCAAAGAGTTATAAATATAAAAATAGATCCTTCTGTAAATATATATGAATTCAAAATTAACATTATTTGTATATTGTATAACTAATATATTTAATTCATTAATTAATTCATTATTTTGTTTATAAAATACCACTGATTACACCAAAACATTAAATAATACTGTAACAGTTCTTGGTTCGTTTCGACTTTCAGGTCAGTGATATTAATTCAGTAACTTCTCAGACTGAAGTATTTTGATTCACTAAAAAGAACCGTTCATAAGAGTCATTTGTTTGGGAATCGGACTACATTGGTCGCACTGTGTGTTTCACGCTGTTGATTCAAAAGAACAGTATAGATTTTTAAAAATAATCTATAATGATTTTTTTTCTCTGGCTCTGATTGTCCATGAAAAAAACGTTTCATTATATGTTGGATATAAAGTCTCAAACAGGCTGATCACTCTGTGAATTCAGCGAAAGGAGGTCGAAAGATGTACTGCTGAAATCGGTCTGTGCTTACCGAAATTCAAAACCAATGCCCCAGTGGCTAAAGTAAGTGTTGTTGAGGTGAAATGTGCGAGGGGGACATTATTTTACATTATACATGAGTCTGGTCATTCTTTGGCTAAACTATAGTGTATAATTCACTGTTGTCCCAGGCAAACAGTTTCCTGTGGTCTTTTTATTCATACATAATAACACGAATCAGACTGATCTTGTATCACATTGAAGGGGTTTATTTAACAATAAGAATTATTTTCTGGTTGCCTTTTTGAGTTTTTGGCAGTGATAACATACGTACCCTTCTACATGTAGAGCACTAAGTGGTGCAAGGTCTGCTTCCGTCTCTGAGTGTCAATGACTCTGACAATGTAGAGGCTCTGAGAATTTACCATATCCTGCCTGAATTCACCAGAGTCCTCCAGAAACTAAACCAAGGAGCTGATCTTGCTATTTACCTGGCTGGTGCCATTCTAAAACGGGATCCTTGCTCACGTGATGCTTTGGGTGGCAATCAATATTCTAAATTACTCATTTGAACTTTGTCAGTCTTCACATAAACAATGTCACAGATGCTCATTATGTGTTAAAATGTCCAACAGAGAGACTCTGGACTAAAATGCCATATTCATACTTTAGGATGCTCGTGAAGACTTTACATTCAGAGTATGCAAGGCTTCTAATGCAAATGGCATTACAAATATGCAGTGACTGGGATTCCCTGATAACCCTTCTTAATGTCCTGAAGCGATTGTTTTGGGGAATTCAGCTCAACTTGACCTAGTTACAGCTCTATAAGGAGAATTATGCTTATTGTATTTTTCACTGATGCAGGTTAACATGCAAAGGAAAAACACATTAATGGAAAGTCAATTTTACATCAATGAAATCGGCTACACGCTGTTGACTGTCAGACCATTATTGTGTTGCCACTATAACGCTATGGTAATCTTTATTATATATTTTAGATACTTCTTCGAATTTTGCACTGAAATAGATCAGTTTTTTTCAATGTACATACTGTCAAACCAATATATGTCCAAAAGTGAGTGCTACCTTTGTTTTTTCAGGAACATATTGAAATAATGGTGCTTTTTTCCTGCTTTGCGGCTGACACTGAAACCAAATGGAGAATGTTTGACGTAAATCTTACAGTACAGTCTTACAATGTTGTTTTTTGTATATCACCCTAATTGAAGTTTCAATAATACCTACTGTAATTATGTGATAATTCACAACTGGTTTGGTTTAACGTATGTTCTGCTATCTGTCTGTCTGTCTGTCTGTCTGTCTGTCCATCCATCCGTCCATCCGTCCGACTATCTATCTATCTATCTATCTATCTATCTATCTGTCTGTCTATCTGTCTGTCTGTCTGTCTGTCTATCCATTGATCTATCTATCTACCTATCTGTTTGTCTGTCTGTCTGTCTATCCATTGATTTACCTATCTATCTATCTATCTATTTATCTATCTATCTATCTATATGTCTGTCTGTCTATCCATTGATCGATCTATCTATCTATCTATCTATCTATCTATCTATCTATCTATCTGTCTGTCTGTCTGTCTGTCTATCTATCCATTGATCGATCTGTCTATCTATCGATCTATCTATCTATCTATCTATCTGTCTGTCTGTCTGTCTGTCTGTCTATCCATTGATCGATCTATCTATCTATCTATCTATCTATCTATCTGTCTGTCTGTCTGTCTGTCTGTCTATCCATTGATCTATCTATCTGTCTATCTGTCTATCTATCTATCTATCTATCTGTCTGTCTGTCTGTCTGTCTGTCTGTCTGTCTATCCATTGATTGATCTATCTATCTATCTATTGATCGATCTATCTATCTATCTATCTATCTATCTATCTGTCTGTCTGTCTGTCTGTCTGTATGTCTATCCATTGATCGATCTATCTGTCTGTCTATCTTATCTATCTATCTATCTATCTATCTATCTATCTGTCTGTCTATCTATCTATCTATCTATCTATCTATCTATCTATCTGTCTGTCTGTCTGTCTGTCTGTCTATCCATTGATCGATCGATCTATCTATCTATCTATCTATCTATCTATCTATCTGTCTATCTATCTGTCTGTCTGTCTGTCTGTCTGTCTATCCATTGATCTATCTATCTATCTATCTATCTGTCTATCTATCTATCTATCTATCTATCTGTCTGTCTGTCTGTCTGTCTGTCTGTCTATCCATTGATTGATCTATCTATCTATCTATTGATCTATCTATCTATCTATCTATCTATCTATCTATCTATCTATCTATCTATCTATCTATCTGTCTGTCTGTCTGTCTGTCTGTATGTCTATCCATTGATCGATCTATCTGTCTGTCTGTCTATCTATCTATCTATCTATCTATCTATCTATCTATCTATCTATCTATCTATCTGTCTGTCTGTCTATCTATCCATTGATTGATCTATCTATCTATCTATCTATCGACTGATCTATCTATCTATCTATCTATCTATCTATCTATCTGTCTGTCTGTCTCTCTATCCATTGATCGATCTATCTGTCTGTCTATCTATCTATCTATCTATCTATCTGTCTGTCTGTCTGTCTGTCTGTCTGTCTATCTATCAATCTGATCTATCTATCTATCTATCTATCTGTCTGTCTGTCTGTCTGTCTATCTATCCATTGATTGATCTATCTGTCTATCTATCTATCTATCTATCTATCTATCTATCTATCTATCTATCTGTCTGTCTATCCATTGATCGATCTATCTGTCTGTCTGTCTGTCTGTCTATCTATCTATCTATCTATCTATCTATCTATCTATCTGTCTGTCTGTCTGTCTGTCTGTCTGTCTATCCATTGATTGATCTATCTATCTATCTATCTATCTATTTATCTAACATATAAATGATTGCCTACCGAGTCTATTCTTTAATGGCTAAATTGACCATGTTTAAAAATACCTTTTAAAACACTGTAGGTTGCAAAAATGCATTTCAAAGCAGGTTTATCTCTCAAGCCATGTTATATAAATATTTTAAAATCCCAAATTAGGAGTTTGAAAAATATTCTCGAGGAGGACGAGGAAGTGGTGGATGAGCTCTTTTTGGATTTCACAGTAATATAGTTTTCACGTTTCGCTCATCTTCTTTTTTTAGAGCGTAAATAGCTACTGTATGGATACTTACATTACATGGTTGCATTATGTATCTCTTTCATGTCAAAGGGTAAGAGCTCATTCCAAACGGAAGTCACATTCCAGTGACAAAAAAATTAACAGGTAGCCACTTAAAAGCTTTTCATTATTGCCACAATTGTTCTCTTAATATAAGAATCTATTAATGCATTATGCATTTATTGTATTTCAGAAAACACATTGCTTGGTCTTTTTTAATTTTGGTTTTTAGAATAACATGCAATGGATTAGAACAAAAATGTTCAACATCTAAACAACAAATTATGTTTTCCTAATGCGTCAGATCTTATCTGCACCTTTATAGAATGTCATAGTATTGGCTTATATCTACACTCTATTCATTTTTGTTTAGTTCTCATGTATAGGACGGACCGTGTTCCTGCTGGAGGTCTTTCAAAGCTGGCACTGAAGATTGTGCAGTTGAACCTTCCTGAGCCAGATGACTGTTTCCCAGAAGCCCAGACCCATTTTGGCATATTACATCTCCCCAAATACAGCAACATCGACACACTTCGCAACAAGCTAATGCATGCTATCCACTTCTGTGAGGTTTTTGGACAGGGGTGAAACATTTTGCTTCTTGTTGTCACAATATTTGTATAGATTTATGAAGACCTAATTATGATAACATAAAGACTGAAGATACTTAGACAAAATGCAAGTGCAGGCTAGATATTCTCTTTTATGCTAGTGTTTTTTTATTAAATTTTTTTTTTTTTTTTTTTTTTTTAGCATTTACCAAGGGCCCTTATTATATCACCTCATATTTGTCATTGCTCCTATACAGTAGGAATGTTTTCAGTACTCGCATGTCTTAACTGTTCCCCTCTGTAAATCGGGGGTCATATGCGATGTATTGATAAACTGTATATTTCTCAAATAAACACTCCAAAGGTGAGGTCACATGGCTGTTTTACCCTCTCTCCCCCACAAGACCAGTTTGAGTAAAAGAGGCAAGTGAACCATGATGGGCGTCTAAAGGGGGGCATTGCCATCTGTGTCAAAAGTATTTGGATTTGTTGACAGATTTTGCACTATAACTATTGCCACCAGCCTATATCTCACTATGAACCCTCTGTGTGGGGTAAAAGGCCCTCTTGCCTGAAAAAAAGCAATTTTCCTTCATGTGCGCCTTTAGCCCTGTTGTACCCCTGACAATAGTTATTATCATGTGGAGTAAGCTAATAATTGTGTTATAATACATGTTGTAACCTAATGTAATAATACATTGCTATTATTATTATTATTATTATGTAATATTAATGCACTATTTGAAAACAGGTCAAACAGGTTTCTGTTTCGTTTCCGATTCAACTTTATAAGAGGAAAGATCCTCACTCCGGTCAATTTACAGTAGCTAACAATCCATTCACGTGCGCATTAACACTAATTCGTATATCACTCACTAGTAAATATAACAGTAAGACCTAAAATCACTGTAAATGTTTTATGCAATACTTTCGTTTTGTGGGAAAGCGGAAAAGTTTCGTTTAGGCGGAAATGCAAACAGTTTCACTCGCTTTCCTTTTAATGTGAGAGACTGATACAGACAGTAAAACTGCTGGAGTTTGCCGGTTGCATCGCCTGTTAAGATGTTGTGTTATTGGGGCGCGCAGGTCAGAGAGGGTCTCGGTTTGTTACAGCCCGACAATGTCAAACATGCGGATTGTGGTGGAATACGCTTCATGTGTCCAAAATCTGAAATACAGGACATGTCAGCAGGAAAGAGCTTTATTGGATTCATCCGGGATGGGAAGGTCTCTGTCCTGAGATTAAGCGCTGAAGACAGTGGTCATGATGACAGACTAGGTATGATAAAAAAAAAATTTTTTAACACTTTATTTCATTATTAGCATTAAAAGCATCCTTATGTTATATTATAGCCTAATATTTTGACTTGTCCCTCCTTTTCTTTCAAAATAGCAAAAATCGTGGTTACAGTGAGACACTTACAATGGAAGTGAATGGGGCCAAATTTTGGAGAGTTTTAAGACAGAAATGTGAAAGCTTATTATTTTATAATAGTACTAACATGAATACTTCTATTCTGTTGTGTATTATTTGAGCTGTAAAGTTGACCACGTTTTTATGATTGTTTTAGAGTTTACAGTGTTTCGTTGTCATGCCAACGAAGTTGCAAAATTGGACATAACTTTAAGCAATTTTAGTCCTTTTATTTGTATAGCGCTTTTCACAACACACATTGTTTCAAAGCAGCTTTAACAGAAAATAAAGCTATATTTTCTATACAATCTTAATCTATAAATCATTGTGTAGTTTGATTAAATATGACTGTAAATTGTGTATGAAAATTAATAAATAAGTAAATAATAATTGTGTTTATAACCCCAGTGAGCAAGCCAAAGGCAACTGTGGCAAGGAACACAAAACTCCAGAAGATGTTGGTTAATGGAGAAAAATAACCTTGGGAGAAACCAGGCTCACTGTGGGGGCCAGTTCCCCTCTGGCTAACATCATGAATATAATACCAATATTACTTATGTTTAGTGCAAGTCATGGTTTTAAATGAGCAAACCATGTAAGTGTTAAGGGCCAGTGTTTAAACAACAAGATTTTGTACGAACTGTAAGATTAATGACTTTGAAGTTCATCCTGGAATAACTGCAGAAGTTCACATAGATGCATTGTCTTTGTTAGTTAGCTGATGAAGGCTTTTGTTAGAAAATAATTGAAAGTCTATGTATTCTTTTCAAAAGTGTAGTCCATTATTAAACCAAGGTGATGCAGGCAGAGATAAGTGAGGTGCATCGCAGTTCAACTGGCAGGTAATTTCGTTGAGGTTCGTGAGGTCCATCCTAAATCCAAGGTTCAGGCAGTGGCACATGAAGTATCCCATGTCTCACGATTGGAGTTGGCATCAATTCATCCTCTGTGAAGTCCATCGTAGTAGACTGAAGTGATGTCTGGCTGGCACCGGCTGCATTTAGTCAGCATCACTCAACGACACAGTGGAGTCCGACACCAAGTAGGAACAGAGCTGGATCTGGCCAGCTCTGGTAATATGAATCCAGAGGTGGAGACAGGGAAACAAACAGAATAATATTACCGTTGATGCCAATCAATTTATTGCAGAGTTATAGAATATGAGAAGTGTTTCCGGTTCCAGCAGACTCAACTAATGTGCATAACTATGAGTTGATGGATAGATTAGGTGTATGCCTGGCTAAATAGATGAGTCTTTAGTCTAGACTTAGTCTAGTGAGTGTGTCTGTGTCCCAAACAGAGTTAGGAAGAGTATTCCGTAGATTAGGAGATAAACTGGAAAAGGATCTACCTCTGTGTGAGGATTTTGATATTCTAGGAACTATTAACAGGACAGAATTTTACAATTGTAATGAACGTTATGGAATATAGTGTGGCAGAAGGTCACTTAAGTACTGCGGAGCTAGACCATTCAAAGCTTTGTACGTAGCTGAAATGAATACGAAATTTAACAGGTAGCCAATGTAGGGACAATAAAATGGGGCTAATATGATCATCTTTCTTGGTTCTAGTTAGCACTCTAGCTGCTGCATTTTATCACACTAAAATCATGTTAACATGCATATTGTTTAAGTCTTGTGGCTATACGTTTGAAAATGTGAGTATTTTAATGTTTACCTATTGGTCCCATTCACTTCCATTGTAATTGCCTCACTGTAACCCAGATTTAAATAAAAGGAGGGACAAATCGAAAATAAATGTTTGTGGTAACTGCATTATGCCAGAAGTGCTGTCATTTGAGCTTAACTTGTATTGAACCTGGAATGTTCCTTTAACTAATGTTAACATTTTGTAAAGTGTTACTGTAACTGCAGCTGAAATCAAAGAAGCCTACCTGATCAAAATATTTTATTTACTCCAGAACAATTACAGATAAAGAATGATAAAATGAGATCAATTGTCTGTGGGGGAGCTGGTGCAGTCCTTCTTGCTTATGGAGGAAAAGTTCTTATTATGGACAAATCTACGATGTGCACGTATGTGACTGGATGCATAACACTAATTCCAGTGGCATTACTGAGATTAACTAGCAGTTGGCCTACATCCGCAATATCCATACAATTACAAATGTCTGTGGTGTTGTCTATAAACTATTAAATTATTTGACAACTGAAAATGTGATGTTTTGTCCCTGTAGTCCTCTCAAAGGCCTTGACAACAGGCAGGTGATTCAGATCGCATGTGGAGACCAGCATTCAATGGCACTAACTGATGGTACTCACCACCATTCAACCAGCAGCAGATGAATAGAAAATTGCTGCCATTTTGTTTTGGCTGCTTTAGATTGACTTGAATTGATAAAAATGATGCATTTGCCAGAGTAGATGTGCAGAGTTGTTCCTCTTCTCCTCTCAGATGGTCAGTTGTTTGTATGGGGTGAGAACTCTCACGGTCAGCTGGGTTTGAAGGAAGGACGATCTGGCTCTCTGACTGCTCAACACATTCAGAGTCTGAGTGGGATTCCTCTGGTTCAGATCAGCGCTGGAGGAGACCACAGTTTTGCCTTGTCTCTCTCTGGAGTTGTGTTTGGCTGGGGGAAGAACAACGCTGGACAGCTGGGCCTAGGAGACACCAAAGGTCTTTTTCTTTGACAATGTGTTAAGATTATACACGTGACATGGAATACTTGACATTTGTGGCCTGATCTTATCATAGCATCATAAACATTAACCAATCTGTCACCACACTTTTGTGATTAGTTAAATACAATGTCAGTGCATGAATGTGATGTATTTGGAAGTAATGAACTTACTGTATTGCCATCACAGACAGACACGTCCCAACAGATGTAAGCAGCCTGACCCGGAAGAAAACTGTGTTCATCTCATGTGGTGGGGAACACACTGCGACTTTATCAAAGGTATCATGACAATTATTGTACATACTACATTTACCATTCAAGCAACATTATACGTTTGTTCAGCACAATTGCGAGTGTGATATTGCTTTTATTCAACAGTTCAAAAAGCAAGTAAATAACACTGAATAATGTACGTTTCAGACAAAAATTGGCCAGTTGGTTCATACATGTCTTATACAGCAAAGCATCAAGCACAAGTTCACAAGTTCAATTGTGATTGAATCAGTGTTTCAAAATGAATCGAAGTAAATTAATCATTATAATACACTTTGATTTTTTCGGTGGTGCACGAATCAGTGCTTTTTAATGAATCAGTTGAGTCAATGACTCACTCATAACATAAATGACACTCATTTGTCGCCACCTACTGGAGTAAAGATGTAATCTGCAGAAATGGCCACTGAAGGAAACAGCGAAAGAAATCAAAATGAACAAATCAAAATCCCCACCACTGTTTGGAAAGCCTTGAACACAGACAAGCGGAGTGATACAAATAGTAAGCCAAGCTTGGCCTATCAAATTCGAGGACCAAAAAGATCAAGTTGTACTAAAAAAGCCAATATGAATTTATGATAATGACATTTTATGATAATACCATTTTTTAATAAAGTATGAATATTTGCAGTAGATGTCAAGTTGATGATAAAGTAATGATAATTGTAATATCAGGGAGGCACAGTGTTCACATTTGGATCGGGATGTTTTGGCCAACTTGGGCACAACTCATTTACAGATGAATATCATCCACGTGTGGCACCTGAACTGTGGGGATCTAAAGTGTCCCGGATCACATGTGGGAGGTAGAATACTGTTTACAAGTTTTATGATTGGTATTTCAGAGTATAATTTTATTCAACCATTACACATTAATGATAATTCTCCTCTTTAAAACAAATATTAACAAGTTATTGATAAGTTGCTTGAGCTAAACTCAATAAGGCATTTGATTAATTCTTGCGTCCAAGACATCACACTCTTGTATTAGTGGAAGCGTCAAAGCTGATCTATTCATTTGGATGTGGGACACAAGGGCAGCTGGGAAATGGACAAATGAGTAATCAGTCTGTGCCATTACCTGTGGAGCTGCCAACTGGTAATTACAAATCAACTTTTAGCAATGGGTTAGTTTGTTGCAGACATCTTTATATTCTTGGTGTTGCTCATCAAATGACTAAATATTTGTTTTATACAGAATCTAATCATGCATATGCAGTTGAGAAACTCATTGCTGGGGAGAACCATTCCTTCGCCTTGTGTTTCAAGGTAGGATAAAGATATTTTTTTTCCATAAATAAATAGTTTAACTACTATTTTAATGATTGATTAATACAAATAATAGATATTTGACTTTGTTGTATTTTGTAGGAACTTGGAAATGATACAGCAACGCCTAAACCTAGTCCAAGCAGAGAGATTTTGATATTAGATGACAGAATGATTGAACGATGGGTGTCCGAAAGTGACCCAAAGTCATGGGCAACAACAAAAAAGTGAGTGTTTGGCTTGAATTCCATCAGACTGATCTCACAGTGAAATCGGAAACAGTAGGTTGACTTTTCTTTTGCTAAAATCGGTCTGTGCTTACCGAAATTTGAAACACTGCCCCCAGTGGCCAAAGCGGTAAGTGTTGTTGCGCGTATGGGAACATGTGAGCTCTATTTTCTGCGTGTAATGTATGTCCACAGAGGGGCGGCAAAAGCAAGTTTTAAAGCAGGTTGTTTTCAGCTGTACAGGCTGTAATACAGTGAAGAGGAATGCATATTTTATAAACTGCACCCCCCAAACCAAACTCCAAACCTAAACCTAACCATCCATCAATGGAGTAAAAATGTAACATTAGAGGGAAAAATGCGACCTCTGAATCGCGCTCGTCACTGATTATGTGAACATGATTACTTCCTGGTTTCAACACTGGATCCAAACCCGGGTCTCTCACGCTGCTGACGCAAAATGCTTCCGGTCGCACCACAGGGGAAGGTAAACACATGGGAGCTGATGGAAAAATGTCTGATAGGAGATGCCGCTTCTCAGTTATTTGGCATAATGTGGCTGATCCTTGGGTACTGGAACTCTCGGAAACAACATTCCGACTTACCGTCTGATTATGATTCCATAAACATTGCACCATTGACATGCTGTTTATGCTATTGTTGTAAAGTTTTATTTACTGCATATATTATGTCCATGTCACTCACTTGAGATAATGTGAAATGTATGTCTAACTTTCGGCTTGGCTAACGGGATTGACATCCTTCCTTAACTTATTATTACTATTATTATTACTTATTAGCAGACACACCAGAAAATATAGATATTGTTTTATTATTTACAGTGAAATCAACAAAGTGTTCTCATCCGCTGCCTCTCTGAATGGAAGTTTTCTCAAAACAAGGTAGGTAGACTTGTCTTGTAAGTTCTCATATTCTTTTCTCCTTCAAAGTAAGCTGTCACCTATCACAGATTTTTAAGCCAATTTCTTTCTTTGCAGTTGTGACGAACATTACCAGTTGTCTGTGGAGCACTGTGCTTTGGATTTTGACCTGATTAAACAGTCTTTTGCAAAGTTATCAGAGAAAAAAATGGTGATGTCAGAGGTAATCCAAAATTTACCAAAAATATAAAATTCTATATGAACATATGTAGTTTACAATTTTTGTACCTCAGGTTGTGAGCGTTGTTCGGTATACACTGCTGCCTTCTCTGAACACAAATCCAGCTGGTGTAGAAGCTTTGAGACTTTACCTTCTCCTCCCTGAACTCATCAGAGTTCTCCAGAAACGCAGAACTGAACTCACTGAAGCACTGGCTTCCAAAATCCTTCAGCTGAATCCTGCTGCTCTGAAAGTGTTAGGGAAAGCTGTAGTACCTTTTCAACCATTATGGTTTTTTTTTTTTTTAATTTGTCTAAGACTGTTCATGTTATGTTATATTTTTAGAGAATTACTGGTCCAGACTCCCTGATGACTATCTCAAATGCTTGGTGGAATTATTTCGTAAAGAATCTGCAAAGCTGATTGACAGGATTTGTGTGTGGCGAAACAAACATAACGAAACGACTGCAGAAATGTTTGCAGGTCCTTCAGATGCTTTATAAGGTGCTTTCATTACACATTAGATCACAAGATAAAATTTGCAATCATAGAAAACTCACTTAAACCCAACTCATAACTTTATTATAGTCATTTACTTTTGTGTCTCTGTTGTAAAGGTTTACTGCAGTACCTACAATGACATGATCACAAATAGGGATTTCATCATTCCTGAAATCAATGATCTCCTTGACACGGTGAGAACCAAAACAACTCTGAATTCCATTTCACAAAGATAATTCTTTTGAGGGAAAACCTAAATACCACAGAATTTTTTTTCTTTTTTTCTCTCACATCAATAGCTGAAAACCACGGATGAAGACATAATAAACACATTTTTGGGTCTTGTTGGGAGTGAAGATATCAGTGAAATTGCGAAACAGAAAGATTATTATATTGTGGGTATCATAGACTTCTGACCACAAACATTATAATATGGACATTTCAAAGAGAATCATATGATATTTATTATGTTCTTTGTTCAAGATGTCTATAAACAATCTTATATTCCTAACATGCATTTCTTTCGTTCAGGAAACTCTTGAAATGCTGGTCAATTTCCCTTTTGTGGCTGACACTGTGTCTAAACAGAATATTTTTACTGCAAGTCTGAGACAGTCATTCTATGTTTTATTAAGTATGTTATACAAGTTTAATGTAATAATTTTATAAAACCCTAAAGCTAACCATTTTAACTTTTACTTTTCTAGTACTTGCAGAATCCTTTCTTGCAGAACCCTTTCTTGCAGAACAATCCAGATGTAGACTGGTACATGCACTGTCTCCAGGGCAACCTGTTGCAAATAAACCGACAATCATTGTTGAAGGACACACTTCTGTATCTCAAACAAGGCCTCCACTCATTTTCCCTTAGATTGCAGGTAATATTGTCTTACTGAAACAGCACTTAAACAGAGAACTGGTCTGAAGCATATTTGATTTGGCATTTTACCTAAAACATCTTGCCATATGACTTCCATCATTTTTAATGCAACTGTCTCCTAAACAGGTGAACTTTGTTGGGGAGAATGGCGTCGATGAGAGGGGCTTATCTGCCGAGTTTTTCTCCCTCCTTTCACGGTCGATTCTCACTTGGGACCAAAGGCTGCTGGAAGTCTGTGAGAATTCTCTGGCTTGGTTCAGTCCTGATGTAAGTCGTGTTGTCGCACAAAAACATGCCTGATTTCTTATGCACAGTATCGATACACACTATGATTTTTGTGTCTTTTCAGTGCACAAACAAAAAAGATTGTGATGTCACAGATTTGTATTACATTGGCATTATCTGTGGAATGACACTGCACAACCATCATTACATGAACATTAACTTTCCGCTGGCATTGTTCAAGAAACTCCTCCAGTTGAGTCCCACGCTAAATGATCTAGAGGAACTGTCTCCCGTGGAAGCCAGGTAAATGGTTAATGACCTGAACTGTAAGCTTCAAAATGCTATTCAAAGCAGGTTTACTGTATCTGTCAAGTCATATCAATATTGTTTTTTATTAGAAGTTTAAAAAAATCTTCTCGAGGAGGACGAGGAAGTAGTGGATGAGCTCTTTTTGGATTTCACGGTAATACAGATATTATGATTTATTTTATAACAGTGTAAATAGCTGTTTGGATGCTTACATTGGTATCTCTTTCAGGTCAAAGGGCAAGAGCTCATTCCAAATGGAAGTCAGATTCCAGTGACCAAAATTAATAGGTGGGAACGGTATTTTAAAGTTTTGCATTGTTGGTGTAATTAGTGCTTGCATAAGAGCATTGTATTGATAATGTCATCACGAACTTCCTTTTCATTGTCTTTTAAATTCTAAACTATGTTCTTCTATTAAACCAACTTTAAGCCAGAAAAACAGGAAAATACAAAACAAGATTATAACCAGGGGCTTTAGATGCCACAGATTTAATATGCTCTTTTTTTATCGCAGTGCTACTTTGTAAGTCATTGCAAAGTAAAAACGGCAAGTTTTATTTCCCATTTGTTTGCAGAGAGAAGTATGTGGAGTTGTACGTCGACTTTGTTTTCAACAAGTCAGTGAAGAATCAGTTTGAGCAGTTTTCAAGAGGTTTTTTTAAGGGTTGTCCAGTCAATGCCTGGAAAATATTCCACCCTGAAGAACTCAGGGAACTTTTCCATGGTTCACGTGAATATGAGTGGAAAGTCCTTCGCCAGGTAAAAGTTTGCAAGTTTGTAGAAAGCACTTAAAGGGGTCATGACATGCTTTTTATTATTATTTTAATATGTACCTTGAGGTTCACTTATAATATTAGTAAAGTTGTTTGCTCAAAAAACAGTCATATATTTGTAAAACATGATAATTTTCCACCCTATTTCTGAACCTTTGTCAGAAACGTTCGGTTTTGGTGCTGCTTCTCCTTTACGACTTGACAGTAAACGCCCACTGTTATGATTGGCTCTCTGCTCTTGACTGACTTGCTGTCTCATTGCCATCTCTCTTCTCACCGCTATTGGACGAGAATGGAAGTAATAAGGTAAAGTAGGCATTGATGTGTTGTTGTGGAGGTGGTCAAATGCAAATGTCTACCACAGTTGAAGTAGAGAACGAGTCATTTTGGCAGCTTGGTTTCAACAAATGCTCTTTTTGCAGTGAGGAGGAAGTTTTGAGTTCTGAAACTTACAGTATGTTTTTATAGTACAATGAACTCTTTTATTTGAAAAGATCAAGGAAAATGTTATTTCTCATGTCATGACTCCTTTAAAATTTGTAAGTATTTTTGGTAAACCTAACTTTCTTTTACTAATGTTAGGGTGCTACCTACAAACACTGTTCTCCCTCTGATGAGCTTATTAAGAACATCTGGACTGTTTTCTTTGAGCTGTCTGAAGAGAACAAGAAGAAATTTCTACGTAAGTTTTCTCTTGGTGGCTGAAGATATGTAACAATATTGAACACTTGAACAAGAAATTATGTTTTCTTATGCACCTATCTAATCTTCACCTTTATAGAATTGTATATTGTTTGGCTTAAACCTTCACTCTATACATTCTTGTTTAGTTTTCGTGTATGGGACGGACCGTGTTCCTGCCGGAGGTCTCTCAAAGCTGGCACTGAAGATTGTGCAGTTAAACCTTCCCGAGCCAGACGACTGTTTCCCAGAAGCCCAGACCTGTTTTGGCATATTACATCTCCCCAAATACAGCAACATCGACACACTTCGCAACAAGCTAATGCATGCTATCAACTTCTGTGAGGTTTTTGGACAGGTGTGAAATTTCCTCGAGGAATTAGCTGACCCCATAATATATGTTTATGATTGCACTTTGAATCTTTTTATGAAATACATACAAAACGGAGTGATCCGAGTTAAACTGAGCTCCTTCAGTTATATATTTGCAAATATATGGTCAATATACATTATCTATTGCCCTTGTAGGGGAAAATATTTTGCTTAATGTCATCAAATTACTTTTGTAGATTTATGTAGGTATTACAGAGTGTACAGACCTCAAATGTTTGAAATTAACAAGCACTGTTGGTGCTATATTATACAGTCATATGAAAAAATAAGTACACCCCATGAAAATTGTTGGCTTTTTATGACATATTTGGACACACAAACATTTGAAACAGTGCCTATTAATAAAGTTGATATACTCAAACAAATGACACATAAAATTTACATTTTGTAGTAATTTTCGTAATGTAAAAAAAACAAAACAGATCAGTCACATGGAAAAAGTGAGTACACCCCCTAGATTTATCACACCTTCAAATCCATAAAATTATAATCAGGTGTTCAAGATTGGGTGCCAATGATTAGAACCTGCTTAGGGAGTGCAGGTGGAACCTGTCTTAATTAAACCTCTCACATCTAGTGTCTGGTGTTCTCTTTGCTACTGAGGTGTGTGGTGCCATCATGCCAAGTGTTCTGTAAGGCCTTCAGAAAAAAGTGGTGCATATGAGTCTGGCAAGGGATTTAAAAAGATTTCCAAATTATTTGAAATAAATCATTCCACTGTAAGGAAATTTCAAATGACTGCCAATTTGTCCAGGAGTGGCCGTCCCAGCAATTTCAGCCCAAGAGCAGATCGTGTGATGAAAAAAGAAGTCTCTAAGAACCCCAGAATTTCATCATAGGATCTGCAGGTAGCTCTAGCAGTTGTTGATGTCAAAGTGCATGGGTCTACAATCAGAAAGAGATTGCACAAATTTGATCTGCATGGGAGGCGTGGTCTCCTGGCCTTTGCTGTCTAAAAAGAACATTAGAGCATGAATAAAACATTAGGCAGTGGTAGCTCAGCGGTTAAGGCTCTGGGTTACTGATCAGAAGGTTGGGGGTTCAAGCCCCAGCACTGCCAAGATGCCACTGTTGGGCCCTTGAGCAAGGCCCTTAACCCTATCTGCTCCAGGGGTGCTATATCATGGCTGACCCTGCACTCTGACCCCAGCCTAGCTGGGATATGTGAAAAGAAGAATTTCACTGTATATGTGCAAATAATGTGTGATAAATAAAGAAAATTATTATTATAATTATTAGAATACAGTTTTCCAGTGAACATATAGGCAAAGACCAGGTTGGTCTTAGATAGAGTTGTTTTGCCACAGTAACAGTACACATGTTTGGTGCAGACCAAAGACAGCTTTTCAGGAGAAGAACCTCATACCAGCTGTGAAGCACGGTGGTGGAAATGTTATGGTTTGGGGTTGCTTCACTGCCTCAGGGACCGGGCAGCTTGCAGTCATTGATTCAGCTATGAATTCTGCATCATACAGTATCAAAAAGTGTTTCAAGATAATGTGAGGCCATCTGTCCGAAAGCTGAAGTTGAACCAGAAGTGGGCTTTTCAACACGATAATGATCCTAAACACACTAGCAAATCCACCAAGGAATGGCTCAAAAAGAAGGAATAGAGAGTTATGGAATGGCTTTGGAATGGCTTTGCCCTAGTCGAAGCCCAGATTTGAATCCCATTGAAATGTTGTGGGGGGATTTGAAACGGGCAGTACATGCAAGAAAACCCTCAAACATCTTGCAACTGAAAGAATTTTGCAAGGAAGAGTGGTCAAAAATTTCAGCAAGCCGATGTCAGAATTGTGGACAATTATGCAAAACGCATGCAAGAAGTTATTTCTGCTAAAGGGGGCAATACTAGCTTCTGAGGCCAAGGGTGTACTTATTTTTTCCACAGAACAATATCACATGTGTTTGTCACTTTATAACCACTTGACATATTATTTGACATATTTTAAGCATGTTTATTTGAGTAGACAAATAAAATACTTTTTGTGAATTTTTCATGTATTCTTTACCTTACCTGATTTATTAAGTGAACACTTTTCCTGTCAGTTATGCTGTTGACATTACAAAAGTGCTAATGAAATGGGAGAAAAAATGGTTGTTGTCTTTCAAAGCTTGATTTATGGAGATATGTATATTACGAATTATGAAATCAATTTATTTTTTTAATGCTTTCTGCATAGATACAAAACTGCATTGCAAAGGGAGAAGACTTTTAAATGTGTGCCATAACATTGTCAACATATTAATTTGTCAGTGAGAAAGGAAAGTCAGTGGCAGATAAGGACACCATGATCATTATGATCATAGTGATATTACTTTTTCTTACTTTATTTCAGTCCATATTTCCATACTGATAAATACTTGACATTTCTTTGATATATGAACACTTGTAAACAGGTAACCTATTTGTAACAATATTTGACATCACTCTTCTGGTAATACCATAATATTTTCACAGTTAACTATACCTGTAACCCATGGTCACACTTAGCCATTTTACTGTAATGCTGTTTTAACAACATAGTACGTCGAAGAATTTACTTTAAAGCATAGTTATGGTTTCTTTTTCCACATATGAAGTCAAAACAGCATCATTCCGATCCACATCCATTAATTTTTCACATTGTGGCCGAATTTCAAACAAAAGTGCATATCATCCAATATGCATACTCTCTCCAAAGGGCAGAACTCTTGCAGTGACTACTCTGAAGACTGCATGGCATTACTGTAATGGACCCTAACAGTCTTTGTTAACAGTGACTTTTCAGACAGAGTAAATAGTACAGTAATCTAATTACACTGTAGAAGACGTAATTAGTAGTTAGTAATTAATTACTTTTTTAGAGTAACTTACCCAACACTTTTACCCAAAAATATATATTTTCATAATACTTTTATTTGGCCCGATCCTTTGAATGGTGTCCCCTTCCTGCAGTGGTATTCGCCCTGTGTCACAATGTACGCTTACGCTGAAGACTAACAAACATTGCTAACATGTTTCACAAATTACTTTCATTTTGTGGGAAATCGCTTACTAATGAGTTTTGTTGGTGTTGAAAACAACCTATAAGCTGTTTCCTCCTCGTTTTCGGTTTAGGCTAAGTTGTACAGTGAAACACTGCTGGTTTCCTTCATGAACAGTTAAGATGTTGTGTTATTGGGGAGCGCAGGTCAGAGAGGGCCTCGGTTTGCCTGACAATGTAAAACATGCGGATTGTGGTGGAATACGCTTCATGTGTCCAAAATCTGAAATACAGGACATGTCAGCGGGAAAGAGCTTTATTGGATTCATCCGGGATGGGAAGGTTCTCGGTCTTGAGATTGCACGCTAAAGACCATGGTCATGATGGCAGACTAAGTAAGACCAAATGACACTAAAATGGTAGTTTGCAATAACTTTCAACAATATTATATATGGCTTAAGATCATTAATGTTAATTGAATGTGAATGAATATCATTACATTAAGCTAGATAACAACTTATCAAACCCAGTGGTATTTGTTTTAGGGTTATTGACAAATAAGGTTGTCCAAGGTGATAAAAATGAGAAATCCATTAAAAATCGAGTGTCAATGTTTTTTTTTTTTTTTTTTGTAGAATTTTAATATTTGTGTCCAGTTTGGTTTCATACATTTTTTAAAAATATTTATAACATTTTCTACAGGAATTTTTTTCCACGGCTTGGCCCCTCAAGCCTCCCATGGCTCCACCCCCAGAGACTATTTCCACCTGTGGCTCCACCCCCAGAGACTATTCCTCCTGCAGCTCCGCCCGCTCCCCCAGAGATTCCTCCTACAGCGGCTCCGCCGCCTGACCCTGTCCCTGCCCTGCGGCCACCTCCCAGGCCTCCTGACCCTGTCTTGGCCCTGCGGCCGCCTCCCAGGCCTCCTGACCCTGTCTCGGCCCTGCGGCCGCCTCCCAGGCCTCCTGACCCTGTCTCGGCCCTGAGGCCGCCTCCCAGGCCTCCTGACCCTGTCTCGGCCCTGCGGCCGCCTCCCAGGCCTCCTGACCCTGTCTCGGCCCTGCGGCCACCTCCCAGGACTCCTGACCCTGTCTTGGCCCTGCGGCCGCCTCCCAGGCCTCCTGACCCAGTACCCACCTTGAGGTCCTCTCCTTGGTCTCCTGGCCGTCTGCCTGTTCTGCTCTGGTCTCCCGGGTCCCTGGCCATCCGCCTGTCCTGCTCTGGTCTCCTTGGTCTCCTGGCCGTCCACCTGATCTGCTCTGGTCTCCTTGGTCTCCTGGCCATTCGCCTTATCTGCTCTGGTCTCCCTGGTCTCCTGGCCATCCGCCTGATCTGCTCTGGTCTCCCCGGTCTCCTGGCCGTCCGCCTGATCTGCTCTGGTCTCCATGGTCTCCTGGCCATCGGCCTGATCTGCTCTGGTCTCCATGGTCTCCTGGCTGTCCGCCTGATCTGCTCTGGTCTCCATGGTCTCCTGGCCGTCCGCCTGATCTGCTCTGGTCTCCCTGGTCTCCTGGCCGCCCGCCTGATCTGCTCTGGTCTACTTGGTCCTCCGAGCCTGCAGCATCGCCCTGGCTCTCCTTCCCTCCAGCTCCGCCTTGGATTCAAGCCTCCCTGACTTTGCCTTGTGTGGCTTGTTTTCTTTAGTGCTGGCTCAAGTAAGAGCAGGGGAGTCATTACATTGATAAGTAAACATCTACAATTAAAATGTCTCAAACAGAAATTAGGAAGAGTCATTATTGTTTTAGCAGAAATTCAGGGGCAAAGGTTGATTTTGGCTAATATTTACGCACCTTACACTGATGATCAGGGTTTTTTTATAGATCTTGAAGGGATGTTGCAAGCCGCTGGCACCCCTCATGATATGATATTGGGAGGAGACTTTAGTCTTTTGATGGACTCAGTCCTTGATCTTAGTGAAGCAAAAGTGTGTAAGCCCCCTAGAGCAACACTGACACTTCATAGGATGTGTAAAAATCTTGGTCTTGCAGATATTTGCCGACTTTTGAACCCATCTTGTAGGGACTATTAGTTTTTTTTCATCAGTACATAAGATTTATTCTAGAATAGATTTTTTCTTTGTGATATCTAAGTCCCTCATTTCATCTGTTGTTAATTGCTCAATTGGAAACATCTTAGTCTCAGATCACACCCTGGTGAGTTTAGAGGTGTTGCCACATATGGAGAAAAATAAATCATATAGTTGGCACTTTAATGTTTCCCTTTTGCAAAATCCTGAATTCCAACAAATGTTAAAGGCTGAAATCAATGTTTATATGGAGACCAACTGGTCCTCAGTATCCTCTGTGGGCATGGCTTGGGAGGCACTTAAGGTGGTTCTTAGGGGACGGATCATACAATATGCCTCATTCATCAAAAAATCCAAAGCACAAGAACTCGTGGAGGTGGAAGGGAATATTAAAAGTGCCGAGGCACTTGATCTTTATATTTCAATGTCTTCATCTCCTGATGAAGATATTAGAAACTTTGTGGAACATTTAGAACTCCCTAAATTGACGACTGAGCAAAAAAATTATATTAATTCTGAGATAATCTTGGAGGAGCTTGACTAGGTAATTAAGTCCTTACCTTCAGGCAAGGCTCTGGGGCCAGATGGCTTTGCTGCTGGAATTTTTTAGATCTTATGCTACAGAACTGGCTATACTTTTGTTAGAAGTTTACACGGAATCATTAAATAATGGAAAGCTTCCGCCAACCATGACACAAGCCCGGATCAGTCTGATTCTTAAAAAGGACAAAGATCCAAGTAAGAGCTACTGTCCAATCTCCCTGATCCAACTAGATGTAAAAATATTGTCAAAAATTTTGGCTAACCGATTAAGTAAAGTTATGACATCTCTTATACATATAGATCAGGTGGGGTTTATTCTGGGCCGTAGCTCTTCTGATAACATTAGGTGTTTCATCAATATCATGTAGTCAGTGGCGAATGATCAGACTCCGGACGCTGCCATCTCACTTGATGCCGAAAAGGTGTTTGATATGGTAGAATGGGATTATCTTTTAAAGATTCTGGAAATGTATGGGTTCGGGAATACTTTTATTGGATGGATTAAGTTACTTTATAGACACCCAGTAGCGGCGGTACAAACGAATGGATTAATTTCAGATTATTTTACTCTGGATAGGGGCACTCGGCAGGGTTGCCCTCTCTCCCCTTTATTGTTCTGTCTTGCCCTGGAACCATTAGCAGCCGCGATAAGAAAGGAGGATGATTTTCCAGGGGTGATGGCGGGAAGTATGGCGCATAAGCTTCTGCTTTAAGCAGATGATATTTTATTATTCCTCTCTGACCCTACTAGATCTATGCCTTGCCTCCACAGGATTATTAATTCATTTTCTAACTTCTCAGGATACAAAGTCAGTTGATCTAAATCTGAATCTTTGGCTCTAACAGCGTACTGCCCAGTAACTGCTTTCCAGCCGGGCGCCTTCGAGTGGCCCAAAAAGGGCATTAAGTATTTGGGTATTTTATTCCCAGCAAATTTGTCTGATTTAGTTACAGTTAATTTTGATGTGGGCAGGTGGGCTCCATTACATTTATCGATGATTGGGAAGGTTAATGTTATTAACCCTCAGGGGTTGACAGACGTGCCGGCGTGTCCTGCTGGATTTTTTCCTCATAACAGCGGAAACAACTTAAAATACTCCGTCATTTTTGGGCATACAGATAAGTGTAAGACATCATTAGAGACTATAAAGTGTCTACTTTTATTTGTGTACACTCACAATAACAACAAAACCTTGTGCTTTTGTAAAATAAAGAAAATAAACGGGGTGCGCTTTCAGCCGTCTCTGTCTCCGCGAGCATCTTTCTGAAACACGTCACAAAAATGAACTGAAACTCTGCGAATACTTATCAGACAAACATGAAACATATGTCCAAAGAAAGCTTAAAATGTCTACTTTTAAATAAAACAATTAAAATGTAAAACAAATATTGTCCTGCAATGTAATCTGTATGATACAAAGCAATGTACAGTTTCTCCTGGCTCAGCTAATTATCGCTAATGTGATCCCACCCATGTGCAGAGGGTGCTATTCATACGGTAATGTGCTGAGGCAATCAATGCAAATGGTAAACGCCCTCAACACTGCCTTAAAAAACATCAAGTTCATCATCAGATTCATTCACTTTCCTGCACGTTTGGAAGATGGCACGCTACACAGGTGAGGAAGCTCCTGGATAGTGACGAAGAGTTCACATTTTCCTCAGAAGAAGAGCAGGCATCCGACAAGTAAGTCTGAACACTTACATTACTTACATTAGTTGACATGCTATTTTATATAAACATGTACATATTTTACTACTTGGACTATTTCCAGACTTGCCAGCCAGTATTCAAAGTACTGAAATTTTAAATAAGTCCTAACTGGGAAGTTTTAGTTACATTTAAATGTTGTTTCGGCTAAAGCAGGTATTTAAATTGTATGCTGTATGATATAAATATGATATGTAATATTATATAAAAATAATATGAATGTTTAGATTATATTTTAACTAGTGTTTATGCTGCCTCATTATCATTAACGAAGCTTGTGCTTGCAAATATCTGTTCGGGTGTAAATGTGTAAAATGTGCTGTAAATATGCCCATATTAGAAAATCAGCATATTAAAATGATTTCTGAAGGAACATGTGACACTGAAAACTGCAATAATGATGCTGAAAATTCAGCTTTGATCACAAGAATAAATTGCATTTTACAATATATTCAAATAGAAAACAGTTATTTTAAATTGCACTTGCTCTGTACTATTTTTGGGGATAGCATTCACCGCCCCCTAAAGTGGCAGATACAATGAGAGTGGTGGTTACTGCTTTTGGAAAAGGTCATGAGGCATCAGTGTATTACTCCCTGCTAATTCAGAGTCTGGGGGACGGAGCTTTAACTTCTCTCAAGTGATTATGGGAGAAAGATTTAAATTTGGTACTGGAGGAGGGAGTGTGGGCTAGGATTCTAAAAAACATAAAGTCTACATCTAGAGACACAAGGGGTGCGCCTTATGCAATTCAAGATTTTACATCGGTTCTATTGGACCCCCTCTAGATTGTATAGGCTTGGTCTTAAAGACACACCCACATGCTGGCGATGCCAATCAGAGGATGGAGACATAACCCATGTCTTTTAGGGGTGTGTTGAGATTCAGGAGTTTTGGCTGAAGGTTCGGAGTCTGGTGTGCGATGTATTTGGCATTTGGGTATCATTTTGCCCCAGACTCTGTATTCTGGGTGATGGGGCGGTCATTGACATTAAAAATAGACACATAAAGAGTTGGGTCTTAACCAGTGTCGTGATCGCCAGACAGATTATTTTAAGGGGCTGTAGGTCGGCTGGAGCGTCCTCCTTTATGGAGTGGTGCTCGGAGATGGGAAGGGTGGCGGCCTTTGAGGAGGGGTCGTTTAGAAGAACGGGGAAGAACAATGGGTTCGTGGAGAAATGGATGTGTGATTATTTATATATATATATATATATATATATATATATATATATATATATATATAAATAATCATTTATTTATTTATTTGTGTCTGTGTGTCTATATAATTTGCGACCACTGGGATGTTGTTTGGGCCAGGGTGGGGGTGGGGTTGGGGATTGGGAGGGGGAGGTGCAATAGTGGGGGTTAAGATTGATTCTGTGTATATATGTTTTGTTTTTCTGAGAATCAATGAAAATTGTTAATCTGAACAATATACAAGGCTTCTTTCAAATGTAAGTCTTAAAACAGGTTTTGATATTTCAAACGTAAAGTTGTCAGCCTTTGTTAACTCTGCAATGGAGATTTAACTCTACAAAACTACACATTCACATATTTTACTTCACATATTTAACAAACAGTCACACATCACTAATGTACATTTTATCCAAATTAAATAAATGATCGTCATACTTGCAGGGCGATAACGGAAACAGAACGCTTCTTGTCAGTTGAACTCACATGCTTACGTTGACTGACGTAACAGACGTCAACATGTACGTACAAACGTAAATAGATAAACGGGTTATGTTTGTGGTCTGATGCTTAATAAAATGATTACAATATTTACTCATATAATAAAATCATTTGAATTATATGAGTAAACACTACATCGTATATTGCACACTCAAACACATAAAATGCCATTTTCAATATTTGTTTTAAAAATAGCTCAAATCATTCGTTCATTTTATATTCAGTTAGGAATTCAAAATCGAAAAAAAAACAAAAAAAAAAAAAAACGACTTATTTCATTATTCGTTTACAAAACCAATATTAAAAAACAAATAATGACTTGTTTTTCGTCATTTGGATTTAATGCTCAAGTTAAAAATAGCAAATTGGAGAAAGGGGCGTTTCAGGTGCGAATCAAATATTCAAGCCATATATTAGTGAAATCAAATAATCAAAAGTCACAGTGTCCCGTGGCTATTTGACCAATTTCTTATTTTTATTTTGTGCATTAAATCGAAATTACGAAAAACAAGTAATTATTTGTTTTTTAATATTGGTTTTGCACACGAATAATGAAAAGTCTTTTTTTTTCTTCTTTTTTTCCTTTTTTTTTCTATTTTTAATTCCAAATTGAATATGAAATGAATGAATGATACACGGATTCTCCTGTGTATCCTGTAAAATACTGTTTTATTCCTGCAGGAATAAGCAGGTGTCCTGCAGGATCAATTAAACCGTTTAGAAACTTATTTTATTCCTGCAGGAGGTTTGCAGTTATCCTATAGAAATGATACAATCCTGCAGGATTTTTCTCCTGTGCAGGAAGTGTGCTGGCTATTCCTGCATGTCTCTATGGATATTCAAAAACCTGTAGGAATATCCTGCACAGTTTTCCTAAATCCTGCAGAGAAAATGAAAATTCTGCAGAATCCCTATAGGTTTTTTTTTTTTTTTTTTTTTTTTTTTGTAAGGGCACGAGGCCTACTTAACTTATTTTAGAATAATACTGGATTTACAACACTAATGCGCGTGTCGAGAAGTTTAATTTATAGCTGAGTTTGGTTTCGTTTCCCACATACTGTAACATCATCACTCCGATCCACATCCATTCATTAAACGTGCGGGCAGAAGAATAACAACATTGTAAATGCGTGTCACAACTTGCGAATTACTTCCGTTTGGTGGGAAATCGTTTACTAATTAGTTATGCGGTGTTGCTGCTTCACTCTCGTTTTCGATTCAGGCTGTATTTATTATGAGGATGTGCTTCTGTCCATTCATTCGCTGAAACACTGCTGTGCAACTGCTGTGAACTGTTAAGATGTTGTGTTATTGGGGCGCGCAGGTCAGAGAGGGTCTCGGTTTGTTACAGCCCGACAATGTCAAACATGCGGATTGTGGTGGAATACGCTTCATGTGTCCAAAATCTGAAATACAGGACATGTCAGCAGGAAAGAGCTTTATTGGATTCATCCGGGATGGGAAGGTCTCTGTCCTGAGATTGCGCGCTGAAGACAGTGGTCATGATGGCAGACTAAGTATGATAAACAAAATGGAAACAGCTTAAATAACTGATTATTTAATAATGCTTAAGATCAATATGTTTCTTAAAGTAATTAGACATGGCAGAGACGTTTCCTTGCAGCTCTCTGTTTATGTGGGAGACCCGGGTTCGAGTCTGGTGTTCAGATCAGGGGTGTCGCTACACTTCAGTGTCATCCGGGGTTTAGCCCACAGGCCATATTATCAAGGACGGATTAAGAACTGGGAGGCCCATGGGCTGGTACACCGTGGAGAATATTTTGAGAATAAATCGAAAGGAAAGTAAATTTATAGTGATGTGGTTGATAACAGCAGATTGGAGCGTTTGGGTCTTCACATACAACACCACTAACCAGGGACATAACTTGGCTATGCAACCGAGCTGATTTTGTAGGAAGTTTTTACAAGCTCTCTGTTCGTGAATGAGGTGTGCATTAGTACAGCAGTTTTCAACATGTGGGCGCCTGTCAAGGGAGGCGCGAGATATAGGCTCACACTCAAGTGAAGCGAAAAATAATTGGAACTGCTGTGAATTATATACAGGCAAGTCAGTATCAAGATATTGTATGTGGTTACATCCCCTCAGTTATAGTAGTGTTTAGAGATGAAAACCCAATAACAATGCAGAGCGGGACTGCGCAAATCCCTGAATAAATTAAATTAACATAGCCACTGCAGAGTCCGGATACTAAGAACTCTGTGCTGATGTGCCAAAAGACAAAGGATTTCTTTATTGCAAAATCCTATCCTAAAGTATGATTTAACTACGTCCTCCACATCCATCTCTTGCATTAACGAAGCTGCTGGCTTGGCGTCCGTTCTATCGTTATGAAAATGACGCTCTGTTTAGCTTTATATTGAGATTTTTTCTCTAATATTTCTACTTTATTCTCACAATGCTAAGTCTTTATTCTGATAATTTTGACTTTACTCTCATACGAAATTTAATATCATAATGCTACGACTTTATTCTCAAACTATAACCCGCGTAGGCCCTACGACTCCTGACTAAACCCGAATAACCGAACAAGTTAACTTCTAAATTATATATTTAGAAATAATGCTTGCATAATAAAACCTCAGTGCCTCTGATACAGAAAAGCTGCACCCCCGTGAGAGAAAATGGAAAGCTCCCACTCGAGGCGTTCGTAACGATTCGTCTGATGAACTTGAGCACAAACAGAAGGTAAAAGTCAAAGTGCGAACTGTCAATTAATGCAAGTTGGGCTCACTGATCAGAATTAATTTACATTTGAAGCCAGAATTGATGCCTGCCTCGTTGCTTTTGTACCCTGATGTAATGAACATTAAGCCTTACTTTTTTTTTCTCATCACAAAAAAAAAAACAAAAAAAACAACAACATTTGGGGCTATTAACAAAAGATCCGGGGCTTCAGCCCTATCAGCCTAGGCCGCTATGCCACTGGCTCAGGTCATGTTTCAGAACAATTCGCTTTTTTTTTTCTTTTTTTCTCCCCTCTTAATCTCATTTCTTCTCTGAACCATGCCTAAGAATATAAATACAGTAAAACAAAATGGTCAGAAATAGTGTTAACAAAAAGCAATGAGAAATTAATATTTGTTATTTTATTTGAACAGTAGTTGAACTGATCAAAATATTTTATTTACCCTGACCTAGAACAACTACAGCTAAAGAAAGAAAAATTCAGATCAATTGTCTGTGGGGGAGCTGGTGCAGTCCTGCTTGCTTATGGAGGAAAAGTTCTTATTATGGACAACTCTTCTATGTGCACGTATGTTTATATGACAGCAGGCATAATACCAGAAGTATTATCATCTAGCCTTTATTCTTTTTTACATACATATATATTAATTCACTAAAGTGCTGTTTGATGTCTTTAAATTACTCAGTTTGAAGAGTGGAGACTTGACACATTGTTTTGTCCCTGCAGTCCTCTCAAAGGCCTTGACAACAGGCAGGTGATTCAGATCGCATGTGGAGACCAGCATTCAATGGCACTAACTGATGGTACTCACCACCATTCAACCAGCAGCAGATGAATAGAAAATTGCTGCCATTTTGTTTTGGCTGCTTTAGATTGACTTGAATTGATAAAAATGATGCATTTGCCAGAGTAGATGTGCAGAGTTGTTCCTCTTCTCCTCTCAGATGGTCAGTTGTTTGTATGGGGTGAGAACTCTCACGGTCAGCTGGGTTTGAAGGAAGGACGATCTGGCTCTCTGACTGCTCAACACATTCAGAGTCTGAGTGGGATTCCGCTGGTTCAGATCAGCGCTGGAGGAGACCACAGTTTCGCCTTGTCTCTCTCTGGAGTTGTGTTTGGCTGGGGGAAGAACAACGCTGGACAGCTGGGCCTAGGAGACACCACAGGTTCCCATTCTTATCCAGTCTGTTTCTTCACAGTAATATTTCTGAGATTTGTTCAATACAATGTAAAGCCCATATTAATGCATGAATGTGATCTACTGTGTTTGGAAGTTATGAATTTATTATGGTGCCATCACAGACAGGTACGTCCCAACAGTTGTAAACAGCCTGAACCAGAGGAAAACTGTGTTCATCTCTTGTGGAGGGGAACATACTGCTACTTTATCAAAGGTAAAAGACAGAAAAAGTAGTAAAATGTTACACGATTAAAGGCTTACAATTTTATAACAGTCTAATATAATATTCACAATTGAAGTTGATGATGAAGTTAATATGGTTGTATTATCAGGGTGGGACTGTGTTCACATTTGGATCGGGATGTTTTGGGCAACTTGGGCACAACTCATTTACAGATGAACATCATCCGAGGGTGGTCGCTGAACTTTGGGGATCTAAAGTGTCCTGGATCACATGTGGGAGGTAGACTAGACTGTTTACATGCTGTATTGCAATCAATATTTCAGAAAACAGATCTTATAAATAACCAAAATTAAGAGGGGGCCTGGGTAGCTCAGCAAGTAAAGACGCTGACTACCACACATGGAGTCAAAAGTTCAAATCCAGGGCGTGCTGAGTGACTCCAGTCAGGCTTCCTAAGCAACCAGTTGGCCTGTTTGCTAGGGTGGGTAGAGTCACGTTGGATTAACCTCCTCGTGGTCGCCATAATGTGGTTCTCGCTCTCGGTGGGGCACGTGGTGAGTTGTGCGTGGATGCCGCGGAGAATAGCGTGAAGCCTCCACACGCGCTTGGTATCCACGGTAAAGCGCTCAACAAGCCATGTGATAAGATGAACTGACTGTCTCAGACATGGAGGCAACTGAGATTCATCCTCCACAACCCAGATTGAGGCGAGTCACTACGCCACCATGAGGACTTAGAGCACATTGGGAACTGGGCATTACAAATTGGGGAGAAAAGGGGAGAAAAATAAAAAAATTAAAAAAAATAGCCAACATTACAACATGAATATTCTTAACATGGCTAAAACAAATTTAAGTCTTTTATGTATGTTTTTGTTCATCTTAGTGAATGGGTTTTCATTCTTTGTTGTATTCTAGAAATCACACTCTTGTATTAGTGGAATCGTCAAAGCTGATCTATTCATTTGGATGTGGGACACAAGGGCAGCTGGGAAATGGACAAATGATCAATCAGTCGGTGCCATTACCTGTGAATCTGCCAACAAGTAATTGCAAATCAGTATAATAATAGGTTTCGTTATGATTATGTTTATATTAATTATGTTGGTAATCAACTCTGCAATTAATTAAATATTTGTTGTACACAGAATCTAATCACAAATGTGCAATTGAAAAACCCATTGCTGGGGAGAAACATTCTTTTGCATTGTGCTTCAAGGTAACACAAGTTTTTATTTGCAAATAGTTGAACAAACTTGGAAATAGTTTACTTTATTGTTGCAATGATTATAATTTTTAGAAACTTGGGAATGAATCAGCAAAGCCAAAACCCAATCTGGGCAGAGGGGTTTGGACATTAAATGAAAGAAGGATTAAACGATGGCTGACCGAAAGTGATTCAAAGTCATGGAGAACAATCAAGAAGTGAGTGTTTGACTCAGTGTGAACCATGGACAGTTCACCTAGACATAGTATTGACAAGCAATAGACTATAAAAAGTGAATTACTACTGTATGATTGTTTTGTTATTTACAGGGAAATTAACAAAGTGTTCTCATCCGCTGCCTGTCTGAATGGAAGTTTTCTCAAAACAAGGTATTGCGAAACTAGGTAGACTTCTCTAGCACATTTCTGAACACTTCCCAGATTTTATGCCAGTTTTCTGTCTTTGTAGTTGTGACAAACATTACCAGACATCTGTGGAGTTCTGCGGTTTGGATTTCAACCTGGTCAGAAAATCTTTTGCAGAGATACCAGTGAACGAAAGGGTGATATCAGAGGTAACAGCCAATCTGAAAATCAAAAAAAACATTTTTTTTAATTACATTATAAATAAAAAAAATGCAGGTAGTGATTTTTGTGCCTCAGGTATTGAAGGTGGTTCAGTGTACACTGCTGCCTTCTCTGAACACAAGCCCAGCTGGTGTTGAAGATCTGAGGCTTTACCTTCTCCTCCCTGAACTCATCAGAGTTCTCCAGAAACCACAAAGAACTGAACTCACTGAAGCACTGGCCTCCAAAATCCTTCAGCTGAATCCTGCTGCACTGAAGGTGTTAGGTAAAGCTGTCACACATTTTCAACCTTTGTTTTTGTTTTAACTGTCTATGTATTTTCATGTTATGTTATATTTTTAGAAATGTACTGGTCCAGACTCCCTGATGATTGTCTCCAAGGCATGGTGAAGTTATTTCGTAAGGCATCTGCGAAGTTGATTGGCAGGATTGCTGTTGACAACATTAACTATGACATGCCGACACGCGTGCAGAAATGTGTGCAGGTCCTTCAGATGCTCTATAAGGTGCCCTTCATTACACTTCACTACAAACTTTGAAATCATGGAAAGCACATTTAGCCTCATAACTTTATAATAGTAGTTTAATATATACTTTTTTTTTTGTTTTTGTTGTGAAGGTCTGCTGCAGTACCCACAATGACATCACAAAGACTGATTTCATCATTCATGAGATCAATGATCTTCTTGACACAGTGAGAACCCAAAAATTGAGAATTCAATCTAATTACAAGACTTCTTAGGGAAACTGAAATATCAAATAATACCATTTTTCTTACATCTATAGTTGCATGCCACCACTGAAGATGTGGACAATATGAATCAGCAGCTTGTAGGAATGGCATATCATGGTGCCTTTTTTGGAAACATCATTAGGAGAAATCAAATGATGGCATTGGAACAGTACTATTTTGTAGGTACCAAAAACTTTTGGCCATAAATCTTATATTTATGTTTATTTGAGATAACATAGCATCTTTATTATTTCTTTTGTTACAGACAACTTTAAACAGTCTGTTGTCACTTCCATGCATCTTTAACCTAGAAGCCAAATGCAACTTATTGAAAAACAGAATATGGCAGGTAATTTTGGCTTGACCCAAACAAATCAGCCTAAACGTTTTTGTGTTCATATAGTTCTTTTTGAATATTAACAAAATGTTCTAATTGGAGGGGTCATACGAACTGATTTTGAGACGCACAGCACTAGTGGACAATTGTTTCTCTGTGTTGAGAAATGGCAACGAGCAACATCTCAAAACAAGATGGCTGAGGGTAAGACAAGATTATTTTATTTTCTCACCGATGAGGTACAAACGCTGAATGCATCATACTCTGAAGCCTTTCAATTCAGTGTTACATCTGGATTTTTTTCCAGAACACGGTTATGTATATTACTTATATTTGATGTTCTTAAAGGAATAGTTCACACAAAAATGGAAATTCTCTCATCATTTACTTACCCTCATGCCATCCCAGATGTGTATTTCATCTGCTGAACTCAGATGAAGATTTTTAGAAGAATTTCTCAGCTCTTTTGGTCCATACAATGCAAATTAATGGTGAGCAAAATTTCAGAAGTCAGCATAAAAGTAATCCATAAGACTCCAGTGGTTAAATCAATGTCTTCTGAAGCGATAAAAGGTGTGGGTGAGAAACAGATCAATATTTATGTCCTTTTTTTACTATAAAATCTCCTTCCTGTTCAGTCAGTCTCCACTTTAACTTTCACATTCTTCTTCTTGTGTTTTCGGTGATTCACATTCTTTATGCATATCGCCCCCTACAGGGCAGGGAGAACAATTTCTAGGAAAAAAGAACTGAAATATTGATCTGTTTCTCATCCACACCTATCATATCACTTCTGAAGATATGGATTAAAACACTGGAGTCTTATGGATTACTTTTATGATGCCTTTATGTGCTTTTTGGAGGATCAAAATTTTGGCACCCATTCACTTGCATTGTATGGACCTACAGGGCTGAAATATTCATCTAAAACTCATAATTTGTGTTCTGCAGAAGAAAGTAAGTCATACACATCTGGGATGGCATGAGGGTAAGTGTCAGGATCCTGTCACTTTGCCAGTCATATTTATAGTGGTGGCAAGATCCTGACACTCATGTTCTGTGTTTGTGTTTTCATGTTCGGAGCGTGGTGTCTGGGTCCAGCCTAGTTCGGTTTATGTTCTGGGTCGGGATTCGGACACTCCTGCTCCATGTCTCGTCTTTTGTGAGTGCATGGCTTCGGTTTCAGTCCTTTTGCCATGTGCTCTTCTGTAAGTCTGGTGTGATGTGTGAGTGCACATGGCTGTGTTTGATTCCCCATCACCATGTGCACTCATGACTGTTTTAGTCTCTTGTATTAGCACATGGCTTTGTGTTTGTCTGCCATGTGCTTCCCTGACCCCGCCTCCTCGTTACCCTCATCACTCTCCTCCTTTAGTCCTTGTTATGTTAACTGCCTTCACCTGTTCTGTATGTGCTTTACCTGTATATATTGTGCTCCCTGACCTCTTGTGCTTGTTGGATTGTTTTGCTCTCATGTTGTTTAGTCGATGTTTTGTCTGCTCGGCCTCTAGTCTGGTTTGTCTTTCAGTTTAGAAGTTTGATGTTGTTTTGCTTTTCAGCTTTCTCCCTTGTGAGAGATTGTTTTTCCCTGTTTGTATTGATTTACTTAATGAAATCATTAATTCTACTCTCCGGTAATTGGGTCCTTATTCCTGCTTACGCCCTGTGATGGGTAAGTAAATGATGAGAGAATTTTCATTTTTGGGTGAACTATTGCTTTAACATAAAAATTGCTGTTTGAAGTTACATTGACAATTTGATTGTCAACTAGATTTAAAGTGATAGTTCACCCAAAAATAAGAATTCTCTCATCATTTACTCGCCCTCATGTCATCCCAGATGTTTGATTTTCCTCCTGCAGAAGAACGCAAAGATTTTTGGAAGAATATTTGAGCTCTGTAGATCCATACAATGCAAGTGAATGGTGACCAAAACTTTGAACTTCAAAAAACACAAGGCAGTTTATATGTAAGCCATATGATGCCAGTGGTTAAATCCATGTCTTTTGAAGCAATCCAATTGGTTTTGTGAGAACAGACCAAAATATAACCCTTTTTCACTGTAAACCTTGACATCAGCTGACTTCTTGGCGATCAAGATTACTAGCTTGATTACAATTCTCTGGTGCTCTGTGCATGCATCAAGCTTTGAAATGATGCCTAGAGACTGCAATGGCAAAATGTACCCAAAACCAATTGGATCACTTCAGAAGACTTGGATTAAACAACTGGAGTCTTATGGATTACTTTATGCTGGCTTTCTGTACTTTTTGGAGCTTCATAGTTTTTGTCACCATTCACTTGCATTGTATGGACCAACAAAGCTGAGATATTTTTCTAAAATTCTTCATTTGTGTTCTGCAGAAGAAAGTCATACACATCTGGGATGGCATAAGAGTGAGTAAATGATGTAGAGAATACATTTTTGGGTGAACTATCCCTTTCAGTCTTCCGAATGCGACAATTTCAAGATAAATTAAAGCTAAAATAAATTAAAATGTGAACATTTTATACAAAAAGCTTTATACATGCTTATCAACCTCATTCCAATGTGACAGTTTTGGTTCACATTTTGTATTTTCACCTAAACTAAATTAAAGTGATACAGTTATGAACAGCAGTTTAAAACATCTTTTTCATTAAAGGTGGTTTACACAGAGGATATGTATCGATCAGATGTCAACAAGAGAGACTTTTTTGACAAAGTATTTAAAGAGTTGCATGCACCAGCTTCTCAGATGTTCATGTATGATGACAATGAAACTATGATCTGGTTCCCATCAAGGGTAAGGCAAAAACTGTTTACACTTTTTTTTATTTTTTTTTTTTTTGGCTTAGTATCACACAGTCATCATATCTTACATTGTGGCTATCTGTTTATTTCCGTGGTTCTCTTTGGCTGTTACCACTTATTTCCTTAAACCAGCCAAGTATTGAGAAGGAGAGGTACTTTCTGTTTGGGATCCTGTGTGGATTGGCCTTCAACAACAGCTGTGTTGTTGACCTGCCTTTTCCTTTAGCCTTGTTCAAAAAACTTCTCAACGTCAAGCCATCTCTCAAAGACTTGAGAGAGTTTGACCCGGTTCTTGGCAAGTGAGTGTTTTTAATTCAATGTTACCTTGGTTCTTTTCAGCATCTCTGTATTTGTCAGTAACAATGTTGACAGTGTTTGATTAGATATCTAATATTAATACTAATGATGTCCTCAGGAGTTTACAGTACATTCTGGACTACAGCGATGATGTTGAAGAAATGGACATGAATTTCAGGGTTGGTTTGTTTGGTTGTCACGTTATTGTGTGCAGTAACCTCATTACATACAGTATGGCAGCACTGAAATATCTTTTAGACATAAAGTGCTCCAATTTGCTCTGTCTTTAAAAATCAGATCAAATGGGATGGAACTGAAGTGGAATTGGATCCTGCTGAGCCAGGAAAAATTGTCTCAAATTACAACAGGTCAGGTTTTTTAATCAAATGAATCCGTGTCACCTGTGTCATATTAAAGTATTGTATTTGCTTAATTCTTGAGCTTGGAATTCAGATATAAAACATCTGTTAATGTGATGCAAAAAAAATAATTTACACAACAGGACAGACTTTGTGGACAAGTATGTGGATTATGTCCTGAATAAGTCCGTGGAGGAAGTGTTTGAAGAATTCAGGAGAGGTTTCTTCAAAGGGTGTGAGAGTCACTTGGTGGAGATGTTTGAACCAGAGGAGCTGAGAGGAGTGATGGTGGGCAATGAAGAATATGACTGGGACACACTCAAGCAGGTCCACACACATATTCTAAACATTTTAAACAAATCACACGTCAAATGTCTTAAACTCTTGAGTGATTCAGAAAAGTGTTTACTGTAATGTATTGTAGTTAATAATGATTTATAGCCTTTTACTGTATTTTTAGTGTAAAGTGAATCTCTAGAAATGGGGCCGTTTGTTGTTGAAAATGTCAGGGGGAAAAAAAAAGTAAAAATACAGGTAGATAGATATAAATATAGTCAAATCTATCAGATAATGTGACTAAGTACAGTATCCTATTAATTATATCAGTACTATTATATTGTCTCATTGGGAACCAAATGGCAAACTCGCATTTATCTTTTGATCAACAGAAAACCAGATATGAAGGATTATTTGATGATGAACATCCAACCATCATCTCATTCTGGGAGGTGTTTGATGAACTAACATCAAGGGAAAAGAAGGCCTTTCTATGTAAGTTAACTTAAGTTGAGTAACCATTTAAAATGAAGTTTTTCAAAATGCTATTGGTTCATGAGATAAATAGTTCTTATTGCCTCAAAAATAAAGCTCTAAAGGCCTCGGCACACTCACGGGAATGTGCTTCATCGTTCTTCACTCAGAGCTAAGAAGTTCGAAACAGCTGAGCAACGACATACTGTTTGCGAACATTCAGACACCAGCCACGCTGCTGTGGGAGGCGTTTAGAGATTCATTTAACCTCGTGCGACCCCGAGTCCACGCGTGCGGACGTTGTATTTTGGCTTCGCTATACGCAACGCATAATTTAAATGATTTAAAACTGACTGAATACTGTTCGCAAGATTCTACACTGTCATTTAAGGGTTAAACTTCTGGTGCACTGCGTCATGTGAAATAACAGCAGGATGTTGATTTCCAGGAAGCGCTGCTACTGGCGCAGCGCCAGCAAAAGTGCCTCTGGTAAGAAACCTCTACGTTTTTTGATTGAAACCTGTTAAGAGTAGCATCTCTAGTTTCATTTGATATGTCGCATTAAAAAATTCATTTTTTTTGCACGTCAGCGTGCTGATAATCATCATGTCCACGTATGTTGAAATTAGGACCATGTTCCCTCAAAAGTAATAAAACAAACAATTTTGGTTATTTTGAATATTTTTCAACATTAACACATCTGTGGGTCTATTCGCTTCATTTTAGTATAAATTGTTATTTTAATTTATCACTGTACAGTACAGTTTTATTCATTAACATTAGTAAATGCATTCCATTATATTTACTGTGCATTTTCACACTGAGAATAAATGTATTCATGCAAAAGCTGAAAAATGTTGCTTTCAGAGGCTTTATATGGAGTTAGGATGAAAATAAGGTGCATTTCTAACTGTTCTGAGACCAGTGCAGACATCACACAAGAGGTTAAGTCATTCACTAAATAGGTAGCAAGGGTGCATCCTATAGCTTTCTATGCAGTTAAGTGCATTCACTCCTAACATCCAACCAAAAGTTCAGTTTCAGGCTGCAGATGATGTTTGGGCCACTCAACATGTTTGGCAGACATGGGATAATGATAATCAGTACATAGATTCAGAATTGTATAATGCAAAATTATATTTGAACATGTTTGGCAGTGATTTGATGATGCTGGCCATTACTTTTTATAAGAATTATTAATTCAGCTTTATAGAATCAGCTTTAATGTCTATAACATTTCAAAAACATGAATAAACACATGATAATTTAAAGTTATAAATATGATGTAGAAAATGTGTATTTTGTAATGTTTACCTTTTTGCATTCATGGCACTAATGCGCTAAGATGCTATACGCAGGGTTGGGGAGTAACGAAATACAAATAATGGGATTACGTATTTAAAATACAAAATATAAGTAACTGTATTCCACTACAGTTACAATTTAAATCATTGGTATTTAGAATACAGTTACATTCAAAAAGTATTTTATTACTGAAGAGATTGCTTTGCATTTTATTGTCATTTGTTTCATTTAATATTTAGTCCTTTCAGATGGAAAACATTTATACATATAAATGATGTGATCCAAAGTGCATTTGAACAGCGGTGAAACACTTTCTTATGATGTGTTACATTCATACGAGCAGACAGAGAAGTACGTTTGAAGTAAGTTTGGAGCACAAGAAATAGAAATAAACCTTGTGTAAATTGTCAGCTTTACACTATTTCTAGCCATTTTACATGCGCATGTTACCAGGCATGATCATATTTTATTATCAAGAAAATTCACGTTGGTGGCAGTAAAGTGTTTAGCAGCGGGTAAGAAGTTTTTTCTAAACGTTCGCCCTGGCGAGCTGTTATGAACCACAGAAACGAACTTAAAAGTACCTTTCGTTTTGGCCAGATTTTGTTCTAAATTACATCACACCTGTTTGTTCTTTGATTTCATATGAATTGTGCTGGGGCCATTGGTCACATTTCTACCATTTACACCCTTAGCATGTTTCACCCTTTTCCATTCTTCAGTGTTCTTGACGGGGTTTGAGCGAGTGCCCATTCTTGGTATGAGTCAGGTGAAGATGAGAGTCAGAAACTTGTACAACTCTACTCAGGACCATCTACCACAGGCTCTGACCTGCCACTCCCTGCTGGAGCTTCCTGTTTATCAGAGCAGGACAACACTCAAGGAGAAACTAATCGAGGCCCTCAACCACAGGAGAGGGTTCTGGGAGGATTGAGATTGATACTTGACACATTATTATCTTACATGTGGTGCTCTGTACAAATGCAGATAGCTCTCAGGAAATTATTTAACCAAACGGTGGTGTTAGTGATTTCAGCAGGTTTTGCTAAATCCTGCCATTTTGCTAACTGCTACTACATGCCCTTCCTGCAAAATCTGCTCTCTAAAGACATGTCAGAAAAACCAAACACTATAAACACTGTCAAGCCAACATAATAACTTACATCAGCTTTGAAAATCTGGCTTCATGGGAGCCTGGGTAGCTCAGTGGTAAAATACGCTGGCTACCATTAGCTCGCTAGTTTGAATCCCAGGGCGTACTGAGTGACTCCAGCCAGGTCTCCTAAGCAACAAAATTGGCCTGGTTGCTAAGGAGGGTAGAGTCACATGGGGTAACCTCCTCATGGTCGCTATAATGTGGTTCGTTCTCGGTGGGGCGCGTGGTGAGTTGAGTGTGGTTGCCACGGTGGATGGCTCAACAAGCCACGTGGTAAGATGCGTGGGTTGATGGTCCCAGACGCGGAGGCAACTGCGATTCATCCTCCGCCACCTGGACTGAGGCGAATCACTATGCGACCACGAGCACATTGGGCATTCCAAAATGGTAGAAAAAGGGGAAAAATCCCCTCCCAAAAAAATAGAAAATCTGGCTTCACTCTTTAGCTGTTGTTCTCATTACAATAATAGGCATTTTTGTTGTGTATAATCAAAGGTCACAGGTCTAAGAACTTGAGCCTTGATCTTTTTTTGTCAGTAACTCCATAGTTTATGTCCTTTCTTAATATTTAGGGGAGACTAGGGATGATTGAAAGAAACACTGGGTTTGCTTTACTAGTTTTAGTTCCACCAATTGGGAACAAGCTACAGCCATGTTGTCTTTTATTTTATTTATTTATTTATTTATATCCACTTATTCCAGATGGCATGTGTGCAGTCCTAAGGCTGTGAAATCAACAATGTTGTTTTTATGGAAATAATTGATGTTAAATAAATTTGAGCAAAGTTTTCATGAGTTGTATTATTCAGTAGATGAGCTCTGGTGTTTGTCACATTGCTATTTCAGTTCTTTCTCACCAGGCAGGAGAGGTTTCTTTTCCGAATACTGTAGTACTTGTGATGTGTTTTATTTGTGAACTTAATTTATAAATATATTTGTCTAAATATATTTTATAATATTAATATTCCTTAATATTTGTTTAATAAAAAAAATAAAAACAAAACAACTTTGCAAAACTTGCACTTTGTTTCTGATGTATTGCTGCACAAACCAAGAAAAAAGTTGTTTGTATAACAATGATATATTTAATTTTCACAAACACAGCTCATAGTTTTCCTGGTTGGGCATATTGTATTATATTGTATTACATTACATATTTATATATATATATATTACATATGGGATAGTTTGACTCCGTCTTCTGTTGTTCTGCATGTCAGGGCCACCTATGTTTTCACTTAACATAAAGCAAATAAAAAAATTAATTCCATAAAATACTGAATGTTATTATATATTAGAAACAGTATTTATTATATACACATTAGGTAAATGTACATATTTTGGCTTATATTCTGTGGCAAATTGACAGGAGTCACGTGATCGGTGACGCAATAATCTGACTCGTAACTTCCTTGTTTTCGTCGGATCCATTAAACGGAAACCATTTCATGTGTAAACGACCAAAACACAGAGGAGACGAAATGCATTTTACCAGGTAACAATATATGATCTAAATAATCGATAGGAATGCATGTTTTTTTTTTTTTAAAATACTTATTTCATACAGAAGACAGCATTTGCATGCTAGAAATGGGCAGTTATAGTAACTGTCAGCTCGGTGTTATGTGTCAGTGTGTAAATCATTATCCTGAATATTAGGATTAAGTATCTGTGTTTAACACCAGCTTGACAAGATTAAGGTTAATGTCTGTATTATTTGAGCTACAGCTTGATTTGTGTCATTAAGAAAAGTGCCAGGCTGCTTAAGGCCAGACTCGTCAGAAGAGAGATTGGACCCACATGGAAGATTTCCAAAACCAATGAGCTGCCTAGATGGACAGCATTTTCTGTCATCATAGGTGCGTTTTGAATGTTCCAGTCGAACTGTCGGATCGCGCCTATATTGTCTAGATTCATTCGAACATTCGCAGCGCTCCAACTGATGCATAAAGATTTGATTCTAATGATTCTATCTTGCCGTAATAATTCGACTGAAACGTGCCTGTCACGCCCACTTGTTTGATTCTAACGTTTTCAACGTGCATATGATGTCTAAAATTTATATTCGAACATTCGTAATGACTCAAAGATGCTTAAATATTAGATTCTCATGTTCAGAACACACGTATGACGGTGTAAAAATTCACCTTGAAAGTTGGCAACTCGCCTTTCACTGCCAATTTTGGATTCGAACGTTTGGACTTTAAATATAACGGCAAAAAATTTGATTTGAACATTCAGGACTCCTCTATGATGCACAAAAATTTTATTAGAACATTCCTATCCTGCATAGTATGCTCAAAGAGAATCCTGTGATGCTCCAGAAATGTATTCCAATGTTTGCAATATGCATATGATTTCTAAAATTTCTAATCGAACATTCGCAATGACTCAAAGATGGTTAAATATTTGATTCTCATGTTCAGAACGTGCCTATCATGCCCAATATTGTATTCAGACGGTCGGAATTCAAATATAACGGCAAAAAACTTGATTTGAACGTTCAGAACTCCCCTATGATGCACTAAATTGAGACTGAAACGTTGGAAGTGTGCCTATCACGCCAACTAGTTCGATTCGAAAGTTCAGAACGTGCACATGATGATTACAATTTCGATTAAAACCTTCGCAATGCCCCAGAGATGCTTAAATATTTGATTCTAATGTTCAGAACGTGCCTATGATGCCGTAAAATTCGACTGAAACGTTGGAAGTGTGCCTATCACGCCAACTAGTTCGATTCGAAAGTTCGGAACGTGCACATGATGATTAAAATTTCGATTAAAACCTTTGCAATGCCCCAGAGATGCTTAAATATTTGATTCTAATGTTCAAAAAATTGGCAATGCGCCTATCATTCCCAATATTGTATTCAAACGGTCGGAATGCAAATTCCGAAATGTCGAAATTTCCGAGATGCTCCAGAAATGTATTCGAATGTTCGGAACGTGCATATGATGTCTAAAATTTCTATTCGAACATTCGCAATGACTCAAAGATGCTTAAATATTGTATTCTCATGTTCAGAACACACGTATGACGCCGTAAAAATTCACCTTGAAAGTTGGCAACTTGCCTTTCACGGCCAATTTTGGATTCGAACGTTTGGAATTTAAATATTATGGCAAAAAAGTTGATTTGAACATTCAGGACTCCCCTATGATGCACTAAATTTTTAGTAGAACATTCCTATCCTGCATAATATGCTTAAAGAGAATCCTGTGATGCTCCAGAAATTTATTCGAATGTTCGGAACGTGCATACGATGTCTAAAATTTGTATTCGAACATTCGCAATGACTCAAAGATGCTTAAATATTCTATTCTCATGTTCAGAACAGACGTATGATGCCGTAAAAAATCACCTTGAAAGTTGGCAACTTGCTTTTCACGGCCAATTTTGGATTCGAACATTTGGAATTTAAATATTATGGCAAAAAAGTTTATTTGAATATTCAGAACTCCCCTATGATGCACTAAATTTTGATAAGAACATTCCTACAATGCATACATTACGATGCTCAGAGAGCCCTGTGATGCTGCAGAAATTGATTAGAATGTTCTGAACATGCATATGATGTCTAAAATTTCTATTTGAAACTTCGCAGTGCCTCAGAAATGCTTAAAGATCTGGTTTTAATGTGCAGAATGCACCTATGATGCCATAAAGTTAGACTGGAATATTGAAAACTCGCCTATTACAAGTAATTGATTTGAACGTTCGTAATGCATATATGGTGAAAAAAAACAAAACAAAATACAGCTTGATTTGAATGTTCAGAATGCATCTATGATGCACTAAAATTTAATTCGAACATTTTTCTCATGCATTGCAATTTGAACCTTCGCAACGCACCACAAATGCTTAAAGATTTGATTCTATATTGTTCATAACAAGCCTATGATGCTTTTAAAATTCACCTTGAATGTTGACATCGTGCCTGTCACGCCCAATATTTGGATTTGAATGTTTGGAACACAATTATAATGCCAAAAAGCTTTGATTTGAACGTTCAGAACGCACCTATGATGCACTAAAAGTTTATTAAACCACACCAGGTGGTTTATTACCTGCATGACTCATCACAATGGCCTGGCCGTCACTAGCTTTCATTTACACACATATTGCACGATATGGAAAATGGAATGAGGTGTGACCTCTTCCCTTCCCTTCCCTTCTACTGATTTCACACCCATTTACTTCTGCCAATCGGTGTCTCATGCCAGAAACTGTGTTTTTATTTTTTTCCAGATCCGTCATTTGCAACAGGCGGAGAAGACAAGGCTGTATAGCCTAAGAGCTCTCCCTTCATCCATCCATCTGTTTATGTGTGAATCATGATGCTGTGTTGGGGAAGCGGTGCTTCGGGCCAGCTGGGCATTGATGCATCCGAGGTGCCTGTCTCTGAGCCCAGGAGCTGTTGCATGTTTGACGGGAGGGGTCTGAAAGAAGTGGCATGCGGCAGCCGCCACTCACTCTTCCTGTTGCATGATGGGAGCGTGTACGCGTGTGGCTCCAACAGCTATGGTCAACTGGGCCATGACAAGGAAGGAGGCAGGCCAGGTGAGTATAGCAGTGGTTGCAATTCTACTTTTGTTACAAAACACCATTTAATTACACACCATCTCATTAGTATTCTAGTTAGTGGTGTTTCCAAGGTAACTATCATGATTGCTCATATTTGGGGTTAGGGATTTTAACAAACCCATAACCTTAAGTATTATACTTCAGCATGTATTCCGACCAGCCTTTTGATTTTCACTTGACATATGATAAAATGGGTGAAAAAATCTCATAGACTTGCATTGAAAGAGGGACTCGAGCCATATCTAGATACTAGTGATGTCAAAAGTACTGGTACTTTAGTACCTAGTCTAAAGTTGGTTAAAATTAAACTGGTACGCTAACAAACACGTATTTATGACATGCATCCAAGTATGACTACAGAACAAGCAAATCGCTGGCATTTAAGGCGATTTAGAAATCCCGGTCTGACTTTTTTAAAGTCCCTCCAGGAGAAAGAACATGTTGTCACCCTGAAACAAGCAGATACTACAGCTTTTCCTACTTGCATTAAAGCTTGTGGACAGTTTTGTGAATGCTCTGACATCGCGATCCGCGTATATATATATTCTACCTCGTAAGGAATATTATCAATAACGAGCAAATAAAAAATTAAATGATGCTTATATTACTAGTGTTTAGTAAATGTATTTTATTATTATTGTTGTTGTTTTATTGTTATTATGATGAATGCTATTATGCTATTATCAATGTTTTCATTTATAATGTGATGCTCTGTTGTGCAGCACATTATTTGACAAAAATAAGACAATTTTGTGTTTTAGATGATGTTGTGATGATCTTTACTAAAGCACTTTATAAAAAAAATGTAGTTTTTTTTAAATGAATTGTTCTATTTTCATTTGATTGAAGTAGATTCATTTTATTAGACAGTTGTGATGATTAAGGGGCTGTTTACACGACAACGCTTTCAATTAAAAACGGAAAACTTTTTATGCGTTTTGGCTGTTCATTTACACAACAACGGCGTTTTGGGGCCTGAAAACGCAAACTTTGAAACGGGTTTCAAAGTGCAAGTTTTTGAAAATGATGACATCATGCGCACGCGTATTAAGTGTTCAGTCTATAGGCATGCGCGCGAGTACTTCAAAACAACGCGCGAGACATTCAAAACTACAATGGCGGACTACAGGACTGTGTTTGTGCTGCTCAAGATTTTGAGTTTATTGACGCTTCTCCAGTAAAATGTAGATTTACTGCATCACTACTACGACCAGCGATCGCTATCTTCATTGTTTGTATTCACCGCTCTGTAGAAGAATGCTTATGTGCGCAGGCGCGTAGTGTTTCTTTACAAAGTGACATCGCCAACTACTGGCCTGGCATGCATAATACAGTGCTTTTAGTCGTTTTCGCGGATCCGTGTGAACGGGGATCATTTTGACAATGTTGTCGTCTGTACGCAAAACTTTTCAAAAACGCAAAGGAAAAACTTTTCCGTTTTTAGTACATCGTTGTCATGTAAACGTACCCTAAATTGAATAAACTTTTTTAGATTCATTTGATTAGACAGTTTTAATGATTAAATTGAATTAGACGTTAAAACTTTTTGAACTTAAAAAAAATTGGAAACTGTGGAATTTGGGAAGAAAATAAATATAAAAATATTGTTGATTACCACAATTTATTTTCTACTCGTCCCTCCTTTTCTTTAAAAAAAGCACAAATCGAGGTTACAGTGAGGCACTTACAACGGAAGTGATTGAGGCCAATTTTTTGAGGGTTTAAAGGCAGAAAATTGAAGCTTATAATTTTATAAAAGCGTTTACATTAATTCTTCTGATGAAATACATGTATTATTTGAGTTGTAAAGTTGTTTAAAACATAATTTTTTGTCGTTTTAGGGTTTGTTGACATGACATCGTCATTGCAACAAAGTTGTAAAATTGGCAATAACTTTACACAGAAAAGGTTAGTAAGTGATTTGATCACACTGAAGTCACGTTAACAAGTCATGCATATTGTTTGTCTGCGAGTATTTTAACGTTTAAAAATTGGCCCCAAGTTCCTCATTGTCACCTCGATTTTAGCTTTTTTTGAAGAAAAGGAGGGGCAGGTCAAAATTAATTTTTGTGGTAATCAGTATTATGCCACAAATGCAGTTGATTGAGCTTAACTTGTATTGAACCCGGAATATTCCTTTAGTAAATGTTGTAAAAAATATATTGTTCAGTGTTATTTCATGATACCTAATGCATTTACTAATGTTAACGAATGGAACCTTATTATAAACTGTTACCATATTACCTATTTTTTTCCGTGGTATATCGAAAATGTGATTTTAGTGGTATCGGTACGGACTTCTTATATTTTGGAGTCGTGACAACATTTCTAGAGACTAGAATATCTCAGAAACTTGAAGGGTGGGCTCTTTTGATTTGGGCTCCCACCTAGCACACAGCCAGAATGCCCTAGCAATGCCCTGATTTTTTTAATAAAAAAAAATATTACTTTAATGGTCTGGGTCCTATTTTTAATTCTGCACATTGCAATCGACTTGGGAAATCTGTGCTGATCTCCAGCCCTAGTCTGGTGTCAAATACTCTGAATATTTTGCAGAGATCTGTTTGTACTGATAAACTAGTAAAATTGTAACAAAATAAAGGATAAAATTGTGAATTCACAATAAATAATACAGTATTTTCCATTTTCAACCCTGTGCATTAAGTATTGCTGCTTGTGCCATGCTTTATACAAATTCAGATTTGGAATTCATCTTTTGATTTAAGATACTACGATGAAGAATACTAATTTTTTGGAGTTTTGTTTTTGGAGAACGAAAGTAAAAATAAAGTTTCGCCTTGTGTTTAAGTAGGTGTTCATTTTAGTTTTGGCTTACTGCATTCACACCACTGAGGGGAGTTTTTTAGCTTTCAATTTCCAGAAAAATTTAAATGAGCAAATGAAAGGTTGGATCAGACAATGTTTTGATATGCTATATACAGGTTAAAACCTTCTCCCAGCACGGGCTACTTTTCAAAACAGATTTGCCATCAGTTGCTGCTTCTGGTTCTGTGAATGGTGAGGACAGTTTTACTGAGAAGATGATTGCTAGGATTGCTGATGTTTTCTTTTTTAACAGACCATGGACAAAACTCAAAACAGCTCACAGCTGCTGAGTGTTTTGTATTGCAACATTGTAATAACCTACATAATACAAATCTAGCTAAATTAAAGATATCCAAGTAATCAAGGCCACTGTGTGATATTTCACACGGGCCTGTGACAGTCATACCGTACATGTCCATTGGCATGGAAGAAATGCCAAAAAAAACCTGAGATCTTCCGCTTTGGGGGTGTGTTAGGAAAAGTCATGAAAAAGTATGGAAATTTCTGTAGTGAATATACATTTACTGCTCAAATATTTCATTCAAGTAAAACTTGCTCGCAATGGAAAGTCATTTCTGATTTGTGAGCGAATCGTTCTTTTCCATGAATCGCTTGAACCTTTTAAAAAGCTTTATCGAGTAATCGTCAACGACTTTCCACTTTCATTCCCAAAATCCCACTTAAACCTGCAGTTCGGCTTCCATAGAGAATGAATTTGGGAAGGACACTCAGCTCCATTCAGCCCATGCCAATGGACATGTAAGTTCATGTTTTGTGTTTATGTGTGTGTCTCGCACTCATAGAGCTGGTTGGAGCTCTGGATGCTCAGAAGATAGCTGGGGTATCGTGTGGTCAGGCTCACTCTCTGGCTGTGAATGAGCAGGGGCAGGTGTTTGCCTGGGGGGCCGGTGAAGGTGGGCAGCTGGGTCTGGGTACGGCTGAGGAAGCTGTTCGGGTGCCCAGGTAAAACATCAACATAAGTTATTTATGTTAGAGTTTCTCAAACTTTTTTTAGGGACTACTGCGTCTATGCATTTGAGTCAACATGAAATGAAAATGGACCTTATTTACTTTTTTAATACACGGTCTTTATTGTGCATGATTCATCAGTACATGTATTGTACAGAAAAATGCCTCGGTAATCTTTCCTGACTTTTGTAATAACTTGCTCGCCCCTTTGATATTACTTTCCTATTTAGCTAATGCCACCTATATCGGAAATAATGTTAACCAATAGCCAAATGGCTATTTAGGCTTATTTTAACTTAATTTTGTTTTTCTCGGAAATATGTCACAATACAGAAGTAAATGGGTTTGAATGTGTTTTCATGTGACTGAAAAATGGCACCTATGAGTAAATTTTCTGTGCAGATCCATGTGGTTTCATTGTACTGTTATTTATCAGGTGGGAAACTTGATGCTTTTGTTAGGGGATGAAGTCCAGAGCTTGCCCACTTTAATAAGCTACATTTTTTTTTTCTTTGTCCCATTTAGGTTGATTAAAAAGCTGTGCGAGCATCGAATCTCACAAGTAATGTGTGGCAACCAGCACTGTATAGCACTTTCAAAAGGTAAGACAAGATTCCTTTGTTGTATCAATTGGAGGTCATCCGAGATATCGGTTTTTACCGATTAATCGGTGCCGATATTTGCTTTTTGAGCTATCAGTTATTGGCAAAATCAATGGCGATAGTTGCAGATAGGATTTTTTTTTTTATCTTCCATGTTTCTCTCTCTCTCTCTCTCTCACTCTCTCTCATATATATATATATATATATATATATATATATATATATTTATGAGAATGCAGCGTGTACTTGCGTTGTGTTATGAATTGAGCGCTGACAAATTTCACAACGCAACGATGCGTGAAATCGAGCTTGCGTTGCAAGGCTCGTCTGAAACTTGCATAGAGTATGTTTGGGCCTTTACTCTGAGCACGAGATGGAGTTGTGGAGCACAGAACCGCTCTGAATACACTGTAATAATGCTTATACACAATACAGACAGGATAGAGCAGCGTACATAGCCTTTTAACAGCAACAAGCGAACAGCTTGATTTAACTATTGATTTAATTAAATCTTTGTAGCCCTTTGCGGTTAAATAATCGCACAATGTCATACCGCGATTTTAATTTAATTAATTGTGCAGCCCTAATATATAAATGTGGGTGTGTGTGTACTGTATTAATGACCGTTAAGTACGCTACAGTAATAAAACAAAACATCAAAATGTAAATACGCATGCGCATTAAAACATCCACTTCGTCACTAAAATCCAATACGCATGGGATTAGATCTACTACGTCATCGCACTACAGTCTGCAGTGAAGAGTATTTGCTTTTCGCAGTGAAAAAGGCCAATTGCTTGATCGTGTCGTGAGTTTAGCTTGCACAAGCCAGATATTAGCATTAATTCTGCCTCTAATTTGAAGAAACATATCGAGGTAAATTTCTGCTTACTAAATTCTATGTGTTTATAACGTAGCATGTAATTTAGCTATCTATCACTGAGATGATATGGTTGCTGTGAGAGATTAATGCAATGTTATCAATAGGGCTGGATGATAAAACGATCTTGATGTTTATCGGGAAAAAATATGTCCTCGATATCGATGATAAACTTTTGAGTAATTTTCTATACTTAGCCTATGTTCTACATCTAGACCAGGGGCCACTGGTTGGTTGATCTTGATCAAATATAAAAGACTGACTTTTTATTTCCTGGCACCTGAAGCCGCGCGCTGTTTGATTGACAGGCGGCTTATGTTTGTGCTCTGCGCTTTACATGCGCCTGAACGATCAAATATACACTTTATAATTCCGCCAATGCCCGTCTTGGTGAGGCATTAATGTAAACGCATTCGGTTATGTCTAAAGTGAACTTAAATAGTAGGACAAAAAAAGGTATTTGTATCAAAATGTCGAACTTTAAGTGTAAACGATTAGACCACTGTCATTAAAAGGCTATTAATCAAACAACTATAACAAGAAAATGAGAAACCCCTCACTACATATATGCTGAATAACTTAAGTAGCTTTAAAAGTATAATTGAATTTAATAAAACAGTGACATTTTTAATATTAATAATATTTTTTAATAATATTGTTAGTTTTTTTAATAATACTGACCCCTGATGTAGAGAATGTGTTAATTTGTGAAATAAATTATCAGGAAATAATTTATAATTATGCTTAGCCTTTGTCAAATTTTTTTCTAATGCCTGATAAAAAAAAAAGTATCAACCTTTGTAGAGCAATACTTCAGGCAGAATAGTCCCATCAGTCAAAAATACACTTCAGAATATTGTGCATTATGCATTAGAATGAGAACACAACTATTTCTGGGCTGAAAAGTTACAATAATTAAATCAGTGTGGAACATTATATCTAAAAAAGAGTACAATGTGGTCCCCCATGTACCACTTAAAGGAATAGTTCACCCAAAAATGAAAACTCTCTTATCATTTACTCACCCTCATGCCATCCCAGATGTGTATGACTTTCTTTCTTCTGCAGAACACAAATTAAGATTTTTTGAAGACTATTTCAGCTCTGGTGGTCCATACAATGCAAGTGAATGGGTGCCAAAATGTTGACGCACCAAAAAGAACATAAAGGCAGCATAAAAGTAATCCATACATCTCCAGTGGTTTAATCCATGACTTCAGAAGTAATATGATAGATGTGGGTGAGAAACAGATCAATATATAAGTACATTTTTGCTAGAAATTCTTCTCTCTGCCCAGAAGGGGGCGTATGCATGAAGAATGTGAATCACCAAAAACAATAGAAGAAGAATGTGAAATTTAAAGTGGAGATTGACTGAGTAGAGAGGAGAATTTATAGTAAAAAATGGATTTAAATATCGATCTGAGCTGAGATATTCTTCTAAAAATCTTCATTTGTGTTCTGCTGAAGAAAGAAAGTCATACACATCCGGGATAGAATTAGGGTGAGTAAATGAGTAAATTTGGGTGAATTATTCCTTTAAAGCCCGATGTGGCCCCTGCACCAAACAGTTTGTCCTACCCCTGCTCTTCCTCCTCTATTGTGCGGGACATGACACGTCAAGTGACCCTGCTTTTTTAGCATTTTTTGCATTCCTTGCATTGTTTTGAATATGTATTAAGCGCAACAATAACTTGCTTTGTCTGCATTAAGGGCATTTTAGACCCTACACATAAATAGATTTTACTGTAATTGAATTCATATCATGAATTCAATCATCAATTTCAATATCATACATTATGATATTGAAAATAATTTTTTTCATCTTTTCATTTCTGTAATCATGTTGCCTTTTTATTTTTTGGAATCAGATTCATGTAGTGTTTTTCTTAGTGATGTATTTTAAAATACCTATAAAATACCTATATTTTTTATTCTTTCTGGCAACCAGCTATAAAAGGGAAGGTAAATTACGGTATGTGTGCTACATTTTGAAATTGAAGCATACAGGGCATAGCTTTCGCAACTCAATACTCACTACTCATGAGTACTTTTAAATGAGCTACACTTTTACTCATACTTGAGTAGTTAGGACTGGTACCTTTACTCTACTCACACTACATTTTTGAGAAGTAACAGTACTTTCACTTGAGTATGATTTTTCAGTATTCTTTCCACCCCTGGTTATTGGTCAACAGTGGGGTTTTTTTCTGCTGGACTTGATTGTCTACCTCTTCTCAGATGGTCAGCTGTTTGTATGGGGTGAGAACTCCTGCGGTCAGTTGGGTTTAGGGAAGGGTGAGCCCAGCACTCTGTCTCCTCAACCGCTCAAATCTCTCTGTGGGATTCCGCTGGCTCAGATCAGTGCTGGAGGAGACCATAGCTTTGCCTTGTCCCTCTCTGGAGCTGTGTTTGGATGGGGGAAAAACAGCGCTGGACAACTAGGGCTCAATGATTCGCAAGGTAAAATGCACAAACTGTGACTTATGTAACCTAGAGATCTGTGCTGGTAACCAGAATGTTGTAGGTTCAAACCCTTCAAAGGCCGATCCTTTAGCTATCAGAATTTTGTCCTTCAGCAGTGCTAGGAATTGTTCCATGCGCACGCAATACTGCAAGTCCACATCAAGTTCATCATTTGGGAAAGGGCTAAACTGTTGCCAACGAAAGAGATGTGATACAGACCATACATCTGTAGCATAATGTTGTCATTTTTTTTGCCTGTGATCTAATAGACCGGGCTGTTCCCTGCCACATTAAGTTCCTGCGTTCGCAGAAGGTTGTGTACATCAGCTGTGGAGATGAGCATACCGCTGCCTTGACTAAGGTACACATCTGATTTGTTTATATACAGCATGCTCAAACACACACATACTCAGCTCGACTTGCTGTTCTCATTTGACTGATTGACTATATTGACTTTAGAAATATAGTATATTGATTTTCTGAACAAAAATGTTGGATTTGTGAACATTTTTGCTAAGAGATTGGTGATCCCCAGTCCTAGTCTGGTGTCAAAATACTCTGAATGTTAGCATAGATATGCTATAACTGATAAGCTGTTCTAATTATAACAGAACAAAGGGTGATATTGTGGTAAATTTACCTGAATTCACCCTAAATAAAACTGTATTGTTCATTTTCAACCCTGAGCATTGAAGCATTCCTGCTCGTGCCATGTTTTATACAGGAAGGGGGTCTGTTCACATTTGGAAACGGTTTAAGAGGACAGCTGGGTCATGACTCCACCAACAATGAGCCACTTCCACGCAGAGTGATGGAGCTCATGGGCACTGAAGTGTCTCAGATCGCTTGTGGACGGTCAGTATATGCACAAGACAAAAATTTTCAATGTATCTGTTTCATATTGGTATGTATGCTGATTTTCTTTGTAGATGACTAGCCAAAACTTCATCAGAAAACAGATTACTGGTTGATGGATATATTGGCCAGGCCAATTATATTTATGTCAGCCATTTGTATATATATAGTACTTTGAGATGATTGGAAGTGGCAGATAACTTGGTATAGGTTGTATGCTAATTTTATTTGTTGATGAATAGCCATAACTTCATCAGAAAACGGATTACTGATTGACCGATATATTGGTTAGGCCAATTATATTTATATTGGCCAGTTGTATATATTTAGTACTTCAAAATGATTGGAATCGGCAGATAACTTGGTATATATGCTGATTTTCTTTGTGGATGAATAGCCATAACTTAATCAGAAAACAGATAACTGGTTGACCGATATATCGGCAAGGCCAATTATATTTATATAGACCAGTTGTATGTATTTAGTACTTTGAGATTACTGGAATAGACTATTAGGTGTACTGTATACAGTATGCTGTTTTTTTATTTATTTATTTTTTTGTGGATGAATAGCCATAACTTCATCAGCAAACGGATTACTGGTTGACCGATATATCGGCTTGGCCAGTGATATTTATATAGACCAACTGTACATTTGAGAGTATTGGAATCGGCTAATAACTTGGTATACTGTATACAGTATGCTGATTTATTTATTTATTTATTGTGGATGAATAGCCAAAACTTCATCAGAAAACAGATTACTGGTTGACCGATACATCGGCTTGGCAAATTATATTTATATAGGCCAAATATATATATTTAGTACTTTGTGATGATTGGCATCGGCTGATAACTTGGTATATATATATGCTGATTTTCTTTGTGGATGACTAGCCAAAACTTAATCAGAAAACAGATTGCTGGTTGACTGATATATCAACTGAACCAACTGTATTTATATAGGCCAATTGTATAGATTTAATACTTTGAAATGATTGGAATCGGCTGATTGCTATTTTCGCGTGACAGATAATCAGAAGTGTTGGGCTGCTTGAATCATTTCCAAAATTTGCAAGTTTTACAGCATATTTCTCTTTGCAGGCATCACACCCTGGCATTTGTGCCCTCCACCGGTCTGGTTTTCGCTTTCGGCTGCAACGTTCAGGGCCAGCTGGGTACAGGTATAAGAGGATATGCCAAGAGCCCACTTCCCATCAGGAACATCCAGCCCCTATGCATTGAAAATATACACACAAGTACGTAGATAAGATAAACTATCCACTGTAAAGCATTGCAGTATATTTGTGGATTAAAATAATTATCAGGATATTATCAAGGCACATGTTGATTGCCCTTTGCCTAAAGTTATAGATATTAATTAAGCACTCATTTATTGCTTAATTCTTTTGGAATTTATTTGGTTTTAAGGTGGGAGTGCATTTTTGAGCCATTATATAAAATGTGACACTTGATCCCCCATGTAAAATATGATTTCTTCTGATTTAATAATGAATAACACTGATACTACAGACAGTGTAGTACAGACGGTGTCGTTTGCTAGGTTTTGTTATTATGTAACTGCAAAAATAATCTCTCTACAGAAGCAGAGCGCTACACTGTCAGTAAAGTTCACAGCGGAGGCGATCACAATTTCCTGTTGTTGTCGTCCAACAAGGAGGTAACCTTGCCAATTCTGCCATTGTATCATTAGAACTGCTAGTACACTCAAAATGTTTTGAGAGTTTATGCAGATCTGTGTGTTTCTCAAGAGAATATTCTCACAATGTTTATATGCATTTATTTTCAGTACCTGTTTACAGCAATGTGTTATGTGTATGATGATTATTAAAGTAACCTATTAAAAATCATCTAGATTTGGTCTTGAGAATTAGCAGGTGCCCGTGAGGAGATCAGTGCCGTCTCTTAGCCACATGGGGGTGCCGCAACATCAATTTAAAGGCCTTTCATGACTGAAACAAGACTGATGTTGCTGTATACATTTAATTTAGTTTCTGTCAAGAACAATTTGTTTTAAAACCAAGTATTAATAGTTCTGTTGTGTTTGCAGTTTATTTTGGGCTCTAGTAATAATATAAGATTTGTAAGTGTTTGTATGTGTTTTGAACAGAGTTCATGTTGTCCTGAGGATTTCCGCATCATGAATATGACCAAAAGCATCGCTCTGATTAATTCTGAGAATCTGGACAGCTGGAGGATGAAGCTCCATGAAAACAGCGATTCAAACACCACAAAGTGAGTTTTTCATTATCTGGCTAGTGACAACAGTTATTATACTGAAATATTCTAAATGTTAAACAGTTGTAAATGGAACAGTTTAAAATGTTTGAAGTCAACATGAAACGACATTCCAACACATTTACCTTCCATAATGTGATATGTTTCTGAACCAAAACAGAAGATTCAGTTCAAAATATTGTTGGGTGGGATTTTATTTTTTACATTTTATTTGATATGATTTTAAGTATAGATTTGGAGGAGAGGGAGTAAAACATGAAACATCTTTCTGTGTTGCAGTTTTATGTTGCGCCCTCACCGTAAATAGGGTCGTAACATAATTGGGGGCTCGTCCGGGATTTATTTATTTTTTATTAGCAATGATTTTTTTTCCTGTGCCCACGCAGCCTTGCAGAAAGATTATGGAACAAACATTTATTTTCTTCAGAATAATTTATGGAACATGAATGAAACTTTTGATTTCATGTGGTCTTTAATGCAGATGTAAGTTAAGAAAGAGTTTATTCATGATTTTAAATCTGTTGACTCCCATCTAGTGACATCATAGTCCTGTTGTCCTCAACTGCTTGTTGGAATGCCAGCTTCTTGGACAAAAGGTGAGCAGATCTGATGTTCCATGTGACCCTGTCTCACATTTCCATGTCAGTAATCAGATGGTCATCACAATGGGACCACACAAACAGCTGAAAATTTTCATACTAGGCAATTCCTGCTTTGTCACAAGGCAAATATTTCCCAACACACACAATCGTCCTTGTTTCCAGCCCTGTCTAGTAAAAAAGCAGGCCATATTTCACTGTGGCAGTTTCCAACAAGACTCTCTAGAAACATTATTTTGCTTGATGCAATCCTTGCTTGCTAACCCTGTTCATAATCTGCGCCGCAGCAAAAACATTTCAAGAGATTATCTGATTACATAAGGCCCAACTGGTGTCACTAGAATTCAGACTGGGGTATTATGGGTTGCCATTTTAATATGGCATTTTGAGTATTTGGTTAAAATGCTGCTGTGCACATGGCCCAGCTTGGGGTCGGCAGGCGTTTGGAGCAACACATGGTGACATAGTCAGTAGCACACAGTGAACTCTTGATCATTTGCTGAGTTGAGGTCCATTTAGGGCAGAAATTTGCAGCTGTTTTTAATTTTAATGGAATTGGATTGGATTGAATTCAGTCAGATGAGTCAAATTAAATGGAAATGGATTGGGTTGAATTAAATCGGTTCAAACAAATCAAATTGAATCAGATTGATTGAATCAAATTGAATCAGATCGGATTGAATTCAGTTCGTCGAATTAAATAGGATAGAAAATCGAATTAGATTAAGTCGAATTCGATCAGATCATAACAAATAAAATAGGTATGCATAACATTGAATTAGCTCAATCAAATTAAATTGAATCAGATTGAATAAATCAAATTAAATCAGTTCAAATCAGATTTAACTGAATTGACTGAATTTTGATAAATTAGAATTGGATTGATTGAATGGGATTGAATAGCACTGAATCGGATCGATCGAATCAAATTGAGTCCGATAGAACCAGATAGAAATGAATTGATTGAATTGAATGGGATAGATAATACATTTAAATAAATTAAAATTGCAATGGATTGAATTGAATCGGATCAGTCAAACCAAACTGAAATGGATTGCATTGCATTAAATCGGTTCACTCAAATGAAATTGAATCGGATCAGTCAAATCAAATGGAATCAGATAGAATCAGATTGGATTGAATTGATTTGTATAGATTATAAAATGGAATCAAATCTTATTAGAACTAACCTCATATTAATAACATGCCTTTAAATAACTGATTTGGGTCTGTCATTGATGTCTAAATGTATTGCTGATTTGAACTATGTTTTAGAACGTAATCTTGATACACACTTTTGGAGATTTCAGTTATTCCCTATTCTAGAAGATATGAGCATGAATGGCCTTGGAGTGAACTGAGTTACTTGCAATATTTTGGCCCTGCTTCATATGGTCATGTGAGGTTGTGTGTGTTGTTTTGGTTCATGGATCAGGATCAGGCTTAAACACCTGCAGCTCTGCCTCTGTGTTTACACCCAGCATGTACTCCTTTATCCCTTGTGCCAGAGTAACGGAGAGAAAATACTTCATTCTCCTTCAACTGTATGCATCATAGCTAGTTCAGAAGCATTTGACATGTTTTTTCAGACATGAAGTCGAGCCTTTCTTGATCTTATCTAAATAAACTGTTTCTATTAATGCTCTGTTTAGGTGTTAATGAATGGGTCAATATTAATTTGGCAGACCCTAAGTAACTTACAGGAATACATAATGCATTCAAGGAATACATTTTATTAGTTTATATGTTCCCTGGGAATTGAACCCATGACTTTGGTGCTCTAAATTGATGTTGAAGAATTCAGCAGTTGGAGAGAAGACATTGTTCAGAATCTTAGTAAATTAAATCCTATCTGTGGCTCTGCAGTTTGCTTCAACCATTATTTGGAAGTTCATTTTCACCTTTTTCTTTTCACAGTGATGACGGTCATTTCAAAACAAACCCCAAAGTCCCAGGCATCGACTTCAATGCTGTCAGACTGCTGTTTGAGACGCTCATGAAACCAGCCTTCTCTAGAATGCTGGAGCAGGTGTGTTTGTCTGTCTTTGTATGACATATAGGAGTCAGCTCATAATTTATATTATTTAAATTTATAAAACTTAAAGTCAAAGACAGAGTATAAACTAACAAGGGTGGTTAACTGTGAAGGCAGTGATTAATAAAATAATAATAACAATAATAATACAAGCTCTACTGTTTATTCATAGGCCACTAAAAGCTTTGAGAGTCTGCTGATCCCTCAGCTGCCCTGCTCTCCTCCTGACGTGGAAGCCATGAGGATCTACCTGATCCTGGCTGAATGTCCCGCTCTCCAGGACTCCAAAAACTACATCTCTATCACCATCCCTCTGGCCATGGCCATTCTCAGACTGGACGCCAACCCCAGCAAAGTGCTCGGTATGACATCAGCAACATGCCTAGCAACACCATTATGGTCGATGCTGTTCCTGCTGCCTAGCAAATCTATTATGTTGGGGCGGTGTGCCATTATATACAACTGGACAACATAGATATCATTTGGCAGAGATTTTGTTATACCACAGTAGATGTAGCTGCAAGAAACATGAAGCAATGTGAAAATACAGAGTAGGATGTGTCTCAATTAAGTCAAGATGAGGAATAACTTGTTATTAGGGGTGTTTGATATGGTTGCAAAGCAACATCACAACTTGCCACATTAGTAAAGAATTCAACTAATTTGCAATCACAGGTTTGTGTATCCACAGTTTTCCTGAGCAACCACTGGGTGGTGCCATGATTCTTTTTGCCTGTTTTCTGTTTCTGGTCTTGAGACGCAATGTAAAACTAACCGGAACGAGCGATCCAGATGGAGAACAACAAGCATTTAAGTGTTACTTGGAGTAAAAATTAATTTCAGGCTCAACTTGTACAGTTGTTGGCTGTCATAACAACTCAAGTAGTTAATGAAATCAACGTAACTAACCTCAGACCATCGCTTTATGTCATCTACATACTCAGGTGAGACACTGTTAATATAATGGTCATCTCCAAGGTGGAAATGAAAGAACCTATTGCCCACCCTAAAGGTCAAACAAAGAAAATAGTTAAATAAAATAAAAATACAATTATAAAGCCCAAAGTATACTGAACGTTCACGTACAGGATGCGTGATGCAAATTTGTCCAACAGAGTACACGAGCACTGAACACGTAGGCCGATTTTTCTAACAGCGCGTCTTTGAACGTGCAGAATGCGCATGCGCCTTGAATTATTTGCACGAATTTGTTGTTCCACAAGGTGGCAACACTCACCGTTGAGCCTTTGCTGTCACGAAGAAGCACTAGAAGAAGATGCAATCGCCAGTAAATAACAAGAGACGAAGGTAAAAACAACAACAGTGGATGTGCACGTCAAGGGCGCATGTGTGGGAGGTCAGGAGATACCTGCATTTGTGTAACTTGAGTCTGAAGGACTATAAAGACATCTTTATGGGTCTAAATTCCTGAAGAGAAATAGCCCAGTGTCTTATAGCAGTCGTAGCATGTATGCGCCAACCTCCTGCGTATGGGCGCACTGTCAAGTGGAATATACTTTGACAGGCTTGCGTTCGACAGTACGCAGACACCGAGCATTCATGTCAAAATCGAAGTATACTTTGGGTAAAAATAATACAAATAAATAAATACACTTTAAATTTTAAAAATTGCACACACACAATCAAAATAGAATAGGAACCACTACTTTATTTGACCAGTTTATTGAAATATGAAAAATTTTTCAATGAATAAAAAAATCCAGCATGGCCTTGATATCCTGGGGTTAAAATAGGCCAGATTGGTCCTGATCGACACCTTTGATTAAAAAAAGATGTAAAATAAATTTGAATGTGTTTAATTTTAAATGGCAGCTTCTTTGTCAATCCATTCAATTTCTTGTATGCTTTGGTCAAATTGTATCTTGCCTAGGAGACTAGAATCCAGAATCACTCCCCGATTTTAGGGTTCAACCCCACCCCCCCTTCCAAATTCCAAATGTAACCCCTGACTACATCATGATATTTATTTTAACCATTATACATAACATTACTTACACCTCAGTATATACGATTGTGGTCACAACCCCCAGTGTCTTGCTGCCTAGCATCTCATAACTGATTTTGAAAATCAACCTTGTATGTCAAGGGCAGAAATAGCATTGGAAACAATATTTCTTTTCTTTTGTCTTTCAGATAACTGGTGGTCTCTGGTGGATTGTGAGATGTTCTCCAGACTAGTGGAGATGTATAAAAGCATAGTTGTGTTTTTGTTGACTGGTGGTAAAGCTCTCTTGATGCCGGTGTTTCTGGAGAGCTACATCAGTGCAGCACTGAGACTGCTGGAAAAACTGCACAAGGTGCGACGAAAAGTTGACAGTATAAAATGTGTTTTTGCAGAAAAGCTTACATTAACTTGTGTTGTTGAATGATGAACTGCAGCTGTGTTAGCAATACTTTGCTGTAGGTGAACTTAAAGGCCCATCGTGTGGAATACAACCACTTCTACATCCCTGATATTTCCAGCCTGGTGGACATCCAAGAAGACTACCTCAAATGGTTTCTGCGGAAAACAGATATTGTGCGTATATTTTGCTTGTATAGCTTTTTTAATGTAGAACTGGAAGTGGATGTGTCAATTGGATCCCCTTGTAATAAAAAAAAAAATTCTGTCACTTCTTATAACTTAATCTTATATTCTTATAACATATCACATCTTGCGTAATACAAGCTGAAAAGTAAAAATGCATTCAAATTGAACATGTTTTGTTTGTTTTTCTTACAGAAAATGAGATACCCTCCAGTGCAGGTATGTTGATTTGAATGTAGTTCCATATCAGTTTGTTTTTGGATGTTTGTAACAGTCTATGTTCTCATCATTTCAATCTTATTTTCCAGAGTTCTTTCACGTTATGTGCCTATCCGTTCATATTGAACGCGCAAGCCAAAACAACTGTGCTTCAAACAGATGCTGAGCTGCAAATGCAGGTTACTAAGCAAATATGTTGATACACACTGTAATTTTACTGCCTATGTTAATACCTTTTACAGTTACTACAGTAAGTTTTGATTTGTCATTGTTAAGATGGCGGTAAGCGGTGCTAACTTGCACAATATCTTCATGCTCTTGACCATGGAGCCTTTGCTGGCGAGGAATCCTTTCATGGTGCTCCACGTACGGAGAAACCATTTAGTGAGCGACGCTCTGCGGGAGCTTACGGTCTACAATGACATAGACTTGAAGAAGCCACTTAAGGTTAGTCCTCGTATAATACAGATCCCCATGCACAATCTTGAGAACCAAGTCGGGAGCCTTAATTGACCTCGCCTCTATTGGAAAATTACCACAGAAATGATCTTTCAGACTATTGGAATCAAATCAGTTCCAAATTTTAGCTTACTCTGGCCAAGAACCTCCCACTAGGACAGGAAGAGACCATCAGGCCAACAAGTAAAGCGACCGACCCCAGTTTGTTTTGGATTTGCATGTTGTTTAGGGTCAGGAAAATCTGAAAACAGTGATGCCAGAATAACAGAATACATGTTAAAAAACAATGCCATGTTATGCTGCATTTTATTTATAGAAAGCCTCTTCTTTAGCAAGTCAAGACAATTTAATTTGAATAGCGCTTTTCACAACACATCATTTTAAAGCAGCTTTACAGAAAATCAAGCTTTAACAGAAAATGAAACTGTAATATCTATAAAGTCTTAAGAGTCATCATAGTGTAGTTTGATTAAAATATTATTGTAAATTGTGTATAAAAATAAATAAGTAAATAATAATTGTATTTAGAAACCCAGTGAGCAAGCCGAAGGGGACAGTAGCAAGGAACACAAAACTCCATAAGATGTTGGTTAATGGAAAAAAATAACCTTGGGAGAAACCAGGCTCGATGTGGGGGCCAGTTCCCCTCTGGCTAAACAACATGAATAAATGCCAGTATTAGTTTGGTTTTTTTTGTTGTTTTTTTATGTAGTCCATGTCATGGTTTAAAAACTAAGTAAGTTTTAAGGGTTATTGTATAAACACAGATTTTGTATGTATTGTAAGAGTAACGACAAATGTCTTTTTTTTTTTCTCCCCAATTTGGAATGCCCAATTCCCAATGCGCTCTAAGCCCTCGTAGTGACTCGCCTCAATCCGGGTGGCGGAGGATGAATCTCAGTTGCCTCCGCGTCTGAGTCCGTCAATCCACGAATCTTATCACGTGGCTTGTTGAGCATGTTACCGCGGAGACATAGCGCGTGTGGTGGCTTCACGCTATTCTCCGCGGCATCCACGCACAACTCGCCACGTGCCCCACCGAGCGCAAGAACCACATTATAGTGACCACGAGGAGGTTACCCCATGTGACTCTACCCTCCCTAGCAACTGGGCCAGTTTGGTTGCTTTGGAGACCTGGCTGGAGTCACTCAGCACACCCTGGATTCGAACTTGTGACTCCAGGGTGGTAGTCAGCGTCTTTACTCGCTGAGCTACCCATGCCCCCAATGACTAATGTCTTTGAAGTCCATCCTGGAATAACTGCAGAAGTTCACATAGTTGCATTGTCCATTGTTAGTTGGCTGATCAAGGCTTTTGTTGGCAATTCATTGATAGTCTATGTATTCCTTTCAAAAGTGTAGTCCATCAATAGACCAAGGTGATGCAGGCAGATATAAGTGAGGTGCATCGCAATTCAACCGGCAGGTTATTTCGGTGAGGTCCATCCTAAATCCAAGGTTCAGGCAGTGGCATATGAAGTATCCCATGTCTTATGGTTGGAGTTGGCATCAGTTCATCCTCTGAAGTCCACCGTAGTAGATTGGAGTGATTTCTGGATGGCACCGGCTGCAGTTAGTCGTCATCAGTCAGCGACATGTAGCAGTGGAGTCCGACACCAAGCAGGAACGGAGCTCGATCCGGAAACACTTCTCATAATCTATAACTCTGCAATAAATTGAATGGCATCTATGCTAACATTATTCTATTTGTTTCCCTGTCTCAACCTCAGGATTCCTATTCCGAGGTTACCAGAGCTGGCCGGATCCAGCTTCTATCCTGAGGTTACCTTGGGATAGGAATTCTGAGGTTAAGACAGGGAAACAAATAGAATAATATTAGGGTTGATGCCATTCAATTTATCGCAGAGTTATAGATTATGAGAAGTGTTTCTGGTTTCGGCAGACCTAACTAAAGCAGCCTAATTATGAGCAGATGGATAAATTAGGTGTATGCCTGGCTAAATAGATGAGTCTTTAGTCTAGACTTAGACTGAGAGAGTGTGTCTGAATCTCGTTAGGAAGACAATTCCATAGCTTAGGAGCCGAAAAGGATCTGCCTCCTTTTGTGGATTTTGATATTCTAGGTACTATTAACAGGCCAGAATTTTGCGACCATAATGAACGTGATGGAATATAGTGTGGTAGAAGGTCACTTAAGTACTGCGGAGCTAGACCATTCAAAGCTTTGGACGTAATGAACAGAATTTTTTAATTAATACAAAATTTAACAGGTAGCCAATGTAACAATGATAAAATGGGGCTAATATGATCATATTTCTTGATTCTAGTCAGCACTCTGGCTGCTGTATTTTGAACCAATTGAAGTTTATTTGTTGAACTTGCAGGACATCCTCCCAGTAATTCATTACAATAATCTAGTCTTGAGGTCATGAACGCATGAATTAGTTTTTCGGCATCAGCAACAGAGAGCATGTGTCGTAACTTAGCAATATTTGATTTTCAAAGGACGGATTGGTATCAAATATAACACCTAAGTTCTTCGCTGTAGAAGATGACGTTACAGTACATCCATCGAGAGTCAAATTATATTTTACCGGCTTATTTTTAGAGGTTTTTGGTCCAATGATTAGTACCTCTGTTTTGTCGGAATTTAATAGAAGGAAATTTCTGGCCATCCAGTCTTAGTTTTCATTGATACACTCTGCTAATTTGGAGAATTGTGAAATTTTGTCAGGCTTCGAAGAAATGTAAAGTTGGGTATCATCGGCATAACAGTGGAAACTTATTCCATGATTCTTGATAATATCTCCCAGGGGAAGCAAATATAAAGAGAAAAGCAGAGGCCCTAAAACTGATCCCTGTGGCATTACATACTTAACTTTTGTTTAATTTGACAATTCCTCATTTACACAGACAAAGTGGTAGCGGTCTGCTAAATGGGACATAAAACCATGCTAATGCATGTCCACAAATGCCAACATAATTCTCCAGCTTCTTCAAGAGAATGTTTAGATCTGTGGTGTCAAAGGCAGCACTAAGATCTAAAAGGACTAGAAGAGAAATGCAGCCTCGATCAGATGATAAGAGCAAGTAATTTGAAACTCTGATAAGAGCAGTTTCTGTACTGTGATGGGGCATAAATCCTGACTGAAATTGTTCATATATACTATTTCTCTGTAGAAATGAACATAGTTGGGAGGATACAACCTTTTCTAGTATTTTCGACATAAATGGGAGATTTGAAATCGGTCTATAATTAGCCGATTCTCCAGGATCAAGCTGTGGCTTCTTAATAAGAGGTTTGATAACTGCCATTTTAAAGTTTCTTGGGACATGTCCTAAGGATAGCAAGGAGTTCATAATATTAAGAGGAGGTTCTGAGATTACAGGAAACACCTCTTTTAAGAGCTTAGTTGGTATTGGATCTAACATAAATGTTGCTCGTGAGGAAAATTATGAGACACTGTTTTCAGAGATGCTGTGACAGACGATTGCATAATTCCAAATAGCAGTCTGTAACTTTACAAAATACTTGTTTCTAACATGCAACTTTTTTGATGATTGTAGGTCATCTTTGATGGAGAGGAAGCAGTAGATGCTGGTGGAGTCACCAAGGAGTTTTTCTTACTCCTGCTCAAAGAGCTGATGGATCCCATCTACGGCATGTTCACCCAGTACACAGAGTCCAATCTACTCTGGTTCTCTGACAAAGTGAGTTTACCCTTAGTTTTATTCCTGAAATCCAGCAGAAGCTTATTTACTGTAAATTACATGTGAAAAATAAATGCAGTTTATTTGCAAAAATATTTTATTGTATACTCAGTGTATGCCAAAGGCCTTTCAAGTTACTGTAATATTAGTTGATTGTTTGATTGAAAGCCTGAAGGACAAGTTGCTGTTTGATTGAGAATATCAGCAGATCATGTTATCAGGCCTGTGCTTTTGAGAGATTTTCCTAGCTCAGCTGTAAACACGATGATCTTGCAGGATTTGTGCATGACCTACAGAACACTTCTGCTGTGGACAAAATACTGTAGGAGGGATCAGTGATGATGCTAGTAATGAGGGCTACACATTATTCTATACATGACGGCAAAGTTTAATGTGCTTTGTTTAAGGAAGGAAGATGAGTTTATTATTATTATACTAACTTGATTACAGTTATAACTTTTTAAATTAGAAGATTTACTCCAACATGGGTGTGAATATTAAAATTAATTTAATTACTATGCAAATAGCATTTCCATCACCCCGTTCATGTGAAAAATTATGAAGATTATCCATTGCTTTAATAGATTTAAAATATTTATTTATAATAATATATTTTATATAAATTATAATAATATATTTATTTAAAAAAAAAAAAAAGAAAAAGTAAAATTTTACAAAATCATAATGCAAAAAAATGCTCTCAAATTAAATATTCTTGGTGATATCAGATTTATTTATATTATTATTATTATTTATTTGGACGTCATGCTTATTGCATTGCAGTGTTTTGTGGAGCACAATTGCAAATGTATTGTGCATTGTTTGGAAGGAAGGTGATATTATTGTTATTACACTGACTTTATTACAGTTATAACTTTATAAATTATAAGTGTTACTCCGACATGGATGGGAATTTTAAAATTCCTTTAATTATCATGCAAATAAAATTTTCATCACACAGTTTGTGAAAAAAATATCAAGATTATCCATTGCTTTAATACATTTCTAATCTTTATTATTATTTTTTTATCCCCTTTTCTCCCAATTTGGAATGCCCAATTCCCACTACTTTAGTAGGTCCTCGTGGTAGCGCGGTTACTCACCTCAATCCGGGTGGCGGAGGACAAGTCTCAGTTCCCTCCACTTCTGAGACTGTCAATCCGCAAATCTTATCACATGGCTCGCTGTGCATGACACCACGGAGACTCCCAGCATGTGGAGGCTCATGCTACTCTCCGCGATCCACGCACAACTTACCACGCGCCCCATTGAGAGCGAGAACCACTTATCGCGACCACGAGGAGGTTACCCCATGTAACTCTACCCTCCCTAGCAACCGGGCCAATTTGGTTGCTTAGGGGACCTGGCTGGAGTCACTCAGCACACCCTTGATTCGAACTTGCGACTCCAGGGGTGGTAGTCAGCGTCAATACTCGCTGAGCTACCCAGGCCCTATAATCTTTATTTATAATATATTTTATATAAATTATAATAATATACTTCAATTCATCAAATGTAAATAAAATTTGAATAAATAAATAAATCATTTGGATGTCATGTTTGCTTATTTGCATTGCAGTGTTTTGTGGAGCACAATTGGTTCCACCTGATTGGGATAATTTGTGGTTTGGCTATTTATAACTCCACTGTGGTGGACCTACACTTCCCCCTGGTGCTCTACAAGAAGCTTCTGGACATTTCACCCACTCTTGAGGACCTGAAAGAGCTTTCTCCTACAGAGGGCAGGTATAGCACACAACACTTATTCATGTCCTTTTGACTTTCTCTCTTCTGTAAAACACAAACTAATTTAACAAAGCCTATTCAAATTTGGTGCATAGCATTCGGTTACAAAACACAGCGAGACACAACGGCATTTGATGTAGTTGATGTGAAGTGACTGACTTGCGTTATGACACGATATATTTGATTGCATAAGAATGAGATTTAAGAGCAAGGTTGAAGGGGATGATTATTCGTTGAATAACATGGCCAGGTCTAAAGGGGGCTGGCCTTGTGCCTCCCAGAAACTTCTGACCCCCCGCCTTACAATGAAGAGACAACTACTTACCCACCCTAAAGATCAAACCCAAATGCCCCCCCAAATATCACATTTTAGCAATGGTTCTGGTGAATATATTTTATTTCAGGCTGTTCCTCACACAAATCTATCATATCACTTCAGAAAACCTATAAAAGTAGCGCATATTTATTTTATGTACTTTTTTTTTTTTAGGTTGACAGGCCTAATTACGAAACAGAGGACTGTAGAAAACTATAATTGTTTGTGTTTCACGAAAGAAAATGTCACAGTCATACAGCTTGGATATGAGGATATAAGGGGCTGTTCAGACTGAAAGCTTTCTTGTGCTAAAATAAGCTTAGACACAGTGCAACAAAGATTTCTTAAGATGGGTTTTTAAAAGAAGTTATTTTTAACTTGAAACAGCGTCCAAAAAAACATGGTACTCCTGCGTGATTGCAACGGTCCATGACTTCTGCCTAATGCATGGTTAATGGGTTTTTTTTTTTTATGTAACGCAGTCACAAGCCACCCAAAAAGCTTTTGAACTGTTAAGAGTTTGAGTCATCAGCAGGAAACTAATTGGTTGCAGAAAGCAGGAGAGAAAACCAGTCCAGAGTTGGTGGCCAATCCAAATCTGTAATCATGTTTTCTGTTGCCGGGTTCAAGGCTGATCCTCACATAGTTCCTGAATAATATCAACTTATGAAAGCAACCATCAGTGGGCACGGTATTGGCAATTAAAGACCCCCTCCAGTGAAAATCAAGTTTTTAACGTTGTTTACATGTCCATATGGTGTTTTTTTATATGCTAGAAGACATACCATGAGTGTAATCAGTAGTCAACACCATGGCTGAGCATTTTTGCCTTGGAACTGCAGTGTACCAAAGACAGTCTCAAAAACACGGATTCGGACAGCCAGGGTTTCAGACGTCACAAACCTAAGGAACCAGTCCCGTCAACTTGCGGGGTGGGGCTTTCCATATCAACAGCATACGCTACGGTGAAGCAAGGGGTATCAGGAGAAGCCAGGTGTAGCTACGTATCGATATTTTACAAGACATGTTCCAGAGCCTTCATGTATTACCAAAGGATCTGAAAATCCGAGATAAATGGGTGCAGTTTATTTGGAAAAATGTCCCAGCAAAACTTCCAGAGAAAACTCGGGTTTGCAGTAGTCATTTTACAGAGAACTGTTTTGAAAATTGTACCAAAAAAACAGATGGGTTTTGCCGCTAAACTTATATTGAAGCCCAACACGGTTCCATCAATTTATCTTGGGGACACAGCGAGTGTGAGCCAACATGTTGGTCAACCGGTAAGTTTCTTTTTCTTGTGTTCTATCCGTTGACTATGTCCAACAAATCTGCTGCGTGCTAGATAAAGTTAGCCAACGTTAGCATGCCAAGTTTCATGATGGTTCATGTCAAATGCTGACAGGAAATTTTATATGGCTTGGGTATGTTGACGAAGAAAGTTATGGCAAATGTTACTCAAAACATATACGTACTGTATATTCCGATGTTAGTTATGATGAACTATATGCCTTTCTCCAGAGACTTTCTATGGTGTTCAAAGCGTTTCTTCCAAACGGCACATCTGGATGTTTATCTTTACAAGGTGGCTAACTTGTCAGAGGTGGCGAACAGGAGCAAGGTTTGTCATTATTAGCTGTTTGATAACGTAGTCAAGCCGAAGGATCATGTTATCTATTACTGTTACGTAACTTACGTTTCTAATGTTGTAGAGAGCGATACATAAAATACATTACCATTGTGATACATCGACTTGAGGCAACCCTGTACAATTCGCGAATCAGTTTCCGGTTCGAACACATATTGCTGAATTACTCCAATATTACCACTTGCCATTGTGTAGCGTTTAGTACTTTTACAGTGAACAGAGTTGAAGGTGAGCAGGTAGCCCAAGCTGCAGGTGAGCGGTGCAGGGGTGAGTGGAGATGGAGGCGTGGACTAATTTGCATATTCATAGATCCACACATACTAAATGAGACAAAGGTGTAGAGCTATATCTAAGCCATTTTAAGGCATGAAGGGATTATTTTCATGGAAAAAACTTTTAAATATGCAATTTTGATTAACAAAATGAGTTTTTAGGGATTAAACCAGTGCTGGAGAGGTACTTTAAGTAAGACCAGCATCCACAAATATAGCAAAGCCACCCAGTTTGTCTTAGTGCCATAGTGGTTGATTTGATTGTGCGCAAAGGTCAGAGACTGGGTTGCGTCTTTCGCACTGCTTCATGGGAGTGGGTGGTCGCTGCAGAGCTCCTTTGCCATGACTCTCTAATTGGTGAATATTCTGATTAAAAAAATGTAGCATGGGATTTGATATCAACAAAGGGCAGTACATACTAGAGGTTGACCGATAGTGGATTTTGACAATACCTATAACTAAGGTGGTGGAAAAGGCAGATAACCGATTATTTGACCGAGTAGTTTTTTAAATCAATTTAAATATACTATGATGGGCATTGAGGCTACAAGAGACCAAAATTTATAAAATCCCAGATGCAGTTTATTGTATAACCAAAATAATAATTGGAAAAATAAAGTTTTGGTGCTTAAAGTGGGACTTTTAACTATAAAACAAGCCCAAAACACACAAGGCCACAGAGGAAACTGGCTGAAAACAACAACAACAACAACAACAACAACTAATCAGCCACTATTGGCATAGATTTTGGCAGGTAACTGATAGTTCCAAAAATCAACAATCGTCACCGATTAATCGGTTAAACCGATACATCGAACTACCTCCAGTACATTCTAGATTGAAACCAGGTGGTTAGAGAGGAAGGGCTAACATGTTTTTGATGTCAGCCAAAAAGTTTCAGAGGCGGAGCAGGTTATTACGTCGTGATAGTAAGTGTGCCCGCTCTCTTTTGATGCCTTCTCGGTTTCTGGAAGTGTTTTTTCCATAGGGATTTCATTTTCTTTTCATAGGGATTTACAAATTCTTCATAAAAGAGTTGTAAGCCATGAATCAAACCAACCAGCTCCGAGCTGAATCACAATGTAACACATTTTCATTTGAAGCAAAAAAGTTTGAAAATCGGGCAAAAAGTCAAAGGTATGAACTACAATCCCATGAAGCACTGCGATTAATGTAACCGAATTAAAAATGATGGAAAAAATAAAACTATAGATTTTATGTTGTCGATTAGAAGTAGTGAAACAATATCTAAAAATTGTATTGCAAAATATTTAAATATATAAGTAGATCGAGTTGGACTTGGTTGCATCTTTCGCATAGCGTCATGGAAGTGGGCGGTTGCTGCAGAGCTCGTTTGCTGCAACTCTCTGATTGGTGGATCTCTTAAGGATCATGGGTAGTGTAGTTCTTTACCAGGAACAGTATTTCACTATCAAACACAATTTTTCAAAAAATTAAGTAAAAAAAAAAAAAAAAAAAGGGGGACTGATGGCATCAACAGAAGCATATACTGTCGATTAACAGCTCACAGTAGGTCTGTCTTTAAAGGTTTATAAGTTATCGTTAAAAATCAGTTCATCAACAGAGAAAATGAACAAGATTGTATTTTTTCTGTAACCAGACTGATGCACTCTGCTTGCAGTCATGAGTTGTGCACAATAAGACCCATACCATGCATTAAGTAAATAGATGAACAGACAAGTAATATGAATAATTACTCCAACACTTACTGAAAATGCTGGATAAACAAAAAAAATCAAATGAAAATAAACTGAAAACAGTGGTTGATAAAATGACTGATTTCTTACTATGGGCCCCTGAAGGTTTGGGGCTCTGGAGCATGTGACCCTTGTGGCAATGCTGAGAATGCAACACACTATACTACATACATTGCTTAATGAATTGTATTGTGACATTTCAGAAAGCAATAATGCATAAGATCAAGTTTGTGTACGTAGAAGTGTTTGATTTCACATACTTGTCTTACATACAGGGCCATAGTCAGGCTGATTAGACTGGCGTCTGTCCTGAATCCTGGGTGGAAATATCAGTCTCCCACTTACTCATGTCCTGTAATGAGGACATATTTTCTGAATTACACAGGCCTCTGATTTTAGTTTATTATTGGAGAAGGCTCCAGCAAACATCATGTTTACATAAACGGTTTATATTTTCATGGGAAAAAAATTGCCATTTGTTATAAAATGTCCCTGTCCCTGCTCGAGTAATCCAGGGGTTTGGTGATATAACCTGCAGCTGGTGAGCTTTTCGATGTGATTAGATGATAGAAAGACAATTAAATGCCTGCCGATGACTGCGGAGATAAAAAGAGAAAATGATGGAAATCTTTGGTGTGCTTGTCTGTGATTGTAAAAATGAGCACAAATTGCTAATGCAAGCATTGTCGGAATATTATAGAGACTTGGGGGTGGGATATTTTTCTTGGGCCAGTAAGCAACCAGCTAGCAACTGTTCAGAACACCCTAAATGTAAAAAAATCTGGTTGTTCTTGTTATTACCTCTTAATGTTTTTCTCGATCTGTCCACAGGAGTCTTCAGCAGCTTCTGGAGTTTGAGGGAGATGTTGAGGAGACCTTCTGTCTGAACTTTGCAGTAAGTTGCCAGACACCAATGTAAACATAACTTCACAAAACTCATCAAGCCTTGAACATCCATCCAAGTAGAAGAATATGTCGCAACATTGATAACTGTAACTTATATATCATTGGTTCTCAACTTTTGCTTCACCAAGATTTTACATTGGACATCAACTGTTAGCAATGGTGCCATTGCTGATAATTTGATAAAGTTAAATATTCATTGCAAGAGGTAAAATACTATAAATAATAAAAATAAAATAATAATAATAAAGTAAAAAAATAAATAAAAAATGTTTGATTCTTAAACTTTTATTCACTAAGCAAACACAAGGAATAATATTAAATCATATTTATGTATTTTATATGTACCAATATAAAATATTTATTGCAATAAGTCAAATACAATAAATAAAAAATACAAATAATAATAATAATAATGGAAATAATAAAAAAATATAAAAAGTTAAAAAAATATATTGTTTCGATTATAAAACTGTTTTTCACCAAGTGAACACAAGGAAGAATATTTGATCATATGTATTTATATGTACCAATGTAAGTACTACAAATAATAAGAATAAAATAATAATGAAAAAATAAAGAAGTAAAATTCTACAACTGTTTTTCTCTAAGTTAACACAAGGAGGAATATTTTATATTTAGTACTAATATAAAATATTTATTGCAAGAAGTAAAATGCAATACATAATTAAATATCACTAAAAAAATGTAATAGAACATAAAGTAAATACATATTTTTAAATAAATATTTTTTTCTTCGATTCTATTAGTTTTTTAGTGAACACGAGGAACAATATTAGATCATGTTTATTTAAATGTACCAATATAAAATATTTATAGCAAGAAGTAAAATACAATAAATGATAATAAATAGAAATAATAATAATAATAATAAGCAAATAATATAAGTAAAAAATAAATAGTTTTGAATCACTGTTTTTCACAGAGTGAACACAAGAATATTAGATAATGTACTATAACATATTTATTGCAAGAAGTAAAATACAATAAATAATAACAAAATGCTAAGTAATAATAAAACAAAATAAAAAAATAAAGTTAAAAAATGTGTTTACATTCTAAAACAGTTTTTCACCAAGTTATCACAAAGAAGAATATTTGATCATTAGTACCAATGTAAAATACAATAGATAATTAAATAACACTAAAACAATAAAAATTACTATTAGTTTTTCATTGTGAATATGAGGAAGAATATTTGAACATATTTATTTATATGTACCAAAATAACAATACAAGTTAATGAACAGCAATATTTTTATTTTGTACGAAAACACTTAAAAACAGAAAATGGCACCCGTGACTTCCATAAACACTTATCAGCGATGACGCAAACAAATTGCTGAAATCAGCGTTTCAAAATGAAGGAAAAGATTCATTGAAAGGGACATTTCAAAAGAACTGATTTACAAAAATGAATCAGACAAAAATCCATAATCTGTCACTGTCTCCACAGATCACAAGAGATTATTATGGGATTACGGAGGTGAAAGAGCTGGTACAGGGAGGGAAAACCATCACTGTGGACAAGACGAACAGGTGTGATTCTGTGCAGTATCAAGTCAGTGGTGTCTCTTTCTAGGTCTGAAAGAGGTCAGGATGTTCCTGTATGTGCCCCACATTTTACTGTATGTGAGAGTAAGCGACTGTGTGTGTGTGTGTGTGTGTGTGTGTGTGTGTGTGTGTGTGGGTGGGTGGTATCAGAGTGCACAAGAGGGAGCGGAATTGCAAGATTACAGATGCTGTAAAAACAGATGGGACTTAAATGCGAATCCAGACAAAACAATGTGAATGCACACCTACTTGATGTATGTGTGGCCAAGTTTAAGGGTGCATTTCAGGAAAACAATGAAGTGGAGATCGGAAAGTGGGTTGAGAATGAAGTGAAATTATATACTGTATTTTATATTTATTCATTGCCGCCAAAGAGAAGCTATATAAACACAGTTTCCTAATGTCATCGTTTTTTAAATTATGAGGTTATGGAGAGCATTTTCGAAAGTCTCTGTTTTCAGTGAAGTCAAACACTGTTCCACTGTGGATGGTTTTTAAACTTCAACGGATTAGTGTGGACGGTGTCTTAGTCACTTTGACAAGAAGTCTGCTAAGAACATAAATGTAACATTCTATACAAAACTCTACAAGTAAATGTGTTTTTGTGTGTTCCTCTCTCAGGAAGGAGTTTGTTCAGGCATATCTGCAGTATGTGTTTAGTGACTCAGTTCAGGAGCAGTATTCAGCCTTTTCCAGCGGTTTCCTGAAGGTCTGTGGTGGGGAGATCCTTTCTCTCTTCCAGCCCTCTGAGCTCATGGCCATGGTGGTGGGCAACAACAATTACAACTGGGAGGAAATGGAGAAGGTGAGGCTCTTTATACATACAACGGTGGTTTTAATTTTTAAGCCACCGTAAATCAACACAATCATGAGTAATTGATGGTATATGCTTTGAATTTAGGCAAAGCCAACTTGAAGTAAGTTAAAAGAAATATCAGAATGCCAAAGAGTGCGATGTGGGGTTATACTTGGTAAACACAGATCCCATCCCACCCACTGAATACACACCCTTCACACCTATAGAATAATAATACACACACACATATATATATATATATATATATATATATATATATATATATATATATATATATATATATATATATATATATATATATATATATATATATACACACACACACAGTTGTGCTCAAAAGTTTGCATACCCTGACAGAAATTGTGACATTTTGGCGTTGATTTTGAAAATATGACTGATCATGTCTTTTATTTAAGGATGGTGATCATATGAACCCATTTATTATCACATAGTTGTTTGGCTCCTTTTTAAATCATAATGATAACAGAAATCACCCAAATGGCCCTGATCAAAAGTTTACATACCCTTGAATGTTTGGCCTTGTTACAGACACACAAGGTGACACACACAGGTTTAAATGGCAATTAAAGGTTAATTTCCCACACCTGTGGCTTTTTAAATTGCAATTAGTGTCTGTGTATAAATAGTCAATGAGTTTGTTAGCTCTCACGTGGATGCACTGAGCAGGCTAGATACTGAGCCATGGGGAGCAGAAAAGAACTGTCAAAAGACCTGCGTAACAAGGTAATGGAACTTTATAAAGATGGAAAAGGATATAAAAAGATATCCAAAGCCTTGAAAATGCCAGTCAGTACTGTTCAATCACTTATTAAGAAGTGGAAAATTCGGGGATCTCTTGATACCAAGCCAAGGTCAGGCAGACCAAGAAAGATTTCAGCCACAACTGCCAGAAGAATTGTTCGGGATACAAAGAAAAACCCACAGGTAACCTCAGGAGAAATACAGGCTGCTCTAGAAAAAGACAGTGTGGTTGTTTCAAGGAACACAATACTTGTTGATCCCTCTCCAAACATAGCACTTATGGTTGTGACCATAAAGCTCTATTTTGGTCTCGTCACTCCAAATTACAGTGTGCCAGAAGCTGTGAGGCGTGTCAAGGTGTTGTCAGGCATATTGTAACCGGGCTTTTTTGTGGCATTGGCGCAGTAAAGGCTTCTTTCTGGCAACTCGACCATGCAGCTCATTTTTGTTCAAGTATCGTCGTATTGTGCTCCTTGAAACAACCACACTGTCTTTTCACACACCGTGTGTGTCACCTTGTGTGTCTGTAACAAGGCCAAACATTCAAGGGTATGTAAACTTTTGATCAGGGCCATTTGGGTGATTTCTGTTATCATTATGATTTAAAAAGGAGCCAAACAACTATGTGATAATAAATGTCTTCATATGATCACTGTTCTTAAATAAAAGACAGTTTTTTTGCATGATCAGTCATATTTTAAAAATCAATGCCAAAATTTCACAATTTCTGCCAGGGTATGCAAACTTTTGAGCAGAACTGTATATTGATATAATGCCAATCTGTACTTTGATTTTTGATTGACCGCAGTCAATATTGTCAGCTAAACGAACCAGTTGCATTTGTTATGCCTTCCAAGACCTTTATATTTATTTTCTTTCTTCCAGAATGCCACATACAAGGGCGAGTTCTCTGCCTCCCACCCGACAGTGAGGATGTTCTGGGAGGTGTTTCATGACTTCCCTTTGGAGAAAAAGAAACAGTTTTTATGTAAGTCAGAGACAATCGCATGATTTCTAGTGGCATTGAATGCAGTGTTAATCTTTAGTTTTAATCATCATTTTTTTGTCTTTTGACCAACATGTCCTTTGAATTTAGTCAGTATTTCGTCATGTTCATTCATTTTAGTCAATTTTACTCTTGAAATGGCATATCATTTTAGTCGATGAAAATCACGTATTTTAGTTGGTGCTAATGTGCAAAATGACAAAAACGTGTCAAACTGTAATAGACCAAACTTTCTGTAAAAACATTTAATTATTTATACGTATATCAGACATATTAAAGATGAATTTGTTTAATATGTAAGATTAAACGACTGAGCCCCTTAAATAATTACATAATAAGAATATACTGAAGTGTTAACTGTACACTTCCTACGAAAACGAAGAACGAACGGGTGTGATGTCATTTTAAAAAACACACACCAAAAAAAATTTTGTGTTCGTTTTGGTGGTTTGTAATAACTTGCCAGGGTGAATTTTCAGGAAAACTTTGTACCGGCTGCTAGCTGGCATTGGTCCACATCATTGGTAGGTGTGTCCTACTTTGAGGCCGACAGCTATTTCCCCCTAAGTAATTTAAGATCAGTCAACATGAACACACCGGCGTGTAGTTATTAGCAAGATGGTGCAAATTAACCTACGAGACATTTTCTAAGAACATGTAATGTAATTTTTTTATTTTTTTTCCTGAAAGGAACCAAATCTACTCCAATACTCTTAAATGCCTATTTACTCGTGTGCATTCTTCAGCAAAAGCCATCTGCCCAAAGTAAGATATGCCTATCATCATTCATTTATCTGTATTCTACCCGTTAATTCTCTTTTATACACACATTTTTCCAGTAGGATCAGTGTCATCAAAAGTTACAAAAACAGAGTCTAATCAGCGCATGTTATGGCCATGTATAGCGTATTTCATAACGCTAATGCGCTATAATGCACAAGGTAAACCTGACAAATTACGTTATCTGCTGCATATATATTACTTTAAATTAGTGATTATATTACTGATCTTGTGTGAATTCTACTCATAGAATGAGGCATGATAACCCATTTTAATGTTATATTAGTTGATGTAGTCTTGTGCATCCTCATATTTAAATACTCCTCTAAACACCTCCCACAGCAGCATGGCTGGTGCAGAATGTTCACAAACAGTATGTCATTGCTCAGCTGTTTCAAACTTCTTTTTGGCTCTTGAGCAAGTTTTTATCAACATAAAAAGGAAAAAAAAATATTGACTTACATGTTGGTTAAAAAATTGCCCCAGTCCTTAAAGGAATATTCCGGATTCAATACAAGTTATGCTCAATCCTTAAACAATGCCCAACAATAGAAGCTTCAAAAGTGGGGTATAATCTTAAGGAATAATTCACCCAAAAATGAAAATTCTCTCATCATTTACTCGCCCTCATGCCATCCCAGATGTGTATGACTTTCTTTCATCTGCTGAACACAAACGAAGATTTTTAGAAGAATATTTCAGCTCTGTTGGTCCATACAATGCAAGTGAATGGGTGCCAATATTTTGAAGCTCCAAAATCCACATAAGGGCAACATAAAAGTACTCCAGACAAATCTGGTGTTTAAATCCATATCTTCAGAAGTGATATGATAGGCGTTGGTGAGAAATAGATCAATATTTAAGTCCTTTTTCCTTCACTTTCACTTTCTCCATCTGTTTCACATTTTTCGTGCATATCGCCCCCTACTGGGCAGGGAGGAGAATTTATAATAAAAAAAATGGCTTAAATATTGATCTGTTTCTCACCCACACATATCATATCATATGTCTGAACACATGGATTTAACCACTGGAGTCATATGGATTACTTTATTTTGCCTTTATTTGGAGCTTCAAAATTGTGGCACCCATTCACTTGCATTGTGAGGAGCTGAGATATTCTTTTAAAAATCTTCATTAGTGTTCTGCAGAAGAAAGAAAGTCATGAATATCTGGGATGCCAGAAGGGTGAGTAAATCACGAAATCATTTTAGTCTCTGGGTGAACACCCTTTAAGGTGCTCTATGGTCAAGGGTTCATATAAGTCCAAAAAAGCTAAATAAGCATGGCACTCTTAATACTAAAAAGCCTTTATCACATGGCTTAGTACAAAAAGCACTGTGCACGAGACGTAGCGGCATGCGGAAAAACAAAGTTTACGTTAGCTTTTAGAAATGCTTTGTTTCAATTTAAAGTCTTAAAAGATATTCAGTCTTGGTGTGAATAAGCCTTTACTGTTTACAAAAAAAGGTCTTTTGTGATAGCTTCTGCTGGTCATTTTTGTTTAAGCAAATCAATGTATATCAAATAATCAAATAATAAATGACAAATGCATATGTTAGAATGCAGACTGAATAGTTTTTATTTTTGTTCTGCCAGTGTTCCTGACAGGCAGTGACCGCATCCCTATCCACGGCATGGCCAGTTTACGCATAGTCATCCAATCAACCGCCGCGGAAGAGCACTACCTGCCTGTAGCTCACACTTGCTATAACATGCTGGACATGCCCTGCTACCAGACCAAAGAGACCCTACGGCACCGGCTCACACAGGCTGTGGAGCAGTATGAGGGCTTCAGTCTGGTCTGAGCGGGACTGGTGGGTAGCGAGGTAGGGCTGCAGAGGTCTGGAAGCTGGCCTGTAGGGATCTTGAGCATCTGCTTACACTGCACTTTAAACCTGTGGAGAAAAAGGAATGAAAGCTGTTCTCACATTTACCACAGAAGAGCACATACTGTATCTGATATGAGTAAATCTATTATTTTCCTATTATTTTGAGAGGGACTTCATTTGGTTGCGTCTTAAGATATGCACTATTTATCTTTGACTGTTTTTGTTATCAAAGTTTATATTTAAAAAAAAAAAAAAATCTTTATATATTTATAAATATCATTGATGTTTTTTAATCAAAACTGGTAGATTGCTCTGTTGTCAAGACCACGTAATTTTGCTGTTTTGACTTTCTGGGACGACGTAAACTAATTTAAGTAGAATGCCGAAATTCCCTCCTTTGCTCTCTATTGACCAGAGATGTGCGGTTAAAGGAATATTCCTGGTTCAATACAAGTTAAGCTCAATCGACAGCATTTGTGGCATAAGGTTGATTACCACAAAAATTAATTTCTTTTCTTTAAAAAAGCAAAAATCAAGGTTACAGTGAGGCACTTACAATGGAAGTGAATGGGGGGCAATTTTGGGGTCATTTAAAGGCAGAAATGTGAAGCTTATACTTTTATGAAAGCACTTTCATTAAGTCTTCTGTTAAAACGTGCATTATTTGAGCTGTAAAGTTGTTTAAATCGTCGTTTTTATGGTAGGTTTAGGATTTACAGCATTACGTCGTCATGGCAATGAAGCTGTGAAATTGGAAATAACTTTACAGATTAGCTCCGTTCTCTACCATTGTAAGTGCCTGACTGCAACCCAGATTTTTGCTTTTTTCGTTTTTTAAAGAAAAGGAGGGACGAGTCGAAACTTTATGAAGTAATCAACATTACGCCACAAATACAGTCGATTGTAACTTGTATTGAACCCAGAATATTCCTTTAGTATCCATCCAGAAAGAGATCTCCATCACAAGCCTCTCATCCAAATTGGGGGCTCGTCCAGGAAAAAAAAAAAAAAGTCCATCAGCACCAGACAGACGGTTTCAGACCTAACACACTAAAGGGTTTTAATGTAAGAACTAATCCCTTTTTTCGAAGCTTTACCCTTTCTGTTTGTGCTCAAATAATACAGATTATGCAGTTCCGCACTTTCTGAATTCTTTCTTACGTCTTTTTTCATTGATGTTCATTTTTAAGTCATTAGAAACACAATGTTTCTTCTTAATGATAGGCATGCATGAGCATGCCATACCCAGGGTTGACGCTGAAACTGCTTCTCGTAAAATGTTGCGTTATTTAATTGGGGGCATGTGCATGAGCGGCTTCGGTTGAGATTTTGTTGAAAAACGTGATCCAGCAATAACCTACTGGTTGATGTGTACTAGTTATGGGATTTTAAATATGTTTTAATCCAACAAATGTGAATATTCTAACAGTTGCATTATATATTTTTTTCCATTCAATCTGTTGTAGTTTTCGATTAAATCCCTCATTCTCTCAAAAAAGGTAATATCTTATATGCAGTAAAGGGGATTTTTTTTTCTTCATGTTTTGTTAATAAAAAGAGCATTGATGTTGGTTTGCCATTACAAATGGATCAGAGTGACTTGCCTATGGTTCCTCAGTCGTTACTGGTGTTTTGACAGAGAATGATACATGACGTCTATTGCACCGCAGTGATGTTGTTTGCTGAGGCCTGTGGTCAGGTGTTTTGCATCTAGCTGCATGAAATGTATTTGTTTGTACATGATGGAAAGACACGTAAAGAAGTGTTCCTGTTCAGCTTAATCCTTTCTTTCAATGTATGCAAACAAGGGCTTCTTAGTGGCTGATGCATTGTTATTTTAGTAAAGTATATTTACTTTTATAGCTTTCAAATGGAATATATTGTTTTATCTATTTTTTCTAGAACAATAAAATTAAAATTTCACCTCAGGTTATTGTTGTACTTTTTAAAGTTCACAAAATAAAAATCACAGATCCCCTTTTTGATTCAGATTAAGTAATCACAATTCACACTATTTTATATCAATTAAACAAATGAATACTCAACACCAGTAAATTCAGAAGAAAAATATGTTTTGGTTTTATATCATATATACAAAATACATATACAATCATGCACTAAAATGTACACTGTATTCATTTTTATCCATCAGCTTTATCACGTTCAGAAAAAAACAAAGGTCACACTACACGTTTCCAATCTGGAGAATAAGAAAAGGGGTGACATGCTCATTTGGTTTGGATCTGCGGATCAGAAGCAAACCTACCAGTACAACATAGTACTATATAGGTTTAATTTCTTTGTAACATTTTAGGGATTTTTAAAATTTTAAGATTTTGTCGACCCATATCACTGTTAAACAGTTACTTTAATGTGATGACCATTTAGACACTGGAGATGAAAAAAATACAACAAAAATAATGACAGCAAGTTTATAGTACCTTTGTTTGTGCGTTTCCACACCATTATAGCATGGCAAGGGAATTTTTTCTTTTCTGTTCGTTTGCTTGGTTGTAATTTGTTTTTTTACGTTAGAATATTACAGGCTCGTTAGTAAGTTAATTCTAGCTTAGTCAATGGTCTTAAGGTTACAGCTTCAGTGTTAGAACAACAGAGATAGTTTAACTATAAACAAGCACAAACAATGCAATGTCTCAGAAACATGAATATTGAAAATAAACAATTTGCATGAAATATGGCACCAGCAAATAACAAAAAAATATACAGAGCCTTCCTTCCGAAAATCTGTAACATTCTTTAATTCATCAAATACAAAAAGTTCCTATAATGATAAACTCTCAAAGTATTTACAATTTAAGACATACAATCTCAATGTTCTTCAAAGTTTATGCCTGATTGCGAAAAACATAGTTGTATCTACAGTATATTATAGCAATATTAAGATAAAAAAAATTATCAAAAGATCCATACGAACGGTCGTATAATACAACATGAAATATAACGGAAACATTCTTCTTGGTTTAATAGGTAATTGCAATTAGAGTTTCGTCGGTAATCTGATTGTTTTCATAATCTGGTTGCATTTTCAAATCCACTGTCTCTAGAAATCTTCAATCAAAGATGAAGAAACCGAAAGTCTTTTTTCGATATAACAAGTGTTGAACTGGTGCACAGTGGAACAACAGCACTTTCAATCTTCTATTGGTGAATCAGGCATGTCTTGGCATCCTTGACAGCCAAACGTGCATTTAATGGGGCTGCATGGCCACAAACAATGTGGATAAAATAAATGTCTTTGTACAAGTTGTTTTGCTTTTGATAGCAGTGTCTGGTCCTTGTTTGGCTAGTAGAGCAAGTCCTTTATCAGGTCACTGGATAGGTTGTACACTAGATGAATTTAGAGGAGTCTCTTTTACTGATGAGCACTTCCAGCAGCCTGAGTTTGGCTTTAATGTGCTTGTATTTATTATATTCCCCTGCCAAAGGTGAGCGGTCTTCCTTTTGTACAGTTCTATGGAAACAGTGGAAGTACAAAGAATGTAAATTAATAATCAAATTAATGATTGTTTTTTGAACATTTAAAAAAAAAAAACATTTCAAGGGACAACTCATACAATGTTTACACATTTGCTAAACATTCATTGTAATTGTGAAAGTTAAATTTTCTTTACCTGCCGTTCTGCTTGAAGAACTGATCCTCAAATTCACTGAGGTTTTTGCGGATCCTTTTCTTTTCTTCACGGGTTTCTTGGAGCTGCTCCACAAGTTCCTGCCTGTGTGTTTGAGTAGGAGGGAGTGGAAAGTTTAAAGATTCTTTCTGCACACCAACAGCAGCAATGAAAACACTGTAAGAATGTGCTTATTCAATGTTTGATACTATAAATATCACTCAACCATTTATTACTTTTAGCAGTTTTTTTTAAATGCATGTCATGCAAATCATTGCAGTTTCACTAGATTAATTATGAAAACATAAAAAACACTGCATGGGAATTTAAAGACGCTTACACATTAGAATTAACAGTTTCAACTGGGATAATAGGTCACAAGGATTTAGAAGAAAACATTCAACAATCAAACATTATGAATTTTAATTTGTGCTGCAACACACTTTGATATAGCCATCCACTGACGAAGACAAACTCTTTATAGCTCTTAATTTAACAATGTTGTCTGCAACCAGTGTTAATTTCAGACAGTCGAATTCAGCTGTGCTTTCGGAAATCCAATTTACTGTATTACAACTTGATTTAAAACTGATCTGGCTGTTTTCACAGCTTCAAAATAGACCTTACATATTCCACCTATTTCCACCTATCATATAACACTTTTGTCTAAAGGCACGGTCGCATTTACAGTACGTTTCCACTGGCGTGTGGTAAGTGAAGGTGAGCGAGCATTTGAAATTAATTTCTATGGGAGCCGAGGTCCATACTCTCGAGGTCAATTGTGGGATTGACAGTGATGCAGCGCAAGCATGGGGAGCCGCAGAGAGTGTCTGAAAAGTTACGAATTCTCAGCTTAATGCAAATGAAAAGCAGAAAACACAGGGCGCGAGCCAATGACCGTGAGCTGAAAGCAGTGACGTCTGTCAGAAGCGCTAGTGGAAACATACAGTTTACCTTTGCACTGCAAAATTCCACGGGCGAAAGACGCGTGGGCGGATGTTTAGCGTGTGTGAAACCAGCAAAAATCTAATTGCCAAGCTGCCACTTTTTAATGCTGCACTTTATACTCAGTGAGAGAGAAGTTAAAAATAAACTTGCCACTAAAATTATATCCTTGTCCATTGTGAATATTCAGTGTAGCTGTGTACGAAAAACCTTCCACACAGAGGTCACTGCTGAACGAAGCTTCCGACGTTACGAATTCGCCTGTCAAGTTCACCAAACTTGAACTCCATGCGAAATCTGCGAGGGGAAATTCTTCGCAACCGGAAGTCTATTGCGCGAAATTCCCGATCACGCAAGTTCCCATTTGAGATGACTTCACCCGCGGAATTTCACCATGCGAAGGTAAACGTGACCCACGCCGTAAGCTTTCCCTAGTGTTTAAGCACCCTAAGGGGCCTTTTAAACCGAATGCTTTCTTGCTCTAAAAAAAAGTTTGAGAACTGTAGAACAGAATACATGTGTCTCCAGATGCATTTTTACTTTTTAGTAAAAGTACTATTTAACTGCACGATATGCTGAAAAAAAACAGCGAGACGCGGTGCAATGGTCAAAAGATGTCCGTCTAGTATTTGGAGTGAACATCCCCTAAGAAGTTCGCATTCTAAACCTTTAATACTTAGTCTTATGTACTACTTACATGGGAGCAGCATGTAAATTGGACAGTCTCATGTCCGTTGTGTTCTTGGATGGCGATAGTTCATCGATGGGTGAGATGAAACCGTTTGCTTCCTCATCCAGCTGGTCGAGAAATCCCAATATACTCAGCTCAGGCTTAACCGTGACCGTGAACTGAGTGTTTGTGTCGTTGTCTTCATCTGAACCGTCCTCTTCCTCCTGGAAGAGCAGATGGCACTGTTAGATCAATTCCAGCTTAACTCAAGGATCCATAAGTTAACACCTTGGTTGACTGCGTTTCAACAATCAATTTAAGAGTTTTCTTAAAGGAATAGTCTGGGCTCAATACAAGTTAAGCTTAAATAACAGTATACAGTGTGGCATAATGTTGATTACCACAAAAAAATCATATCGATTCGTCCTTCATTTATTTAAAAATAGCAAAAATCAGGGGGCCTGGGTAGCTCCGTGAGTAAAGACGCTGACTACCACGCCTGGAGTCTCGAGTTCAAATCCAGGGCGTGCTGAGTGACTCCAGCCAGGTCTCCTAAGCAACCAAATTGGCCCGGTTGCTAGTGAGGGTAGAGTCACATGGGGTAACCTCCTCGTGGTCGCTATAATGTGGTTCGCCCTCGGTGGGGCGCGTGGTGAGTTGTGCGTGGATGCCGCGGAGAATAGCGTGAAGCCTCCACATGCGCTATGTCTCCACGGTAATGCGCTCAACAAACCACGTGATAAGATACGCGGATTGACTGTCTCAGACGCGGAGGCAACTGAGATTCGTCCTCCGCCACCCGGATTCAGGCGAGTCACTACGCCACCACGAGGACTTAGAGAGCTTTGGGAATTGGGCATTCCAAATTGGATTTTTTGCAAAAATCTGGGTTACAGTAAGGCACTTAAAACTGGAGTGAATGGGGCCAATCGTAAATGTTAAAAAACTCACTGTTTTAAAAGTATAGCCACAAGATATAAACAATATGCATTTTAGCAATTTTATCACACTAAAATCATATTTACCAACCTTTTCTATTTAAAGTTATATCCAATTTTACAACATTGCCATGACAGTGTAAAAATTACGATTTAAACAACTTTACAGCTCAAATAATACACAAAATAAGAAAAGGATGGACAACTCAATTATTTTTTGTGGTAATCAACATTATACCATAAATGCTGTCTATTAAGCCTAACTTGTATTGAATCTGGAATATTCCTTCAAGATTTTCAAGACAAAGCTCAACTGCATTCGTGTTAGGCCATCGTGTTAGTAGTACAATGAAAAACATAAATAATGTGACAGTGCAAGTAAGTTGAATTCTGATCAGTTTGAGCATCGGGTTTTCCTCCTAAACACAAAAAAACTGAGCATCATTTTCCTGCCAAACCCCAAGAGGGATTTGATCAAACAACTATGCAATCAGTAGGAGTCGAATTACACAGCACTCCCAAGTAGTATGTGACCATGCAATTACTGATTCGCTTTGGGGATCCACCAGGTCACAAGAATCAACAGGCTGTGATCATGATTAGGTAAATGTGGAAATCGAGGGGGAAGGAGGCAAGTCAGGCGTAACACTGATTGGTTGAGCATTAACAGCTCTTCACCTTGGTGTCGCTGAAGAACAGGGCTGGTACACCCTCGATTATGGGCTGCAGCAGAGGGCCTCTGCGCTTGCTGGAAGGCGAACCCTGTGGTAGATGTTAACAATGGTGTTACATCTCCATAAACCACCCCTGCATTAGCCCACGCAGGGCAGGACTCTGTTAAAGGACTCCTGCAACTTTGGGCATTTTGGATCCGTTTCAACCAAGTTATTTCTGACTTGTAAGTGAATCCTGTATTTTTAGTTTCCACTCTTTAAAGGTGAAGTGTGCAATTTCTACGCATCTACCGTCACCCAAAGGAAACGCAAAAGTACTTTCAAACTGGTTTTCCGAACTCTGCATTGTTTGAGCCAATGTTGCTGTGTCGGGCTAGTTGGGACAATCAAACACAGGAATGTTCTGATAGTGCCACAATGTTTACACTTTTATGTGGAATCAACTTACGATCGCTTACTTAAGGCCAAAACAGACTCTACGTGAGTACATGAACGCAGGCACTTCTGGCCACGTAGGCTCGATTTTGTGCATTGTTGCATTGACATGTATCATACCCCAATTCCTAACACAAACCAAGTATGCATTGCAATCTCAATGTAGCCACAAGGGGCGCTAGACATTAGCAGACATTAGTGTGAACTCCACTTCTGTGGTGAGTTTCCTCTTTCAAATCAGCTATAGTCATTGCGGATTAACAGTTTGATAAGAATATTGATGAGCAATAAAGTCAATATATTTACAGAAACTTACTCGAATAATAACATCCGATTCAAGAGCATAGACTTCTGAGGGTAACTCTATCGCCCCCTTGAGTACTGAGGTTTGCTACCACCACAGTGACGCAAGAACGCACATTAAGCTTGTTCAACTGAACTGCGTATTGGCCAAGCGCTTGCATTTGCATACGCATACTTGCATTAAGTATATTTCTGGCCTTATATTTGTCTCCGCACATTAAAGGTGCACTCAGTAACTTTTTGTCTCATGTCATCTTGGACTTACAGTGACACCTAGTGGTGTGGATGCAGCATCATTCAAAATCAATAGTTTTCAGTAACAGATGCCATTGTAGAAATTCACTATTCACAATCGGCCATGATTAATTTAATCCAGGAGTGAAAGAGTCCAATAATAAGACGACGCAGTTACTGAGATTAAGTGAGTCGTATTCAGCTGGTCATGTGACTCTAAAATGGCAGCCCCCATACGGGCACCCCCGAATAATAATAGAATAAAAGAGCTTTTATTAGGGTACTGATATGACTAGAGTCCTCATCTAATGTAAGTGCTCATGAATTTATAAATTTTTTTGAAAATTACAATTCATTTCTTTAGGAGTCAAACTTTTTTAATGGGGAAAAAAATTACTGAGTGCACATTTAAACTCGAATTGGAAAAAGTATTGTAACGATGTAAAAAAAAAAAAACTACACACATCACCTTTTAACTGTTGTGCAGCCGATTGTTTTGGTTTGTCTAAGAGTCCATTTCAATAGTTTTTTGGTCAATAGTTTATAGAACCAAGCCCATTATCTACAAAATAAAAATGCAGAACATAAAGCTAAAAGACATTGACAAGTAAATACAGTACAGCACTATTTAATCAGGCTTTAGATTATTATATAATGGTAAAGTCTGTATCAGAGATACAGATTTTGTGTTACATAAGCCAAATGTTTTAAAACATACAATATTTGCATGTATTTATATGTACTTAAAATATGACTGCATTACTAAAAATATTGTACAAATATTGTATTTTATTAAAATGCGAATTCCTGTGGAATGGGAATACTTTTATTAGGGTGGCAACGCTTTGGAGGAATTTAAGAGTACGTGTGTAAGAGTCTTAAGTAGGAAAGGAATTATAAGGCATGCTGTTGCAAATACAGAGCCACAAAATATGACCTAAACTGGCCACTCTTGAGCTCTTGTTAAAGACAGGCTTAGTGGTGCTAACAAGCCCCAGCACTGCCACCACATCAATACTGCAGCTAAATGCTTATATTGTGCTATTGCTAATGCTATTTCCCCTACTAATACCTCAGAGACTTAACTGTACGATTTAGCTCAAGAATGAAGTTAAAGTAATGGCTAGCATACCTTTAAAACAAACATCAACAATGGCTTTTGCCACCTGTTAGCATAGCATGGATATATACTTTAAACTAATGAATGCTTACAAGAGCAAAATATATAGTACATAGACAAACTGAAATTGATACAAGGAGGAAGGGGGGAATGAAGGCAGTAGGGCAAAACTGGAACTTACAATGACTGGAATGGTGGACGCTCTACACAGGATCTGTTTGACGAGCCGGTATCTGTCATACATAGGCTTCATAACCTGCCTCTCGTTCTTGGTGACCTTAAAAGAATGAATGATAGAGCATTTTGTGACCAATTATTTTTTGCATGATGCTTCCAGTCATTTGTGATTACCAGATAAGGTTTTTAAAAAATCATTCACATTTAGACTAATTCGCTAATTAATCATTAAAGCCAATTAATGAATCAGTTTGACTGATTCATTGAAAAAAGAAAATCTAGCAGATCGGCATTCACGAAAATCATTAAAATTCAGAATGATTTGCTAATGAAGCATTCAGACTGATTCGTTGAAAAAAATCTACTAGAGAAAGATTCTTAAAAACTAACTGAAATTCTGACTGATTCGCTAATGAATCATTTAAACCAGTTTGTCCGACCCATTTACTGAAAAGAACCGACTCAAACGAACAATTTGCTTACAAATCAAACATCACTATGGGTTTCCGGAATGTTTTATACAACAAAAGAGCAATATCTAGCCAATGAAATATTTTTCAGCAGAGCTGAAAATGACTTTACCAAGCCTGTAAAAGTTTTTAAATTCCCTGATATTTACAGGTTTTCCTGCTACTATCTTGCATATTTTGCACATATGAAGATTTGCATATACTCACTGGTCTGCCATGGATGCTCTCATAATACAGAAGAGCTTTCTGAAGGGCCACCTTCTCCACTCCGATCTGCTCACGGGTCATATCCTAAAGGGGAACAGAAGATGTTCTTTGGAACTGTTGTATCCCCATCCCCCCAACATTTAAAGGATTCATGCATTTGTTTGTAGGAACAAAAAAATGACAAACAACTCACTTTAATGTCCTCCGGTCGTCCCGCCTCCTTGCGTTTCTCCAGTAGTTTGTTCATGACTGCTTCCAGCGTGCTTTCCACAGGGGGTTTGGGGGCTTTGGTCTCGGGTGGTTTCTTCTCCAGCTGAGACCCAAAGCTCTTGGGAAGCGTGTTGCTTCGCTGGCGGGGGATGGGCGTCAAATCCTCCTCTGATTTTAACAACTTGTGATCTGTGGAAGACAGAACATGGACTGTTCAGCCATTTGTTTATATGTTCTTTGAAGCCCTGATCAGATCAGGAGTTGAGTTCCTGGCATTCACAACCCACAGAGGCTAGCGAGAAATGACATCTGAGACATTTTGTTGCTGTTTGTCAAACAAGATATCCTGAAGGTTGGATTAGCGTTGCTTACACAATGCTAATCATTCTCATAACGCTTACTGTGTCTCTTCCATCTCTTGTAGAGCCATTCAGTTCATACCTTTCAAGTCTTTGCGCATCTTAGTGAGTTCATTCATCCATCTCAGAACCTCTGGGTTGGCGGCTTTGTCGCCATGTGACGGCTGCGAAGAAATCACAAAGCTCAATATTTGCAGTAAAAATAGTACGAAACATTTCGCGACGTAGAAGAAGCAGCCTTTAGTTTAGGAAATCGCTCACCCTGTATTTGCGTTCCTCCTCAAACTTCTCCTCAAACCTACGGATCTTCTTCTTGAGGGCGTGGATTCGTTTTGAAAGCTGGGCTGAGGTGAGCTCCTCACGGTCGTCATCGCAGGAACCTAATGATGAACTCCTTCGCCTACTGAGTGAAAAACATTTGCAAAATTAAAAATTCACCCTACAAACCACAGAGTGATAAATTTGCTATTTAGCCAAGCTACTTTAGTATGTGGCCTGCAAAATTTGTCCCTTTAAAATGGATTCGGCACAAATTTGTGGTGTATTTGCACTGTTACCCGTTTCACACAATTCCTTTAGTGAATCCGGTGCTAAACCAATGCAGACAACGTGTGTAAATAAACTTTGTGAATTCCCCATAGTATTTCACAACTTTATTTAACTCCCAAAACTTAAGAAGGTACATTTTTACCTTACAAAGGAGTGGGCATTGGGTGGCGACGGTGGAACCTCTGTGTCGTCCAGGTACTGCTGGCTGTCTCCATAGGCATAGAAGCGTGGAGAGACCATTGGGTCACTGTCTTCCTCTAGGAGTTGACGAATCGGCTTGCCACCGGCGTGGGGCGATACCCGAGCTTCATCGCTGTCCATACTCTCCCTTTGCCACGATGAGTAGGCCGGCACTGGTTCTGTTAAGACGAACACACACAAATGTTGACTACACACCCTTGTTCAAATAGAGTGCAAATGATGGGACGGTGCTTTTAGATTTCACAAGGCAAACGGGGAAAAATTGGCAACAGGATGGCCACGAGGTGCGTTCAGTCTTTGTTGATATCCTACAGTCGTGACCAAAAGTTTGCTAACACAATAAATTTTAACCAAGCTGATACTCTATTGACCCTGTTGCTATTTCTGGAGTCCTGAGGTCAGCCTTTTTGGTTTTTGCTGATAGCACAAAAACTAGTATAAAGTTGCTGTTTTTTTCACTTTTAAAGAGAGTAATATAAGTATACCATCACCTTTATTAAATATGCAATACGTGTGCTTTTTATTTCTTGATTATTCAGTGTAACTGTGACTGTTTTCTAAAGGTTAAGTATAAGCACTACAGATTATTTATTTTATTTATTTTTTTATTTTATTTTATATTGATTTATTGATTTATTTTAATTCTCCCCTTTTCTCCCCAATTTGGAATGCCCAATTCCCAATGTGCTCTAAGTCTTTGTGGTGGAGTAGTGACTCGCCTCAATCCAGGTGGCGGAGGATGAATCTCAGTTGCCTCCGCGTCTGAGATAATCAATCCACGCATCTTATCACGTGGCTTGTTGAGCGCGTTACCGTGGAGACATAGCACGTGTGGAGGCTTCACGCTATTCTCCGCGGCATCCACGCACAACTCGCCACGCGCCACACCGAGAGTGAGAACCACATTATAGCTACCATGAGGAGGTTACCCCATGTGACTCTACCCTCCCTAGCAACCGGGCCAATTTGGTTGCTTAGGAGACCTGGCTGGAGTTACTCAGCACGCCCTGGATTTGAACTCGCGACTCCAGGGGTACTAGTCAGCATCTTTACTTGCTGAGCTACCCAGGCCCATCAAGCACTACAAATTATTAAACAAACATGAAAGTTGGGACATGCTTTAATATATGAATATTTTGTTTATTTACTATGCTGATGCTATCAAAGTCTCGGCCATGACCATAAAGTAAGGTCACAAGAGCAATTTAATGATGATGTATCCTGAAGAATGCTGCGGTAAAGGCTTACTGCAAAGTGACCTGTGGAACTAGGAATGCAAGAACAACATAAAGTCGATATAGCATACTCCAATGCTGAAGTACAGGAAAAAATCCTTGTAATGTTTGTGTAAGCCAGCGCACATTACGTTAGACAATAAAACAATGAGTGCTAGTGTGTGCGCAAGTGTGTTTTGCCCACATTTAGTAACTTGTTTTTTATCGATGTACAAACTGAACTCAAGGAACATTAAACCACAACTCGCATCAGTAGATTATGGGACTGTTAGAAATGCATTTTCTATTTTAAAATTTTCATTTTAAATACAAGAATGCTTTTGGAAAATTCAGATTTTTTACATTATTTAAAGACATGTACACACTCATTCACAGACAACAAGCAGTTTGCATACTTTTCAAAATGCCGCAATTGATCCCGTAGAGCCTAAATTCCAGCAACAGGTTCTTTGCACTTTTGTACCATGTCATGTGATTGTTATAGTCAAGCTTGAGGAGCTCTGCTCTCACGCATTTGAGGCCATTTTGTTAAGCCGGCATAATACATACAAGCATGTGGTACAAGATGGCCTTTCACTGAGTCTCGCCAAATTAAGGTGCCAGCATATTAGACTATTGCGAACATACTGTAAATAAAGGCACATGTTATTGTGTCTGCTCACAGAAGCAGTGAGATGTTAGATGCAGGGTGGGTAAATGCCAGTTTAGGGTGTTTTATTGGGTTTCCATGCAGCGTTTGAAGGTCATTGGAGAGACATGGGGCTCTTGGATATCAGGTTGTTAACAAAAGCAGATCTCAGCCCTTATACTCATTGTAGCTCTGCTGGAAAAGGCTTTTAAAGTCAAGGAAAGGGACGCTAAAGAAATGAGAATCTGGAAGAGACAGAGAAAGACAGGTAACCAAAGAGGCCATGGTGGGAACAGCCCTAGGAAATGGGGATCGGCAGATTGCTCTAGAACAGTGCTTACAATACTCTTTTAGCACAGTCAACGGCAGGTGCATACGCTGTCGATGCGCACAGACGAGGACTGTCCGCATGGTGAGAAAATCTGGGCTTCACGCGGACACTCTTTTTTTTTGTTTGAATGACAAAATTTGCGTCACACATACTGTGAGCGTTCCGATCAGCAATTTGGACATTCGAAGTATACTTTGGCCTTAATTGTCCTTCTATTCATCCGAACACAAGCAGAAATTCTAAAAATTGCAAGAAGTCACAACAGATCATCTGGGGTTATTTTATACTAAATAACAACTAAGCTAAAGGTGAAATGAATGGGTTTGTGTGACGTTTGTTTTAAGATTATTTAAATAAAATAAATATTCTCTAATTGTTAATTGATAAACCAAAATAAAAGTCTGATAATTTGCAGACCAATTAAGTGCTTAAATGATGGCTATAAAATACAATGTTAAGTGGCTATTATTACTCATTTTTATCTTCCAATATCAATCATGTCCAGGTCATATCAGTGTTGGTAGCAATATCTGTAATCTTAGGACTTAGTTTTGGATCAAAAAGAAAATAAGTGATATCTCCCATCCCTAAAAGGAAATATGGTTTTATTCAAGGGAAATAAAAAAGGCAGAGAAGCAGATGGTGATATATCAAGTTGTCTGAGACTGTGAACAACCCAGCTGGCAAACATATGGGCAAACTGCTGTGTCCTGGCACCATAGTGGGTCACCACAATGAGCACTGGCCACACTGGGACAAAGGTCTGGCAGCTTAATATTACATACTGTCCTCAACACTTATCTGACCACTCCCATGTGCTGGAGCCAACAGCTGATATTTAGTGGTACTGTATTTTAAAAAATCTATGTAATTTGTAGCATACAACTATGTACAATGCACTATGAAACTTTCAAATCACACAAAACTATAACATTTTCATTTGCATAGCGCTTTTCACAAAACATTGTTGCAAAACTCTTTTTAGTTGTGTGATTACCGTAAGTTGTTACACTTCGCATAACAAACTTTAGGCCTTTAGGCCATAGTAATGTATAACTATGTACAATGCACTACAGAACTTTCAAATGCCCTCAAACCTGTTACATTTTCAAGTTAATCATTTGCATAGTGCTTTTCACAATACATATTGTTGCAAACCATATCTTTTTAGCATGACAAAGTTAATTGCTAGGATTTGTGGCAGATAACTGTTAAACAAATATGCACTATGCAACTTCCAAATTCCACCAAAATTGTTACATTTTCAAATTATTTGTAATGCACTTTTCACAATACATAATTTTCTAAAACTGGTCCTTTTTTTGCATGATGATATCTGTAATTACGTTTATCAACTTAGTGTGACAAACAGCTTAATTGCTAGGATTCCTAGTGTTTAACTATGTAAAATCTATTACAAAACTTTCAAATGCCCTCTAAAGCATTACATTTTCAATACATTTATTTGCACAGCGCTTTTGACAAAACATATTTCAAAACTATCTTAAAAAAAATGCCCTGAAACAATGCATTCAATAAAAAAAGAAAAGTATGGATCACAAATAGCAGTATCTCAATCGGTAGAGAGTGCGGTAAGGCACAACAAGGTTATGGGTTCGATTCCCACAGAGTACACTACTGGTAATATGTATACCTTGAATGCACTGTAAGTTACTTTGGATAAAAGAGTCTCCTAACTGCATAAATGTAAATATAAGAGAGCAGAACATCACATGGTTGTAATGTGTTTCTCACACTAATCTCCCAGGAATGCCTCACCAAACCACGCAGTGATGTATTGACCACATTAATATAAGCATCAACCTAGCTTTGTGATTATGTAAACATCTGTTTGAAGCTCACACCAGAGGGTGCCATAGAACAAGCATATGAAATAGAGAAACAGAAGCTGCCAAGTCTGTGACCACGACATTAACCACTTTATCAAAGTAAAAGGGTAACTCTGACTCAACATGGCAACCCTCCCAGCAAGGCGATTCTCTGCGCTATGTGCACTTCACTGCCTACCGTGTATCCATGCCAGACCTTGAAAGGGGACCAAATCTGTACACTTTTTGCAAACTACAACATTTACAAGGTCATGGAGAAAAGGGGTGTGTTTGTGTGCAAGCCTTTGACTGGCACATGCTGCACAGACGGGAGAGGAAACAGGAAGGGATCCGAGAGTGTTGTGCATAGCCATGAGAATTTTAAAGGCTCAGGCGTGACATGTACACATAGCAACCGCTCGCAGACTCCTGAATTTAACCGCCTCGTGTTTCAGTTCTCAGTTGCCATGGCTATACGGTCTTCCACTCGGAGAGCACATTTGCTTGTTGCTAAGCTCACCCCCCACCCCAAACAAATTTTAACCCCAAAGACGATACAAGCGGTTAATAATTCCTTTGTGCCTTGAAGGATTATAGTTAAACTTGATGGAAATGCAGCATTTGTGCATACGCATCAAATCGCTGTAGCCGATAAAAATCCATTTGATCACAACCGATGCATCAGCTCAGCAAAGTTCATTTAGATTCAGAGGATTGGTTGGGTAAAATGAAACCTTACTGTATAAAATATTATTCTCGAAAAAGATGACGAAGAAGCAAAAAAGCGCAAAGATGCAATCGACAGCCTTTCAAATGTTTACAAACATGAGATTGTGGCTAAAAGGGAAGTGAGGCAAATGAAACCGCAAACAAATCCAGCGCAAAACCCCAGATGGATCCAAGTCAAGGCTTCTCAAGGGAGATCACAGGGGTTTTAAGAAGCTCCAACAAACACAACCTACTCAGTAACTACACCTTCTATAATCCCCTTCCAATCCATAAAGTGACTTCATAAGACTCTGCACTCATGCAACATGAGGACACAATCTGGGCAAGGCAGACTCGCAGCTGCCGCCCATGTGCAGACAACAGACATTTGTGAGAGACACAGAAAACATAAAAAAGACTGACCTGCCCAGTCACTGTCCTCTGTCAGAGTAGACAAGTCCAGGCGTGGGACATCGTTGCAGGTCTCTGCCCCACTATGAGCCTCTTGGATCTTCATGGCAGGCGTCTAGCAGAGGAAAGAGCACAGGATAAACACCAACTACACCAGAGAAGGGGACAGTGCACTTCTTAAGTTGAGCAATACCCTGCCTGCGCCTTCCCCTGTCTACTTACAGGCTGGGAGGAGGGCAGTGGGCAGAACTGCAGGACAAACCCCTGCCAGCTGATTGGCTGCCTGCCCTTGACAAACTCCGACAAATGTCCTTTTCAAGGTGGGTGTGGTTAGTTTTTGTTTTTTTCTTTCTACCCCTCCCTACCTCCCCCTCTCTCTTTTTTTCCACTGTTGCATCTCCACAGCCATTTCCTGGGTTGCCAAGTCCATCTTTACAAAGATATGGTTAATATGTGATTTTATTATACTAAAATCATGTTAACAATTATAATATTGAGCCTATACTTGTGAAACAATGTGTATTTTAGCGTTTATGGACTGGCTCATTTCCTTCCATTGTAAGTGCCTTACTGTAACAGTTTTTTAATAACCAAGGGGTGAGTCAAAATATCGTTTTTAGGTCGTAATCAATATTATGCCACAAATGCTGTTAATTGAGCTTTACTTGTACTGAATCCAGAATATTCCTTTAAATTACTGCTGTGGATTAATTTTTGTACTGCAGTTTATGGGTGTGACGTATCGTACACATACAATTTTTATGGACATACACATGCCAACTGTGGTTATTATTACAATATACAGTGAATTTGCAGGTAAACACTTTATAATAATGTTCTATTAGTTAAAATTAGTTAATGCATTAGGTATCATGAACTAACGCAACAGTATTTTTTAACAGCATTTAAAAATCTTGGTTAATTTCAATTTAGAAAAATAAAATTGTCCATTATTAGTTCATAATGCATTAACTAATGTTAACATATACTAAAACATTTTTTAATTAAAAGTTGTATATGTTGAAATTAATATGAAATAAGATTATTAAATGCTGTAAAATTTCAGTACATTGTTATTTCATGTTAACTTATATAGTTAACATGCATTTATATTATCCACGCAACCCCCTGAAGTCTGTCCTTCCTAGGTTTAAATGCATTGCATTTTGTTACTTCCAGAAAAAAAAAAAAAATCTTTTATTTTCTTAGATGTATTTATTTATTTTTTTTAAATAATAAATTAATTTTATTTTAAATTGTTACAATTTAAATGATGGCATTGAAAGGCAGGTTTTTTTCTTTTTTTTCTATTTTCAATGGTTATGAACTACAGTTTTTAAACTTGGTTAATGTTTCTGCTACTCAATTTATATTACAGCCCTAAAAATGAAAGGAAATCTGAAAATGTATAAAAGAGCTTTTAAAGTCTGTGGCATATTTTGAGTTTTATTATTGAGCTGATTTGTCACGCAGACCTGGCATCCATGGCTGTTTGTCTCTGTGGTTGAGGAAACAGGGAGCAAGAATGGGAGGGGACAAAGAACAGGAAGGGAGCATGCAGAGCACGCACGCACTGCTTTAGGGAACTTACACCCAGAGTTGCAAGATATTTTTATTTCAGCTTTCCCTGCAATCTTCTATGCATCTCTATGATGTCCTGATAATATTGTAGGGGCATGCATAATGTAGACAGATCGCGCAAACACACGTTTCCGGGCACTGGGGTATGGGACAGTGTCTATTTTTAGAGCAGATCAAGGCAGCACTACCCCCCCGCATGCCCCACATTACCAACAGTATGACAAAAGTCCCACTACGAGCGCTCTTAGTATCAGTGTCTGACCACAAGATCTATTACGAATATTACCGCACACAGGGCTTACTCATGCTAATGAAACTGGATATGACAAGTACTTGTGCCATTGCAGACTTGCTATTTGTGGCATGGTGATTTTTCATAATGGTGTTGACATGCCACATCGTGGCTTAGAATTACAACACTAATGTCCAGTATGACTAATGTATATGATTGATAGTTTATCAATCTAAACATGGAATAAAGGGACTCTGTGCTGTACGATTGTTCCGTGAGGTTTTTGTGTAATTGTTCTGCAAAGTGCTCTTGCCATATTGCCAAGTGCTGTGGCATTTATTAACAACAGAGGAGATAAGAAAAGATGTGTTCCATTTGTGGTATGGGAAACAAACACCCAGACTTCCCTTAATCTATTACGTGAAGATTTGTTTGGCTCTGGCATCTGTGGCATAAAAACTATCATCCATATAAGGGTGTTTCTTCAACCATGAGCACTTCTGTCTCTGTAGACTTTAAAAATCTAAACTCCCAAAAAAAAACACGCACCTTTTTTAATCTCACTAGTATTGCAGACAATTTAAAATGTCCAAAAGTAGATATACATGCAGTACAGAATAATGCTTTATCAACAGATGTCATTTTCACCACATCTCAACTTGTAATATATATATATATATATATATATATATATTTTTTATGATGAATTTTCATAGATTATTATTGAAAGTCTGGACCTGGGACAAGGCTAAAACCATACAATCTATACATAAAATGCATTTGAAAAGTAGCAAGAATGAATGATGAAGGCCTGGAAAGCAATTTCAGAGAAAGTTCAAATGTGACTTTTAAAGTTATAATCTGTTAGTTTGAATAAAAATCAGCAACTGGCATATACATAAAATAGCCCGTAGCTGAAGAAACACTCATAAGGTTAATAACCTGTGCTGCCAGAGGTCCAAATAACGACTGCCAAATCTGAAATTTCCGCTTTTAGTGACACTGTTTACTAAAACATGCCATTTGGTTCTAATTAAATACACACACCGCAAACACATTCATTAAATCCGAGAGATAAATGCCCGTCTGTGCACGGAGCAACTGCTTATTTAAATTAAAGATGTTTGCTGTAATCTACGCACAGAAACCTAATGTATATACAGCATCCACATGCTCTTGCTGAACCCATGATAAAAACGACTTTAAGACCGGTTGATCTGAGCAGTGGAAGTCAGTTGACTAAGATCAACAGGCTTTCATAAGACTTACAGCCTTCACATGATGCCTTTCCCAGAAAAACATCAAATCTCTCCAAACAAGGGCAATCAACAGTAAACAATTCATCAGTTAATCTTGTCATTCTCCTGTTCAAAACGTGATTAGAGAGGCAATAACTAATGAGATTATATTGCTGATTACTGATAACACTGGAGTTATTCATGTTGAAAGGAAGTTGATTAAAAAAAAGGTATGTTTATGCAAAAATTCATTTTAATTATTAAAAGGTTATACATTAAAATTAAAAGGTTATTCTTCTGTTTGGGTTAAGTACTTGTAGAATTTTGAAAAAATACAAAGTTGAACATACATTAATCTTTACATTATTACAAAGTTTGTGTTAGTAATTATAGAATAATAATAAAAAAGTGTATTTAAAATGTAGCTATGCACAAATGAATCTTTTCATTATAAAGTTTCCATTTCTGTTTGCATTAGTACTTAAATAATCTTTTAAAAGTGGTTCAAAGGTAGTTATCCATTAAATAATCTCTACATTTTAATTATAAAGGTTATTTTCTGGTTTGGATTTTCTGGATGAAATTTCCACACTATAGATTTTGTAATTAAGCTGCCTATGTTTTTTTTTAATCAAACAAAATGCACCACCCAATTAGTCAAGAATGTATTTAAATTGTGTAATTATTAACCATAAAAAGACAGCCCTAAAACATAAAGCTATGTACTGTAAATAAGATTAGATATCGCAAATAATAAATAAATTGTATTACTTCAATAAAAATAAAAGAATTTTTTTTTTCATTTAATTTAGTTAACTGGCAGAAGCAGGTTTGCTTCACTGAGTTACTGGTTTATAATATTGTTTACAAATACCTATGATAGCATGCCTTTTAGTTTGAGTTAAGATTAACTGATAAAGCTTCAGTTAAGCTCTGCTTATGTGTAAAGGATTGTGGCTTTCAGCACGTTCATGAAAAAAATAAAAACGTCTGTAATCAGCAGCCAGTTTCAACAAGCTGGGAAGCACTTGCTGTATACCACAATGCATTGCGTGTACGTGACATAGCTGGGTACAACATGTTCTAACAGTTAGAGTGTATGAAGGAGTACATCTCACACATGGCATGCATGGACACACTGATTCAGCATGTATGTGACATCACAATGCCAGCTAAACATAATAGGGCTTAACATAACAAATTTGCTTGGTTAAAATAACAAATTCTACAATCAAAGAAACTGACATTAAAAATGTCGATAAAAAAAGGGAGAAAGAAATTCTTCTTTCTACTTGAAGCAGTAGCGGATTTAGACATGGGCGACATGTGCAGTTGCCCAGGGCGGCATCTTGCGGGGGGAGGGGGGGTCTGTGTGGGTGCCTCATGTTGAAGCGGGTTTTGCACAGGGGGCCCATACAAGCTAGAACCGCCACTGACTATGATATGGAACATTAGCACTGAAACTTCACGAACTTGTTGGTCTGGATATGCAGGTAAAACACTACATACCCAGATGGCATGACAGCAGGGGCATGAGTTAATATTCCAACAAATCCATTATGATTGCATAGATACATTTCAGATACTTTTCAATTCAGTATTTTTGAAGTGGAATGTAGGTTATCTGTCCAAAAGTGAGGTCTAACAATGTATGCCAAAGTTGACACTTCCCAACAGATCAACCAACCAATGCCAGATGGAGGGAGTGTTTGGAAAACCTATTTGAAAACACTCTACATTTTTGCAATTCCATTTAGTGAAGCTACTGTAGTAGCGCAGAAATTATTCACTTCGCATTGAATAATCAAGAATGAATGATGTTACGAAAAGCTGTACAGTATAACTGTATATTATGGCTATCTAGCTGGCATCTTTCCTGCAGATGGCTTCACATGCATCTTTGATAGAGGCCACTCAATTTGTCATACATCTACATTTTTTTCTTAGAATCACAAAGAGCTTGTGATTAAAAGAACTCATCACAGCTAAAAAAAAAAAAAACAAAGCCTAATACATCAGTAATGATTAATCATTATCACACGTAACACAAAGAGAACAAATGAAAGAACAAAGAGATGAGGTCAACAAATGTAATACAGAAGAGAGTGAAGTGAGATAAGTGCACTTAATTTGGTATGAACTGAACTGACCTGAAAAGAAATCCTTTTGATGGTTCTCCCTAAAAGTAAGAGAATTCATTTGCGATTTTAATAAGTGCTCACAAGAGTGTATGTAGGACTGTCCTCGCTTTAGTGCTTCAAAGGGGATTAGACCTTTGAAATAAATAATATTAGCTTTAAACTATACATGTAAACTAGAAGTAAAGAAGCTGTTGAAGCTATTTCTGCTGCCAAACACAGAGACAGAACTGCATAAAATATTGGTGATGTTTAAATATTGTGTTGTTTAAATACCTGTTATCAATAAACACTGCGTTTTTTCTTGAACTTCTACCATATTCCTCAGATGGCCCTTGGTAATCCATTGGCTAGATATAGTGAAAAGGAAACCACACATGCATCTTCTTAAATCCATAAACAACAAAAACAAACTTTGCAGTCATAAAATTGAGGGTTAAGATCAGATGTTTAACATCAGTGATAAAGCAAAGAATAGATGTTTTGGTAAACTGAGACACTACTAAAACATCAGTAATGGTGTCTAATGCACGTCAGTGCGGTGTGCCAGCACAAGGCTCTGAACACTGCGGTCTCATCTGCTGAGGTGCACGCACACACACGCACTTTGCATAAACACAATTTAGAAGTCCTTGTCAAAATACTAACTCCATTTCGATAAAAGCATGCCCTACAATTTACCTCAAATGTTCCAAAAGAGAAGCACCATGTGCCCTCTCTCATAAACAAGGACATGGAGGATTCTTTTTTTTTTTAATCCCCTTTTCTCCCAATTTGGAATGCCCAATTCCCACTACTTAGTAGGTCCTCGTGGTGGCGCGGTTATTCACCTCAATACGGGTGGTGGAGGACAAGCCTCAGTTGCCTCCGGTTCTGAGACCATCAATCCACGCATCTTATCACGTGGCTCGTTGTGCATGACACCGCGGAGACTCACAACATGTGGAGGCTCATGCTACTCTCCACGATCCACGCACAACTTACCACACGCCCCATTGAGAGCGAGAACCACTAATCGCGACCACGAGGAGGTTACCCCGTGTGACTCTACCCTCCCTAGCAACCGGGCCAATTTGGTTGCTTTGAAGACCTGACTGGAGTCACTCAGCACACCCTGGATTCGAACTCGCGACTCCAGGCGTGGTAGTCAGCATCAATACTCGCTGAGCTACCCAGGCCCCCTGGACATGGAGGATTCCAAGATAATTGGCTATTCCCATGTTTTTTTTTCTGATATTCTATAATGCTGGAAATTCTGAGTCATTGTGTATTAAGAACAGCCCTGAAGAAACAGTGTTTTGCACTGATTGCGGTTTCTGATGATGTTGAATTGTCACAATTAATAGGGTGTTATTAATCTCACAAAGAAATGTCCAGGTCATGTTTCATCACAAAATCCAAGTGAAAAAAAACTGTCTAAAGAGAATTAAGCCTATTTAAGGACCATTCTTTGCTTTGGGACATTATATTCATAACAATTAAGCACATTTACCTGGCATCTGGATGTTTTTTTTATTTTTTTATTCCCATAGCTCTCAATGGTGATTTTCATCATTCTGCCCAGACATGGTTTTTTTTTCCTATTAAAATCAGCATAAAATAAATTCAGTACAACAAATACTATGATGATGCATAAATAATTAACCATTTTTTTTTTTTTTTTTTGCATTACAGGAATGAAAATGAGATGTTTTCACTTTACAGTGAAGAGAGTAAATGTAAGTTGACGGAGCCACTTAGATACTGTAAGTGCCAAAACATCTTGAGCAACAAAGTAACACATCCAGTTGACCAGAACACATCTGTACGACTTTCTACAATGAGCTGAATGCCAGAGAATCTTCGTAAACCACCTACCATGCTATTTAGTTTTACTGTTTCTGCATCATCTTGATAGCTTGATGACATCTAGATAGTGTCAGCAAGACCTAATGCGGTTTTTCTGGAGTAACCTGCTCTTACCTGAAGTTTTCTTTCACCTCCTGGTCTCGCTGATGTCTCCTCCTCTCTCGTGCCGTTGTTATTTGCATTACAGGAATGAAAATGAGATGTTTTCACTTTACAGTGAAGAGAGTAAATGTGGGTTAAATGTGCTTAAATGTCATGAAATGGTCCTAAAAACAGGCTTTATTTTCTTTATGCAAAACATATTTTCTTATTTTTTTATTCAAATTTTTGGTCACAAATTACTAGGACATGTTTTTGATAGCCTTCGACAGATTCAAACTGTTCTGCAATGTAGTTGCTAGGGTGTTGTGGGTGGTTGGTAGGGCACTGCTAGGGTGTTTTGGATGTCTCTATGATATTCTGGTGCCTAAATATGACTCGGGTCCCTCCTTCAATGTAAGTCTATGGGATTTTGACCTGTTTTATCATCTGCCAGATGAAAATGTAAGTCTAATCGCTCAGGAGAGTAACAGCACTCCTCTCCTCAACAATCCACATGATTTGAGGTATCATTATTATATCTGTAGCACAATCACTGTAGGATTGGTTATGTGCTGACATTAAATACATAGGGTTTGTGGTTTGTTCAATCCCTACTATTACTATGAGCCATAGTAATAGTGATGCTTGCCTTGCTTGCAGAAAAACAGAGAAAAGGACATGGAGGTAAAACTGATGGAAAACAAGAGAGATGCACATACGGGGGCGTCCTGGTTGTCAGAGAGCTCAGTCAGTGTGGGGTTGTGTTTGGGCTTCCTGTTCCTCTGACCCTCTAGTGCCAGCAGCAGATGCCTCTCATCCTCCTCTGTGACCCTCACACCCGGAGACGGGATGTTCTCTTTATCACCCTCGACCCTGAGAGTGACACAGTTTCACTTACAGACACTACAGATTTGACAAGGACTTTCTGTGCTTGTCCTTTACTCAAGAGATCAAACTATAAGCTCACAGCAGAAATGAACAAGCCAGCACGATGTAGCATCTGCTTAAAGCCATATGTCATAGTGCGTTAACTAATGTTAACAAATACAACTTCTGATTTTTAAAATGTTTTAGTATGTTTTAATTAACATTAATTAAGATTAATAAATGCTGTAAAAGTATTGTTTATTGTTAGTTCATGTTAAGTAATGTTGTTAACTAATGTTAACAAATAGACCTTATTGTAAAATTGTACCAAATTTTTAAACAAATCCATAAAAAAGTTATATGACAAGTATTTGTGGTCAGTAATAACATTTAACGTTAGTAGTGCATGATAGGTTCAAGATTATTTATTAGGGCTGTCAATCGATAAGATTTTTTAATCGAGTTAATTACATGATATAGTGATTAATTAATTGAATTAATCACAAATAATCACATATAAAAATTTGCTGAGAAAGGCCCTCAAATAACAATAATATATAAGGATTAAATTATTATAAATAAATATATTTAAATAATTCAAAATATAATATATATTATAAATATAATAATTCAGAAAATTTAAATGCATTACACTATTGCAGCAGATGAATAAAGCATTGATTAGGCACCACAAAAAGCGGCTTTAGAAGGCAATATATTGTTTATTTCCATATTATTGAACATAAGCCTATCATTGGCCAACAGTCCACACAGCAATCAGTTTTGCAACTGAATTCGTCAGTCTTTCCGAGATAGATTTATTATAAGGGCTTTTCTAAGGACGTGTCATTGTCCATATGCGTCTAAAAAATGCATTTTTAGGTCGCTGTGTCAAGTTAAACATAGTTGGAAACTTAGAAAAACACATCTCGAGATCCCTGCATTTAAGAAAGCGTCCATCCTCATATTGTACTGTCGTTGGTGTCAAGCAAGCCTGAGTTTGGTTTGTTCTCTGTACAGCTGCGTGTTGCCTATACAGCTGGAGTTTTGCTTACTGCCCCCTGCTGAAAACAGGTGGTACTTCAAGCTTGAATTGCTCTGATAGAAGGAATATTCTTTATTACGGTCTGAGACATGAATCTTATTTTATATAATTTTATATAAATAACATGTTACATTTTTTGTCACATACTTAATGAGGTGAAAGTGAAATGTTTTTTTTGCGCGAGCTACCATGACATCTTCAACTCGATGGGTTTCTCTGTTGCTCAGTAAGTATCGGCACTCATCCATGTGGCTTCATCAGTGAATTGAGGGTGGAAATTTTCCTGCATTTAACCTCAATCACACACAATGACATGACAAGATTCATGAACTGCTGTGGGGGTTGCTGCACAAATAAGATCACAGGTGTGAATTGGGGCAAAACTGCCAGGGTAAGTCGATGGAGCCACTTAGATACTGTAAGTGCCAAAATATCTTGAGCAACAAAGAAACACATCCAGTTGACCAGAACACATCTGTACGACTTTCTACGATGAGCTGAATGCCAGAGAACCTTCGAAAACCACCTACCATGCTATTTAGTTTTACTGTTTCTGCATCATCTTGATAGCTTGATGATATCTAGATACAGTATAGATACTAATGCTGTATTTCTGGAGTAACCTGCTCTTACCTGATGTTTTCTTTCTCCTCCTGGTCTCGCTGATGTCTCCTCCTCTCTCGTGCCGTTGTCACAGGAGATGAAGTGTGGGCAGTCGACTCCAGTCCCTCTGAGCTCTGACCTGTGTGCATGTGCCCATTGAAGAGGTGCTGTTCGACTGCTGAGCGGATAGTCTTCTCCAGAATACTGGACACAGTGAGAGAGAGAAACACATGTTCTTCTGTATCGATAGCAAAACGATGATTGCTATAATTACATGAACAATGGAACTCTTCTGTCTATTCAGATGAATAGGACTAATAATTTATGATAATGATTTAGTTAAGATAAGTAAGTTAATGTCATATTAAGGAATTGCGCAATCACTTATTGTGTTAAGTCAGGTCTGCAGTGTCGAGGAGATATTTGTGAACTGAAGAGAAATAATATTTTAAAGATTAAATACTTAATTATGAAGTTTTAAAAATGATTCAGCATACGTTTTATGCAATGGATCTTTATCTAAAGAGCTAATGCCCACACCTAATATTCAATGCTTGCCTTAGCAGCAGAGTTGGGAGGGTTACTTTTGAAATGTATTCCACTACAGATAATTTTTTTATGTATTTCGTTAGATTACTCAAGGTCAGTAATGTATTCTAAATACTTTGGATTACTTCTTCAGCACTGGTAGATTTTTTCACTTGTTTTGACTATAAAAACTCTGCCAGTACAGTAAGACTAAATACACATGTTAAAAATACATTCTCTGAAAAACCTAAATATCTTATGCAGTGTTGTTTCTAAAACAAGATCAATCAAATTGATCTTGTTTTAAGGATTTGCAGATATTTTTACAGGAAAACAATACAAAAATTATCATCAAGAATACGATTTTTGCCCTAATATCAAAGGTCTTACTAGAAAAAAAGAAATTATGATCCAACGTGAATTTTCTTCATAATAAAATATGATCATGCCTGGTAACATGTGCATGTAAAATGGCTAGAAATAGCGTAAAGCTGACCATTTACACGAGGTTTATTTCTATTTCTTGTGCTCCAAACTTACTTCAAACTTACTTCTCTGTCTGCTCGTATGAATGTAACAAATCATAAGAAAGTGTTTCACCGCTGTTCAAATGCACTTTGGATCACATCATTTATATGTATAAATGTTTTCCATCTGAAAGGACTAAATATTAAATGATACAAATGACAATAAAATGCAAAGTAATCTCTTCAGTAATCAAAATACTTTTTGAATGTAACTGTATTCTAATTACCAATGATTAACACTGTAACTGTAGTGGAATACAGTTACTTATATTTTGTATTTTAAATACGTAATCCCATTACATGTATTCCGTTACTCCCCAACCCTGCTAAGCAGGAAGCACTGATGTCCTACTAGTGAGCATTAAGCAAACAAATTTGTCTTGAAATGATCTCCTGACTCCAAATACACAAAGATATTATTGAAAGGAAAATCTCTCAAACTTTTTCTTGCTTGGAAAGCATTGTGAACCCCTAAAATGAGTACTGTCTTTAAATTTGGGACTCTCGGGAGCTGTTATTGTGCAACCAGAGTCAGTTTACGTGACTATTTTAATGTCTTTTTATTTGCCTATAAGAATCATTTGTTTGGGAATCAGACTACACTGGTCACGCTGTATGTTTTGCGCTTTAGATTCAAAAGAACCGACTCATAAGAGTCATTTGTTTTGGAATCAAGCTACACCGGTCGTGCTGTATGTTTTGCGCTGTAGATTCAAAGGAACCGACTCATAAGAGTCATTTGTTTGGGAATCGAGTTACACTGGTCACAATGTATGTTTTGTGCTGTAGATTCAAAAGAACCGACTCATAAGAATCAGTTGTTCGTGAACCGGGTTACACTGGTTGCGCTATTTGTTTCACACTGTAGATTCAAGAGAACCGGCTTGTAAGAGTAATTTGTTTGGGAATCAAGCTACACTGGTCACGCTGTAGATTCAAAAGAACCATCTTATAATAGTTATTTGTTTGAGAATCTGGTTACACTGGTCATGCTGTGTGTTTTGCTCAAAAGAACCGACTCATAAGAGTAATTTGTTCGGGAATCACGTTACACCGGTTGCGATGTATTTTTTCTTTTTTTTTTTGTGCAGTAGATTTAAAAGAACAGGCTTATAACAGTCATTCATTTGGGAAATCGGGAGAACACTGGTCACGTTATACTATGTTATACTATGTCCTAAGACTCAATCGTTCGAGAATCAGGCAACACTGGTTACGTTGTGTTTTGTGCAGTGGATTCAAAAGAACCTAAATCTAAAATCTAAATACTTCTGGATTTGGTAAGAAACTGCCAGAAAGTGACTCCAGTGGCATAAATAGCAGCATTATCTTGTGGATCCGGAAATAGGCTATGATTCCAGACACAACAGTTATGTCCTTACCAGCAGAGCTCTCAGGGTCACAGAAAGTTAAACACTCACAGCTGACTAACAACTCTCTATTTAAACACCATAAAGGAGACCACTAAAGCAAACCATTTTCTTGGTATCCAGTTGTATCAAAAGGAATGACCATTTGATGTAAACATGTCAAGATGGCATGAAAGGCTACCAAGAATAGGCCATAGAACAGTTGTGCGTTGAGACAGAGGACTAGAAATTATTTGATGAGGTCTGTCAGTCTTACGTAACTTGGCGGCTGCAGAGCACACTACAAGACTGGGCAGAGGGGAGGCTGGCTAATAGAAAGCTAGACCATATAAACTTCTAATTTGTACCTATTAATATAAATTGTATTTATAAAATACAGTACATTTCAAACATTTTAAACTGCGAATGTCATCAAATCAAATTGTGCCATTTTTGCTACATTAAATGGAATCTAATCTAATTCTAATCTAATCTAATCCCCCCCCCCATTAATTTGATATTAATTTGATACATAAAATATGCTGAAGAGTGAATAAGATTTGAGAGCTACAGTGGAAAAGATTTTCAGTGAACAACATCTTAAATTTCAGTCTGTATCTCACACAAAGCTATCATATGGCTTCAGAAGACTTGGAATACAGAGCATGAGTCATATAGGCTACTTTTATGATACATTTATGGTGCCTTTTTGCTATTTTAAGAGCTTGACTGATGCTAGTAACTGTATGCTTTCTTTGTAATGGAAAAAAAGTATATTTATCAGAATTTATTTTGTCATACAGGTTTGGAACAACATGAGGGCGAGTAAATGATGACAGAGTTCTCATTTTTGGGAGAACTGTTCTTTTAAGGCTCTCTGGTAATTTTCTACCAATAACTGCATTCTCAGTGCTTGTGCCAAAGGGAGTGTGAGCATCCACTGAGCGAGGGCTGGGTTGGGTAAACTCTGTAATGGTGTAAACATGGGAAATGTGTGAAGGGTCAGTTGCTATGGTGCGCGAAGGGACATGAGCTGATGCAATGAGTCAACACAAAGGAAGCGAGAACACACCCACAAGAGCGGTTTTGAGCCATTCATAACCAGATCTGTCATGCTCAGACTGAATCTAACCAGGAATCAAAGCCTCTATTCTGACGCAAAGTGGATTCCAATTGTTTGAATTTCTGAATTGTTATGTAAATATATATACACACAATAAAATAAAATAAAAGTAAATATACAAATATATATAATGTATGTCTTCTATAGAGGACATCAGGAGTTATTAAAAATGTAGGCCTATACACACACACAAACACACACACACATATATATATATATATATATATATATATATATATATATATATATATATATATATATATATAAATGAAATTGTATACATACAGTATATTTATATTGAGTTATTGTAAATGTAGGCCTTGGGCTACAAAATGTATCAATTTATAGACCTTTGGCTACTTTTCTTCTTTGTCCAAATGTAATCAAAATTTGCAGTTTTTAGTACTTTTCATATAAACTTTCACTTAACGTACAGTACATGACCCAAACTTTGCATATAATTAACCAACTATGCTACGAAGACTATTTATGGAGGGTCAAATTACTCAAAATTAAATCATTAAATAAATAATTTAATATTTAAATAAATCACTAAACACATAGTGAATTAATTAAATTCATCATTAAATAAATCATTAAATATTTAAATAATTAAATAAATAATTAAATACATATAGTGAATTAATTACATGTGAAATTAAATCATTCAGTATTTAAATACATCATTAAATACATAATAAAAAAAACTATGAAAATATTACATTAATTAATACATCATTTTATTTTACATTTACGCATGAGCTTCCTGTCTTTTCGTTTTCAGGGTTATGGTTATTGGCACATCACTCAACGACAGTAGGCGTCATCTTTAAAATCGATTTCTTTGGACATTCTGGTTAGTTTAGGTGCACTTTTCTCACAATGAAACTATGGCTGGGCTTGGTACAGTCAGACTTTGCACGTTTCGCACTCTCGACTTTGGACAGTTGACATTCTGAGCCCATGAGACAATCTCAAAGGAGTGCTGATTACACCCACCTGCTTTGATTGGCGTGTCGGTAATTCTCTTGCTTAAATGATAAAGATCCCAAAGCAAGCTCTTAAATGAAAATGGAGGCAGAGAGATAATGTTTAAATGAAACTGTCAAAGAGTCAAAGCTAGTGCTGAAATGAAATGTATGGGAGATTTTATGTACAGATTTAATGATGCATTTCATTCATTCACTACGTATTTAATGATTTATTTAAATATTTATATAATGATACATTTAATTACTTCACTATGTATTCAAATGATTTAAATATTTAAATAATTATTTAATTATTTAATTTTGAGTAATTTGGCCCTCCATAACTATTACATAATTATTTGCTTATACAAATAATGGTAACACTTCATGATACGGTTGTATTTGTTAACATTAACACAACAGTTAACATGAACTAACCATGAACATTACTTTTGCAGCATTTATTAATGTTGGTTAATGTTAATTTCTATACTAGTACATTTTCTTTTGTATTTTGATAAATTACTGTTAATCAAGATTAATAAATGCTGTCAAAGATCACTGTTCATCATTAGTTCTTGATACTTAATGCATTTACTAATGTTAAAGAATAGAACCTTATAGTATAGTGTTACCCCAATAATAATATAAATGTAACATATAAACAAAATTCATAGAATTTCTCATATTTCATAGAAATATTGTTAATCTAGTCAATTCACCTATAATGAATCGCTAGTGAATAACTCACTTAATTTTTCCTGGCATTTGCTTTTACGGGAAAAAATTTGAAAATCAATCAAAAACTATTTGATTATGACAAAATAATTTACCTTACCCTAACCCTTTCCTTAAAAATGTATTGAATTGTGATGTCAATGCTGATGCTGAATTGTGTTACTTGATTCATTTATTCAGGCTTGGGTTAAAAAAAAGTGTGGAGATCACCGTAAACTTCATTCATGGAGTTCAGTTGGCATGCACTGTTCAGACGTACGTGCAACATCACCATGAACACTGTGTGTGTGTGTGTGTGTGTGTGTGTGTGTCTGTGTCAGAAAGGTTCTAGTTCTACTGAATCACAAAAGTCTGATACAGAGGATTTAGGTCCTGTTCATACAGGAATCCACAAAAATGAACAAAGTTTGTTTGGCACAGTCTGAAAAGGGTATTAAAATAATAACTGCCATCATGAATTATAAAACGGAAATCCTGCTTAGCCACCACCTCTCTGAGCAGAGCTTTTAACAGAGCTTTTGTGCATTGAGATATGACTACATGGAGAATTCTAATTAATTACAATATATAGTCAATTATTGTCATTGTTGTTCATGTTATTACTGTTAAAAGGATGCTTCAATCTATGAATAAACCATTACATGAATATACAGTTTCCTTCCTGGAAACGTCATATAATTTCAGACCACTGCCCCCATCCCAGTAGATTACACTAAATACATTCTTGGAGTGGATGCCCATGTGTACTTGGCTCTGTGCTAATAATTCTACAGTAGTCACAAAAGTGTGTTGTAATCTATCTAATATTCAGCACAAAGGTGAGAGGCAGCCATAGAAATTCCGACCTTATTCCTAAATGTGTAAAGGTGGGCTTGCTGGTCATCAAAAAGCTAGATTGCTATCCTTTTCAAGAGCATAAACTGGTCCACGGGAAGATGCAAGGTCCACACATATGTACAGAAAGTCTGTATAGCTACTTTTGGGATAAAATTTAATTGCAGTACCAAATGTGCTAAAAATAAATCTAAAAATATGCAAAAAAAATAAAAAGTGGTCGCCATAATGTTGTTCTCACTCACGGTGGGGCGCGTGGCGAGTTGTGCGTGGATGCCACGTAGAATAGCGTGAAGCCTTCACACGCGTGATAAGATGCGCGGATTGACGATCTCAGAAGCGGAGGCAACTGAGACTTGTCCTCCACCACGCGGATTGAGGTGAGTAACCTCGCCACCACGAGGACCTAATAAGCAGTGGGAACTGGGCATTCCAAATTGGGGAGAAAAGGGGAGAAAAAAAATAATAATACTACGCTGAATGACCTGCCACCCATAGTAGAGAGGCGAGATCAAGGGACAGAAAGGAGTATGGACCCAGAAGACCCGAGTGAGCGGATCGGGTTGTAGGGGAGAAGAAATTCACTAAGATGGCGAGGTGCCAGACCATGAAGTGATTTAAATGTAAGCAGGATTATTTTATATTTGATGCGAAACAAAACTGGTAACCAGTGAAGTTCAAACAGGAATGGAGTAATATGAGTTGAGCGCTTGATATGTGTTAGAAGTCTAGCAGCAGAATTTTTTATATATTGCAACCTAGCAATAGAGTTAGCAGGTAAACCAATGAAGACGGCTTTGCAATAGTCAAGACGTGAGGATATAAATGCATGAAAAGTGTTTTGGCATTTTTGAGACCGATAAAGGGATGAAGGTGAGCAATGCGGCGAAGGTGAAAGAAGGCAATTTTAGAGACAGAGTTAATATGAGCTTCAAAAGTGAGGGAGAGATCAAACATGATACCTACATTTTTTACAGTACTGGATGGTTTAATGAAAGTGCCATCAATATCAACTAACTACAGTCATAAAGAATTTTTTTCGTAAGTAATAATAATGATCTCAGTTTTATCCATTTTCAATTTTAGGAAGTTGGAGTTAAGCCATTTTTTTTATTTCATTTCCACATGTTAATAGTGGACCGGTCTGGAGAGTGGGAGCAGATCTACAAACTGTACATTTTTGAATGTCATCGGCATAACAGTGGTAACTGAAACTGTGGCGGTGAATGAGTTGACCAAAAGGCAGTATATATATATTGAATAGTAGAGGTCCAAGAATCGATCCCTGAGGGACACCTAATTTCAGGGAGACTGTAGGCGACTGATAATCCTGCACTGAAATGTAAAAGAAGAGATCTGACTTAAGACTCTGATGTTGACTTTGCTAAAGTAGTCCTGAACTAACTTCCCCCCTCTCACAGGAGCCATCTAGTTTTATGTGATAAGAGTGCATGAGCAATTAGCTTCCCATTTTCTATTAGTTTACAACACATATTTAAAGAACCCTGAAGGAAGTCTTCAAAAGCAAAAAAAGAGGTCGTAAAATCCTAAATGAATCTGCAAACACGGATATAATTTAACACACTGATAAAAGGGCAATTTAAGTAGTTGTATTTTTAAACTGTAAAGTTTTGTTACTCGTTATTTTGGGAGGCTTCCTCTTCCTCTGTTAGATGCTGTAAAAACAGTGAGACGAAATACAACGGCAAAAAATATCAATCAGATGCATATGCGAAAAGTGTGCATCCCTCATATCAAGACAAATGTGAAAATGTGTATGTTTCAAATGCACTAAATATACAAGCAATCCACACTGACCTGTTGAAGGTGTCAATGGACATGGCTGGGCTTAAGGTGTGAGAGGTCAGGTTCATGCTGTCAGAACTGGGGCTGGTGCTTCTGTCTGGAGGATATAGAGAAAATTGGGGTCTGGAACCCGAGCTTCTGTCTGGAAGATTGGGCAACGGCCTGGATTGAGGAACCCCAGATGGAGTTGGTTGAAAAACAGATTTTGACACCACCTCCGTCCTTACCTTCTTCACCTGAAACATACAAGAACAAAACATAAGAGAGGAAGAAACCGAGAAACAAAGATAGAGATTCAAATGTAAAATTAATGCCAGGTGGAAGCTTTGTTTGGTTACTAAAGGTAACACCCTAAAGAACTCCAGTCTGACATAAAGCACAATAACGAGCAAATGTTAATTATATAGCTTATTTCACATTTGTCTTACCTCGCTAACTGATAAAGGCAGTACATGCCGAAAACCAGTCGAATTAGTGGAATAGGTATAAAATCTCACGTGCACAAGAGCTGGATCAAATTCAGCTTGAATGCAAAAACATTACACAAATCTACAAACTGAGCTTCAAATTTATAACAGGTAAATCCAACTTTAACTATACCAAACCAAACAATACTGAACTAGAATATACACTCAACTAAATCACATCCATTGCAAAATAAGGAAACAATGGCACCATCATCCACGGACTGTGAAACTAAAATGTAACCAGAGTCCAAATGTTGCCCATTGATTTGTGATCTAGATCTAAGCACAGGCCAACACCGCACAGTAAATAGGAAGAGGCAACTAAATTTAATGCAAAATGAGCTGTTAATTTACGAAAATGACGTCACAAAACAACACCCACTCAGTCCTGAAGACACAGATGTCTATAGCTAATGGCTTTGACTACATGTGAATGCGAATGCTGAAGAGGACACTATTGATAACAGCTGCTGTGGGACCCAATTAATGTTCTGCAGCTCAATGGGATCTGGAAATCGATGTGTTAATGTGTTAATGATGCAAACACCACTAGAAAATCATTGCTTCTTCGAGTTTAATGCATTAAACGCTTTAGAGTGATTGTTTAAAGTGAGATCTGAGTGCTAAGATCACGCAAAGGCACCGGAAATGATGATGTCTTGGGTTTTTTTGTGGATTTTAGACATAAACAGACATAAAACCAATAGTATGACAAATTTTAACCAAAAGGAACTGGAAAAATTGTACCTTCTTTTTTCTTGGTGTGGTTGTAGGGTTATCTGGACTTGACTCGCTTCCCCTTGCAGGGTCTGGATCTTCAACTGGAGTACAATGAGTGACCTGATGAAAAAAAAAATCTGGTGATCATTCAAGGATCTTTACAGTGGAAATAAGCCATACATTCTTTTAAACAGTAAACTGGAAAACTGACATTGATAAACTTCACTGTACTTTTGTTTTGGATGATGTTGGACCTAAATGGCCCTGTCCTCCTTATCATCTCTATTTAAAGGGATAGTTCACCCAAAAATGAAAACTCTCTCATCATTTACTCACCCTCATGCCATTCCAGATGTGTATGACTTTCTTTCTTCAGTAGAAAAGAAACAAAGATTTTCAGAAGAATATCTCAGCTCTGTAGGGCCATACAATGCAAGTGAATGGTGATCAGACCATTGTAGCTCCAAATATCACATAACGGAAACATAAAAGTAATCTGTAAGACTCCAGTAGTTAAATCTATATCTTCAGAAGCAATATAATAGGTGTGAGTGAGAAACAGATCAAAATTTAAGTCCTTTTTACTCCACGTTCACTTTCACATCTGAAAGTCACATGTGGTGCCTGTTTAGTTTCACTTTCACATCTGAAAGTGAAAGATAAAGTGGAGATTTAGAATAAAAAAAGGACTTAAATTTTGATCTGTTTCTCACCCACACCTATTATATTGCTTCTGAAGACATGGACTTAACCACTGGAATCTTATGGATTACTTTTATGTTTCCTTTATGTGATATTTGGTGCTACAAATGTTCACTTGCATTGTATGCACCTACAGAGCTGAGATATTCTTAAAAAAAAATTGTTTTTGTTCTGCTGAAGAAAGAAAGTCATATATATCTGGGATGGGATGAGGATGAGTAAATGATTAGAGAATTTTCCTTTTTGGGTGAACTATCCATTTAAATCTATGTCTTTAGAAGCGATATCATAGGTGTGGGCAAGAAACAGATCAATATTTAAGTTTTAAGATTTTTACAATAAATCTCCGCTTTCACTTCCACATTCTTCTTCTTTTGTTTTTGGTGATTCACATTCTTCGTGCATATCGCCATCTTCTAAGCAGGGAGGTGAATTTATACTAAAAAAAGTAGTTAAATATTGATCTGTTTGACCCCCACACCTATCATATCACTTCTGAAAATATGGATTAAAACACTGGAGTTGTGTGGATTACTTTTATGATGCCTTTATGTGCTTTTTGGACCTGCAGAGTTCTGGCCACAATTCACCAACTGAGATTTTCTTTAAAAAATTTTTGTTTGTGTTTGGGTGAACAATCCCATTAAGCTTGTATAATTTGCACTGAATTTATCTTATTTTCAGGATTCTTAGGGGCCGTTTAGGCCGAACGCATTCTTGTGCTAAAAACAAAGATGCAGCGCAACGAATGGAACACAATGCAGGTGTACACTCAAATATATTTATTTAAGATTTACTCATTTCAATTTCACAACAAATGTTCATCAAATTGAATTGAGTAATCTTTAACATAATACAATTTAAAAAAATATACATTTTACTCACAAAAGATTACAAAATAACAATGCAATTTGATGAATTTTTTAATGAAATTACAATGTGTAAATCTTAAAAATGGGCAAAAATATTTTTGGGAATGTAACAAGAAAAGTTAAATAACTTTTAACTTGATGCGGCATCTAAAAATCACAATGCTCTGCAGGAGACAGAAAAACAGTCAGATCCTGCGCAACAGTCAAAGATGTCTGTAAAGCACATGTGTACATACAAATCAATTGAAATACAGTGCAGACTGACATGAAAACACGTTCGATCTGAATGGCCCCTTGAAACGGCCCCAAAACAAGACAAATTTACTTATAACTAATAGGTTTTTTGCAGTGCAGAATCTCCGAGACGTGTGTTATAACCAAGATGAGAAATCAACTTATTTTACCAATATGGGTTTTCCAATTACAGATACCGATATCAAGATAATTGTGTTGCAAAAAGCCAACAAAATACTGAGATATCACTGTACAGGTCTAGAAATTTCTCTATCCTCACTCACTTCTAACTGAAGAAAAGTCTTTCACTATCAGAACTGCACACTCATTAGTTACATTGCAACAGAGCATTAAAGCACATCTTTACAAGATTCCCATTACGTGTCTTGGATAATCAATCACCTTGACTGAACTGTAAACAAAACAAATGATGTCAGTAAAAATATAGATGATGTAGATGATGTAAAAGTGATGATTGCAAACCCTCAGAATATTAAGGTGTATTGTAGTGGTTCCTAAACTCCACAGTTCCATGGTGGAGTCTTATCTTCAAGCTTAATCTCCATGCAGGAAAGTGTTAGAGTATACACTCAAAGAATCTGTAAACATTTGTAAACTCTTTGAACTTTCTAGGCTCCCAAGACCAACCCAATGCAAAGTTCAGTCAAAGCAAGGACAAATGAGGTTTCAGTAGCTCTAAATTAGTTTGAACCTTGGCCGCTTATTTAGCAGAGATTAATGATGAGCAAACATGTTTTGATGACTGTGTGTCAGATACTGATCATAACAATAATACAAAAATTAAATCATAAAAATTTACGGTATATAAAGTACAAGGAAATTCTCCCAAACAAGGAAATTTTCCACTTGAAAGCTATCAAGCTATAAAACAAACCCAAAAATAAAATCCTCTCAATCCACTAAGTACTTGCAAAATATTTGAGGTAACTCGTCTTTTCTCCTGTCAAGAAGAAACTCTCAAATTATCGCTCAAACATAATCAGATGTCAACAGATGTCCCGTGTTTAAAGTTCTGTCTGTTTATGTAGCTTTTCCAAAATGAAGTGTGGTAAACCGAGTCACCCATTTCGGCCTGCGCTACGTGTTGGGCTGAATGATTTCACTGACCCCTTATGAAACTGGACACGTCTCCCCCGTAGGAAATGGTCTTATTTTTCACAAAAGTATTTTTTCCATCAGCAGTTCTCAGCCTGTTTACGACATTAGTTTGCCGATTAGACCTTATCTGGCCAAACTCGGTTTGATCAGCACCACATGTCTATGTAAACAGAGGACTTCCAATAGTTTTGGATTTCAAAGCTCACATGAAAACTCTATATAAGCTGGTATGTATTAAGATCCTCCTTGGCTGAAGTATTTCAGGAACTTGAAAGATGGGGAAATGTTTATGATTTACAAATGAGTTGATTCTGGCAGCCCCAATAAGAATCTAATCTCAACTTGCTTCTGGTTAAGGGAATGAGTTTGATAGATAAAGATCAGGTCTTTAGAGAAATCACAATTTAATTGACTGTGCTTATTTTACAGTGTAATTACTGTACATAAATACTGAGTTCTACTCTTGAACAACAACATGTACTTAATTCTGTCCAGGAAAAGGTTGTAATTACATACATGTTGTTATTTTTATTGAGGCTGTGTTTGATTTGACTGATGTGTAACTTATGAACGGGATCTGTAATTCACAGTATTTCCAGAAAGGACTTTTAAGTATCATACGAAGCAGCTGATTTACTTCTGCTGTCATGTGTTGAGGAACATTAATGACCAGCCAAATCAAAATAATCAAAATATTTCTCAATATTTGCCAATTTGTCTCTTAAAAGAAATTAATACTTACAGTACAACACTGTGCACAGTTCTTTGGTACATTATTAGATTCACAAAAACATATCTTAAAACGTTATTTTATGTCTTGTACTTTCATGTCCTGCTGTCCTCTTTCCTGGAGGATGGTAAGCCACTTGTGGTTCTTGGAGATTTCAACATACACCAAGACAAGCCCTAGGCCACTGAAATTCATGCTCTTTTGGCCTCATTTGACTTGGAAAGACTAAGCACCACAGCAACTCACAGATCAGGCAACCAGCTGGACCTCATTTTTACACGTAACTGTACCAACTCAAATATTCTTGTTACTCCTTTACATGTCTCTGATCACTACTTTGTTCAATTCAAGATGACTCTTCCATCTACATTAAAACAGACTCCACCTTTGGTTTCCTTTCACCCTCTCACCTTTCCACTGCTGTCTCTACCTCTCTTCCCACACAAAATGTATTTTCCACCCTTGATGTAAACACTGCCATAGACACACTAAGCTCTACTTTAACAACCTGTCTAGACAACATCTGTCCTCTCTCCTCAAGGCCAGCACATACTACACCACCCAGCCCATGGCTCTCTGACGTCCTTCGTGAACATCGTACTGACCTCAGGGCAGCTGAGAGGAGATGGCGGAAATCTAAAGATCCAGCAGATCTAGGTAAGTATCAGTCTCTGCTTGCAACTTTTTCAGATAACGTTAAATCTGCAAAAACTAGAAAAAGATGTTGAACAAGATCAACAGCACCACAGACACTCGCAGCTTGTTCAGAACATTCAACACACTTCTCTGCCCTCCACCACCTGACACATCACTGACAGCAGATGTCTTCACCACATTTTTTACTAATAAGGTTACAACCATCAGCAATACATTCTCAGCACCTCACCCTGTCAAACACCCGTCTCCTGTATGCAACTCCTCTGTCACTATGTTTTCTCCTCTGACTGACACTGAGGTCTCTAAACAACTCCTCTCCAACCACCCCACCACCTGTTCCCTTGACCCCATTCCTTCTCACTTTCTCCAGGCCATCTCTCCGTCCATCTTACCTGCACTCACTCACATAATTAACACATCTCTACTTACATGCACTTTTCCCACTACATATAAGCAGGCTCGAGTAACCCCCCTGCTGAAGAAACCCGCACTTAACCCCACACAAATAGAACACTACAGACCAGTCTCTCTCATCCCATTCATGGCAAAAACACTTGAAAGGGCAGTTTTCAATCAAATCTCTGCCTATCTCTCACAGAACAAGCTGCTGGATGACAATCAGTCAGGCTTCAAAAGTGGGCACTCCACCGAGACTGCCCTGCTGTCTGTCACCGAGTCGCTGAGACAGGCGAAAGCTGAATCCAGATCATCCGTCCTGATTCTACTGGACCTTTCTGCAGCCTTCAACACAGTCAACCATCAGATCTTACTCTCCACCCTCTCTTCACTGGGCATCACAGGAACTGTGCTTGACTGGTTTAATTCCTATCTCTCAGGTAGGTCCTTCAAGGTAGCCTGGAGAGATGAGGTGTCCAAGCCACATCAGCTACTGACTGGGGTACCTCAGGGTTCAGTACTTGGGCCACTTCTCTTCTCTATATACAAAACATCACTGGGACCCATCATTCAGGCACATGGTTTCTCTTACCATTGCTATGCTGATGACATGCAACTCTACTTGTCTTTCCAGCCCAACGACACCACAGTGACTGCTCAAATCTCTGCTTGCCTGGCAGACATCTTGGCCTGGATGAAGGAACACCACCTGCAACTTAATCCAGCCAAGACCGAACTCCTTGTCTTTCCAGCCAACCCTGCTGTTGAACACATCATCACTGTGCAGCTGGGTGCAACTACAGTAACGCCTCCCAAAACGGTCAGAAATCTAGGGGTAACCATCGATAACAAACTACATTTCACAGACCACATCTCAAAGACCTCAAGATCATGTAGATTTACACTCTAAAATATCAGGAAGACCCTTCCTCTCTGAACATGCCACACAACTTCTTGTTCAGTCACTTGTCAGGCCTCCCTGCATGTGCAATTATACCACTGCAAATGATCCAGAATGCAGCAGCACGTCTGGTCTTTAATCAACCAAAGAGAGCGCATGTTACACCACTCCATGTCTCTCTTCACTGGCTGCCAGTTGATGCACGTATCAAGTTCAAGGCTCTGATGCTGGCATACAAAACAGTCACTGGGTCTGCTCCAGCATACCTAAAATAATTTCTGCAGAGCTACGTGCCCACTAGAAGCCTGCGGTCAGCTAAGGAATGTCGCCTTGTTGTACCAACACAAAGAGGCACCAAAACATTTTCCCGGACTTTCGGCTTCATCATACCATGTTGGTGGAATGACTTTCCCAACTCCATCTGTGAAGCTGACTCACTTTCTGTCTTCAAAAAAACGGCTAAAAACACATCTTTTCCATGAGCACTTAACCAGCCACTTAAAATCCTTGTTGCACTTTAATCTGTTTTGAATGCTATTCTGATGCTAGTGAAACTTTGTAATATGGCACTTTTTCGTACCACTGTCTCCTTAAGATGATTCGCTTATGTTTTTCCTCTTTTGTAAATCGCTTTGGATTAAAGCGTCTGCCAAATGAATAAATGTAAATATCTTCTGCTTTAGTGTATTAATTTTTAGTAAATTATAGATTTACAAGCATTCCTTTAGCAAACAAAACAGAAGTAGAACAAGCAGTCCTGCAGCAGATGGTATGGCCCCCACAAAGCCTGGACCTCAAAATCAATCAGAGTCAGTATTGGATTACATAAAAAGATAGAAGCAGTTGAGACAGAGTAAAGACATAGAAGAATCGTGGCAAGTTCTCCAAGAAGCTTGGCACATCCTATCTGCCAACAACCAAGAAAAATTGTGTCCAGGTGCTAGTTTTATATGCAAAGGTTGGTCATTCCAAATATTAATTCTGTTTTTTATGTTTACTGCACTATGTATAAAGTTAACTGATAAATGAAAACTATTCATGGAAATCATCATAACTATTAAAAATTCTTCACAACAGCCTAAAACTTTTGCACAGATCTGTACATAAAGAAACTGTGTAGCTAATGTTGATGATACTTACCTTTTTTTTTCTTGCTGTGGTTTTAGGTTTATCTCGACTTGATTCTCTTTCTCTTGGAGAGTCTGTATTTTCAACTGGAGTGCATTGAGCGACCTGACAAAACAGTGAGTGATGAGTTAATGATCTTCTCATTGTAGACAATCCATTACATTTCAAGTTTAAATAGAATGTAGCCATTCTAGCCATAAAAAAGAGTAAAACTAGACATAGAAGCAGAAACATTTTGAAAAAATTTGCATTTGTGTGCTTAGGGTTGCAGTTAAAAACAAGCACCTCCATACAAGTTTTTTTTAATCTACAGAAACAATATTGTTTTTTTAATTTCAAAACATCATGCCAGTCATTTAATAGGGTAACAGGTCACGTTGATTCATAGAGAGAACATACACAAACATGAGACCAAGCCCATCTCCCACAGAAATCTAAACACTGGGATGTACGGTTCTGACTGAGCACGTTCGTGTGGTCGCCATCACAGAAAACACAATGGCATTGTTTCATTAATAAATTAAACTAAAAAAACTTAACTCATTGTGTGTCCATTCTTTGACAATTCTGAAAAAACTTCAGAATTGACTTGAACTGACCAATGTTTCAAGTTGCCTATTTGCCCAATTCAATGAGGGAACATAAAATAAGATTTGCAAGCAAAATTTTCTAAATAAATATGATTAAACTAATTTGAATGTCTGTTGATTGAGCATTCATTAAAATCTGCAGCTGGCAAAAGCTCTTGTAGATCTATTCATCATCTTTCATGCAATGATTTCCTAAGTGCATAAGCAAACACATCCTGTAGTCCACAATAATAACTTTTGTGTTTTCCAGGGGTGTAACTTTAATACCCATTGGAAAGACAAATACATCACAAACTGGGGCCTTTAACTGGAATTTAGGTCACAAGAATCTGATCCAGGTTCAGCATGAAGCATATATCGACATGTTCAGATCCCGGATGAGCCCCCAATTTACAGTGATTCTAATGATGTGCTATAAAACATATTAAATAATCCAAATTAGGATATGTTCACACAGTCAGTATTTGGGATTAACAACCTTATTTACAAACAGAAGTGACTCCTGAATTGTCCTGTTCATACAACATCTTACAGTGTGACTCAAATACTGTCTGTCTGAATGAATAAACAAAGTCTATCCCTTTTTCAGTTCTCGTGATAGCAATGAATAATGCCTGTTGCAATAGTGACAGTGACTAAAGTAAATACCAAAGATAGAGAATTCCATTACACCAGAAAGCCTCATCACAATTGACCTGATTTTACCAAATATAGAGTCCAATCAAGTTACAATTCCATCCATCAAATCTGAATTAACCAACCAAGTGTAGAGCACAGCATTCCCATGGAAAACTGGATCTAAAACCTTTGGATGACAAAGCTGTATCTCCATCTCTGTGAGATACTGCAATCCCACATGAACCAAACTCAGGTTTACCAAACTCGTCCTCAAAATGAGGTTGAGTCACTTTGGTATTAAAATGTGGTTGTCACTCTCATTTATAACAAAACTGTGCGTGAACGTTACCGTATTTAACATTCTAAAACAGGATGCGTTGAGAAAGGATCCCTGGGGCTGTAGGAAGTCTTGCAATTGTCACATGCGACATTCATACACTGTGTTTATTGTGTTTTTCTTTTGTGTGTGTTTTTTTGAGTCCCATAGAAACCCTACACCTGCCCCTAAGCCTAGCTCTACTCCTAAACCTACCTTTTACCCTACCTTTAAACCTAACCCTAACACTAACTTGGGAACAGCAAATGCGACTCTCACAAGACATTCCCAGCCCAAGGATTCCCTTCTAGACACTGCCGCTAAAGCTGGCGTCACACTAGCTGATTTTTCCAGCGATTTTCAGGTGTAAGCTTCATATACATCAGTGGTTTCCAAATTTTTACTGTGGTGTACCCCTCCAAACATACAACATCCATTCGAGTACCCCCTCTCTTATGCATAGATAACATTCACAAAAGATATTTTGAAAATATGTATATTTAACACAATTATCTTTGTAAAACATCTCTCAAATTAAACATGTTATATTTGTCATACATATTGAATAAATGGCTTACCGATTGAGATGTGGATGCTAGATATGATATAACTGTGTAACCTGAAAACTCCCCGCTCATCGCGTTGTGGTATGCAAGAATAGCGTTCGGTTCTGTGTCTGGAATTGCGCTTCATTGCAGGTACGGCATTGCTGGCCGACTTCGAGCATTGCGGTTAAGTATCTGTGCAATTGCCTGGTCAGCTCAAGATGCTTTTTTATGTCACATTTGACACTGTTAGCAAGGTTGAGCTCATTTGCTGAAAAAACATCATGCAACAATGTAAAAACAGGTCTCTAGCGTGCAAGCAAATGTGAGTGAAAAATACTGCGTGTGAATGTGGAAAATTATTTGGCAGCACCGGATGTCTGACACCTCTCATCAAAGCTTATGAACTTATACCATCAGAATCAAAACTCCCTATGCATCTAACCATAAATACAAATTACGTTTTAAACTGCGAAAAAAACAGACAAACTAAAATCATGGACAACTGACATGTGTGTATCAATTTTATACGCATATCAATTTTACTTGCGATCACTAAGCTGCATCACCTTGCAGTGTACTGGGCTGGCGAAAAAAGATACTTGTGTGACGCACGATGCATGAGTGGATGCATTTTTTTTTTTTTTTGTAGCAAAAGATAGGGTTATTTCATTGCATATTTATCTTACCTTTATGACACAACTGTTTTGGTGTTTCTACACTATAGGGCACACAAAATTATTTTTGCCAGTGAGAAATACATGAACTGGGTTTGAATATTATAGACAGTGATGAAATCAAAAGAATGGTAAATCTCAGAATTTTATTTGCGTACCCCCATTGTCACCTCACGTGACACGTTATTATGCGTACCCCAGTTTGGGAAACACTGATATACATAATTGCCAACCAGTAGGTGAGAGACGGAGCACGCATTAGCGTCTACCAGCTGGAGGTCGTTAATCCCTTGACCGTCAGGACTCCCTGATTCCAGCACATGGAAAAGCACATCAAAATTGTTAGAAAATATCGTTTCGTCATCTAGGGCAGGTTCTTGTGTTCTCGTCAAGTGATCAATGAGCTTCTTCTTTTACTGAAGAACTGACAAGACGTCATGCTGGTCTGAACGTTTTTATCGCACTCAGCTGCATATCATCACAAACGTTGATTGTAATCCAAAGTGATTCTGTCACCAAGCGTTTTTTCATGGGATTCTTCTACACTCAAATGACTAATGAAATCAGAAAGCGGAAGCACTACAGTATGTTTTTACTGAGAGTAATTTCTTTATTCACTGAAAGCTGCATATAGACATACACATTCTACGGCAAGCATCAAGGGAATAAATACACAATCACACACTTTCACAAGGTAAAGTTACTCTATGAACTACATTTTAAATCACTCTTTTACAATTGTTTATGTACACGTGGTACTCCTGTTGTTATTTCGGCGAGCTCCATGTGACATGGAATCAGTTGTGGAGAATTGGTATGTTTGTCACCCCTACACCATTTTGTATCAGCAACAGTGACGTTCCTCCAGCTGAAGAGTGCGAGATCTCAGAAAAAATGTCGGCAAGTGTGAAACCCTCGGCCAAATAAAGTTGTTTGGAGTCTGCTACTGTGACGCTGTCTTAAAACATGACTGACAACTGTTTTCTGCTGCTGTGTGACTGTAGCCTTGCTGTAATTACTGCATATAAAAAAACAGGCTTTGATTGACTTAATACCTGCATCATTTGGTTTATACTGAAAACCGACTCTTGTGACCTGTACCTAATATCTAAAAGTGTTGTTGGATTGTTGGTGTTTCTGAAGTGCTATGTCATCGGAATCAGCCACAGTTCACTGCGTGAACTTAAGAGTGTATATGACTGTGGAAACATGCCCACACCACCTCTGTGTACAGTAGTAGGTTGCCTATAGAGAAAGTCACACACCTAAGATTACACACACTCTCACCCCTACCTTCATCTTCTTGAGATCGGCAGTGTGTGCATTTGGAACAGGGGAGTAAGGTGACATCTCTGTGCTTTCTGTGTTTGTGTTGGCCTCCTGGGAACAGAACAATAAGCTCAGGTATTTCATATGAGATCACCTGTCCTCACTGACCACAACAAAGCTTGTCGCACGTGAATGCACTCATGTGACTATTGAAACTCAAGTGAAAACAAAGTATAGCAACCCTTGTTGATGGAGGCATATGAGAGATAACACCATGACGTCTTGAGGTTTTGGCGAGTTGGTACAAACAGCAACATGACAAGGTCAGGGAGGCACGTTGGCTCCACATGTGACCACAAGGCTGAAGCAGTGGCATGTTTTGGACAGTGAAGCATGTCTTTCCATACATTGGTGTGATTACTTAGTAGGTATTTGAGTTTATTCCTAGGCCATGTGTACACTAAATGCTAATTTGTAATTATTGGGTGAACAGGCTTCTTTAAGTTTGCCCCCAAATAATGCTGAAATGCATTGAAATTTTTATTCTGCTAAGGTGTTAGTTTGGTGATATTTCTCCTGTTTGCGCACATCCCTGAAATTCTTGACAGATGGGAACTTGGCTAGTCTAAGTGTGTTGATGATTGGTTAAAACTAATCGTGGTTGTGTTCTTGTTGTGATATTACAATTGTTTACTTTGTTTACAATTGTGCCTGCCAGCTGAAAAGACTGTAGCTAACTAGGTTACTATCTTAATTTTAAAAATGGATAACTATGAAGCCCGTCTCTACGAGATTGTTCAAAAATTCTCTTCATGATGCTTAACACTAACTTCACAAAAAGCAATGTGGCCATGACAAAAACGTGAAGAGATACTTATGTGTTTATGGAATCAGACCAGGTTACTTGCCAACGAAAGTGGAAAGGGCTTCGTTGCGAGTACAATATGGCAAAGAAGTAAAGAAATTGTCGTTCTCCCAGGGTACTTTAGTTCATTCAGGATAAAAAACTTTTGACTTCTTCCTTTGTATAAATTAGGCCTAACATGGTTAAAAAAAATTATAAAGTTGTTCTGGTGTAACAAAACCAACAAGGTGCGTGGAATGGAGAAATGTAAGAAATATAACTTTATTGCCAACGTATTTTGGCACACATGCCTTCATCAGGGTTAAAAAGTTTTTTAAATGGCTTGGACCAATTATAGGTTTGCTTGTATAGATTTATATTACATGTCTCCATTTTCTGGTTCATAAGGTATTGAGGATACCTTACATTACAACAGTATAATTATTATTTTTTAAATATTTACTATATGTGGCATATTATACCACTGTCAGCTGATAACTGACATAACTGAATAGTAGTTCACTGGGGGTTACTCACAATAATTGCACTAATGTGCTATGTCAACACTAACTTTGACCATGATGATGTTTGAAGGTTCCTCTTCAGTCTGTCTTCTCTCAGCCATAGACTCAAAGATGGTGCTGTAGTTCTGGAGCAGCTTGGCCATAATGTTATTACAGATATTCTGCTCCCATATACTGTCAAAACCAGATGACACACTGTGGAGGAAAACAAACAACTTTGAGACACAGTGCATGTGTGAGGACATGCTGCAAAAATTGTGCTACTATATTAAATTACGTTAAATTATACTGAATTAAATTAAGCAGAAAAAGTAGTAATAAAGTAGAAAAAAATACATTACAATTAAAAATTAATTAAAATATTTAATTACATACAATTAAATAGTCTTGACAGTGAATAAACATCAATGACTTCAATGACTTCATGGATGTAGGCCACATTTCAAAGTCATATTCAGGTTTATTGTCATTTTTCTCATTATAGTTCAAAGAGGAAAAAACTAAATGCATTCTTCCTGGGAAACTACAAACAATAAAGAGTTTTCTTAAAAAATAAAATAAACCATTCTCTCAGTGTGTGGGGCTACAGAGAGAGATACTGTCCCATGATAAAGAAAGTCATAAAGCTTACAGTAAATGCTGCTACTGTCAGGGGTCACATAGTGCTGGTCAGACAGCTGAATTTGTGGTTTAATTATTTCTGACAAAGGGAACATTTTGTACAGGAGAGGTATGTGTCTAAAACAGGCAACAGTTTTGTCACTTCCACCTTACTGAGCTGAGGTTACACACATCACATATTCACACACGCTGAGGTGACAAACACACATGCTGAGGTGTCAGGGATTCCCTTGAACTGAGTGGCTGAAATATAATTAGGGGCTGCATTCTGCGGCCGTCAGCTGGACAGATGGAAACCCATATACAAGTCACTATAACAGGACACATACAACACCAACTTCAAAAACCTTTAAAGGATTCATTGGAAATTGTCCTCGTTTCCTCTAAACTTAATGTTCTGTTATCTAAAGTGATATGACTTTCTTTCTTGAACACATGTTAAGGATTTGAAAGATGTTTATGTTGCTCTTTCCATTAAAATAAAGGCTTGAAGAATGCTAGCCTTAAAATGCACATAAACACTACCAGTCAAAAGTTTGGACACATTTACTTTAATACTTTCCACATTTTTGAATAACAGTGGTTACTATAAAATGAAAAAAAAACAACAAAAAAAAAACTATGAAATAGCACGAAGGGATGTATTTTAATGTACAATACTTCTAAAACTGCAGTGTATCTCTTCCCGGAAAAAGGATAAAAACTATCTATGACTAAAAATAAAGAAAGAAAGCTTTTGTTTTGTAAAGAAATTCATATGCAGGCACAATCTGTAAAAACAGTAGATCAGTTGATTAAAACACTTATTCATGAGAAACATACAGCCAGTCATGTGAGTCCAGACTTTTAAGTGATAGTGTACAGCACTTTCTCCTATAGGGGGAAAATCAATCTTTCACATCTGTATGTTTAGTGATTTAGGGGCAGATATCTCGAGTCATCTGGGGCTGGTATTCCTCCGAGCTATTCACTTGTGAATAATCAGCCTGAGTGTTTCTGTTCCTGAAAATAACAACCCAGTAATTTATGACCATGGAAGTATGTAAGGGATATTTGTGTTAGTGCTGGTATCGGGTAAAACATTCCAGCTGGACTTTGGCCCCCTCTATTGGAGCTGAAATCCGAGATAGCAGGGTGTTAGACAGCCTTAACACCAAAACATGTTCAATACATAATTTATTATTGATGTATTGGTCATTTACCTAGTGGGTAGTTGACAAAAAAAAAGACATATTATCAACTTTTTTGATCAACAGAAAGATTTTAGATTACAATGTAAATGAATGTAAGAGGAAGTACTGTATATATATATATATATATATATATGTATACAGCTCTGGAAAACAAAAAGAGACCACTGCAAAATTATCAGTTTCTCTGGATTTACTATTTATAGGTAAGTGTTTGAGTAAAATGAAAATTTGTGTTTTATTCTAGAATGTACTGACAACATTTCTCCCAAATTCCAAATAAAAATATTGTCATTTAGAGCATTTATTTGCAGAAAATGACAACTGGTCAAAATAACAAAAAAGATGCCGTGTTTTCAGACCTTGAATAATGCAAAGAAAGTTCATGAAATCAATATTTGGTGGAATAACCCTGATTTTCAAGCACAGCTTTCATGCATCTTGGTATGCTCTCTACCAGTCTTTCACATTGCTGTTGGGTGACATTATGCCACTCCTGGTGCAGAAATTCAAGCAGCTCGGCTTTGTTTGATGGTGTAGAGCCGAGGAGGGCGGGGCCGTCCTCAAAAAGCTCCACGTCATAATGACGAGAGAAGGGGAGAGGCTGCAGCCCCTCCCCTTCTCAGGGAATTCCCTGAGGGAGATTTCCCTTTGGAGCAGTTGTGAGACGAAACCCTCAAACACACAAACATAACCACACACAGGGCAGCTGCCTGTAATTCTCTCTCTCTCGAACTGTCGTCCCCGGCCGCCTTTAATCCTCGCGCGCCCCATCAGGATGATTGGGGACCAGGCGTTCGTCATTCCAGCCCGGCCCCGCCCTCCTTGGCTATACAGATGGCTTGTGGCCATCCATCTTCCTCTTGATCACATTCCAGAGGTTTTCAATGGGGTTCAGGTCTGGAGATTGGGCTGGCCATGACAGGCTCCATCCACACCTTGATTGACCTGCCTGTGTTGCATGAAGCATTGTCCTGCTGGAAAAACCAATCCTCAGATTTGGGGAACATTGTTAGAGCAGGGGGAAGCAAGTTTTCTTCCAGGACAACCTTGTATGTGGCTTGATTCATGTGTCCTTCACAAAGACGAATCTTCCCGACACAGTTGTTTAGTCACAACATGATTCCCATAGTTCCATTTATGTTATTCCATAGTTTTGATGACTTTACTATTAATCTAAAATGTGAAAAAAAAAAATAATATATATATATATATATAAAAGAAAGAATAAGTGTTTCAAAACTTTTGACCAGCAGTGTGTGTATATATATTGATCTATATATGATTATATACATATATATATATATATATATATATATATATATATAAAATGTTAAAATACTTTCTCCTATCCAAGCTTACACTATATGCAGAGACTGTAAGTAAGCTATTTGTAGGCCAAACAGAATCAGTCATTACTGAGAGTGCATGAAAGCTACGCACCAGTGCTGTAGGTTTGGTCAGAGATTGTGTGAAGTGTGTCTTGGAGTCATGAGGCCTCAAGAATACAGACAGTCAATGAGAGGCCAAATTGAGAACATGACACCAAGACTACACAAAGTTATTGGCAATGTTATATGTGCAGCAGAGACATAATTCAAATAGCTAGTAACAGAAGAGCTAAAATTGTTCACACCCAAACACACACACACCCCAGTAAAAATAAATAAATAAATGAATAAATAAATAAATGAATAATAAATAAAAATAAGGAGCTTTCCACTATTAATCTGTGCTATAAAAAATGCATATTGTGGAATAAAACTTTAACATTATTACTGTGACATTGTTTTCTGTTTTTTTTTGTTTTTGTTTTTCTTAAAATTTCTGAATTAAAATATTTTTTATATTTTTCTAGGTTTTAAATGTCAAGAAAAATGTCAAGATGATATACAGTAACTGCTCAGAGAAAAAATACGTTGACAATAATGATCACTCTCTTTGACAATGGTTAAACCACTTGAAATTTAAATCAACTGACATTAAATTTTCAATAATTTTATCAAAAATATTTGTTTCTAGGAACATGTTTGGCAAGTACTTTTTTTAAAACTTTCTTTTAATCATATTGGACTTCGTTTTTTGTCATTGACCCTTTTGAAAAAAAAAAGAATATGGATTCTTAGAATATGGAATTAGAACATGGATATCATATGATGGATCACTTAATTGTGTTGGTTGACTCACTGGAAGACATTGGGTCCAAACACTGTGGCCAGGTTGGCTGCTGTCATACGGTTATGAGCGTGTTCCTGTTCTACCTGGGATAGGAAGTGACATAGGTAATACAGGAGACTGTAGTGAATCTCTGGAAGCTGTTGCAGGAGCTCAGGTAGGTCTTTACAGAAGTCATCTTCACTGGATTCTAAAAGAACAGCACAGAAACACAATAAAGGGTGTGAGCCCAGTTATTGCTGACAAAAAAAAAAAAAAAAAAAAAAAAAGAGTTTAAAAGGCTTATACATTTTTTTTTTTTTTTTAATAGACTTTAAAACAAGTATAGGCTAACAAAATATTCTCTATATTAAGATAGCCCTATAAAAAATTAAGCTTAGTGTCAAACTGAAGACAACTCGATAACCCATAAGTGCAATTCAACTTAATATGACATTTTTGGTTATTGATTCATTGTCATTATTTAATATAATTATTATTATTATTCCATATTTTATTTTTGCATTATATTTAATTCATTATATTATGGCATCTTAATATTGTATAAAAAAAATATTATAGTGCTTGAACTTTAATGAGAGGAACACGCGCTCTCTCGTCATGAGGGCAAGAGATGAAAGGAAAGCGGAGAAAGAGCGCATGTTTCTGGACTCTACAGGTGCTACTATTGTTAATGTCGTTTAATCGGAAGATATTTAATAAAGATGTCTGAATTACATCACATCTTGTAACTAGCGATATTACTGAGATGCTTATGCTCGGCGGAGACTGAGAAGCTGCCGCCATGAACGATAATGAGGACAGTTTCACCGCTCGCGCTGTGTTTCCTTTGCCGTGTGAAACGCCACATTAACAGTACAGTACACCCATTTTTCTTAATCGCCATACCTCTCCCACTGCATTGTTCTTAACTGTTCAATCCAGTTTGTTGTCTTCCAACTCTATGTCAGGTTTCCCCAGACTCCGTGATGCCATGACACTTAAAGGAGCCGCGCGTCTTTTGCGACATAAGCGATCGGTTTATGGTATTGACCAAATTACCGATCACCGATTGAGTCATAGGACGTGAGTATCAGCCGATACTGATCGGTGGCCGATCGATCAGAGCATGCCTTAATTTCCCTTAATGTCGTAATTTTCCAAGAAACACTATTTTAAGGAATGTTTCGGGTTCAATACAAGTTAAGATCAATCAGTATTTTTTACATAATGTTGATTACCACAAAAAAAATATTTCATCTCTTCCCTCCTTTTCTTTAAAAAAAGCAAAAACAGAGGGTAGAGTGAGGCAATTACAATGGAAGTGAATTGGGCCAATTTTTGGAGGACTTAAAGGCAGAAATGTGAAACTTATAATTTTATAAAAGCATATTAATTGTCTTAAAATTGGTGTATTATCTGAACTCTCAAGTTTAAATCCTGTTTACGGTCGTTTAGGGTTTACGGCATTACGTAGTCATGGCAAAAAAGTTGTAAAATTGGATATAACTTTACACAGAAGAGGTTAGTAAGTGTTTTTTATCACACTAAAATCATGTTAACACACACATTGTTTGTCTTGTGGTTATACTTTTAAAACAATGAGTATTTTAATGTTTACAGGTAGGCCCCATTCAATTCCATTGTAAATGTCTCACTGTAACCCAGATTTTTGCTTTTTTTTTTTCTTGAAATCAATCGAGCTTAAAATCATGATCGCCAAGGAGACTGCTGTCAAGATGTACTGTGAAAAAGGAGTTACATTTTGGTCTGTTCTCACCCAAAGCCAACTGTATCACTTCAGAAGACATGGATTAAACCACTGGAGTTTGATGGATTACTTTTATGCTGACTTTAAGTGCTTTTTGAAGATTCAAAGTTCTGGTCACCATTCACTTGCATCGTATGGACCTACAGAGCTGAAATATTCTTCTAAAAATCTTTGTTTGTGTTCTGCAGAAGAAAGAAAGTCATACACTTCTGGGATGGCATTAGGGTGAGTAAATGATGAGAGAATTTTCATTTTTGGGTGACCTATCCCTTGTATTGAACCCAGTATATCCTTTTAATTACCCTATATATATATTACTTTTATTGTAATATTTTCTATTTTCTCTTTCAGATTAACCAAAAAAAGGCATTTATTGGCATTTTTTGCCAAAAATATTTAGCATCTCCTTATAGTGGATAAGGGTTCTGCTCGCTGTCACATAGAAACAGTTAGAGAAAACTGGATATGGCAACAAGGATTATTAAAGGTTATTAAGTCAATCATTAATGTGGAATTGAATAAAACTGAGTCAGATTTACTCTGTAAGAAGTAGGGGAAGGGTGACGGCTACAACAGTGTGTGTGTATAAGAGTGGTGCGGTGTGGAAAGCATTGAAACGGTCTCGCCATGTTAAAATCCCTAAACTGCCATTGTTGAAATAACCACTGATGGAGTTACACTGATGGGGATCTAACTATGAGCAGTAAGATAGAATTTGCTAGCAATTACAAACCAATTGGATCTATTGCAAGTTTTAAAAAGCTTATTAAAGGAGTCCTTTAATATATCACATCCCAAGGATGAGTCCTTTAACATATCACATCCCAACTTCAGGTTTCAATCGGAAATACGTCAACACAGGAAAGAAAACTGTGCTTGTCAAGCCATTTAATGGGGTCTATTAAAAAGAAAGTTAAATTGGTTAGATCAGTGATGCTTACAAAGAAACAACTAAATTAGCCAGTAATTCATTCATTCAACCACAAATCATTTTTTAATGTTCTCTTTTTGAAATCAATTGTAGCATTCCATCTTGTCAGGAATTATCACATGTGGAGCAAGATGTCACAAATTACGGTGCAACTCTATCGCCATTGGCACATTCTGTAACATTACCAATATGAATATTCAAAATAAAATAATCCTTGTTTTCTGGCATTCAAGATGGACCATCTGTGCAGGATAAATAGTGTCTCACAAACACCACAAAAGGAGATTGGGAAACCAACAGTGAAGGGCAGAGAAGAAAGATAAAATGGAGTGAGAGAACAGGAAAAATTGTAGCAACCATCTCTGTTAAGAAAACAGCTCACGTAATTCCTTTAGGAATTCAGTTTTTGGGAGGCCTTTATACCACGCACTTACTGTAACTGTTTATCAGTGCACAACTGTTCTCTGGCACGTAGATGACATTAATCAAGTAAAGTCTCTTCTCTGCACTCAGCAACCCGCAGAAGTTAGTGAATGATGGTACAACTGCAAATTCAGACTTTTAATGCACCTATTGGCTGTGAGCCAGCAAAATAAAGCCATTTATTACAGCATCATCTAATCATTTACACTGTTCAGGAGCTCTTTCCTTGGCGTGAAGATACACATCACATGCTCTAATGTGGTGATGGGAATAATATTTATGATATAGTCTATTGTAGACTTCACTATGGAAGAAAGACATAGGTTATGCTTGTTTGAGCCCTTCGGACTGTGACTTGACAACTAAAGAACTAACCATAACCTTGACTCAAATCATTTCTGTCTACTTGAATAGGAAAGCCCAAAATCTAAAAATCTGATTTCCAAGCTTACATTTCCAAAACATCATCAATACAATCTGACAACAATTGCATAATGTTGTACTTCTATAGCTTAAAGCAGAAAAAAAGAAGGTTTCTCACCTTGGTAAAGCTGAATGAGAGGTTTGTGAATGGAGTGATGGATGAGGCCCTCAGGTAGATCCCTTAGGAACTGCTTCAGTAAACTGGCTACAGCAAAGACATCTGTTTCCTGATGCAGGTCCACCTCCTCTACACCATCAAACCTCTGCCGCAGGTTATCTACGGTCCGAACACTGCCGTTTACTCTGAATAGACCCTCCTGACGAAGACCTGATGATTAATAGGAGAGAGAGAGAGAGAGAGAGAGAGAGAGAGAGAGAGTCAATTTAAGTTAAAACTACAATAAATATATTTTTCAACTAGATACATTTTAATGGTGGCTAGACAAAGCCTTGTCTGAACTGTACTAAAACTGTATGTCTCATCAGTTAGAAAAGACATAGCACACTTAAGATGTGTCTGGAGATGTGTACCAGGTTTGGTGGATGTAGCTTAAAAACTTTTGGAGGAGTTAAAAATGATGTTATTTGGAAAAAAAACCTAAACCAAGTTTGGAGAATAAACAGTATGTTGGCTTCATCAGGCCAGCATAACAGGTACCAATTATGCCACTCTAAGCTCAATTACAGGAAGGTGTGCGATATTTCATCAGTTTATCAAACAGTAAACAGAAAAATCCTTTTTTAATATCCAAGTAATGATACTGTATTTACGAGATCGAATTTAGACTCACAATAACATGCTGCAATGTTAGCAAAGGCCCAATGCATTGATTGGCAGCACTGAAATGTCATAGCTCCATCTAGTGGAGAACAAGTAGAACTTCAGCTTCTAGGTTTCAGCTTTAAGACAACAGTTGGTTGACACACATAAAATAGGTCTTTATATTTAGTGAGGTCTGGCCTTTACTTAATAAAATCTAATTTAATTTGATGGTCAAAGTTTTAACTCAACTGTAGTTGTGTTTACAGAAAATGGGAGAACATTAAGATTCATGTAGTTGGCATTGGGCTTTAATGCCTACCCCAGTTACCAATTTAATTTGTACTATAATGACATGTTTGATTTCTATGATATTAATAGTATGAACATTTGTTAAATTAATAGCCCTAATTTATCATTAAAACATGTTCTATTTATTTTATTGTAGTATTGCTGTGTTGTTTTTGTTCGTTGTCAATCACAGTGCTTTACCAACAGATGAGTTACAGTTGCGTTTGATTTCTAGAGGACACCGAAGTGGATATGTTAAGATGATTTTAATTATAATCATGTTTGTGACTTTAGAGATTTGTGTGTGTGTGTGTGTGTGTGTGTGTGTGTTTTAATATATCTGTGTAAAGTATCTTGTTTCAAGTATCTTATAATGCAAATCATAACAGAAAGCTCCCTAAAACATAGATATCACATATCTATTTTTTGTCTTCTACATAAATAATTAAATGAATAAATTCCAGCCTCTTTTACACAAAGAGGTTATCAAACATGCAATGTTGTTCCTTTGAATGTGTAGTCCCAACTGCTTGCTTTCTTTATTTGGGTTGACCTTGACAAAGCATTCAATGTCCTGGTGTTTATTGTAATAGTCACAGCTTGGTGCCTGTTTGCTAAAAGCTTGAAGTAGTTCACTAAAGCAGTAAAAGGTGTGACTTTATGTTCTTAGACAACATGTACTATTGGCATAATCAGGCCAGTGCTCTGCTCTGTTGTCACTGCAAATTGACTTGTGTATTTATGAATATAACATGAAGTTTCAGTGCATGATGGCTGTATACATTTCAACTACTGTTGCAACTTTTTGTAAATAAAACAGAATATTTAAAACCCAGCAAAATTGCAAAATATATATATTTGTAAAACTGCTTAGTTACCAAAAGTGAACAGGGTCATTAAAGACCCGAGATATGTAATAGTGTTGCCTCTTTTTTTTTTTTTTTTTGGGCTTCCATGTCTAAGCATTTTATTATCACAGGATACATATTTCTTCATTTATTACAAGACAAATTAGTACCATACTCATACAAAAGACTACTATATCACGCTGATTTTCAGTGCAACAATGTTGAATTATATGCGTATACACATACGCATGGCGCTGACTGACTTGATTTACATTTCACATTGCTATTTGATGAAGAAGCAACGTGGAAGTAAACTATAGCAAGTGTAACTCATGAACAGTATGATTTGGCTATTACCATTTGGGTTACTTTTTTATTTACTTAATTTCCTACTGAAATTATCTAAGTTTTGCATCTATTTAGACTCAAAAATGCTTGAGAAAATACATACATTTATGTGTAGCTTATGTGTTATGTGTAGCTCAATATGTTTTAGACAGCCAGTTGCGTCGCATGAAATTTCAGTAAGGAACAAATTAATCCTGCTCTTTATGCTTTACATGATCTCTTTGATATATGAAAGTAAAGTCAGAGTATAAATCAGAGTATATTCTATTCTGTTCTATTACTTTATAATTGTCTTGTCAAATGTTTTGAAATGTTGACATTATCTAGGCATTTTGTAGATCCATTTGTGATAGATATACTGTAAATGCAGGGTCCCTAAAGACCCGAGGTGTGTAATATTTGGGGAAACGCCCATGCATTTAAGAATATAAAAATACAAATTATGCACATATGAAAAACATTGCTATATATATATATATATATATATATATATATATATATATATATATATATTATTTTATTTATTTATTTATTTTTTATTTTTTTGTAGAGCGGAGCAAGTAAAAATCTTAATTACTGGCCAGACCAGGCTTGCAGAAAATAAAATCTTATGATTGAGCATGAGCTCTGATAATATAATATAATATAATATTACTGCCTGGGCTTAGAACATGTCCTGCTATTTGTTATAGATTCTGCCTCACCCCTGAAAATAATCAGAAATGTATGTTAAGCCTTCAGGAACATGGGAGATATCAGATATCTGATAACATAACTTCTTCCTGGAGTATTCAGTAGGCCAGGATTACTCCTTATTATAGCATTATAATGGCTCACCAAAGCAATACTCAGGTTACTTTTAATTCTTTATCACTGTTTCCAGATCAAATTTCTTCACACCAAACGTGATCAGTTCTAACACTTTAGAAAAGCATGAGGTGAGAGCATCATTCCCAGTCACCATTCACTTACCATGCTTTTCGAGGTACTCCACCATGCTCCGTACCACCACAGGAACCCCATCCTTGACAAACCCCAGCTCTCTCAGTTCCAGCAGGGACACACCGAAGACCTTCTTACCCCCTGTGGCTGTGGCTGGAGAGGGTTTGAGCAAGGGAAATTGCACCATCTTCTTCATGTCCTCCTTGATCTGGACCGCTGCCTTATTGTGCTTGGGAAAACAGAAGAGAAAGGAGCAGTCAACCACATCCACTGTTTTGACTGGCTGCATTATGAAGCCCTTTAGTCCATATTTCACCCTTTACATTAACCATGAAGATCTTTCCAAGTGCCAGGGAGAACTGACAGTGACAGGAAACAGGAGGAAGGAACCTTTCGAGTGTACAGTTACCTACAGGAGGGGTTGCCATGCACCTGTAACCAGGTGAGAGGGAACACACTCATTCAAACTGGCAGCTGACAGTATATCAGCTCAGCTGTGACTTGAGAGGTTTGCTATTGGTCTCCAGAGAAGCAAAGCTATGAGTGTTATGAACTCAGGAAATTACATTGATATGAAGAGCAAATATTTACACTTTGTATTAATTGACCTGTTGTGAAGGCAACAATTCAATAAAAATTACGATCACAATTCAGCGCTACGGGGTATGAATAAAATATAAAAATGTAAGTGGATATATCTATATTATTATTAAACTTCATTTCTCTCTCCCGGCCTTGTGGTTCGCAGTGCTCGCGAATATTCAGAGAGGGAAAACAATTCGCGGCCTTTTCTTCAAACAAAAATCTGACGCATTTCTTCGTCGCTGTGTGGAAATAAGCTAAGTAAATAATTGTGTGAGTAGGTTGAAAGGTGCAAATAAAAACGCTCTTTATTTAGTGACCCAAAGAAACAATTTCGTGGAAATAATTTGACTATTTAAAAAATTTAGTGTTGACAGCATTTTCCAAATGGCTACCATGGTAACAATATTGTTTCGGCCAAAAAGGAAAAAAAATAAAATAAAATAAATAAAAAATAGGATACATATTTCTTCGTTTATTACAAGACAAATTAGTACTATATTCATACAAAAGACTACTATATCACGCTGATTGTCTGTGCAACAATGGTGAATTAACAGTATTATATATTGTGACAAGGAGGAGGGCGTGGCCGTGCCAAGAGGATGCACGCCCAGCGCTGAGTTGCCCAATCAGCGGGAGAGAGATAAAGGAGGAGCCAGAGACGTTAGAGAGAGATAGACACACATGGAGCTATGTGTGTGTGTGTGTGTCGACGTCTGTTGTTAGGTGTCAGTTCAGCGTTTGTGTTGATTAAGGTCTTGCTGATTGTTAATCCGGTTCCCACGTCCTCCTTTCCATTAAGAAGAGACCGTTACCGTGGTGCCGAAACCCGGGAGGAAGGATGTGCTGTCGTGGAGTCCTCGCCCCTGCCGTCCACCAGAAGGCGGAGGAGCCCGCTGCCGTCCATCAGGAGGCAGTGCAGCTGAGGACCAGAGACTGGCGAACCTGTCTCTCTCTCTCCTCTCTCTCCCCTCTCTCTGCTCTCTCCTCTCTGTCTCCATCCTCCCTCCCCCTCTCCTCTCCCTCGTCCTGTTCCCACTCCCAGGCATGTGCGGATCAGACCCAGAGACCATCCTGATGTGCCAACGCTCCCTCCCTAGAAATGGGTGGCGGGGGGGGTTGGGAGTAAGTAATTCCCTGGCCTGAGTTTAGCGATGGGGGTATGTGGCGAGCAGGGTGGGGCCGAGCACCGTCTGGGCAGAGCGAGGCCAGGAAGATAAGAGGTGAACGAGTTCCACCTGTGTGCCACACTGGTCTCGCGTTCCAGAGTGGGGCAGTGGCAGTATTTAAGGAGAGGCGACAGCAGCAGACGGGGAGAGAGAGAGACACATGGAGCTGTGTGTTTGTGTGTTCGACGTGTCTGCGGGGAAGTAGCACGTGGAGTTGTTTTATGTTGTGTTTAAGCAAGAATAAATGTCTACGTGTTTCCTCCTTCCCATGCATTCCTTGAACCCTGTTACATATAATATATATATATATATATATATATATATATATATATACATATCAGGGCCATAGTAAGGTATTCTGGGCCCCCTGACTGAATATTGCTCAGGGCCCCTTTTCTATTCAAATATACAGTTTAGAATTTGTTGTGGGGGCCCCCTGGACCTGTTGGCCCCTAGAATAATTACCACATTTCACCCCACTAGCTACGGCTCTGATATATATTACTTTCGGCTTTTATGATAATACACTGATGGAAAAAAATTATTTAGCCTATTTTTAATATAATATTTAATATTTAATATTTATGTTTTTTTATATTTTAATCTTATTTAAGTTATATTAATTTAATTTTCTTAAAGATTACACAGTTACATTTGATGGAATTTTGTTATGAAATTGAAGTGTGTAAATCATAAAAAAATGACATATAGTAGCCTATCTAAAGCAACTTTTTACTGAAGTATGTTCAATTAACTGTTCTAGAGATTTTGAGTTTCTCTGGGCACTGACATTATTAAAGGGTTTTTTATTCTTCAGGAATTCAGCCATTGTATTGTCAGTGTAACCCTCTAAATGAGACAAAGAGAACAAGAATGGACTGTATTCAGGGGTTGTTAGTAGCCCTTTACTAAATGAGAAAGCCGCTTGCTCATTCTGTGCCCAGTTAAATTGCGAGCAGTGGACATCTTCTAATTGGGTCTTCTGTATCAAATGTCCTCTTTCACTGAAATGTGGCCTGAGCTGCATTGTAAACACACATATTTATATTTTCATATTCTCATGTTTTATCATTGTATGTCTCTTTCAGGCAATACCCCATGGATAAATTGAGGACAATCAGAGGAGATCTGAATGGACATACTGTACATGTACAGAGTACTGTTACCATACACGCACAACAAACAAACTCCAGCATCTGCTAACATGATAGATGTTTTAAATCTGAGAAGTTTGCTAAGGTTCCTAGTTGATTGCCTGAAGTTTGTGTTAAACACATAAGCCTGTCTGAGCTACTCTAGTCATGATGAGCAGATGTCCATGAAATCCCCCCCACTTGCCAAACAAGTGGGCTCTCACAACACTTCATATGCAAAGGGATTCACACATTGGGTGATTTAGGGTAATCTGGTACATTGTGTAATATGGGACACCTAGTTCTGTTGTATACATGACTTGCCGGATGGGTTGTCATGTGGTAAAGTCTCATTTGTTGATCTGAAGTGTTGAGGTGACTATCCTTGAAGAAAAAAATGTCAAAAGTGGAAAAAATGTCCCATTTTATTCCAATTTATTTGGCATAAACATGTAGTGCCCTGGTTATTCACAGTCAATGATAAGAATCTTAGTGCTGCCAGTTTCCATTACAAGTTCAGACAATGTTCTCTAATTACTTAATGGCACCCCCTGCTTTGACTCTGGGGGGAAGTCAGAACCCTTCCCCTTCAGTAAGCTTCTCATATCATATGAATTCCCATAGTAACTTTGCCTTGACTACCTCTAGCTGTAAAACAGTTTGTCACCTGCTTTTGAAAAATTAGCTCAAGCTGCAAATAGTGGGTCAATTTGAATGCACGGCTTTACGGAGGGTGTTAAAAAAAAAAGCAGGGTTCAATTTCATGTCTGTTTGGGAAGAAGTGAGTCTCAGCATGTTCATTCATATCTCACGCTCTCTCTCTGTGCCTCGACAAACTGGGTGGTCTTGAGAGGAACTTTCAACTTTGTAGTATTAAGCAAGGGCGTAGATTCCAGGGGGTATGTGTGTGTGTGTGTGTGGAAGGGGCGGGGGGGGTAACCCCCCCAATAATCAACCCCCCCCCCCACCATGATCAATGGAAACATGTAAATGCTTCACGCTGCAACCCCCCCAATGTTCAAGCCAAATCTACGCCCTTGGCATTAAGACATGCTAGCAACAGCTGCAGAACATCCCTACTATTATAAGGTAGACAGTGGTCACTAACATTAAGTTAACCTCTACATCACTAAACTATTACTATACATATTAGGTTTTAATTTCTTTTGCTGCATGTTTTTGTAGATGCATTAGGTGAAGTTGTTGAAGGACAGGGAGATGTTGTCACTTCCAGCTGACCCAACAGTGGAGACATTGTGAGCAAAGCGATGAGGAAGAAATGACGTTGGCTTAGTGGCTTTTTATCCAGTTTGAAGCCAAGAATGACGGGCAAGACTTAAACACACAACGATAGATGCAATAGCTGCACAATAACCTAATGTAAACACTTGCACTTACTTCCATACTGACTTAGTTAGAGGCAGTCTGACTTTGAATCCCGCTGCCTTATAAGGAGTCATCAGACAGCACTTTTTTTGTACTTACACAGATGGTTATTGCTCCAGCCCCCATTCTTCCTTTTGTTCCAGGAAGAACCTGCAATCAAAGATTGATGAATTCCCAAAGTTCCTTTTCCGTTCTTACAACAGTCTCCTTAAAATCTTACAACAAAGTCCATGGCTGAGCATGTTGTGGTTAGTTCATCTTTGATCCTGATGGATGGACTGCGATATTTCCAAAAACTTTAGAGGCGAAAAAGAGGAGTCAGCCTCCCTCTGCTAAAACCTCCGTGGAGCTTTAGGGACTCCACACCAAATGAAATCTGAGCCCCACACTCCAATTGGCTGGTCTCGTGAGTCACATGACTAGCGGGCCTAAACCTTTGAAAGTTTCTCCACATGGGGCGAATGAGGGGAGGCTTCATCAATTACCAATTCAAAACTTTTCACTGCTAATGGCAAAGGGTCGCACTTTGTTTTCTTTATACACTTTAATGAATCAATGTAAACTTTAAACTACATTTTAAACTTTGTTTTACTCTAGCTTAGATATCCCCAAAATTTCTCGCTCCTTTAGATGAGAATTTCAAAATAAGAAAAAAATTATTAAAAATCGATATGCACAGGCTTTTGCACTGAATAAATAAGCAGTCTTTGTGTGTAACAAGTACAAACACTGGTAGTCTGCTAGGAAAAAAGTATGTGATGGAATTTGTTAATTTTTACATATTCTTACTACCTGTCAAACGTTTGGACGCAGCTCCTCAATTTTATTAATACTGTTATCCACATTTAATCCCCATTTCCACATTAAAGCGATAAAATTACAGAAATTGAAGTATGTGAATTATGTGGCGACCAAAAATTTTTTAATGAATCAAAAACTGTATTTTATATTCTATATTTTAACTTCTTCAAAAAAAGCCATTAGATCAAGAGGTTATGATCATGAAAATGATACATTTCAGTCAAGTATGTCCAGACTTTTGATGTGCTTTTGCCTGCAAAGACTGAATTTTCACAATATCACTACAAATAAGCTTTAATTATAACTGTACAACTTTGAAATAGGGTCTAGTATTCATTATTATAGTGGTTTATGAAATCCTAACAAGTTATAGCCATAAAATACAGTACATTTCAGTGAGATTTATCAGCTGCATAAAGCACCCAATAGATGAAAAAATATAAATGATAATCATTAGCACAATGATCTACCGGTGCATTTGCTTACTCTGTGGTCTTCTTTTGTTATTTTCATTAGTTATGCCACCACATGTCCCTTTCTTGGATTAAAGATTGATTTATTTTGTTAGAGTGTTCTCATAGATGTAGCGCTTCACGTTGTCTTCTATCCAGTGAATGAAGGCAGAGACAAGGGTGAAGACAGAGGGCATGCATCCCATGGGACCGAAGCTCACCACACCATGCACCTCCCATGATGCTCCACTACCTGACGGTTTGCACACAAACGGACCACTTGAGTCACCCTTATGAAAGATGAGAAGAGGGGGAATCAGATGAGAGAGGTAAAAGAGGAGATTGTTTGCAATGCGATGCAAGTTCGCCACTAGCTGGGTTTCCATCGACATATTTTTATACACATTTTGGGATAATCGCATAAAAACTGCTGGATGGAAACACCAAGATGCTCATAAAAAATGTATATGCTCACTTGAGGTGGATACATTTTTTATTCAATAAGAAGAAATGCACATAAACTATGATGGAAACACATTTACCGAATAAACTCCTACTGAATCTTTTAGGAAAACAAGATGCATATCAAAAGAAATCATGTGACTGAATAATTAGTTAATAACTGGACTAACCAGGACCAATCATCGCATCTGCAATGTTGCTCTGGCCACCTTGAGATAACAGTGTCTAGATCTAGAAAATGCAAAGCCTGCATAGGGTTTGCAGAGCAATAAGTCAAAGACAAACTTGAACTGTGCCAAAGAGCAGGGTTATTAATACTTTTGGAAAATATATTATAGATCCGCACGGTAATGTCACGGTCCTGTCACTCTGTCAGTCTGGGTTTTTGTCTGACAGGACCGTGACATTATTGTGCCATGTCTGTCTTGTGTTTCGTTGTCTGTCTTTGTATGAGCGCATGGTTTCGGTTGTATTCCCTGCAGTGCATTCTTCGGTCTGTCTTGTTTCATGTCGGGAGCATGGTGTCTGGATCCTGACTTCCTGTTTGGTTCGGTTTCAGTCTGTGTCGGGATTCGGCCACTCGTGCTCCATGTCTGTCTGGTTTTGACGTGGGTGCATCGCGCTTATGTCATCTTGGCAGCATGCACTCACGTCAATAGTTTGTTTGTCTCTCGCGAACAAGGGCGCGCCTCGTGTCGCGCTCGGGTTGCGCGCTCGGTCCGCGAGCTGTCTTCATGTTGTGCTGAGGTTCGGTCACTTCGGTCTAAGGTGTCGGGTGTGCGTGTGGCCGAATTCTCGCACAGGTTTCCTGTCTTTTTTTGTCACCTGTTGAGTGCATCGCGTGGCGTTTGCCTCGCTCAGGTTTTGTTTAGTGTGAGAATGCGTGGCATCGCTACGCATTCTCTCGTCTTGTTTGTCAGTTGGCATGGATGTATATTGTCTCATTGTCTTGGCGATGTGCACTCATGCCATTCGGGTGTTTTGTTTTCTTGTGAGAACATGTGGCTTTGTTTTGTTTCTGTATCGCTGCGTGTCTCTGTCTTACGTCATACCCCGCCTCCTTGTTTGCCCATTATTAGTTTATTAGTCACACCTTTCCTTTCTTGTTAACCTGTTGATTTCTCTGCCTATTTTCCTCGTGTTTGCTGTCCAGTGCCAGTTCGTCTTGTTGGTTCTCTCATGTCGGTCCTGTCAGTCGGTCTGTTTCCTGTTTCCTGCTTCCTGCTTCCCTGGTTCCCATAGCCCAGTCCAGTTGGTCCTGTTCCCTGTTTCCCCTGCCTGGATTATTTACTTTATGTTTTTTTTTTTTTTTTTCTTGTGGGAGTTTATGTTGGTTTTTGTTTTTTATAAATAAATCCCCTTTTTACTCTGCAATTGGGTCCTGCCTCTGCATTCCGTGACAGGTAAAGACATAAGGAAGGAGGAACGCACACACATAGTGCTTCCAGATCTGTTTGACGTGCTGTCGCTCCCAGACATGAGACAAGTTCTTTACAATGTTTTGTCTGTATGCTCTAAACGGCGAGTATTTTATTAATAAAAGAGTCACAGTAGCTACAATTTCTCTGGAAGTGACAATTTTATTATTTTGAACACATGGAATGGAAACGTGCCTTTATTCAGAGATAGTTTTTATTATGTTATGTTTTTTTGCATAAATTAAATTTGCAGTTTGGATGGAAACATAGGTACTGTAAACGAGCTTCTCTCATAGCAATCATGAACATGCAAATTCACTACAAAATGACTTGAATTGTGGGTTGTTTCTTAACAAAATCTATTGTACGCCTTCAGAAGACTTGGAATATGACTCACGAGCCGCATGGACTACTTTTTAAAAAAACTTTTGTGTACTTTTTTACACTTTAAAGTGAGTCACAGTCTAGTGCCATTGTACTGAATAAATGGCCCATGACATTCATTAAAATATGATCTCCTTTTGTTTACTGCATAAGAAAGTCAAATAGGTCATATGTACCTGACAGGCGGATTTGAGTTCGTCAGGCGACTCATAACCAGCACAGACCATGGAGGGTCTGACGTTCTGCCACCAGTAATCTGGTTTACTGCATGTCTCATATGGTACAATAGGAAAAGGAGCCTGGTTCAACTTCTGTGCCACCACAGGAAATAAACTGCCTGGAAGTCACACATACACAAATATTACTTGTTTTAAGTAAAAATGACATAAGTTATTCCTGCATAGGACTCTTGGAAGTATTTGAAATTGTTTATTATGTTTCATTATTGCTTTAAAGGTAAGTGTGTATTTTCTGCAGCACTAGTGGCACCAAACGAAAATGGTAATATTAGCTTCTTCCCCCAAGCGATCAGACTTTCAAACTCTTGATCGCTCATGATACATATATCAGCACTGCACATTATTAGCCTCACACTGGACCCACATTACTTCACTTAATAACACACTAGCAAATGACTATCAACCGACACCTGAATGTCAACACAACACTTCATATTTATTTCCACTGATTACAATATTTTTATTGTACACAGTGTTCTTATTTTGTGTATATTGTATATTATTAGGTGTATATTGTATATTGTGTTGTGTAACAGATGTGTAAACTGTGTTATGTGTAAATCAGATGTTTATTGTAATTGTCATACTGCTATGTTGCTCGGAACTGCACCCAAGACTTTCACCCAGTGTTGCACTTGTGTATATGGCTGAGTGACAATAAAGGGATTTGATCTGAATGGCATGAGTTTAGGGCAGAAGTACCTGTTTGTTCGAAAAATGAAAGATGCAGGGCAGAAGGAGCAGTAGAAGGGTTTGGGAAACCTCTATGCAGAAAGTACACACTTCACCTTTAAGGTCAAGTGATGACCTGTGAAAAAGGGGAGATCAGGCTAGTTGTCACACTTTTTACTCCAGTGAATTTCTCGGGGAAGGAAGTCAATGTCTGCATTGCTACATACCTTTATAGTGTTGGCTACAAAAAAGCTATTAAACATTTTCACTGTTTTTCCCCAGGAAAAAAGATAAAAAATGAATTGAAAAAGGTTTTATCATTGGAGGACACCATAACAATGTGATAACCTGCCACGATCAGACTTTCAGGAAAAATACTTTGTTGTTAGAACACATTTAAAGGAATAGTTCACCCAAAAATGAAAATTCTCTCATCATTTACTCTCATGACTTTCTTTCTTCTGCTGAATACAAACATAGATTTTTAGAAGAATATTTCAGCTCTGTAGGTCCTCACAATGCAAATGAATGGGTGCCAAAATTTTGAAGCTCCAAAATACACATAAACACAGCATAAAAGTAATCCACAAGATTAAGAGGTTAAATCCATAACTTCAGAAGCGATATGATAGGTGTGGGTGAGAAACAGATCAATATTTAAGTCCTCCTTCTTTTGTTTCTGGTGATTTGCATTCTCCATGCATATCGTCCCCTCCTGGGCAGGGGAGAGAATTTGTGTTCTGCAGAAGAAAGTCATACACATCTGAGCTGGCATGAGGAGGGAGTAAATTATGAGAGAATTTTCATTTTTGGGTGAACTATCCCTTTAAAACTCCTGGTAAAAATCTGCCTCCATAATATAGTTGACCCTTCCTTTAATGTATGTCAGTGTTTTTGAAATATGTTTGCATGTTTACTCAAGATCTATGACAAAAATATGATGATAGCGGAAAAAAAATTTGGAGGGTAGAATTCACAAAATAATTCTTATTTAATTTAATTAAAGAAGTGTTTGAAACCAACATACAAAACCTCTGCTAAAGAAAATACAAATTTAATTGAATATATGACTCCAAATCTCATTGATACTGAAATATAGCCTATGTGACAACTTCCCCGTGTGACAACCAGCCCTGGTCTCCCATACACTTTGAAGAAAAATGTAAATGTATAAGTATTAAGTTTCAACAGTGCTTGAGTAAAGTAACAATTCCCAAAAATAATACTTAAGTATTGTTGTAAAGTAGAATTATTCAAGTACGTTATATCCCTGTCCACAAACTTAATGCTTGTGGATGGAGTGGGTTCATTAAACAGCCATAGGTCATAGGGCACAGTTGCATCTTAACCACCTTCACAGTAGATGTGTCATAAATATCCTCTGCGTAACAGATAGAACAAGTGACAAAACACATGCTTCAGCCCTTTGGGTAAACGGGTCTTTGTTTCTCTGACCTTTCTCATCCCCCCAGCCTGTTACAAAAGAAATGTGCCCAGCAGGCATGATGTTCTCTGGTTTGGGCAGGCAAACCGGGCTGATCTCGGGCATCATGGTTACCCCTTTGGCCAATCGCACCAGAGCAATGTCGTTGGTGACATCATTGTTCTGTGGGTAGATGAAGTCCTTGTGGGATATGATGGCATCGACAGAGACACACTCTTCAGTGGGACCGTCCAGACTGGAGATCATGTGGTGTTTACCAAAACACATCTGCCTCACGTTGGGAGCTGGGAGTCTACAAAAAGAAAGGTCCATGTGGGTACTATTTATGCAGTAGCTCCAAAAATATTTGGACACTTAAGCTACACTTGAAAATGTAAAAATGTCATTGCATTCGATAACAAGCCTGTATTTGTCTTACTGTATGAAACAGTGGGCGGCCGTGAGGACCCATTGCTCATGGATGAGTGAACCTCGCAAACATGCTGAAATGGTCTGGACATAGATGGCTGAGCCTACAAGTAAACCACACCCATGCTGTGTTATTTTCAGTGTATTTCACAGCATCATTGAATTCTTGATTCTGACTGGTAGCAAAATACTGCAGTAATATAATGTGAAGTCATTTGTACCACTGATAAGCAGATTAATTAACTCCGGACCATTGAATAATTACAAATAATCCTTTGCAAATCGTTCCTTACTTATTATTCCTCATTTACTCACCCTTATGCCATCCCAGCTGTGTATGACTTTCTTTCATCTGCAGAACACCTATAAAATATCTCAGTTCTGTCGGTCCATACAATGCAAGTGAATGGTGGCCAGAACTTTGAATCTTCAAAAGTCACATAAAGGCAGTATAAAAGTAATCCATTAGACTCCAGTGGTTAAATCCATATCTTCTGAAGTGATATGATAGGAGTGGGTGAGAAACAGATCAGTATTTAAGTCCTTTTCAATATAAATCTCCACCTTTGACCAGACCCGACCAGTAGGTGGCAATATGCACAAAGAATGCAAATCGGCAAAAAACAAAAGAAGAATGTGGAAGTGAAAGTGGAGATTTAGAGTAAAAAAGGACTCAAATATTGATTGAAGTCAAAAATAGCTGCAAGCAGCAATACTGGGGTCAAGCCCTTTACTGGCAGCATGAGCAGCCAAAGAAGCATCATGACATGTTTTAAGTTAGAATCTGATGAACGCTGTAGGAGTAAGAAAAAGTAAGCTTTCAATTATTTAAAAAACATCTATTTTAAAAATATCTAAAAATAGTTTTTTTTTCAGAATTCTTGTCCAGTAGGTGGCACTGTTCCGAAACTGCTCAGGTACCATCAGGGCATCTGGATCTGTGTGTTCTCAGATTGAGCCCTTATATAAGTGTGTCAAATTTGGTGAAAATATCTCATTCCGTTTAAAAGTTATATCCACTTACGTAAAAGCGGAGACAACTTTTAAATTCGTCAAAGTGCTTTTGGCACTTACAATCGAAATTTTGCCATGTTCCTTGTTACCTCAAAGAACTTGCTTAAAGAGATTTTACTGGTGGTGATTTCGTTTCGATCAGACGAACAGTCTACATGCAATTTACTAAAGTATTTTAAGAACTTTTTTAAAAATGGCAACAGGCCATAAGGCAAACCATTGCAAATGTGGTATTGTTGCGCTCGGCAAGTCCTCACGAATATAACGAGACCAGTCTCGTGAAAATAGACCACTGACATCAAAAGTAATAAGCTCACAAATTTACAAAATTTCATTTTTTTGGCCACTAGGTGGCGCCGGACCCAAACTTCTCAGGCAACTTCAGAGCATGGTGCTGATAACACATACAAAGTTTCATAATGATACGCCAATGCGTTCATAAAATACAGAATTTTACGACAAAATTAAAAATGGCCACCGCCATAAATGGCCGACATGGGAAAATTGGGTATCATTCGACTCGGTATGTTGCACTGAATCTAAAGAGATCAGGTTCGTGATTTTTGGCCAAATCATTCAAGAGTTATAAGCCAAAATAACAGTTTTTTCTATCTTTTGACCAATAGGGAGCACTGCGCCGAAACGCTGCATGTCACCTCAGGGCATGATGGCCATGACACAAACCAATTTTTGTCAAAATCTGTCAAAGCGTTGCACAGATACAGCCTCAAGTCCAATTTTGCGTGTTCTTCACCAAATTCGTTGAAGCGCCATTCGAAAACGTTTTGGTCTGTCAACTTGAATTCCATGATTTTTTTGTAAGCTCTGTCTACTGAGCAACTGTGCAAAATTTTGTGAAAATTGGATTAATGGCCTAGGACAAGTTAAAAAAAGGAGGTTTTCCTGAAAATTCAAAATGGCGTAAAATTTTGTCAGGTGGAAATCGAAACCATGGTATGCTTTCAACTCGGCATGAGCTCAGGAATCAGTGAAAAATTTTGGTTGGCTTATGGTTCAAAAGTTATTAGCATAAACATGAGTGAAAATTTTACCTGTTGGTGGCGCTAAAGGGTTTGAGTTAGACACTCCAAATTTGCTGTGTTATTAGTTTAGACTGTCCTCTATCTGTGTGCAATATTTCATAACCTTCCCACGAACGGTTCTATAGGCTGCCATAGACTTCCACGGCAGAACCTTTGAGGAATATAAGTGCTGCCTCGCAAGAACAGCAATGACAAAGTTTGATCTGAGTTTTCACTCACTCTCTAAGTCAGCAGGATCTATGGCTTTCCATATGGCACTGAACCCGGAGTCCACAACTTTGTCATTGGAGGAGAAACTGACAGTCATTGTGTCTCCAGCTGTGACAAGATCTCTCGGTGGAGAAGTGCTGCAGTGTGTACCTGAAAGAAGAGTAAGTACACAGTACTATATCATTTCTCATCCACGTTCCCTAAACACTAAAAAGGCCACAGGAACAACCCATAGATGATATTTCTACCTAGAGTGCCAACAGTATCGCTGAGAGTGAACTTGTCATTGAGGCACAGTGTGGTCTCCTCCAGGGAGAAGTTGTTGAAGTGAAGATGGATGTTTTTCCCTGTGTGCACACAGATATTCCATTGGCAGGATATTCTGTCTGGATAGTTCATAGATGCCAGCACAGGCAGAGAAGCGGATGAAGACGCTGGGCTTCTTGTCCACGATACAGCCAATGGGACTAAAGCTAGTGATGCCGTGCACCTCCCAGGGGGACGAAGTACTGTCTTGGCATACCAGGGGCCCACCTGAGTTGCCCTATCACAACATTAAAATTATGCAATGATGAGCAACAGATATTTTCTTCTTTTGTGTTCCACATAAAAAATAATCTACATGACAGAATTGTAATTTTTGGGTGAACTATTCCTTTAAATGGATCCATACCTGACACACAGACTTGAGCTCGTCCGGTAAAGTGTAACCACAGCAGATCACAGAGGTTTTGACCTGGAACCACCAGTAGTCCATGCACTTACAGGTGTCATATGGTACTACAGGTAGAGCCACCTGGTTCAATGCCTCAGCCACTTTAGGAGCTGTGGAGTCGCCTGTTGACAAATAAAATGAGGCATTATGTATTAGTGGTTATTTTATATCTATTTACATAGTACAGGTACATCTTAAACCTTGTAAATACATTTTCATTTAGTTGTCTGATAACTTACTTAATTTAGCTGTGATTTCAAGTGCTGCATTTTCAAAATTACCCAGCAGAGGGCATGTCCACTCCAGAATCTCTGGAGGTCACTAAAGCTGCATATTGAAAACAATATTTACTGCAATATAAAGTAAATGCCAAATATATATATGAAGGCTGACCATATCTAAATGTCAGGGCAAATTTGTTTGTAAATCAAATCCATATGGTGATGTAAACAAAAGTAAAGACATTTACGTAATGCAGACATCTATAGTATATATATATGTATATATGCAGGACAACCTGTTTCATCTCCCCAGCCGGTGGCATAGCACGTTTTGCCTCCGGGTAGGACTTCCTCTGCTGAAGGAAGACAGGCAAAATCGATGTAGTCGGTGGGTATGACCTCTCCATCCAGGCGCACCAGAGCGATGTCAAACTCCACTGATGGTACAGTTGGGTACTGGAAGCCCTCGTGCCAACAGATGCCCAGCACGTTAAAACACTGCTCATTGGGCTCGGAGAAGGTCAGGTTGTGTTTGCCTAGACACCAGCGCTGCAGCTCATCCGCATACCTGCGACAGGTAAATACACACATATGAACATGCATATACATGCATAAAAAGAATTGTATAATAACTAGCATAAGTCAACAAGCAAGAACATACTGTATAGTGTGTTTTTAAAACTTGTGTGAGAATAAAAATTGACATTAATAGCTATTACAGGTGTGTTTATAGCATCTGTTATCCTATAGTAGTGTTCAAAGTGTAAAGGCCTTGATTTTACCTGATGAAGCAGTGAGCAGCTGTTAGAACCCAGTTCTTATGGATGAGAGTTCCACCACATGTATGAAAGAACTTGGGTGAAGGTTGAGACAGAATGGGCCTGTAAAAAAGCAGACATTTTTTAATACGCACAGGTTTTAAATGATAATTTTGAACGTTGTAACATGGTATACTTCATCTACAACTTTTTAAATTGCGTTTTCTAATTTTTACTTCTAAAAAATTATTCGTTACACCTCATGACAATTTAAGTGAACTCCAAAAAACTGTAAAAACTGTGAAAACATATGCATTTTCCATAATACGTATGTAAAACATAACATTTTAACCTAAAATCCTGATGTTGAAGTTCATGTAATTTGTCAACTACCCATGTACATTATTTCAACAATTGTTATTTTGATTGAATTTTGCGATTTATTGCTTTCTGTACACTTTAAAAGCATGTAACTCTTAGCATTTTAGTGAATCGCAATAAATTTTAAGCATGTACGTGTGGTTTGAATGTATGGTGGTTATAAATATGTCACCATTTTATCTGTTAAAGTGCATCATAACCAGGCTGCCTTGAAAAATCATTGAACAACATCCTTGTCCTTGCTCACTGTATTTTTTCACTCCTGGCTGTGTTCCTTCATAGACAACCACGTTGTCAAAGCACCGGCCGATCAGAATACCAGCCTCTTTCACATCAAAATCAGTAAACATCAATTTAATGGTCTTCCCCCTGGCACTGCGTACAGTCCACAGACACATGCTGTTAGCAGGGTAGTTCATGGGCCAGTTTTGAGACTTGATGACACCTGTGTCCTCCTGCGAGAAACCTCCACATCCCTGGATATCTGCAGGACATCATAAGTGCAGTTTGCATTTTTCAGACAAAATAATGGGTATTAAATCTGACAGTTAAAGAAAGGATTGTTCCAAGAAACAGAGAAAAATATCAAGAAATTGTGTCTTGTTGTTAACTGGTACATTGAATCCGAGGCTTTACCCCCAAGTCTAGGAAGGGTCACACGTTACCAGGTTACAAAAGTAACTTTATTACACATGACTGTATTTTGCAATATTTCTATTAAAATATATACTTTCTCTCAATGAAAATGGGATTATTTAGCTATTTTTCCTTGCATTTAACTGACAAACAGTGCAGGTCACTGCAATACTCGCAGCATCATATACAGGATCATGCACCTGTCATATGTCTCAAAAATATGACAACCCATCGTGCACTGAAAAAAATATGTGGTAACATCTAAATTAACTGGTTTTATTCAAGTTAAAAATATGATTCAACATCACTGAATTAACCTGAATCCATAAGGTTACACCAACAAAACTAATTTAAAGGGTTTGATCAGGTAAAAAAGCTCCTCAAGGTAACAGTTGCTGGGAACAACTTTTTTTTTTGAAGGCTTAATGTGGGGAATATTCCACATACAGTACGTTAACACATGGAATTCCTTTTTCAATGAGGAACAAGTTACGTAGAAGAAGTGCTGGACTGGTCGCGACAGATATTGTCTGCAGTAAACAGTTTGTATTTTGTTTTTATTTGAATCTCTCATGTCACTTACAACAGCAAAAGTCAGATTGTTATGCACACATGTGATCAAGACCATGTCTGTGTGATAGTTAAAGTGAATTAAAGTGATAGTTCACCCAAAAATGAAAATTCTCTCATCATTTACTCTCCCTCATGCCATCCCAGATGTGTGTGACTTTTTTTCTTTTGCAGAACACAAATGTAGATTTTAGGAGTATATCTCAGCTCTGTAAGTCCTTACAATGCAAGTGAATGGTGACCAGAACTCAGAAGGTCCAAAAAGCACATAGAGGCATCATAAAAGTAATCCATAAGACTCCAGTGTTTAAATTCATGTCTTCAGAAGCTATGTGGTAGGTATGGGTATTTTTTTTACTACAAATCTCCACCTTTGACCAGCCCAGACCAATAGGTGGCTGAATGTGAAAGTGAAAGTGCAGATTTACAGTTAAAAAGGACTTAAATATCGATCTGTTTCTCACCCTTACCTATTGTATCGCTTCTGAAAATATGGGTTTAACCACTGGAGTGTTATGGATTACTATTATGCCACCTTTATGTCCTTTTTGGAGTTTCAAAGGTCTGATTACCATTCACTTGCATTGTATGGACCAACAGAGCTGAGATGTTCTTCTAAAAATCTTTATTTGTGTTCTGCAGAAGAAAGAAAGTCATACACATCCGGAATGACATGAGGGTGAGTAAATGATGGGAGAATTTTAATTTTTGGGTGAACTACCCCTTTAAGTTGCAATTTCTAATAATGTTATGAGACATCTGAAGAGTAACATTTATTTACTCGCCAAAGCCCATTTTTCTTGTATTTTGCACTTTCTAAGTGTTAATTTTGGAAACTGCATGTAACACTCTATAAACCTGCAGAACATGCTTATTCTATATAATGGCATGTTTGTATTATAGAAAGTTAATAAATGGTATGCAAACGTTCTGTAATGCACCATAGGCCTTCCTCTTTGCATGTAGTACATTTATGGTGGTTTGCTGCTCAGGCTCAAGTACACTGCAAGCAGAATTTACTGTGAGTCTAAGGAGAATATGTTATAGAGACTGCATGTTATTGCAGGTGTAAATCAGCATGACTACATATGGCTTTTTCTCTTTTGTTAGGGGTTGTAGCATACGCTAAAGAGAGAATACTTTTCATAAATTCAGGAATGTATACTGTATCTACTGCAAAAAAATAGCTCTTTCATTTGCCGCTGTAGATATTTATATGGAAGACAAGAGCTGTTCAGCACTATTCCAGCTAAAAAATTGATCAACAGCTTGTCCAAAGTGAAAAACAGAAACACACACAAAGTCACATCCATTGAGCAGTGATGGCTGTTGGGCACAGCTTGCAGCTCCCTCTGCAGGATTCATCTAAAGGTGTCTAAGTGTGTGTAGGTGTGAGTAGATGGATGTCTTTATAAGGTGTTTTACCAGCAAGGTCTTCTGGATACACAGCTTCCCATTTGGCAGAGAAGCCACGGTCGGCTAGCCGAGCATCTGACTAGAAACTCATAGTGTTACTGACACTAACTAGAACAGGGGGAAGAACAAACCCACAGTCTGTGCCTGAGAAAGAGAGTCAGAGATGTATACCATGAATGCACAAGTTTCTTAGGATAAGAGCATCTGCCAAATACATACAGTATGATGTAATGTAAATGATATAGATAGACAAACAGCACTTGAATGCATGCCAGTGACATTATGGCAATGTGAAATAAAAGAGGTGAAATAAAAACTTTGGTGTTGTAGGTATACTAGTACATTTTTGTGTCTTTTGCAATGTATTTGCAATGCACATTCATCAAATAATGATTAAATGATGGAGAAGAGCATGATAACCTGGCATATATCCAGATGCTTGGTATATCCAATGTTCAGCACCAGCGCAGACAGTGCATGCAAATAAACAGCGCTTTTACCAGGCACAATTAAAGGTGCACTGAGTAATTTTTTTCCCCTTTAAAAAAGATTTACTCCTAAAGAAATGTATTTTAATTTTGAAACATATGTATAAAATCATGGCCACTCACATGAGATGAGAACTCTAGTCACATCAGTAACCTTATACTGTAAAAGTTGTTTCATTCTACATGGCTGAGGGTGTCCTCATGGGACTGCCATTTTAGAATCACATGACCAGCTGAATACAACTTGCTTAATCTCAGTAAGTCTTGTTATTGGACACTTTCACTATTGGATTAAATAAATCATTGCTGTTTGCGAACAGTGAATTTCTACAATGGCATCTGTAACTGACAACTATTGATTTTGAATGATGCTGCATCCACACCACTAGGTGTCACTGTAAGTCCAAGATGATACAAGCAAAAAGTTACTGAGTGAACCTTTAATTCTTAGTGAATCCTCAGCGTGTTCATGCTCGTATCTGCAACTTTGCCACTTTAATTCTGACCATAACCCGTCCTTGGACATTGCTTGCATTGCGCTCTCCTTTCTTAAGAGCACCCCATTTCAAGATTTTCTTGCATCAAAAGCATAATGTGTAAATGTGCAGGCTTACAGTACATAAACACATTAAGCAAATCATCATCATCATCATCTCTATGTTATTTTAAGATAATGATTTTGTCGTCAATCACTAATATACAAATAAACGTGCAAATGGTATCTAATGAACGTGCAAGAAATGGACATAAATGCAACACAAGACACATTCATATATGTAATATATTAAACTGCATGAGTATAAATATAAGACAAGCCCAGTTTAACATTGTTTGTATTGCATTTCTACACAGTGTTTTTGCTCTTCATGCTGTCAGCAGAACTAACACTTACACACTGCTTCATGCTGACAGCTAGGACAAAGGATGTGATGTGCAGAACACACACACATTTGCAACCGGCAAGTAAGGACACAGTGTCAAGACCAATGAGCCATACAACCCATGAATGCTGGAGGACCAAAACTAAACTTCTTTTTTCGTTTGTTTCATCTGACATAATTTTCAGACCCTGTGTTCATCTGTATTAAATATCAGTGATTTAAAGGAATAGTTCATGGTATGACTTTAATTCATCTGCAGAACTCAAAAGAAGAAAAGGATGCTCTTTTCCATGCAAATACAATGATGAATCATGACCGAAGCTTTTAAGCTTAAAAACAAAAAAACCCACAATAAACATATCATAAAACTGGTCCATAATGTATGACTTGTGACTATAATCCAAGTCTTCTGAAGACATACGATAGCTTTGTGTGAGGAACAAATGCAAATTTAAGTAATCATTTACTGAATATCCTCGTTATTCTAGGCTTGTTCATAAGAAAAGTAGCGGCGTCCAATTGGCTTGCGAATCTTTCTTTTGTGCTGGATCTTTTCTATGAAACAGTTGATCCAGTTCACAAAACCTCTTTAGTTCTTCCGTGTCTCGTGACCAAGCGTCATGTTGTCATGACATAAGAATGAGGTTTGATGTTACTGACGTGTCACCATATTTGATTTGGGCTTTCTATACATGAGTTGATCAATGATTGCATTTAAATGGATAGTTCACTCAAAAATTTAAATTCTCTCATCATTTACTCATTCTAATGCCATCCCAGATGTGTATGACTTTCTTTTTTCTGCAGAACACAAATGCAATGCAAGTGAATTGTGATCAGACATTTGTAGCTCCAGAAATCACATAAAGGAAACATAAAAGTAATCCATATGACTCCAGTATTTAAATCCATATCTTCAGAAGCAATATGACTTATTATTATTATTACTTATTATTATTATTACCACACAATATGGTATGGGTGAGAAACAGAACAATATTTTAGTCCTTTTTTACTCTAAATCTCCACTTTCACTTTCAGATGTGACAGTGAAGCTAAACAGGTACCACATGTTACTTTCAGATGTAAAAGTGAAAGTGGAGATTTAGGGTAAAAACAGGACACAAATTTGTATCTGTTTCAGTCTGTTCATCATACAAAGTGATCGTATGCCTTATGTTATGTTGCACATGGACTAATTTTATGACACTTTTGGGTGCTTTTTTAAGCTTTAAAGAAAATATAATGTCAGCTGATATTTGGAAATCAGCAATCATGACATTCTTTAAAATATATTTTTTGGTGTTTCACAGAAGAAAGAAACTTACAGTATATTGGTTTTGGAATATGAGGGTGAGTATATTAATGTTAATTTTTTATTTTGGGTTGGACTAATCCTTTTACCTTTCGCTGCTTTAAAAATAGCCAGGAATACACTTTGTCCTTTCTTGTAGTTCTGAACAAACATCCAAACTCTTGATCTTTTCCCTCACACATTCTCTCGCTTTCTTTGTCAACCTGCACTGGGACTTATTGACGGGATCTGGAGTGCAGTCCTTGAAAAGCTGCTGCAGATAAGCGTATCGGCTGCTCGCAGCTCTCTCTGATGTTCAGCAAGAAGGAGCTGTAATTTATAGTTTGCTCACCCGCTGGCTCATGCCTGCCTGAGACTGATGTTAATCAGTTTTTACAGCCCCTTTGTGAAAGGGATAAGAGAGAGCGATGGGAGCACCAGCTACTTTTGCACAGTGGTGCTGTTTAGTATTTAGTTTAGTTGCATCTGATGTACCACATTCTGGCACATGCTATGCTGGCTTGTCTCTTTTCACAAATTAAATTACTGGCAGATATATTTAATAGAAATCGGTGTGGTCTGTTTAAATTTTTAGCCCAGTTTTAATAATGTAATTTCAGGGAAATGTAAGATAAGGGTTTTTGTATTTTCAGTTTTCATGGTCAAACATTATTGTTTAAATGAGAGAGATCTGTAGCTGAGGCCGACTAGATATTCTTGCTGAATAGAACATCTTAAACCAACCTAAGGTGGTTTTCTGGTTTTAGCTGGTCTCCCAGTCTGAACATTAGAAAAAGCTCTAAAACCAGCAAACAGACCAGCATGGGAGTCCAGCAAGACTGGTTTAAGACATTTTATTTAGTACCTGCCCATGAAAAACTCACAAAGTAATCAACATGTTGTTACCGAATGTTCCGGTACCATAAAATCAACCCCATTTTGCAGAATTACTGACAAGCACCATCTCACATCAGGCATTTTTGCATCAATTCAATTATGTTTACCTTTCCCTGTGGTGCTACTGATAGCACGTTGCATGAGCAGCCTCAAAGACACAGGCTCTGGTCCCATGGAAACCGGGAAGTTATCACATTAACAAAATCAATGATTAAGGTTAAAGGTTGGGGTTTGGGTTAGGGCATATAATTAATAAAATGTGCATTCCTGTGGACTTTATTACATCATTTACAACTAAAAATAACTCGCTATACATCTCGATTTTGGTGCCACTCTGTGGACATTTCACTCGGAAAATGGAGCTCACATGTGTCAATACATTCAAAAGCACTTCCAACTTTGGCCACTAGGGAGCAGTGATTCAAATTTCAGTAAGCACAGATTCTCAATTCTCAATTCTCAGATTCTTTCATTCTCAACTGGCTCAACTAGCAATATACTCACCTGCTGGGGCAAGTGTGGAGGTCTGAACAGGTGTGGTGGTGTTTGGTCGAGTCGTAGTTGTTGGGGTGGTTGTAACTGGTGGGGCACTGGCTACGGTGTAGGTAGCACTGAAGCCTTTAGCAGTCCGGCTCGAATCAGACTTGAAACGAAACAGCATAGTACTGCCAGTAGACACCAATGGAGCCGGTACCTTGTTTCCACAGAAATTACCTAGAGTAATTGAGATTGATATTTTTTTGAGAGATAAAAATTACTACACAAATGATCACAAGAAACAAGAGAAGCGTTTTGGATTCAGTGGATGTCAGTATTCACCCAGTTGGGTGGTGCCATTTGAAGCACCATCATAGACGTCCACAAAGTCACCACATGAGTCCAGGATAAAGTCAAATTATGTGAACATTAGCCGGACCTTTTCCCCATCAGGTACCTGTATCCTCCACTAGCATGCAAAACAAATGCATTAGATTAATGCTTAACTGATTGGACCTATGCAAATTGCATTAAGTTCCTAGTTCTGAACTTCTGGTGAATCAAAATTCTGCTGTTTCTGAATTTCCAAAACAGTCAGTTTGTTATTCAGACCATATCATGTTAAGAATTTTGCATATTGTTGGGCCTATGGTAATATTAATACATTTCATGTTTGATTTTTCGGACATGTTTGTTACTCTTCTATGATAAACAATGAATTAATTAATTGGTGAATAAATTAATGAGGACCAACAATTCTATAGCATTCATAAACTTTGTTTTGCCATTGTAGAAGCATAATCAAACAATAGGTTTTGCTCTACTCATTATAGTTATAGAGTAATCATATCAGTTGGTCTTTGGTACTTTCACAGTGCAGGTGCTGAAAGCACTGATAACAGCTATCTATCACCCCAACATACACACCACCTGAGCATAACTAATTGATTCAAAGATTACAGCACCATTATCTTAATTACGACCTCAAACTGCTATTTGTAGCATTTTCTGTCTCACACATGATTTTTAAACATAGATTGATGCATAGTTGATGCAATTCTGGAATCCTGACAGGACGGGTGAAATTGTGCTGTCTTATGCATCTTTAGTTAATTTGAATTCAAGGCTGCAAGCCTGGCTGGTGATTAGCTGATGTGGGTAAATATGTTGCCAGATGGAGCCATAGAACTGTGGGAAAGCTCCGAGCAATCTGACTTCCATAATCAAAGCCCGTGTTAAAACAAATCACTGAATCTCCTCACAATCTCTACCATTTCCTCTGTAAGTGCAATCTGAGTGTTATCGGATTCATCAGGGCCATTTCTAGCTATAAGTGGTATAAGCAGGCGCTTGGGCACCCAAGCCACCAGGGGCACCACAAAGCAAGGTGTTTTTTTTTTTTGTTATGGTTGTTGTTGTTGTTTTAATATACTAAAAGCTGTGAGTAAGACTCAGGGATCTGTTATGGCTCAATTAGGCAGGTAAAGGGGGCCCCCTTGAGGCCCGAGAGGGAAGGGAGATTGCAGGGGGCCTCCAAGAAGGATTTCGCTTAGGGCCCCCATATGCTCAGAAATGGTCCTGGGATTCGTTATCTGTAATAATTTAATGAAAAACAATATTTTTATTTTTTGTGTTGCGCTTGCCTTGTAAATCATCGCCAGTGTCGGAGGGAGTTGCCAGGACATTGCTATGTAGTTTCTAGGGTGTTCTAGGTGGTTGCTTCTGTGTTCTGAGATATTGCTGGGGCATTGTTAGGTGGGCATTATTGGATTCACTGTGCATAACAATTTGTAGAAAAACAAAATGGAAACAGATTTTTACATTTTGTAAAGAAAATGTGGTGCTTGCCTGTGCAAAACCCACCACTCTGATGCTAGGGTGTTGTGGATGATTGCTAGGGTGTTGCTATATGATTGCTAGGTTGTTCTGAGTGGTTGTCAGGACATTGCTATGTGGTTGCTAGGGTGTTCTGAGTGGTTGCTAGGGGGTCACCACTGGATTCAATGTGCATAACAATTAGTTGAAAAACAAAATGGAACCAGATTTTTACATTTTGTGTAGATAATATGGTGCTTGCCTGAGCAAACTATGATGTTGTGGGTGGTTGCTAGGAGTTGCTGTGTTGTTGCTATGGGGTTCTTATTGGTTGCTAGGGCATTGGTAGGGATAGTGGTTGCTACGGTATTCTGAGTGGTTGCTAGAGTGTTGCTAGGTGGTCATCATCAGATTTATTGTGCATAACAATTTGACGAAAAACAAAATGGAACCAGATTTTTACACTTGATAAATATAATGTGGTACTTTCCTGTGCAAACTATGATGTTAGGGTGTTATAGGTGGTTGCCATGGTGTTTCTATGTGGTTGATAGGGTGTTCTGGTTGGTTGCTAGGCCATTGTCAGGGTGAGTGTTTGCTATGGTGTTGCTATGTGGTTGTTAGAGTATTCTGAGTGGTTGGTAGGGAATTGCAGGGGTGAGTGGTGGCTTTGGTGTTGCTTCTGAGTTCCTAAGGGTGTTCATAGTGGTTGCAAGGGCATTGGTGGGGTGAGTGGTTGCCAGGGTGTTCTGGGTGGTTGCTAGGGCATTGGTAGGGTCAGGGCCGCATTAAAGTACCGTGAGGCCCTGGGACTTACCCTTCTGCTTGGCCCTGCCAGTGGTCAGAAGTGTGTGGGGGGGGGTATTGTGCGGAACATTTGTAGTCTGTGTCCATGCGCAACACAGACCATTATCTCTATTGAAAACCGTCTCTGTCTTTACATTTGCAACTCCCGCTGCACGTGTTTACATGCACGTGCTCACGCGAACACTGACGGGGGAGTATAGCGTGACTGATGCCGGGGGGCCCCCCTGCAGCCAGGGGCCCTTGGGCTTCAGCCCAGGTAATCCCGTGTGTTATTGTGGCCCTGGGTAAGGTGAGTGGTTGCTAGGGTGTTGTCATCGGATACATTGTGCATAAGGATTTGTCAAAAACACAATGGAACCAGATTTTTGTATTTTGTGAAGAGAATGTGGTGCATAACTGTGCAAACTATGATATTAGGGTGTTGTGTGTGGTTGCCAGGGGATTGCTATGTGGTTGCTAGGGCATTGCTACGTGGTTGCTAGAGTGTTCTAGGGGATTGCTAGTCAAAAGTACCCACCCCTGAGTCTCTATGATATTCTGTTCTCTAGATATGCCTTGGTATCCTCCTTCAGTGTAAATCTAAGTGATTTATATCTCGAAGGTGCAAATCATAATTCCGATCACTAAGAAAAATAATAGCAAAACTCTTGCTTGCCTTAGTAACCACCACTATTTAGGGAGCAGAATACTCCTCTTAAACAGGAGTCAAATGCATTTACATTATCCTGATTATGATGATGAAGGTTATTTATGACTGTAAGGCAGTTGATCCTGAACGCAATATTCAGAACAATCGAATAATGGGTGAACAATAGATAAAGATGCAGACCCAATAGAACAAACAGCATAAAGACAACACCCCAGTTACAAACACACACACATACATCCACTAACGCCGTGCGTCTCTTTCTAGGTCAACAGTGATACACATTTAACAGCCTTTCAGTATCAGTCCAGAGAAGAATATTATACAGACATTAAATCATAATATGAAAAGCACAGCAGTCGACGGTATTCTTTCATGTGAAATGTTCTTTTATGGTGCTAATAATACTGTTATAAAATGAAGCCATTATGAAACTCTCATTGTCTTTACCTGAAGTCATCTCAGGGGCCACAGAACAATACAGTGCTTTGAATCCTTTCTCTGTGTGTCTGTTGTTTGTGTCAAAGTACACAAACATGCTGTTTCCTAAAAACACTATGGGTTTAGGCATGGAAAATCCACAGTATTTGCCTGGAAAAAGGAAACATACTCAGTATGCAACAATGGAATCATTCATATCTTAATGTGTATGTATTTTTTTGTAAGCTTTGTTTAATTATATTTCAAGGCTTTGCACTAAAGAGGCATGCACATCTGAATATGTCAGCTTGTATAACAGTCTCACAAAATATGTCAATAAAATTTTCTGTTTATATTCTACACCAAATTTTAATTAAAAATATATATTGTGTCCAGGATGATTATCATTGATGAATTACAGTAAATGCAAGTTGTATAGTGCATTTCATACACAATGGTAATTCAAAGAGCCATACTTATAAATATTTAAAAAAAGAGAAATAAATACATAAAAGTTCAGTTTTAAATTATTTAAGAACATACAAAAATAAGACGAAAGAAATAAACATTTAATGTAAAAGTTGATTAAAACAAAGTGAAACTAAGGAGATTTGAGAATAATGAGATTTACCATAAACTCAAAATTGACACGCTTTACAGTCAGTAATGAGAGTCAGATTTGTTACAGCACTGACCCCAGTATTCTTGTCAAAGGTATGTTCATATTGGATTGAATATGGAGATTACACTGCATATGGACTAGAATCGCCAGGAAAATACCCTTTTTTTCTTTTATGATAGGCTGTACGATTTGGGCAATCGATGTGCAATCATCTGCAGGCTTATTCAGGAGGAAACTGCAGCTGTAGAATTGTGCTTAATGTGTGTTAGTCTTTGTCATTGTGTGTGTCTTGCTATTTAAACTGTAATTTTTGCAGGACTTGCTCAGAAGAAGCATCAGCTCAACAGCCAAAAAATGGTGACCAGTAACATTCAGTCACTCTGTTACAAGTTAATTGCCTCCTGCCCTCTGGAAAAATTAGGGAGATTAGTTCTGTGCACTTGGTAACTAATTTATTGCAAATCATGACTCCTGACTCTCTGCCAGAAAAGAAATAGGTTTTTGCTAAATTGATCACCAACCACAGCAGAAAACTCACCAATGGTGCTAACTTCATCCTTAAGAGTGACAAAGTCTTGTACTCATCACATGTACTGGAGTCCTCCAACGAGTCTTCAAACCACAGATGTATCATCTGGTCAGAGAAACCATGAGATCTCATTTTGCTTTTTCACCATTTGAGATTTTCCATGAGTTGCATACAAATTGGTGGCTTGTTACCTTTTAATGCAAGAAATCCCAATTTCTTTGGAGAGAGAACTGTTAGAGGTGTTAGATAAATGATTATCTAACATAAAATTAAAGGGGAAACGTGTCATTTCTGAAATAATGACTGTTGTCAAACAGGTTTCCATAACCCTCCCCTTACCAATAGTGTTTACCATGACAACACGTAATAATTTGTACAAGATGGCGAAATAATAAAATATTGTACGACTATGCTTGTACAAAAAGCTACCACTTACAGAATATTCCCATAGAAACCAACCAATCAACAAACAGAATTTAAAATTGATACAATACAGGCATCAAATGTTAGCTAGCCTCATATCTAACACTTTCCTTATCTTGTTCCAAACCCTGATGTTCCCTATCTGTCACTCGCTCGACGTTGTGTCGATGTAGTGACACTAGGGGTCACTCTCGGGAGACCCAAATACCTCTGATTTTTTTAAAAAAGGCCAATGAGAATTGGCGAGTGGTATTTGCATGCCACTCCCCCAGACATACGGGTATAAAAGGAGCTGGTATGCAACCACTCATTCAGATTTTCTCTTCGGAGCCAAGCGGTTCTATTCATTGAAGCTGAATTCATCCGCGAAGTTCATTCACCTCATCTGCTGGATTCTACGGCGCATTTCAGCGGCTTCTCCCCCTCTGCACCTGTGGAGTGTAGAGAACGCCCCTGGGCGCTTTGGCAGAACAACTAAAAGAGTATATTTTCTTTTTAAAAGAGCGGCACACACGGAACGTCTTTTTAAAGATGGCTTTCCGTTTGTGTGTTATTCCTGGTTGCGGTCGTTATCTCTCCGCTTCTGATGGCCACGATCGCTGTCTTAAGTGTCTGGGCGCTGCCCACGTGGAGACGTTGTTCGTGGATGGGTCTTGTCCTCATTGCGAGAACATGACCATAGCAACGTTGCGGTTGTGGCTTGCATTCGTAAGAAAGCAAGCCACCTCAGCGGCACCCCGCCTCGGTCCTTCTATCTACGGGTGTGAGGCCATGCCGGTTAGCACTGGGGGCGATTTGGGGACCTCAATGGGACCACCTCCGCCGGGTATCCCCCCACAGACCTCCCATTCCCCAGCATGCACGCTCGGACGAGATCGCCGGCTCATCTCAGGGCGAGTTCGACCTCTTGTTCGGAGCCCGGGAAGAAGACGAGTTATCGAGCGCAGCATCGGAGAGCGGGCTCGTCCAGTTGGACGCAGAGGCTTCAACTGGGCTTCCTCCTTCGGGAATGGTCGACCAGTCTCAGGCCGACACGGAAATGATGGACATGCTTTCCCGGGCGGCCGTGAGCGTCGGGCTAGAGTGGAACCCTCCACTCTCCCCTGAACCCTCGTGGCTCGACAATTGGTTCCTGGGCTTGGGGCACCGCCCTCGGCCACACCCCGCCCCTGTTCCTTTCTTCCCGGAAGTGCATGAAGACTCCTCCTCACCCCTCCTCGGCCAATATTATGGTGGGCGGCAGGAGCCAGGTAAGTGCTTCGATGTCCCTGGACTCGAGCTCCGCCCCGCCGCGAGGCCCCACCTGCCAGTATGTCCGACGTGATCATTCCCTTGGTCCCCCTCGCCCGGAGTTTGGGCGCATGGCTTGCGCTTTCCAACCCGTCGCGATGGCTGTTCCGGATTGTCCAACTCGGCTACGCGATTCAATTCGCCAGGCGCCCGCCCAGGTTCAGCAGCATCCGCTTCACCTCGGTGAAGGGCGAGAACGCCGCTACCTTGCGTGCGGAGATCGCTACCCTTCTGCGCAAGGGCGCAATAGAGCGTGTCCCTCCAGTCGAGATGAAGAAAGGGTTCTACAGCCCTTACTTCATCATACCAAAGAAAGGCGGTGGGTTGCGACCAATTCTGGACCTGCGAGTACTAAACCGCGCTTTGCACAGACTCCCGTTCAAGATGCTGACGCAAATTCAGAGCATTTCTTTTCTCGGTTTGGTGTTGGACTCAGTCTCGATGACAGCGCGCCTCACAAATGAGTGTGCACAGTCGGTGCTGAACTGTCTGAAGGTATTCAGACGGAGGACAGTGATTCCACTGAAACTTTTTCAGAGGCTCATGGGGCATATGGCCACACCGCTCGGGTTGATGCATATGAGACCGCTTTAGCACTGGCTTTAGACTCAAGTCCCGAGATGGGCATGGCGCCGCGGGACACATCGCGTGACCATCACGCCGATCTGTCGCATCCTCTTCAGCCCTTGGACCGACCTTGCATTTCTACGGGCAGGGGTTCCCCTAGAGCAGGTCTCCAGGCGTGTCTTGGTTACAACAGACACCTCCAAGACGGGCTGGGGCGCCGTATGCAACGGGCACTCAGCCACCGGCTCCTGGACTGGCCCGTGGCTGTGTTGGCACATCAACTGCCTAGAGTTGTTGGCAGTACTGTTCGCCCTGCGGAGGTTTTGGCCATTGATCCAGGGCAAGCATGTGTTGGTCCAGACGGACAACACAGCAACGGTAGCGTACATCAACCGTCAAGGCAGTCTACACTCCTGTTGCATGTCACAACTCGCCCGCCGTCTCCTCCTCTGGAGTCAGCAGCACCTCAAGTCGCTATGAGCCACTCACATCCCGGGCGACCTCAACACCGCAGCGGACGTGCTGTCATGTCAGGTTACCCTCAGGGGAGAGTGGAGACTCCACCCTCAAGTGGTCCAGCTGATTTGGAGACGATTCGGTAGAGCACAGGTAGACCTGTTTGCTTCCCGGGAATCCTCCCACTGCCCGCTTTGGTACGCCCTGACCGAGGCACCCCTCGGTATAGATGCGCTGGCACACAGCTGGCCCCCTGGACTACGCAAATACACGTTCCCCCCAGTGAGCCTACTTGCACAGACCCTGTGCAAGGTCAGGCAGGACGAGGAGCAGATCATCCTAGTAGCACCCTATTGGCCCACCCAGACGTGGTTCTCAGATCTCACGCACCTCGCGACAGCCCCCCCCCCCCCGGCAAATTCCCCTGAGGAAGGACCTTCTTTCTCAGGGACGGGGCACCATCTGGCACCCGCGACCAGACCTCTGGACTCTCCATGTCTGGCCCCTGGATGGGACACAGAAGACCTAAGTGGCCTACCACCCGAGGTGGTAGACACGATCACTCAGGCTAGGGCTCCCTCTACGAGGCGCCTGTATGCCATGAAGTGGTGTCTGTTCGCTAAGTGTTGTTCTTCCCGATGCGAAGACCCCCAGAGATGTGCAGTCGGATCGGTGCTTTCCTTCCTGCAGGAGAGGCTGGAGGGACGGCTGTCCCCCTCCACCCTGAAGGTGTATGTAACCGCTATTTTGGCTCATCACAATGCAGTAGATGGTAAGTACTTGGGGAAGCACGACTTGATCATCAGGTTCTTGAGAGGTGCTAGGAGGTTGAATCCCTCCAGACCGCACCTCGTCCCCTTGTGGGACCACTCTGTAGTCCTTCGGGGTCTACTGGGAGTTCCCTTTGAGCCCTTGGAGTCAGCCGAGCTTAATTCTCTCTCTTTGAAGACTGCCCTCCTGACTGGGAAAGCATGTCCATCATTTCTGCGTCAGCCTGTGACTGGGCAATCGTCCCCGAGGGGGGGAGCCCAGCTGAGGCTTCTGCGTCCGACTGGACAAGCCCGCTCTCCAATGCTGCGCTCGAGAGCTCGTCATCTTCGCGGACTCCGAACAAGAGGCCAGACTCACCATGAGACGAGCCGGCAGACTCTTCCGGAAGCCCGACTGGGGCAGACGAGCGTGCTGGGAATGGGAGGTCCGCGGGGGGATACCCGGCGGAGGCGATCCCATTGGGGTCCCCAAATCGCCCCCAGTGCTAGCCGTGCTGGCCTCATACCTGTAGGTAGAAGGACCGAGGCGGGGAGCCGCTGGGGTGGCTTCAACGTTGCCATGGTCATGTTCTCGCAGTGAGAACATGAACTATCCACAAACGCTGACTCCATGTGGGTCGCGCCCAGATACGAAAGACAGCGATCTTGACCATCCGAAGTTGAGAGATAACGACCGCAACCAGGAATAATACACAATCGGAAAGACATCTTTAAAAAGACGCATCTTTAAAAAGACGTTCTGTGTGTGCCGCTCTTTTAAAGAAATATACTCTTTTAGAGGAAAAAGCTCTTTCAGAAAATATAATCTCTTTTTTTTCTGCTGAAGCGCCCAGGGGCGTTCTCTGCAGTGCACTAGTGCAGAGGAGGGAGAAGCCACTGAAATGTGCCGTCAGATCCAGCAGAGGAGAATGAACAGTAGAAATTCAGCTCAGTGAGCATGACCGTCTGGCTCCGAAGAGAAAATCTGAATGAGTGGTTGCATACCAGCTCCTTTTATACCCGTATGTCCGGGGGAGTGGCATGCAAATACCACTCGCCAATTTTCATTGGCCTTTTATCAAAGACCAGAGGTGTCTCGGGCTCCCAAGGGTGACCCCTAGTGTCACTACATCGACACAATATCGAGTGAGTGACAGATAGGGAAATGGTTTATCGTCTAATAAATGTACAGTACCATTTGTTTTGAATACACAACTTTTTTAATGGGTGTGTTGGACAACAAAGTTCAGCAAAAGCATTTAATAAGTGCCCAACATACATTAGAACTCCTTTAATATGGTTTAAAAAGCATCTCAGGATGTAGCTCATGAAGTTGCTTGAGAAAATTCCCAGAGTGCAGAATGTAATCTAGACAAATTTTGGATAATTTTAAGCAACTAAAATATAAGATAGCTTTGATATGTTTAATGGTTTAGATGGCATTACTATTACACTACATTGTGGAAGAAAAGCATAAAGAATGAGTAGATGTTTCCAGACTTTTAACTAATAGTATATCTGGATCTGAAACAACCTCTGCTTTGCAATAATAGTAACTCACCTTCTTGATTTCCCTTCCTAGAGTTTTTCTTCTCAATGACATAGACCACAGCAATTCCAATGCAGACTGCAGTCAGGGCTACAAATAGAAAGATCAGGCTCTTCTCTAGCATGGTCAAGCCTTTTTTGGACTTCATCTGCTCTGATGTTCTTCAGAGATCCCCAGTGAGAAACAGTGATTGGGTTCTTCAACTGAAGCCAAGTGAGCAATGTTCTCCTCAGATGGTCTAAAATGTATACATTTGTGTTGACCTTTGTGAGGTTGTACTCTCTAATAGGTTGGCTGTGCAAATAACACTTTGCAAGCAAAACAATTGTATCTGAGTATCTGCCTTATTGTCTTATTGGTTAGTGAAAGCAATATTTGGAGTCGTAAGTCTCACATGTTTGAATAAATAATTAACTAAATAAAAAACTCTTATCTGTAGACCATTTTTCGACAACTTTTTGTAAACCTGGACAAATGCCAAAGGCCAGAAATGGCTTTCAAAGAGTCTTTTGTTAGTTAATCAAAAATGAAAATTCTGTCATCATTTACTCACCCTCGAACAGAATTTTCATTTTGGGGTGAACTGCTCCTTTTAATGTTCTTTGTTCTTTCAAACACCCGATTACTGGCTGAACATTTCATATTGGGGTAGAAAAGATCAACACAGAAAAAAGGAACAGCTTGCAGAGCCACACATATCGTCAGTCCTATTCGCTTTTTAAAAATACCTTTTTATTGAATCGGCCCATATAGACTCAGTCCACAGGAGGCTTCTTCTGAAGGAGCCTTTAGAAAGTAGTGTCACTATGTGTTGACCCAAAACCCAATGTTGTTCAGGTGTCTTCAAGAATTCTGGAGAGAAAACACTAAGTTGTGCACTAAGTGGCACATCATTATCTTGTAAAGATAATGAGCGCTCTATGTGCTGCTCTCATAAACACTTGGAATTACCTTCTATCAGTGGGATTACAGTCACTTTTCACATCCTGGGAGAGACCTTACCTCAGAAAGCTGCATTTTAGCATTCCGTATCAGCCAAAAGCATATGTAAAAAATATGCAATGTTAGCTATGTTATTAATAGGCAGCTGCCTTTTAAGGCAGCATCCTAACTTAAATGCAACTATAAGTGACTGATTTAGAACACTCTACATAGGGAACAACTCCAAATAGATATCCTCACATGAAGCGTATGTGAGGAGTCTCGACAGCTAATTCCAACAGAGTTTAATGCTAGCATTTTGCTAAGCTAACAACACAATACACTAATAAGCAAGCATACAAACACATCCACAAATATTGGGCACTTTATTTGGCAAATTTCATTAGACTGAACTTTTTTTTAGGAATATCTGTCAGTATTTTGAGGTTCATCTCATGTAAACCAAAATTCTCTTTTGATGGGCATAACAAAGTTAATAAACCATGAACTTTAACCATGATATTAAAGACGATGTAAATACAACATTAACGTTTTTGGTGATATATTTATGACATGTACATTTATAATAAATGAAAGATAATGACAGTAGCTAAGCTATTTCTGCTTTGTCATTCTACTGCCTGATATGAATTGGGAAACGATCGCACAAATTACTATTGCTGTGGATACTTCCTAAGCAGTGTTGGGTAAGTTTCTCAAAAACAGTAATCCACTGCAAATGACTAATTACTTCTCTAAAATTAGAATCAGATTGCTTTACTTATTCCTTCTTGTAAAAAGTAATCACATTACAAATTACTTTACTTTTTGGCATGCATTCATGTCAGGAATACACTTACAGTATGATGCCTTAAAATTCAGCTCAACAGGTTTTGGAATAGAGCTTTTGGTAGGATAAATCTTCATGTAAATTTGTCTATTCACAAATGTAGGCTATGATGATATATAGATATGGATAAATATTGACATTTAAGCCATGTAAAATGGTGTCTCAATTGAAAGTAAATGCAGCCTTTCCAGTTCTTATATAATATTATTTCAGTATCAACTGCCACCCATAGAGTTATGCGTGGGATACAATGTACAATTACAGACACCTGATTTGCACTGTCACTGTTACTGAGAGTTGCCTGCCAGTCGTAGCTGTGAGCAAAGAGCGCTATATTGTCTGAATTTAATTAAGATGAGGAGGAGAGGTAAGGGCAGGAGGCGTCCCAGTGTGAGATCAGGTGCGCACAGAAGATGATGGTCTGTCACACTGCAGCTAAATGAGGTTTTCTTTGACTTTTAATATGAGCCGAGTCAGCCAACTAGGAGTCTGAATAATCTCAAAGCATCACATGGCTAATGGGAAGTGACAATTCTGTTACCACATAACCAGAGCTCCCATTTAACCCATATGGAGAGTGTAATTTATACACAACTTCCCTAACTGGCCTTCAATATTTCAACAATATTTTCAATATGTCCTGGTTTGAATATTGCCGATTAGAATAATCAGGCAGAGTCATCGCACGGTGCAGAGATATTTGGGAATGGAATGTCTGTGGTATAAGTGTCACTGACCTTCAAATTGCAAACTTTTAATGGATTCATTGTCACAGGGATAATGTTTCTAATAATCCATGCACTACATTGTAAGCTGTTAAAGAAATATTCCAGGTTCAATACAAGTTAAGCTCAGTCGACAGCATTTGTGGAATAATATTGATTACTGCTGACCAGCTGGCCACCCTCTTCACACAGATCTTCAATAGATCACTGGAGCAGTGTGAAGTTCCCTGCTGCCTTAAATGCTCCACCATCATTCCGGTCCCAAAGAAACCCAAAATCACAGGACTTAATGACTACAGACCCGTCGCTCTGACGTATTTGGTCATGAAGTCATTTGAGAGACTGGTGTTGGCCCACCTAAAGGACATCATTGGACCCTTTCTAGATCCCCTTCAATTTGCTTATCGAGCAAACAGGTCTGTGGATGATGCAGTCAACATTTGCATCATATCCTGCAACATCTGGACAGACCAGGGACATATGCAAGGATCCTTTCTGTGGACTTCAGTTCGGCTTTCTACACTATCATCCGAGCTATTCTCCGGACTAAATTAAACCAGCTCTCTGTTCCCACATCTGTCAGTGGATCACCAGGTTTCTGACGGACAGGCAACAGCTAGTAAGACAGGGGAAATTCACTTCCAGCACATGTACGCCCCCCAGGGATGTCTGCTCTCCCCACTACTCTTCTCCCTGTATACCAATGACTTCACTGCCAAGGACCCCTCTGTCAAGCTCCTGAAGTTTGCAGACGACACTACTGTCATCTGCCTCATACAACATGACGATGAGCCTGTATAAAGAAGGGAGGCTGAACAGCTGACTCACTGGTGCAGTCAAAACAACCTGAATATATTGTGTATTGTTTGTGCACTGGAAGCTTCTGTCAAAAAAAAGCAAAAATCTGGGTTACAGTGAGGCAGGTACAATGGATGTGAATGGGGGCCAATTTTTTATGTTAAAATACTCACTATTTCAAAAGTACAGCCACAAGACATAAACAATGTGTGCGCTAACATGATTTTAGTGTGATAAAATCGCTGACTAACCTTTTCTGTGTAAAGTTATAGGCAATTTTACAACTTCATTGCCATGACGATGTCGACAAACCTTAAAATTACTGTAAATATTACCATTTAAACAACTTTACAGCTCAAATTAGAGTTTTAACAGAAGAATTAATGTAAGTGCTTTTACAAAATTATAAGCCTCACATTTCTGCCTTAAACCATCTAAACATTGGCCACATTCACTTTCAATGTAGGTGCCTCACTTTTACCTCACTTTTTGCTTTATATATATATATATATATATATATATATATATATATATATATATATATATATATATATATATATATATATTTTTTATTTTTTTTTATTTTTTTTTGTGGTAATCAATATTATGCCACAAATGCTTTCGATTGAGCTCAACTTGTATTGAATCTGAAATATTCCTTTGAGGTTCGGTAATCTTCAAAGAGTGTAAAACTTTTAATGAAGTAGGCCTACATATAATGCATCGGAAAGCTTAAGGCCACATCCACACTAAACATTTTAGTTTGAAAGCACTTTAACCCTCTCTTCCACACTGGAATGTCATTTTCCTCCACCAAAAATGAAGACTTTTGAAAGTGCTCTCTAGTGCTGCATACTTTGGAAAATGTTGACTTTAGAAAACTAAAAATGGAGTTGTCAAACAAAAAAGGAAAAGTGTGGAAGTGGCCTTGAAATACACATTTGGGTTCAAAAGTAATACACTTTATTATATAAATAATGAAAGCAAAGTAGCATTATGATGTAAAAATCTATTCTAAATATTTTAGATTCTGCTCTATTTCTACAAGGTAAATCACTAACCAAATACTGTAATTGTGACATTGGCCATGTTATGCTCTTTGGAACATTCTCAAATCATGCTGGGAGGACATTGATCATCAGGTTTTGCACAAACTTGTGGAGTCCAGTTTGGACATACCAAATACTAAACAATTCTGAAATTCGTGTTAATTTCTCAATTCATAATCTAACTCAAATTGTTATTTTGATAACATCATTTGAAATGAAACATTTGTATTAAATAAGAAAAATGCAAAACAAAAGCATTTGCACTAGTGGTCTCAAACCTCAGTGTATCATATTGAATATATACATACTGTTAAAAGAAAGGGACATGGAGAAGAAGGACAGAGCAAGAGAGAATCATGGTGTGTGTGTTGCACAAACATATGTAGGGCAAATACTCCATGGGGAGAGCCACTATGAGAGGAAGTGCTGGCACTCTTCCAGTTATTTAATACAGCAGAAGAAGCAGGTAAAAGAAAGGGAGCTGAGGTTGAGACGTGAGGTGTGGCAAAACTGATCAGACAACCAAAGTGCAGCTCTGATGTAATCTCCTGCTGTTTCAGGCCCCAAAGAGAGCTTTAAGTGATGCTGGGGAATAGACTATCATATGTACTGTAAATGCATGAGAACATGCTGGCTTTGCAGAGTTACAAGAACTACAGAATTCACTGCAGTGAAAGAGACTGTGCATTCGGTGTGGTTTTGTTGCAATATGAGCAAAATAGTTTTGAATGATTTTATATAAACATATTTTATGCGTATGTAAAGAGATGTAAACATTTAGTGAACAAATGTTTATGAAATATTACTCATAAGACCTTACTTCTTATGTGAAAGACATAGCTGTTTTCACACTTGGTTCGACTGCTTATTGTTCGCTGGTGCGCATCCATTTGGAAAACCATTTTTCATAAATGAGCCAAATTTGACATAAAAAGGGCTAAAGTCCACAACAAAAACTCTAGTGTGAAAGTGCCCTAGTTTCATGAAGATATGCCCTTGATTCACAAAAGACATAAAGATCTAATGCATCCCTTCAGAAATGAAAAGCCATGATAGTTTTTTTATGCATCTTTTAACATCTCCAAGTCATTAATGTCATTATTTTGACATAAATTGAAGAGTGATATTAGTGAGCAGTGTTTGTGGTACAATATAGTATGTTAATGACAGGTATTTGATGGATAAAGACACTGCTTTGAAATGCAATGGGTTGTATACAGTTTGTTTAGACACACATGTACAGACAAAGCATTTAAAATGATGTACTGTTCATGACAAAAGAGGGACAAATCTCCTGCAATGGCAAGAAGAGTTTGTTGACCTGATTTGTCAACAAGGACTTTAGATAAATATTTTTTTTTTTTTTAGTTTTAATATAAAATCATAGTAACATCTCTGTTGAATAATTATACTTGGACAGAGATGAGCTCAGTTTAAACAAATACTACAAGCATTGAAGATCTCTTTTTTCTTCTTCTTCTTCTCCTTCTTTTTTCTTTTCTTTTTTTTTTTACAATAAAATAATAGAATGTTATGAATTAAATTATATAAATAAAAGTAAAAAAAAAAAAAAGATATTCAACTAAACAAAGTTGGTAAAAAGTTTAACAATTATATGCATACATCTGCTCATCAATACAGTGCATATTCTTGAATCCCACAATGGTATTTACATTATAAGGAGCCTGATCTCATGGAAATTATGAGACAGTTGTGAAATATTTTCAAAATTATATTATGTGGTTCCTTACATGTTTCGCGGCAGTTCTGAGGTGAAATGTCCACTGTGTGGCCTTAAAAGCGAGTCATATTTTCACCCAAGCAGATGAGGTTTTTAAGGTTAATGCTCTATTGAGTTTTATATCTACAAAACCTACCTACCTCCCTACCCTAAACCTTAAACCTAAACCTAAACCTAACCGATAGTGTCATAAAACACACTTGCAACCACGTCATTTTGTGACACATCACTTATGTCGACTTGCATGCTTTTCAGGACTCGTACCTGGTCCTTTGCATCACAATTGTAATGCTGTATCAGTCCAGCTACTGCGCAATTTGACCGTACTTGAGCAACTTTTAAATGTAGTTGGTTATGTAATGCAAAAGTTCAAATGTATGGCCTTACAAGTCATGCACTATAGTTAAAGTGCAGTATATTTAAAGAGTTTACGAACTAATAACGTGCAGTTTCACTAGTAATTTGTATGATTAACATTTTTATAAAAGTCACTGTTGTTGTAACGCCTACATTTCACCAGGAAAGTGTTGTGATACGTACAATGAGCCACGTAAAAATCATTTAGCGAACACGTAGGTATACTTTAGTGATTCTATGAGACCAGGTTGGTTGTAAAACTGCCATTTTTAACTAATATACATGCACATTATAACATATTATAATTACCATTACTATATTAATCAAAATTATTGCCATTTCACTCCAAACATTGCTATAGCTTTACTATCACCATACATAATTTACTTTAATAAAAAATATTTTTCTTTAAGATTACTGCTCTCCACACAACAATCAAGTTTCTACATTTAACAAAATCCTCAAAATATTTAAGAAATCTCCCAACATGCTTTGCAATTGTCTCATGGAAGATTTGATCACACTGACCTAACAATGAGGACCTAACGTCTTTCACTCTAGTACTGATGGACGCCCACAACAGTTGGGTCGACGGATATTTTGGAACATAGACCTGAAGCTGATGTTAACCTGCCTCCGCTTGTTCTTCTTACTGGGTGGCAAAGACAAGGATTTTCTTAGAGCTGTTTGGACCATGACCTTCTTCTCATGCTCTATGATTTTGCACTGTAAGTGACTTTGAATGGCAAAACCCAGTGACTCAGGATCTACTGATGCTCCATATACCTCCCAGGTCATACCTTGCTCATCCCATACGACATCATGCACGCTCTTCTTCGTTTCCTTTGCTGCCTTCTCATCATCCTGTTCTTCTTTCTCTGGCTTCAGCTTGGAAGCTGCCTGCTGCTTCCTGCTCTGCGGTGTGGAGCTTGATGTTGGAGGAGTGGCCATTGTACTGTCTGATGGAGGTTTCTCTGAAGAAGTAGCTGCCTGTGGATAGAACTCGGATTGTGAGAGGGCGGATTTAGAAGTGGGAGGCTTGGCCAATTCCTTTGGAAGATTCTGACTGGCGTGATCAGATGTTTTATCCTGCACACTGGCTGAATTTTGAGGACCAGTTCCTGAGAGTGCAGGTGAGCCTTGGCTCTGAAGGCTGCATCTAGCTTCTTTTGAATATTTATTTTGGTTGCAGGTCTCTATGTTAATTTGATAGACTGGGTGTAGAGGTGAAAATCCTCTTTGAGCATTAGGTAGGCAAGACCCAGGCTCTTTAGGCTTGGCCCCAAGCTTTAATTCCCGCTGCAGATCAGCATCTACATGTACCATCACTGTACCTGATTGTGTGGGCTTCTCGAGAAGGATCGTACTGGAAGAAACAACAGTTGGAGTGTTCATATGGATCTCTGAGGTGGCACCTGATGGTCGGTCTGTGGTCTCTACCCCAAAGACCACTCCTAAACTTTCAGTTTCCTCAGGAAGTAAACCAATTAATCTCTGATGGGGTTGTAGAGGCAGAAGACTAGGGCTAGTGGCTGTAGATTGACTGCAAACCATAGCCACTGCCTGCACTTCTACATCATGCCGTTGCATGCTTGGCTGGTTGCTGAACTGAACAGCAGAAGTCATGGTAGATGCCTCACAGTAGAGTTTGCAATGGACTTGCTTCTGCTCTTCAAGAGCAGCTCCCTGCATTTGGGCTTCCTCAACAATCGCTTCCGTGTGGAACGAGTGGCTTGAGTTATCAGGGATCGTGACATTGCTTCTCGAAGATACCAGTAGGTGCCCAGAGGGAGTCTCTCGAGATATTCCTGGTGGTGTGGAATCAACGACACAATTGTCCTCTTTTACAGGTGCATGCTTTATCTCATGAGGTTGGGGTGTCTGAATATTTGTCAGAGGTTTCTCGTCATTGTGTGCTTGTTGAAATGTCTCCGCTGTTGTATGAACCTCATCTGTAACTCTGGAACAATTGTTTTTTAGAGCACTGGTAGTTGATCCCACTTGGAGCTGCTCAAACTGGATACTGCTGATGGTTGATTCTTGGGCTATGCTGGTGGTGCAAATCAAATCTTTTGATTCAGATAAAAGTGAAATGTCCTTTTTTGTGTTGTTGGTGCTGGGAGATAAATCCTTTTCAAGAGAAGCCCGAGCAGATTTCGAGTGGTTTGGGGGACTAGCCTCGCTTGGCTTTTGATTCTGCATTGTCCCTTTGATTGCACTAGTTTCTGATGTTTTGCTCTGTGATTTGGTCATTTTTTCTAGTGCCTTTGTTGTGCTATTGCCATTTTTCTCCTTGTCAGTGTTCTGTGTAACTGTAGATGATGGGCTGGATGATGGACTTTTAGCGGAAAGGACAGTTAATGACTCTGAATTTGAATTAGATCTGCAATTATTAATTCGATATTCAGTGCTCTTGACGCACTGACCTGACATCTTCGGGTTTGTGTGACTATTTTGAGGTTGCCTGTGATCTTCACAGCCATGGGATACAATGTTTTTTTCTTCCTTGGTGTGGGATTTTGAATCTTTGACAGAGGGCGTAAGGTGCATATGTTCCTGATCTGATTTAGCTTTTTGCGTAGAAGAGCAATCTTGATTTAAGATTAACTTTGGTCCAATGTCCCAGTTACCATTTAACTCCTTATTGCCCAGGGCATCTATACTGGCAAGCTGTTGCATCATCTGGACAGTAACAGTCCTTTTGGGATTTGGAAAATTTTCCATGTTGAATTCCTTTAAAGAGTTCAAAATCCACAATCAAAATATTCTAAACTCAAAGTGGTTCCCCTGAAAGCCGAATACTGTCCCTTTCAAGAAGCCCCTAGAGCAGAGAGATAAAAAGATAAAAACTAGGCATCTACACAAAAGAAGTTCCACCAATTGATTTCTTTCATGCTTATTATAAACAAGCTGTGCAAGAACCTGTCTGAACTTTTATCTGCAAACCATATACTGTACACAGTTACGTATATGAGAACATAATAAAACTGGAACAAAATATAATAAGGGAGAAAAACAGCAATACATCTGAATAATGCAGTGTACATTTTTTAGGTTATTTATAACTGGGATTATCTGTACAGCACAAGCTCAAAGGGAGAGCATTACTTCCAATGAAATGAAGCAAAAGTATAACAAATTCATCTCAAGCAATTACTGTACTATTAACAGTGTCATCCACTACTTGTCAATTATTATATCTCTTCAAAAGAAAAAGAAAAAACAGACATCACTTACTTGACACATCACAAGCTTATAAATTATTTGGAAATTTCTTAAAGGTATAGTTAACCTAAAATAAAAACTCTTCACCATTACTAGTTTGACTTTCTTCCATGGAAAACAAAAGCATATATTGGGCAGAATTTTAAAGAACTAACAGCCTCAGTCAGCAATCACTTTCTCTGTGTGGAAAAATGATGCAACGAAAGTCAATGGTGACTGAGGCTGTCATCCCCTTTTGTGTTCCATGGAAGTCATAATTCCATGCCTGTCACATCTTCTGTAACAACTATATAAGTATACCCATATACACCGATCAGCCACAGCATTAAAACCACCTGCCTAATGTTGTGTAGGTCCCCCTCGTGCCCCCAAAAGAGCGCCAACCCACATCTCAGAATAGCATTCTGAGATGCTATTCTTCTCAATACAGTTGTATAGAGTGGTTATCTGAGTTACCGTAGACTTTGTCAGTTCGAACCAGTCTAGCCATTCTCTGTTTCCATCCACAGAACTGCCCCTCACTGGACATTTTTTGTTTCTGGCACCATTCTGAGTAAATTTTAGAGACTGTTGTGCGTGAAAATCCCAGGAGATCTGCAGTTACAGAAATACTCAAACCAGCCCGCCTGACACCAACAAATATCCATGCGATTATCTAATCAGCCAATCATGTGGCAGCAGTGCAGTGCATACAATCATGCAGATACTGGGCAGGAGCTTCAGTGAATGTTCACATCAACCATCAGAATGGGGAAAAAATATGATCTCAGTGATTTGGATCATGGCATTGGCATGATTGTTGGTGCCAGATGGGCTGGTTTGAGTATTTCTGTAACTGCTAATCTCCTGGGATTTAAATGCAGAACAGTCTCTAGACTGTTAATGTCACTGAAGAGATGGTAAGTCTATCCCTCACAGCCTCATTTTTATTCCCATCAAAAATCAAAGATGGCACTAACGTGAATAAGGTCTATGTCACCTAAACAATGAACCTGCTAAATACACCAATGAGTATTAACTGAGAGACCAACAATCTTCAGCACAAAAGTTCTGGAAACTAGTTCCAGTTTTTATATAAAGATAAATCTCTGCCGAATTCATTTAATATTAAGCAGATATGAATATTTAAACTATGCCAGAGATTTTCATTCATATAATATATTGTGAGTTCTAGAAGTAGCTCAATTTGTGCCATAATTAGTTTAAACACACAAAAGTGCATTGTAATAAGTATGCACAAAACAACAACAACAAAAACACATTTTAAGACAATACTCTGACATGTGGGCTACTGTCAGACCTTAAAGTTCATCTTAATAACAAATCAATTAAAGCAATCCACTGAAATTGTTATATTGTTGGCACTACGTCAGTATTTGAATTAATTCCAACATATTCTGTAGCATTCTCCATTCTGATGAGCTGCAATTATTCTATTATGACCTTAACAGTTCAAATACCCCAAGGAACCTCAAGAATGGAAACCTGAGAGTCAAAAACAAACCACAGCTGTCTTTAGGGTAAAGACAGAGCCTCAGTAACATTGAGCAATACGTGCTTAGTTCCACTTTAATAACGCTGTACACTAAATCTAAAGACACACAATACAAATGCATTAGGTTTGCACATACTGGCTCTATAGTGTTCCATGCATGAAGAAGTATTATACCCAAAAAGCATCATGCATTAATAAAACAATAACTTCAACTGGTATAGTTCTTAAATAAAGACTGCCCTCATGATAGGACTTTGTACCATAACAACAAAAGCCATGATTATAAAACCGGGTGAATTGGAGGCAGTCCTCCGGCCCCTGGTGGATGGAACGCCCCGCCGTGTTTTGGTGGATGGTAGGGGTCTCCTCCACCCCTGGCAGCGGTTCTCCCGCTCCAGGCGGTCGGCAGTGAGCCCCACTGGATGGTAGTGCGAGGACTCTACTACGGCGCATCCCTCCTCCTTCCCGGGCTTCCCAGGTGCATAAGACTTTCTTTCATCTGCTGAACACAAATGAAGATTTTTAGAAGAATATTTCAGCCTTACAATGCAAGTAAATGGGTGCTAAAATTTTGAAGATCCAAAATTCACATAAATACAACATATAAGTACTCCAGACGACTCCAGTGGTTAAATCAATGTCTTCAGAAGTGATATGATAGGTGTGGGGGAGAAACAGATCACCATTTATTTTACTATAAATTCTCCTCCCTGCTCAGTCAATCTTTTTCACATTCTCCTTCTGTTTTTGGTGATTCACAGTCTTAATGCATATCACTCCTTACTGGGCAGAGAGGAGAATTTATGTTAAAGAATGACTGATATTGATTGTTTCTCACCCACACCTATCATATTGTGACTGAACACATGGATTTAACCACTGGAGTCATCTGGAGTACATTTATGTTGCCCTTATGTGGATTTTGGAGCTTCAAAATTCTGGCACCCATTCACGTCCATTGTATGGACCTACAGAGATTAAATATTCTTTTAAAAATCTTAATTTGTGTTCTGCAGAGGAAAGAAAGTCATACACATCTGGGATGCCATGAGGGTGAGTAAATGATGAGAGAATTAAATTTTTTGTGTGAACTATCCCTTTAAAGTCACAATATTCATTGAGATATAAAGTCAGAATTGCCTTTTATATTTTAAGAATTCCTGGCAGGAACTTGCTTCCATACAGAGAAATACGGAGGAATAAACAAAAACAAACAAAAAAAAATATCAGCATAGATTTCTGCCAATAACCGGTTCAAGCAACTATTGGCACCGATTAATCCGTAAAACCGATATATCGGTCAAACTCTAGTGAACATAAGTGATTCAGCAATTCTGCAAACATCTCATTTGCTTTCATTAAAAAAAAAAAAAAAAACTTTTTTTCTTTGTATATCTGCATTATATCGGCTATCGGCATCCTAATATCGGATTGGCCATTAAAAACCCCATATCAGCTGACCACTGGTATGCATATAAACAAAGCATGCAGTTCTTTCTGATTCAGAAAACACTTGGTTTTGGTATAGCTGTGACAGTATGGTAGGTTATTTCCTTTCTCTTTAATCCATTAATGACAAACAGAAGAAGTGAATGTGTAAAACTGTGCTTCAAATAACACTCAGTAAAAAACAACACATTGGAGAGGAGAAAAGCCAGCATGATGCACTAGTTCCCACTGCGGAAATATTCACTTTGATTGCCTGACATTGCCTGTCAGAACACACTTTCAATATTAAGTTCTGCCGGCAGTGGGTTTTTTTTTTTTTTTTTTTTTGTATTATTAAACGCTCATTTATATATCCTAACAGCTATCCCACAAGAGCATGCATGCACACTAAGGCAGAGAAATGCATCTTTATAATCAGCCCTATCTGGTTAACATAGGACTTTATACAAATGACCCTAAAAATAATCAGTTTTAATAATCAAGATGAGTAATTGCAATGCATGTAATAATTTACAGTGACACTCGGCTCACGTTTCATTTGGAAACTTATCTTTAAATTGTGTTACGATTCGTTTTAGGGGCACACACACACACACACACACACACACACACACACACAAGTCAAAGTCTAAACAGCATCGTACAAATTCTGATGAATTAATTAAACCAAGATGAATTTACTTAGGTATCTTAAATCTGAACATTTACCAATTACGTTTACCATTCTCTTTAAAACACAGTGACAAATAACAGGAAAACATTGCATTATATAAAAAATATATATTTAAAAAATAATAATAATACAATTAAATAAATAAAAATCCCAAAAAAGAAAAAAATAATAATTCCACAATATCAAACAGCTCAAACCACGCGTTCATATACACATCCTTGACTTGACTACAACAAATATCCCATAACTTGACCTTGTTGGCTAATTCATCACCCTGGAAGCTGGCGTATATGTAGGATGTGCAGATAAGAAGAGAATACGAGTGTAAAATCTTACCTGATATGTGTGCGTCTGTCACATATCATTTATCGTTTTATTAGTGCGGTATTCAAGCACTGCTCTTGCACTAGCTAGTGCACTCGACTGCTTATCAATGAGAAAAAAATCTAAGACGCGTGTCAGTGAGATGAAGCCACGCCTTCGAAACGGTTTGGAAATATACATTTGATCGCTCTGTGGATGGTGGCGGCAAATAAATAAATAAATAAATCATGCAGTGCCCTGTATCACCGCTAGATGGAGACATCGCTCCTTAAAAACTGAACCACGAAATTAGGAAACCGTAACACAAATATATTACTTTAGGTCATTGATTCCTTCTATTCAATACCTTTTTTTTTTTTTTTTTTTTTTCATGTCCCTTCATATATGTCTTTATATATTCTATAAATGTGTAATCACACATTTTTCAAAGATAGAAACCGTATTATTTTCTTTTATTTATTTTTTATTTTTTTATATTTTTTTTTTGTGAGCAATACTTCAGTTAAGTGTTTATATAATAAATAAATACTTTGAACAGCTCTCAAATGTCTTGAGGGCTTTTCTATGTTCTTTATATTCATGTACATGTATGTTTTATGGAAACAAATTACATACTTGTGTGTGTGTGTGTGTATATATATATATATATATATATATATATATATATATATATATATATATATATATATATATATATATAATTGCTGTTTTTATATACTGTATATTTTCGTATATTTAGGGATGTTTGGGTATGTAGGGTACAACGGAGCTAAAGGCACACCTTTAGGAAAATTTGCTTTTTTCTGGTCACAAAATGTATCATGATCTGGGGGGGAACATGTATTTTTACTGAATATTGATAGAGCGACATAATTTGTATGAGAAGAAATAAGGTTGTTTTGATTAATATTCAGTTTTTAAAAAAGGTAATGAGAGGGCTTTTTAACCAAAACTTGGGGTAAAAGGCCTCCAGGGGTTTACATTTATATCATGTAGATAGGGGCACTAGTTAAAGCGCAAAATTGGTCAACCAATGCAAATAATTTTGAGACAGCAAGATGCTTTTTGAGTAACAAATTAAGACTGTTTCAAAATAACTGCTTCTGCAAAGGGTGCACCATTTCTGGTTAATTTCAATCGCATTTGGCATTTTATAACATCTTAAGTATTCTATAAACATATAAATCTCTATTTATAGATTGGATCAGTCAATGTGAGCCCACTTTGAACATTTTTCCATAACAAATCTATCCGCCCCACTTGAGAAAAACAGTGTGTTTAATAAGGGCCTGCAACAGTTTATTTATTTATTTATTTATTTATTTTTATTTTTTATAAAATACTCTTCTCACATATTGGACAGTTATTGAAAAAACTGTAATTTAATCATCTTGAACAAAACTGAAAATAGCAAATAAGTACTTTGTCTCAAAATAAATGTTGTACTTATGTGTTAGCTGCATTAATTTGAAACATTTTTAAAGTTTAAAAAATTACATAAAATGACCTCAAAATTAAATTGTAGACATTACACACAAAGGGAGACTCCACTCACAACTAATTTCAATCAGAGATTATTTAGCAGAGACGGGCCACTTCTATTTAAATGAACGGGAGAAACTGGAACGCTCAACCAATGAGCGCTGAGCGCTCAACGGATGTAGAAATGAAGTCCCGCCTTACTGTTAAAAGAGCCAATCACCTTTTAGATACAGACATCGCCTGGTAATCAACTCTAGATCACGCATGCGCATTAGCTATGCAAGCCGGGAACATTGCGTTTTTTAGCGTAATATGAGGTAAATAATCACAATTTATGACTCCAGTATTGTCATATTTTATTGCTGATTTGAAATATGTTCTGACCCACCGTTTTTGAGATTTCGGTCTTTCCCCATTCAAGTAGATTGGAGCTGCACTGTCATGACTGGAAATAGTCTCCCGAGAGCGTTCCAAAGATGGCCGACAGTGGACTGACTCGCTAGAGAGACTTTGTTTCAATACAGGTGACGCGAGAGGAACGACGCGATACTTTAATCAGCATAAATATACAGCACACACACACATTTTGGGTAAATAGTCAGTTTTCTAACATTTTAAACTATTTTTATAGATACTTTTCAGCATTTAATGAATAATTAAGGATTCGTCTAAACGTAAACTGATTTTTTAACGGATTTGTAAACGGATGCAAAGTTCTAAGCGACACCCAGATAACTTAGAGGTGCACATTTTAATGAATCGTTGAAAATAAATAAATAAATGTAGTTATATAATATTAAGTATCTCAAGACCATAACGACTTCCTGTCCACTGTTCTTCTGAGGTATGTAACCTCTTCACTGCTACAAACTGTGTCTTAAATCATTATAGGCATATTACTTAGCCACCATTTAATTCTGACTTTGTGTCCCTGGTCATTTTGGGCAAAAACAATCAACAAACATAAAATACCCTTTGGTGGTCTTGTTGCATTCTGCAGTTCACCAGCAGGGGTCACTGTCATCCATCAGAATTCTGATTGGTAACAGCCATCACATATTTCCCATGAGCTGTTTGCATTGAAAGCTCAATAGATTTGCATAGATCCCACTTCTCAAGCCTTGCCATTGTAAATCTTTGCATGTACTACTGAGATTTCCTTATTTCCTGAACAAATAGAGTCCTTCCACAAACCTGCAAAAGGGCCCGTCAAAGGCGGATGATGCTCTTGCAGCACTGTGATTTATCTTCTTTTCTATAATCAAAATATTTTTTTTTTTATTTTAATTTTGAGGCACAATTTGCACTTCTTGAAAGGTTTCACACTCATGATATAGTGATGTGTATTAAAGGGATAGTTCACACAAAAAAGAAAATTCATCCATTATTTACTCACCCTCTTCTTGTTCTAAATCAATATAACTTTCTTTCTTTTTCAGCACACAAAGGGAGAAAATTAGGGGGAAAAGTCAATAATGTCATACAATGGCAGTTTCTGGTGACCACCTCTTCAAGCTTCAAAAAGGACACAAATGTAAAATTCAGAAGTCTAAAGAATTATTAAATGAGACCCATGCCTTGACAACATATGATAAGGTTTGGTGAGAAACAAACTGAAATCTAATTTACTATGTAGTGAAAATCTTGACGACCGTTGCTCTCCTGTGCACAGGGGCGTAGATTCCCCAGCAAAAAGAGCGCTGGATAATGTGGGAAATTTACTTACAATCTATTGAAATCAAACCTGCATATGCATATCATTTGCATGTGTGTGCAGCTTGTGATATATACTGTACTGTATGTAAACGGTGTAATTTGTCAATTTTCTTTCCTAACGTATTTTATATTTGTGTTACACTATATCTGAAATATATAAACTTACTGTGGGTACACTGAGTTTTTTTTTTTTAATGATTATTCGCAATTTTATCTCATTGCCAAAAAAAAAAAAAAAAAAAAAAAAAAAATCTGTATGTTCTGTTTTGAGTGTGACAGTTCAAGCTTATCTTGCCCTTATCTTAAAATGTGAGTACAGCAGAATGCTAGACATTACTGATTTTTGAAAAACACATATACTTTTTTCAAACATTACATGAGAGGAACAAGTTTGGTTATAACATTTTCTACTTTTTTTTCATGTGTTATAACACATGACTTCACAATGATTTTATATAAAAAATAAAATAAATAAATAAATAAATAAAGGACATTTTCTCAGCATTTGGTCCAGGCAGAAGCAAAGGCTTAATATTCCTTCCTGGTCACATGGTTTGGGGTGTGACCAAGTTTTGCATTTGTCCCAAGAGACTTTTTGTGTGTTTTGGTATTGACAAAAAAAAAAAAAAAAAAAAAATGGGGGACAGCAATTTTTCTATCTAAATCAATTCTTTCTTTTATTTTATTAAAAGGAACGATATCTCATGTCAACTAAATTTCAGTAGAACTTGACAAGGATGAATTGTTTAAGGTCATGTAATTTTGGGGGTTAAATTGGGGGACAAATACCTTTCAATAAAAAACATATAAACCACTATATTTAAAGTTGTATTTGTAAATTCTTGAAAAAATTATTTATTTTGCCTCTATAAGAACTCGACTTGTGTAAAAGATATAAATATAAATTAGCGTGAATCAATACAATTCTGAATCAGTGTGGACATGTGTATTAGAGTGTATTCGAATATTTAGAATTGAAGATTTCTCTTTGCACTGCTCTTAGTTTATAATCTACACTCTGAGAAGAGAAATACTACATCTTTAATCCTAAATAGACTTATCCTTATGTGCACATTGATTCATAATTGTTTATATCAGAATGATGTTTAGGGGCCCTGTTGTTGTTGAGGATTCTTGACGTTACACTTTCTTCACACAGGCACGTGACCAATGGCGTCTAAAATGGAAAAGGTCTCCACCCTCCGCCCATGTCCCACAAAGACAGCATCTGTTACTCTCTGAACCTTCCATGCAGCTAAAAGACCTGCTGTTGCCATGGAGACACCCCCACCCCACATCCTCCTCTTAATCCTCTCTGACTTTATTCAAACTAAGGTCATCCCACCATTGGTTGAGAGAGACTGAAAATTATAACATATGCTCTTTTGTCATAGTAGGCTCTGGGCTCTGTTATGTAGAAATAAATAAAAAAAAGTGTATATTTTTTTATGTTAGATCCCACCTTAATATGCAGTGGCTACTATAAGCAACCCATTCACATGTTGATTTCCCTCAAATGTGTGGCTCTGTGGCAGTATCATAACATTGATCCAGTTGATCCATGGGCTCAACCAATGGCGCAAGTTTGGGATGGGACCATCTGTTTGTCCAACCAGTGGAAGATGGGGGGTGTTCGTGAAACCTGTTTGAAAACAGTCCTTATTTTTTCAGTTCCTTTTGGTGATGCAAGTGGTGCAGAAATTACACACTTCTTTAGCTTTAAACATTTTTGTTTTCAATGGATTGAAAATGTTTTTAGTTAGTGCAACATTGCACTTTTCTATTGTGCCCATATAATGGCTCCATCATTTGTCTCCTCTTTGTTTGACATCAAGGAAAACCGAAAGCATGTCACATCTTCTCTGGAAGCATTTTCACCCCAATCAGAGGGCAGACTGTCTCAAGGACAAACACACAACAACAGAAGCTCAATCCATGAGTGGAAGGACACTACAGCCATGATACTCCTTCAAGCACAGGTTAACTTGACTAATTATGTCACACAGCACATACTGAATAAATTAAGGAAGAACAAAGTTTTTTGTAAAGTCAAAACCAAAATTATGTTTTTTTGGACGAGCAAAACACAATATATTATAGAAAATATTGTCAAGTTTAAAGGTGCACTCAGTAATATATGTTTTGTTGCGATGAAACCTAGTGGTGAAGATGCATCATTACGCAAAAACAAAAGTTCTCAGTTACCAATTGTAGAAATGAGCTATTTAAAAATGCCAATTATAAGGAATTCTTGAGATAAAGCGAGACCTTTTCATCAGGTCATATGATCTCAAAATGACGACGCTCTTGAATGTGTGCCCAGCACAATACTATTCTACTATTACTAATTCTTTTGTATTATTATATATAATGTCAAGCAGTTAGCCAAAAAAATACTGAGTGAACCTTAAAGTAACATATGTTTTCAGTTAGTGTGCTTAAATACAAAATGCCTTCAAGTTGTATTTTTCTTGTTGTTCGGTTGTTGGTTTGGAAATTCATCTTTAAAGGGTTAGGTCACCCAAAAATGGAAATTCTGTCATCATTTACTCACCCTCATGCCATCTTAGATGTGTATGACTTTCTTTCTTCTGCAGAACACAAACAAAGATTTTTAGAAGAAACTCTCAGCTCTGTAGTTCCATACAATGAAAGTGAATGGTGACCAGAACTTTGAAGCAGGATTGTGCTCATGCATCAGGTTGGATGAACTTTCATAAGGAGTTAAGTGCCTTAAGACCTTGCCAATTCCTTCACAGTCAGGTATTAGACACGTTGACAAAGCCATGTGTAATCTGTAATAGTGCAAGGATTACAGTACAGCCGTGGTAGCGTGGTGAACGTCAGACAAAATGGCGGAATAAAGGGAAACAAATTGTGGCGTAATCTCCTGAGCAAAGACGCTCGGGCCGAGGGGGTTCCCTGGAAAACTCCATTTTGTCTCTCTTTCCCCCCTCTGGGAATTCTTGCAATCCCATAATCCGCTGTGTTTGATGTCTGAGAGCTGATGGCATTGGCAGGGACCATCCAGAAAGGGGCATTGTGTGTGCCGTGTGGCCGCCGAGCTATCAAGGGTTTGAATGACATGGCAAGAGGGGAGAGAGACGGGTAACTTTAGCTTAATCTAGGCTTAGCGGTGCTACACACATACACATACACACACTCACTCACAGGTGTGTGTGGCCCTCTGGCCTAATGGGGATGGTCAAACCCAGACTTCTCGATGTACCTCACCCCAAGGATCAATACACATCTTGAGGCCAAGGATCTCTGTGTGTGTGTGTGTGTGTTTGAGAGAGAGAGGGGCCCAAGGCCTTGGATTAGCTCAGGGCTCCACCCCTCCAGACCAAAGGTGGTTTATATTCCTTCTCTTAACCGTTAGCACTTTTTAATTAGAAGCGTTCCTGCACTGCTCACTGTGGAGCAAAGCCTGAGCCCTTGAATGAGTGTCAGCCTTTTTTTCATATATGACTAAAAAAAAAGCAGAGCGGCTCCTGTTACGCTGTTCATATTCGGACACACCCATCAGGACACATGATTCTGAAATCTGTGCTCAGTCCTGGCAAGTGTCCACCAGTCGTGCCATGAAATCCACACCCGAAACGAGAACACGAAACCGGACTGATGTTTCCAAAGGCATAAGTTCCCAGGATGTGTCGGATCTTATGTGCCAAATTCCCTTCAATGACACCATGAAATCAAAATTGAGTTTTGTGGCTTTTAGTCCATTTCTGTTAGCTATGAGATCATCTTTTTAGCAGTCCATGCTCACTCTTAAAAGTTGATAAAACAGACTTTTAACAGATATACTCATCATACAAGAAAAAAAAATTCAAGCCAATTCATCTGGTGTTTAATGTAAGTCAGTTCAACGACCATCTTTGCAACAGAAGCTGTGTCCCAAATGACGCACTATACACTATACACTTACAATATGTGCTGTGCACTTAGCCATGCAGTGTATGAATTACAAAAGTGTAGAATCATCCCAAATGGAACACTTAATGGTTTTTCTCTTCACGGAAGCATTCGCCGTTTACTAGCCGACATTTCAAACACATGTGACTAGATGCCGCTAGCTTGAGTGCAAGTTTTTGCACAATGTGTGGAATTTTTAGACGGTCCTATACCCACCATATTGAATCGATACAGGACGCATCATTTCATCTTTAAATACAGGACGATCACGTATTTTACGGTAGGGGTGGCAACCCTACATTCAACTTTCATTTGTAAGGTGCTGTCTTCACTGACGCTAGCTGCTACATTCTAAATTTTTTACAATTGTTTTGTCAGACCGTAAACGCAACCAGATAACTCCGCCCCTTCCACCATGAACGGCATGCTGCGAGCGCTGAAGTGTCCAACATTCCACAGTCCGTTTTGATGGTTGAAGACGTGCATCAACTGGGTACTACATTTTATGTGTTAACATACTACTCGCATTGCTTGCACTTCAAAAGGATGTAGAATAGTGCAGAAGTGTGCAGTTTGGGACGAGCCTAACATTAGGTTTGCCACTTTTGATGTTGAACAATAAGGGACACTCAAAAGGGGGGCTATCATGGCCCCTTACTACATCCTCCACAGTTTTAGCAATAAAGAGTTATTAATAATAAAAACTGTATATCCTTACTTATATGCTAAAATGAGAACTTTCCTGACCCATAACACATAACAAGACCTGCACTTCTTGTTTTTATGACTCAGTTATTGTATTCATACATTGTTTGATCTGTGTAATTTTGTACATCTTATTGAACATTTATTTAGATATAAATCCACAGTTTTAGCACAATGTGTGTACTTTTCAGACAGTCCCTTACCCCCAGTAGGCAAAATTTCCAACTTAAATCAATGTTAAATTAGCAATCTGGCACGATTTCAATGCTATCTGACCATCTTAAATACGGTACAAATCACGTCCCGTATTGATTCGATACAGGATGCATCATTTCATCTTTAAATATGGGAGGATCTGACCTAACATCTTTGTTCACTAACTTTGTGTCTCAATAGCATATGTGGTATAAGCAATAGTATCATACATTTTTCTTCTATGGCTCAATCCACACTAGAGGTTGACCAATAGTGGATTTTGCGGATATCGAGAACTGAGGTGGTGGAAAAGGCCGATAACCAATTAATCGGCTGATAGTTTTAAAATCGATTTAAAAAAATATATATTTCCTTACTATGATGGGGATAGACATAGAGGCTACAAGAGTCCAAAATTAACTAAATCCCAGATGCAGTTAATTGTGCAAATCCCAAGACTTTTAATTATAAAGAAGCCCGGATTACGCTTACTTATTTTGGGACTCTTATTTTGAAATGACAAAGACTTGGCTGTGTTAGAATAATCTATATTTAAGTATTTACCCAGTTTAGCTTTTTATAGCCTATATTCACCAGATTAAAAATATATAAATTGGAGACACCGTGTACTGTATGTGCAGACGGGGCATGTTTCTATATTGTCGCATTTTTGTTTGCATGCCTTCATTGAATATAAAACACTTGGTTTATCTAATCAAAATTAAATATGCATTGAAGTGAGGATTAAAGATATGGATGAATATTGTCAATAATGAAAGATTTAGAGCGAATGCCCACAAGGTGTCAGTGATTGTTTTTATTTCACCTCTAGAGACCATTGTTATACTGTAGAATCAAGCCTTTCCAACTGTTGAATCCTCCAGCGCCGACCACAGAGGAGCACAAAGTAATGAACAAAAAACTATCAGCGTAGATGACTGATTTGCAAATAACCGATAGTTCCAAAAAGCACTTATCGGCATGATTAAAAACGATATATCTACTTCTAATCCACATTTAAAAAACTGAATTTTTAGCCAGTCCAGCTAGTGTATGTGTGTTATGGAGTAAACAAAATGCGATGCCTCCATCGAGAAGGCGATTGGCTCTTTTAATTGAAAATCGGGATTTCCATTCCTGCTGCCGCCTTAAAGAGTGTTGTGATTTCTCCTATTCATTTTTCTCTTAGTGGTCCGTCTCCTACTAATAAGATCTCTGACAGGTACAGACAAACTAACTGACTATCTGAAACAGGCCTCTACATCAATAATTTTGCCTACTAGACAACTAACTTAGAGCACTAAACGCTAAAACTGCAGCAGACTATTATTTTTTCCAGTCTAAGCTGTTTACTTTCATAAGCACCCAGAGAAGAAGAGAGAGGAAGGGAGGATGAATATGAGAGTGAATTGGCTGTATTGGATTTTGAGGAGTGGCGGGCCTCAATAACAGGAATGGATTTATGGGTGTAATTTGATTGATGGGAATAAAGGGCATCGGCCCACTGAACCATAGACACTCGGATGACGAGCTTGAGTCAACCTGTAAGCATACACAGCACAGCAGCCGCTAGATGGATAGGAGGATTTTAAAACCAGATTCTTGTCATTTTTATGTTAATGTGCATTTGTTGCTAAAATATTGACAATAAATGGTTAAAAAAAAAAAAACAAACAAAAAAAAAGTGAATGACTTGATAAGTGTGCTAGTGATTATATATATATATATATATATATATATATATATATATATATATATATATATATATATATATATATATATATATATATATAAATGCCACATGGTTGGATATTTTGTTATTTAATGCAATGCAACTTGTACATTTTTACGTATAGCCTTTATATATCTCCAAACCATGAGTTCTGTGCAGTTACACATTTGACCAATAGGGGGCAGAAGCAGTCAGATAATGCAAATGATGAGCCTTCTTCAGCACTGAGCGTCAAAGCTCTCATTCATAAAATTGTAAGGCCCATATGTATTAGCATAATTCACAAGCGGCTGTTTTTATTTATTATTTTAAACTGCAGGTCTATATGTACAACTAGGCAACATAATATCAGTGTTTGTGTTAGGGTGAGTGTTAAAGTCAGATTGAGAAATAGAGAGACTCATTGAGTCAAGCTCTTCAAGTCATATGCTGCATGTTTCATTTGACCCATGACCTCTCATTAGGGGGCATATTCTCGGCCACCAACCATATCTTAGGTTTTTCCAGGGAGGTTTTTGATCATAGAGCTGCATTGCTAATTCATGTATTCCTCTCCCCTCTCTGCTTTCTCTCCTCTTGGGTGGCCCTCGTAATCCTCAAAGTCTTTAGGGGGACCACAAGCCATGTCAAAACTCAAAGCCAAATCGTACAACACTTATGAAAAAAATAAGGGGCTCTTGTTACTGTCTTGCCGGTTAAAATCCCCTGGTGCCTGGTCACTTTGTGGTAGACCAGTTACCTCACCCATTTTTCTCAACATCATTTTATATGGATGCAGTAATAAAAACGGCCTATGTATCTGAAATGTTTATTCTTGCATAATGTGTTCTATTTTAAATAGTATTTTTTTTTTTTTAAGTAGTAAGTACACACTGTAAACCCTAATGTTGTCACTATTGTAAAAATCAAGTTGTCTTAATTAAGCATTATTTGAAATGTCAGGTTTTGGGCTTATAACTCAAAGTTCCTTGAATTTATATTTCTTAAAGGGATAGTTCACTCAAAAATTTAAATTATCTCATCATTTACTCACCCTCATGCCATTCCAGATATGTATGATATATTTAATAAAATTGAGGCTATAGGCCACAGTCCACGTGTCGTCACATAATGCTCCGAATAGTAGCGTAACCAAGCATCCGCCCATCAAACTGTCTGTGGACGATTGCAGTTTTTCTAAATAAATTTAGCCAACTGGGATGCACTTGGCAGTAAACATCAGATGTTAAATTGTTTCTTTGGATTAACACAGCACTTCACCATATGTGTTATCTACCACTTTAATGTGTAATAGTATCTGAGCGAGGCGATTATCATCGCATAGTTTTCTCAGCTCATGAGGAGCTCAACTCAAGTCCGAAGAGACAGCTTTTAAGTGTTTTAATGTCGTTGTTTCCACTATTGTAAATATAATACAGTTGTAGACACTGGGACATTTTCATCTTTATGTTTTATTTACATTGCATTCGGTTGTGACTTGCGAGTGGACGCTTCCTCAGTCATCGTACTCAAACCACAAGGATATAACTCCACGTTTACAACAATTAAACCAGTTACTTTCTGTAATCGGTCTCTGGGATGGAAAGGTTTCTTTATTTGGACATTTTTTAATGGATCTGATGTCATACATGGAGATTTTAATAAGTACATGAAAGCAATGTGATCATTATCATCACAAATACTCTGTAGAATCGGAATATATGTTTTTATTTTTTTGTGACTTACTGTATACCTCTGTCTTGTTCTAATGCTCTTTAATGTGTAAAGGTACTCTTGTTTCTATTATATTCTTGCATTCATCTAATAAAATGTTTTACTTATACTCTGTGAAGTGTTCCCTGCTCACATACATCCTGTTTAAAATAATAAAACAACATGACACCATTTTTCTATACTTCATCCCTGAGTAATGATTGTATGGTGAGGTAGGCCTGTTTAGATTAAGTATTTGAGATGAATTGTACATAAAAGAGTCCATAATAATTCCGCGCTGTGGACACTGTCGTTGAAACAGACTGCAGCGGAAGTTGTTTTACGCTACTAGGCGAAGCTTCCGCTCTGCGAACGCGGAAGTGTGATAAAGGCCTATAGGGAATACCCACAATGCCTTGCACATGATTTATTTAATTGTTTCCTTGGTCAAAGGGAACTTATGGGGGAATTTAAACAGTTGTTATTTTTTTATTTGATTTTTTTTTCTCCCCTTCCCAATTTGGAATGGCCAATTCCCAATGCGCTCTAAGTCCTCGTGGTGGCGTAGTGACTCGCCTCAGTCTGGGTGGCGGAGGACGAATCTCAGTTGCCTCCATGTCTGAGACAGTCAATCCATGCATCTTATCACGTGGCTTGTTGAGCGCGTTACCGCAGAGACATAGAGCGTGTGGAGGCTTCACGCTATTCTCCGCGGCATCCACGCACAACTCACCCCATGCCCCACCAAGAATGAGAACCACATTATGGTGACCACGAGTAGGTTAACCCAACGTGACTCTACCCACCCTAGCAACTGGGGGCCAATTGGTTGCTTAGGAAGCCTGACTGGAGTCACTCAGCACGCCCTGGATTCAAACTCACGACTCCAGGTGTGGTAGTCAGCATCTTTACTTGCTGAGCTACCCAGGCCCCTCTAAACAGTTGTTATTAAGAATTCATTGAGGTTTTAGCTCTTTTATAGTATTATTTATGTTGTCTTGTCGTAAATAGTTTCATGTGATATCACCATTACTGTGGTCTGTGTCAAGTTGGACCCTGTTAAAGGAATGTTTCAGGTTCAATACAAGTTAAGCTCAATCAACAGCATTTGTGGCATAATGTTGATTACCACAAAATTAATTTAGACTCTCGTCCCTTCTTTTCTTTAAAAAAGCAAAAATCTGGGTTACAGTGAGGCACTTACAATGGAAGTGAATGGGGCTAATTTTTGGAGGGTTTAAAGGCAGAAATGTGAAGCTTATAATTTTATAAAAGCACTTACATTAATTCTTCTGTTCAAACTCACAGTCATTTAGGGTTTTAGGGTTTGTTGACATTCCATCAGCATGGTAACAAAGTTTTAAAATTGGCTTTAACTTTACACAGAAAAGGCTAGTAAGCGATTTTATCTCTCTAAAATCATGTTTAGGCACATATTCTTTACGTCTTGTGGCTATACATTTGAAATAGTTTACCGGTTGGTCCCATTCACTTCCATTGAAAGTGCCCCACTGTAACACAGATTTTTCCTGTTTTTTTAAAGAAAAGGAGGGGCGAGTCAAAATTAATTTTTGTGGTAATCAATATTATGCCACAAACACTGTCGATTGAACTCAACTTGTAATAAACCTGGAATATTCCTTTAACACATTCTCAGTTCTCCTTGTGCATGTGCAACTGAAGTACAAGTATATATGCATTTCTGTGGAGAAATAAGATTATTTAATGATTGACTTAGAATTAGTTATAATCTTCATTTTTTGAGCTGCATTATTGTATGACTTAAATTTGAGTCCATTCAATTAAAATTATTAAGTAGACACACCAACATTTAAATAGCAAAGTCTACTTGCATCTAGTTACCTTAACTTAAATAGCTGAGTTCAACACCAAGTTAAGTGAACTTAATTACCCAAGTTTTGGAGATGCCATTATTCAATTAAATTGAGGGAACTAGTTTACTCAATCAGTTGAGTAAAGTAAACTTATTAGGGTTTTCAGTGCAGTATATACTACACAATATTCAGTAAGTTATGTTCCATTTCAAACATTGGTCAGCAAAAGCGACAGGTACAGGAAACAGGTAAGCCAAGTCAAATTTTGTTAATTTTGCTCTTCCTCATCTTTCCTCTCTTTCACAAGTGTGCGCACACACACACACACACACACACAGATAGGCAGTCAGAGTAACTGACCCAGGTTTCGTCAGTGACTGCACTCAAATGGGGATTAGAGATTAGTGCCGTCGCCAGCATTCCACACATACCTGATTTCTAACTCTTGCCTCGCGCTGAAAACCCCATGACTTAAAACCAGAACCATCCTCACAGAGAATACCTCACATTAGCATGCAATAACAACACAATTCTACTGCCAATACACTTTACTAATTATAAAGTTAGCACAGCATAATGTTCTGAATATTGAACATAAATGATTCAAGACACAATAATCTGCTTTTGTTTAGATTTTGGAGTAAAATTCACCCGTAAAGAAAAAAAACATATATATATATATATATATATACACACACACATACACTGGCAGCTAAAAGTTTGGAATAATGTACAGATTTTGCACTTATGGAAAGAAATTGATACTTTTATTCACCAAAGTGACATTCAACTGATCACAATGTATACTCAGTTTGAAAAACAATTTGAAAAAAAATGTTCAGAACTTCTTAAACTACTTCAAAGAGTTCTCATCAAAAACTCCTTCACATGCAGCAATGACAGCTTTGCAGATCATTGACATTCTAGCTGTCAGTTTGTCCAGATACTCAGGTGACATTTCACCCCACACTTCCTGTAGCACTTGCCATAGATGTGGCTGTCTTGTCGGGCACTTCTCACACACCTTACAGTCTAGCTGATCCCACAAAATCTCAATGGGGTTAAGATCCACATTATTTATCTGTTGTCCAATGTCTGTGTTTCTTTGCCCACTCTAACCTTTTCTTTTTGTTTTTCTGTTCCAAAAGTGGCTTTTTCTTTGCAATTCTTCCCATAAGGCCTGCACCCCTGAGTCTTCTCTTTACTGTTGTACATGAAACTGGTGTTGAGCGGGTAGAATTCAATGAAGCTGTCAGCTGAGGACATGTGAGTCGTCTATTTCTCAAACTAGAGACTCTGATGTACTTATCCTCTTGTTTAGTTGTACATCTGGCCTTCCACATCTCTTTCTGTCCTTGTTAGAGCCAGTTGTCCTTTGTCTTTGAAGACTGTAGTGTACACCTTTGTATGAAATCTTCTGCCTTCATTCCCCAAAACAATGATTGACTGATGAGTTTCTAGAGAAAGCTGTTTCTTTTTTACCATTTTTGACCTAATATTGACCTTAAGACATGCCAGTCTATTGCATACTGTGGCAACTCAAAAACAAACACAAAGACAATGTTAAGCTTCATTTAATGAACCAAATAGCTTTCAACTGTGTTTGATATAATGGCAAGTGATTTTCTAGTACCAAAATAGCAGTTTAGCATGATTACTCAAGGATAAGGTGTTGGAGTGATGGCTGCTGTGATGGCATATGCTTCATTCATATGAATGAATACAAAGCAAAGATTTTCAGTTTTTTTACTAAATGATAGTTTTTTTTACATTACACTAATGAGAATTTGTAGGAAAATTGTGTTTAGTTGCTAATGAAAATCTTTCAGCAATATATAATTTCTTGTTTCTTTCTTTTTATTATTTTGGATTTGTAATTTATTTTATTATGGGGTGAAAAATATTCTTGACTGTTCTGAAATGTTCCAGTACTTGTTCTTGACTGGTTTTCAAGAGATTCATCCTTTACACTTTCACAGTTACTGAAGCATTTGTAACATATATAGCACATTATATCGTGTATTTAAAGACTTACATATATCAAAGAGAATAAGAGAGAAATGGACATTTGAGTTGGAATTCTTGGAATATTATCTGAAATTGAGTTTAAGAGGGAAATGAGTCACAAAATTGTCTGGTCTTTTGGAATACTACACATTTGAACTTGATTCAAGCATCAAGCAGTTTTATTCTGAACACATTAACAAGCCGTGCTTCTTAGGCCTAGTTCATTAACACTCATATCAGTCAATTAAACGACTATCAATAGTCCCATTTATAAGTCCGAGTTCTCTCTCTCTGTCTCTTTGTCCTGAGGGTAGGGCAGTGTATGGCCAGTTTTATTAGCTGAGTCTCACCAGTCCTCACCATTTGCAATTCTCCCCATTGTGTTCCTAAACAATGGCAGTAAACAATGCATTAAAATGTAAATGACTGTAATGTAGCTAATTAGTTATCTGTGTTGGGACTGTCAGCAAGGAGAGGGGGTGGATAATTGTAGCTCTCTGTTGGTCTCTTGAAGAGAATTAACAACACATTTAGGTGGACAGGCATTCCTAGTTGAGTTGATTGTGTGATGAATTGTATATTTGCCTGATTTTGCCCTTGTTGTCCAATCTTAAGATGTATCAATTCGTAAAACACACTAAAATGAAAGAAAAATTAAATAGCTGATTTTACTGAATATTAGTTTTAAAAGAGTTGAGAATTTATAATCCTACAAGTTAAGAATTACATTTTAAATGAAGGCTTTAATTTCCATACTTAAAGTTAAAAATACAATTTAATTTTGTGTTTTTACACAGAAACAAAAACTTAAATACCATCAAATATTAACATTAAAGCACTTATGTGCCATGCACACTAGTAAGTGAACTTAAATCCTTATGCTTCCTTCAGAAAAAAATAAAATTAAAAATATGTTAAACATATATTTTAAAAGTTTTAAAAGATGTGCCCAATGACATTTCAAGCAGCTTTGTGTATGTATTTGAAAACAGAATATTTAATCTAAACCTTTTTGTGTCTGATGTCACCTCCTCCCATCTGTTAATTTGTTTTGGCTGGCAGACAACTGTTTTCCTTCACTTGTCCACATCTGTTTAATTTTGGTGATCGTCCTCTTTCACAGGTGTGAATCCACAAGCCTTGTTATCACGTGCTAAGTGACTGATTGTTGATTGGTGATTGTTAACGGCTTGGCTTGAAATGACACATTTTAATGACCTCATCAAGAGCTCTGAATAACCCTGATTAACTGCTTTTTCATTACTGGCCCCATTATGGCAAGAGGACACTTCCTCACGGCTGGCCGGTGACATCAGTGTATGTGACATCAGTGTGAGTGTTATCAGCCAGCTGTTTGAGCAGAGTAAAAAAGTCAAGGAAACATGATAAATTGAGATTTTAAATAATTTTCCCATTAACATTACTGTTTATTGTTATTTAGCCATAAGAATTTGTTTGTTTACATGCAAAATGTCTCATTCAAGCAATTCAGCAAATTAATAAACAACAAAATTAACTTTCATTTTCATATTTTTGTTTAATATACGGTATATTTTATGTGACTTCATATTTTTTAATATAAATTGAACTGCAATATTTGCTTTTGAAGATATAAAAAGAAATAGTTATATATGGATGTACACTCGTACAAAAAAAAAAAATCCTTTAGCATGTAATGGTACCATATAATTTATTCGTGCTGCAATGCATGCTGTCTGCAACACTGTTTAAAATGAAACTTATCATCCAGACATCCAGAACTGGAATGACTTTATAGGTTCAAATGTATATTTCTTAGTATCTGTTACTCAAAAAATCCCAGAAGGTGGATAAAATATTATTGTTTTTTCACAGTCAATCAACCCAGTCTAGATAAAGTTAAACCCATGTTTAAAGTGGTAAAGTGAATTAATCAGTATAATGTTTACTGATTTTGTTGTAATTTTATGTCCAGTCTCCAGTCACCTGGTTGATTCTTGTGGTATTGGATACATGTGAGTGTGTGAGTAAGAGACGTAGGTGTGGTCTTTCATTAACAACAAAGATGGTAATTGCTCAACTGACTGATGTTTATACTGATACATAGGTGCTAATTAACTCTGCTCATAAATGAGTTGAGGAGGGCACAAGTCAACTACAGTAATGAGGATTTGTTTCTTTAGATTTCCACTGACTTGAGTGCTAAAATCATCATTAACTGCGTTAACTTTCTGCAGTGCCTGATAAAGGAAAAGCTCATCGGTCCAAACCTGTACGCTGTTATTTTATCTCATTCTCTATTCTGCATTCGAACAAACGTGTCACATTTTGAATCTTAATGCTAGCGCATATGAGATTTGAGTAATAGAGAAGATTTTCAGTGAATAACAATTTAAATTTCAGTCGGTTCCTCACACAAATCTATCGTATGGCTTAAGACCACTTGGAATGTAATGCATGAGTTGCGTGGGCTACTTTTATAGTGCTTTAATGGTGTCTTCTGCAACATGATCACTCTGGAAGTCAGCATGTTATTTCAGAGAGTTCTGGTACCCTAGGATCGGCCACATTATGCCGACTCACTAACAAGTGCCATCTCTTATGAGACATTTTTGCATTGGCTTCAAGATGTTTACCTTCCCCTGCAGCACGACCGGAAGCGTGTTGCACCAGCAGTCTGGGAGACCTAGTTTCGGGTGCTGAGTCGAAACCAATAAGTAACTGCATTTGCATCATCAGTGATGAGCGTAATTAGGAGGATGCATTTTTCCCTCAAACATTACATTTTTACTCCACTGATGGTTAGGTTTAGGTTTGGGGTTTGGGTTGGGGGTACAGTTTATAAAATATGCATTCCTCTTCACTGTATTACAGCCTGTACAGCTGAAACCAACTCGCTTCATAACTCGCTTTTGGCGCCCCTCTGTGGACATTACACCCGGATACTGGAGCTCACACATGCCCATACGTCCAACGGCACTTAACGCTTTGGCCAGTGTTTCAAGTTTCGGTAAGCACAGGTCGATTCTAGCTGAAAAAATAAAAATAAAGTCAACCTACTGTTTTAAATTTCACTGTGAGATTAGTGTGATCTTTTGTCTTTTGTGGAACATAAATTCGTTGTACAGAAAAGAACTGCATAAAAATTCCTCAATGTTTCTTTTTGTGTTCCACATAAAAAATAACAGCATGCATGTTCGGAATGGCATGAGTGTAAGTAAATAATGACAGAATTATATTTTGTGTGTGTGTGTGTGAGAAAACTTTACTTGAGATAGATGGGAATAAAAAAAGAAAATCAATTGGTCTTCATACAAAAATGTATTATTCCTCGTGTTTTTAAAGAACACTTGCTTTAGACATTTGGAAAAGATTCTAAAAACATGACAATGACAGTATTTGCTTTTTAATAAAGCCTCTGTTATGTGACTTGCCATTGGAGTCTTTCCTAAACCCAGAGCTGTCTTCCGTTTAAATGATGTCACATTGTTTGTCCGTCTGGTGATAAGCCCCACTACGTGAGCGGGGCGGCCAAATGCCGCCTTGGCTTTGACACAAACAACTCTGTGTCCTGCCTTAAGTGTATTATCTGCACCTTCTTTAGGGAGCACATGGCCAAAGAAGCTTACCATTCATTAATGTTACTCTGCCAAGCTTTACACTGGACTTCAGCTTGTAATCATTGCTATGGTCTTTTTGACCTGGCCCATGCCTTGGCTTACATAAGAATGGCGTTCTTAACCAACTCAAATGGGATAACTGCTATAATCTTTCAAGAATTAGTCGGGGACAGACATACTAAGAGTCTGAAGTCCAAATCCACTGATTGAACGGAAAGGAGTACTCATGAGGAATCCATGATTTAGTCTCTCACAGGACCCTGCTCTTCTCTTCAGATTTAGTTTAGATTTAGTCTATATGTTTCAGTTTGGTTGGGCATGGGGGTCTCTGGTCCGAGCTTTGTTACTATAGAAATGATCTGGTATATAGAACTCTATAGCAACAGAGAAAAGTCGGCTTTTGCCAGTAGAAGTAGAAAAGGAATTTTCCTTAAGATGTAAAAATGGGGTATTGACGCTGACTACCACCCCTGAAGTCACGAGTTCGAATCCAGGGTGTACTTAGTGACTCCAGCCAGGTCTCCTAAGCAACCAAATTGGCCCGGTTGCTAGGGAGGGTAGAGTCACATGGGGTAACCTCCTCGTGGTCACGATTAGTGGTTCTCGCTCTCAATGGGGCGCGTGGCAATTTGTGCGTGGATCGCAGAGAGTAGCATGAGCCTCCACATGCTGGGAGTCTCTGCAGTGTCATGCACAACATGCCACGTGATAAGATGCGTGGATTGACAGTCTCAGAAGCGGAGGCAACTGAGACTTGTCCTCTGCCACCCGGATTGAGGTGAGTAACCGCGCCACCACGAGGGCCTACTAAGTAATGGGAATTGGGCATTCCAAATTGGGAGAAAAGGGGCATAAAAATTATTTTACAAATAAATAAATAAAAAGTTGTAAAAATAGAAATACTAATTCTTTGCTTCCATTGTATGTTCATCATAATTGGAGGTTATTGGTCAACTGTTATAGGTTTTTTAAAGGTCAATGCCGATATCTATATCTAAAGAGCAGGGTGGACGATGTAGCCAATAAGTATTTAATATAATTCAGTGATAGCTAATTTAATGATAGCAAATAAGATGCACACAAAATTTCTGATTTTGCACAATATTTAGGCTACCCTTAATCTCCAATCACTGGAATATTTGAAAAAAGCAAATGGCTATTGATAGATTTTGGATCTGACACTACACGGAATTACTTTTGGGAATCAGCCAGTATGGCGCAGTTATTGGCTGATACAGATAATGTAAAAATGGCCAAATGTCGTCCGATTAATTGATGTGTCCAGTAGATATCGACTAATGTTTTTGTTTTGTTTTTTTCACCAAAAAAATTTATCAACCAATCTCTACTGGCCAATATATCAGTCTATTACTAATCATCATCATCAACATTATCATTGTATTCATATTTTAGACAGTTCTAGGCATACCCAAACACTCTCTATGTTAGAGAATATTTTCTAAAAGTACTTAAAAATACAATATGCACATTATCCATTGTCAAGGCTATTGGTTGTTTTTGAGCTTACACAACGTGGAATGACCACTTTTGGGAATTGGCCAGTTTGGTGCAGTTATTGGCCGATACCAATTATGTCAAAATGGCCAAATATCCTCTGATTAATTGGCCTGTTCAGTAAATATCAACCAATATGGGACTTTTTTGACTGAAAATATGGGTCAACCAATCTCTTCTGGCTGACATATTGGTCTATCTCTAATCATCATCATATGTTATACAGTTCTTTACATTACATATGCAAACACTCTTATTTACAGATTTTTTACTTTAAATTCTGTCCAAATACTTGAAAATACAAGATACTCATTATCCATTGACAAGGCTGTCCATAGTTTCTGGAGCTGATACTATGTGACAACTATTGAGAATCGGCCAGTTGGGTGCAGTTATAAGCCGATACCAATAATGTCAAAATGGCCTATTCAGTAAATATCAACCAATATGGATTTTTTTCCCCTTAAAATATGAGTCAACCAGTTTCTACTGACCGATAAATATCGGTCTGTCACTAATCATCATCCTATTTTAGACAATTCTTGGCATCACATTCACAAACACTCTTTGTTTTACAAAATATTTACTTAAAATTCTCTAAAAATACTTGAAAATTGAAGATGTGCATTATCCATTGACAAGGATATATCGGTCAATTATAAGAACTGCCATCATACTTTAGGCAATTTTTTTGCCATTACATGCCCAAACACTCTTTTAAAAAACAAAGTAGAATGTGAGGGAGTCTGGGTAATGGGGGGGGGGGGCATAGAAATGGGGGGATGGATTAAGAAAGAGAGAGAGAGAGAGAGAGAGAGAGAGAGAGAGGAGGGATGGAGAGGATTAGGCATCAGGATCCCTTGGGCATTGTCTGGAAATCTGGAGATAAAGAAGGAAGGGCAGGTGGTCAGGGCGACGGAGGTGGGAGGTGTATCTCAGGGTGCTGATCTGAAAGGCTGGGGGCAAACATGCATTCATTAAGAGAGTGCATGTTCTTACTCAGCAGAGTCTTCGTCCATGTGACTGGACTCTATGCTCACTTTGATTTTTCGTCCCTGGATCTTAGACTGATTCGTCAAAATGCCACAGTAACAACTGATTTAGCCCAATAAAACATGTACAGTATGATCCTTACACAGCGCTCGGGAATACTTGGTTCTGGTTGGATAATCATTGCACTTTGTGGTCAAATAATGTGGAATATTGACCACTAAACTGTATCATTGACCATTGCACCAGGCAAACAATTTCCTAAAGCCGTGCTAGTTTCATGTCTCTTGTATCACATTTATTTGGTTGGGCAAGGGGGTAAACTGTATTTTTCATTAGTGGCAGTAGCTAAGCTGTTTTCAAAATAGTGTAATTTTTTTGTTACATTACATCACTATTTATTGTTACATTTACAGCCGAGCCAATAACACATTGTCATTGAATGTCCTCTCAAATACAGTATGTAGCGTTTGGAGGTCCAATTCATTTTACTAAATCAGTTCGTTCAAACAATTCAGCTGAATTCCCATACATAAGATCCCAGTGCTACACTTATACGTCCTTTTTTTTGTTTTTGTTTTTTTTTGTGTGCAAAATATCTAGTTAAATGTTGCTGTTGATCATTTTGTATTCCACCCATTTGGTAATTATGCATTTAAAAAAGATGCTGACCCCTTAAATAGCTAATAAATAAATAGCTTAAATATGTAGTTTGATATTTTTATTAGTAACTTGTCGAGTATCTAACTAGGTTTTGACAGTTTGAACAAAGGCTTGACTGTAATTTAACTCCTTTAAATTCTGAGTATCTCGTAGCTTGGCAAGCTTACTGCTACGGCCACAATAGCCTACCTTTCTGTAAGGGAAATGCTAACACTTCTCCTTTTCTACCTTTTATAAATGTTCTTTCTCTTCCTCATTCCCCAACTCCCTCTTCATTATAGTATCAGATAAACAAACACTCAGGATATCCTGACTAAACTGAAGCCTTAGCCAAAGGCCTTCTGCTAAATGGTGCATCATTATCTCGACTGAGCTCTCGATGTTTGTTAGATATGCAGCTAATTAGAGGCCCATTCATATGTGAACTGGTGCAGACGCTCTTACCTGTGGCCTGATAAAGACAAGCCCTTCTGCTCTCCAAACTGCAGCGCTCTTGTTTTCTTTAGTGGCTGTTGTGTTTGTTTTGTGTTTTGAGGGACATCCACTGACATGGGCTTGCTGATTAACACGTGAATGTCTTGATAGGACTGAGAAAATGGTGTTAAAAATGGCCTGAAATTAACTGAAACTAAAAGATTCTGATATCAGGTTTTCTTTAATGATTTGTTGAGCTTGTTTGCCAAATTGATGATGCATAATGGTTCTGAAGAGGTTCACCCCTCAGAACAAATAAAAATGCAATAATCAAACTGTAAATATAAACATAAAATGTATGTCACTTTGCCAACATGGCACACATAACATCCAGAAACAAACAAAGAGGTAATTAACAGTAAAGTTGTTCGATAAAATAAATGTGAACTGGCTGTTTTTTCAAGAATTTAAACAATTTATTTCTGATTTATTACTTTTCTGTTAATGTGTTAAAATTGGAAATTATCTCAAAATTCTGAGGGTAATTAATGCAATATGAGTTGTTTTTCAAGAACTGTGCATTTTTTTTCCTTCTTTTTTTTTTTTTAAACTACTGAAATAATTGTTAACAGAACAGTTATGGAGCTAGATTCATTAAGTGGAACTGGAAATGGAACAAGAATCGGTAATTTCCTGACAATTCCCATTCCTAAGGTTCTTTCATCCTACAACCAATTGGATTTAGTAGAGCAGAATTCCCAGATGGGTCGTGGGATATTCCCTATACACTTGAGTCAACATTAGTTAATGGTGTTAGCTTAAGATGCCTTAGTATGAGATTATTTAATTAAGTAAATGTGTGTGTGTGTGTGTGTGTGTGTGTGTGTGTGTGTGTGTGTGTGTGTGTGTTTGAGGATAATCATGAGTAATGTGACACTACACTGATTTGTTCCAACACTAATTGTTGAGATGGACACACACACACACACACACACACACACTTTTTCCTAACTTTCTCCATATTTCATTGATATTTAATGAACGCCTTCTTAGTTTTTTACTTGTACATACTGGCAAGATGACATCATATTTGTGTGTGTGTTTGTGTGTGTGTGTGTGTGTGTGTTTGTATTTGTTTTATAGATTTGGTGACACTGCCATGTTTGCAGTCTTTAAGCCAATACACACATTCCCACTTACAGTATATGCACACCCACAAACACTAAAATGCATACATGGAGATTTATTTTAGTTAATTGAAGCATTATTGATATTTCAAATGTTAGAGTCAATGGTAATGTATTAGTTTCTGGTGACTGATCCACAAACATAAATTACACAAAAAATATTTTCTGAATGTGTCACAGTCTGTCTCCCTCGTGTTTCCCAGGACTCTTATTTTGAAGTGTTTCCCCCGGACTACGTTACCCATCATGCCCTCATCACTGCCTTCTGTTCCTCATTGTTCTCACCTGTTTTCCATTCCCTCATTTGCTCTTGTTTGTATAAATACCCTTCAGTTTTTGCATTCCTTTTTGAGTTCTTGTTTGTTGTTGTTTTGAGATCCCATTTGTTTGTTTCACTGTCATCATGTTTATTAAAGCCTGCAAATAGATCCAACATCTCCCGCCTCATCTCAGCAACTTTTCGTGACAGAATGTGTATCACACAGTGCCATATGAGCAACCAGCCAGTAGACTGATGCGTTAACTCTTTATTATTTATTATTATTCACGTGTCTTGAAAAATTACAATCACGTATCAATCGAACACGTACAATCTGTGGGTACTGTGCTGATGACAAAATTTGCCCCACATATTCTGTACGCAAGATATGCAGAATTATACTTTGGCATTTAAGGCTTAAGTATACTTTGTTTTTCCACGTATCTTCAACATGATCATTCAGGAATTCAGCATGTTGTTTCCGATACTTCCGATACCCTGGGATTGGCCACATTTTAACGACTCACTGACCAGCACCATCTCCTATCAGACATATTGTATCAGCTCCAGCACGTTCACCATCCCCTGTGGCGTGACTGGAAGCACGTTACTTCAGTGGCGTGGGTGACCTGGGTTTAGATCCTATGTTGAAACTAGGAAGTAACTGTGTTTGCATTCTCACTGATGAGTGTGATTTAGAGATTGCATTTTTCCCTCTAACATTACATTTTTACTACAATGATGGTTAGGTAGGTTTGGGGTTTGGTTTGTGGGTACAGTTTATAAAATATGCATTCCTCTTCACAACCTGTACAACTGAAAACAACTCGCTTCATAACTCAATTTTGGCGCCCCTCTGTGGACATTTCGACTGGAAAATGGAGCTCACATGCGCCCATATGCACAACAAATTTGGCCACTGGGGGCAGTGTTTTGCATTTCAGTAAGCACAGACCGATTACAGCTAAAGAAAAGTCAACCTACTGTTTCCGATTTCATTGTAAGATCAGTCTAGTGCCTTTATGTCTCACACACAATTAAGTGCTCAGCCTTTCAAAGAATAGTCTTTTGCCCATACGGATGTGTTCAACACATTTGAGTTGCAAGACCTGTTCAGATTGATAACTCATGAGTTCAAGACTGATCCGGGAGTCTTTAAGACCCATTCAAAAGATTACTGGTTCATAAAAGTCATTCGCAAATTGGACTACAGTGGCTGCATTTTATGTGCTGTGATGGTGCCAAAAGAACCGCTTCTTGATTCCCAACCCTAACAAATACACACAAACACCTCCCCCTACAACTAATCAGTCCTGTGCAACACACATTGTTGCTGTATGTTAATGCAGACACACTAGGAGAGAAGGGGAGGGTGGGGGGGGGGTGCAGAGAGCATTTTTTTTAGGATAATGTGGGGGTAAAGGACAGGGGCCCGCAAACCAACACAACGGAAGGATTACCTCTCTCTCCTCCTTTCTCTCTCTCTCTCTCTCTCTCTCTCTCTCTCTCTCACTCTCTCTCTCTATCTCATTCTGTCCTTCATCTCCTCTGGGTGGCCTCATGCTTCCCACCAGGAATGGAGACAGAGAGACAGAGAGTGGAGGGGGTGCCAGCAAAAAGAGAGAAAAAAGGGGAATTTATTTTAAAATGCACAGACATTCACACAGCAAGGCGGATCGTTGAGAATCGAGTGAGCTTAATTCCATCAAAGGGGAAAAAGAGAGAGAAAAGCGAGTGATTAATTTATTCTCTCCCTCCTCCCTGCCTCCTCACCTGCTTTTGACTGCCCTCAATGTTGGTCAGTCCAGTAACATCTGGTGTTGGTCAGGGTTTGTCTTTTTAGCAGGCGAGAAAAAGCTCGCCCTCGTCTCGCCCAACGACATCTGCAGAAAAATGGCAAAAGAGACGATCCGTTTTTGTTGTTTGTATAAAATGTTCTCTCCCTAGAGATTAAGAGCATGTTAAAAAAGAAGCTTTGAGTAATTAGATGTGATAATTTGCTCTTTTTGGAGTTAGCACATGGGCACGATAAGGAAAGCCCAATTAAAAAACATTAGTGAATTTTATACAGACTTTCAGTGCGTTTTTTAAAACAGTAGTTTGCTGAAAAGGGGAAAAAACACACGAAAGCCAATGGCATAATCGCTGAGTCTCTGTCAAACCTGTGTCATAACGCTTGAGGCGGCAAATTTGTAATATGTCATAACGAAACTTGTGCAGGATATGTTACGGTGGATGCCGTGTGACCGTGATCGGTGACTAAAAACGTACATTTAGGTTTGTTCTTCACAAAAAATTATAGTAAGACTCAGAATACACCCAGAATGAACTACTTGGGAGTGAGAACGTGATTTGTGTGTGTGTGTGTGTTTATTTTTTCAAAATTTAAGCCTTTTATTCAACGATCTTCATCTCCATTTGCCACAGCGTAAAAGTAAACTCCAGCATTGATTTCAAAATTCAAAAATTGCCTCAAGAAGCGTTACGTCACAGGTTTTACAGCACTGGTGGCAAATTATCATTGGCTCTCGTGTGTCTCGGGACCAATTGTGTCATGCCATATTCTGTGATGGATTGGTTTGAATTAGATATGATTATTAAAGCTATAAATACGTTAAAATTTACATTTTAGCTGATGTCAAAACTTCCATATTTTACATTTCAGCATTCAAATAGCTACATATGCCATATATTAATGTGATCAGTCTGCCGTTTTGTAACAATATACTGTAGTGGTGCACCGATCAGGAAATTTGAGGCCGATACCGATCTCTGATTTTTTTTAACACTAAGCTCGGCCGATGCTGATTCGGATTTTTTTAAAGTGCCCTTTGCCACACTTTTGCAAGTTATAGTGTGCAGTTATATGTTTATGCCCCACACAGTAAAATTACAGTAACACTTTACAAAAAGGTTTCATTTACATTATTTAACAACATTACTGTAGTTAGCATGAACTAATGAACTTAATGTTTGTTACAACATGTACTATTACATTTTTAAAATCAAAAGTTGTATTAATTACCATTAGTTAATGCACAATGAACTAACATGAACTAACAATGAACAACTGTAATTTTATTAACTAACATTATAATTAATAAATGCTGTAAAAATATATTGTTCATTGTTTGTTCATGTTACTAACTTATGATAACGAATGGAACCTTTTTATAAAGTTACTAAAATTACATTAAAATTATATTAATTGTGAATTGCTAACATTTATTTGTTTTGAAACAGTTATGAATAGTTCTGTTGTCAATATCAAATGGTCATTGTGACATACTGATAAGCAGTAAAAACCATGAGAGCATCACACACAGCAGAGATACGTTTAAAAATAATAAAAATATATCCAATTCAAGCTCTAAAACTGCTCCAGTGAGAAATCATTAATATCTGATTTGTTTACTGTCTTTGGCATTTTGCTGTAACACAAATCACTAATTATTAAGCAAATGTGTGAAGACGCGGTGCCGTTATGGTTAAAATGTTATTGCTGTGATTAGTGGTAATGTGACCAACATTAATCTGATTTAACTTGGGATCCTCACAGAATAGCGCTGAGATGAGTGACTGAAGAGATATTGAGAGCACCTAGAGAGCGTGTATGTTTGATTGACACCGCTAGTGAGCATATTGAAGGGAGTGAAGCTGAAAGTGCTCATGATCACTCAAACAGTCTCTATCGCTCCACACAATGTCTGATTGTCACGACTCACGTTACATCACGTATACTCAGATTTGTATAAGCATGTTTATTTGTTGTTCAATTCATTTTTATAACCGTTTGCAGTCTCTTTATCCTCTTCATGCTCACAGTGCAGCGAGTCAGAATTACTACCGTAATGACTCCAGAAAATGGGCAACAAAATATTCATACACGTGAAATTCTTACATTTTTTAAAAAAACAAACCAGCATATTCATCTGAATAACAGCATGTCTGCCAACAATTCACCCTCCAGAGACCACACTGTCATGCATCAAGGGCTGAGAAAGTGCTCATTCATTAGAGTAGAAGTGTATGCGTGATTCCCTGCATGCTGCAAAAAAGATTGGCCCTGATTCTAGGCACGATTGGCCGAATGCCGATCACAGACTTAAGACAAAGACTGGATGATTTAGATCAGTGGCCGATCGATCGGTGCACCCCTAATATACTGTAAAAAAATGTATCACAGCAATTTATAAAAAAAATAAATAAATAAAATGGCAAAAGTAGTCAAAACTACGACGTGCTGCATTCGAAGAGCTCTCTGATGTGTGCTCTCTTTTCCACATAATACAAGTTACTGGGGACGGATGCTGTCGAGTCCCAAAAATGTAAATAAATAAATAAATAAAGCACCATAAAAGTAGGCCACACAACTCATGTGCTAGATTTTAAGTTTTCAGAAGTCATATGTGAGGAACACACCGAAATTCAAGGAATCTCATTTTATTATTTTCTCTTCTACTTGGAACTTAATGAACGCAAACCAAAAGATCCGGCATCAGTGCAAAAACAGCGTCACATTATTTAAAACTTGAGTTAAAAACAAGTCTCATAATGTATATTATAAAACAAATAGTTTTCTCTAATCTCTACCAGCTGACTCTCACATTCTTTTTTTGACACTCACATTTTACCAGCCCTAGTTAGTGTAAACCACACCGACTTTACCGCAGCAGTTGGATGTGAACTAGAAAACGAAGGGCGGCTTTTTCTCTTCTCCCTCAGAATGACATACAGTACTTCACTTGAAAGGCAGTGACATTACACACTCCTAAATGGATCCACAAGTGTGTTTCATGAGCTTTCCTCTGAAAAGGAAGGCAGATTGCACACCCTCACACAAAAGGACTCCCCCACAATCCGCTTGCGATATCTGAAGCATCAAGCACTTTTGTAGAAGAGCGGAGGGTGGACAGGGAGATGAGAATTCCTTGGAAACTCAGCAGTTTCCGTCCCAGTGTCTTTGAGATCTCTGACACAGAGGGCGAGAGCCGCGGGGGACCACACGTATCATACACTCAGTGTGCTCACGGAACAGGAGGACACCTTTTAGCTTTTGTCATGAGATTATGAGGATCTGTTATGCCCCTCTGTGCATTCTATAACCTACTGAGTAGAGAGAGCCCAGTTGGCTTTGTTGGCTTTGTGTTTGTATGTGTGGCTCCTGTCTCAGAGAAAATTTAAGTACTTGAGAGCCTTCATTTGTTGTGTTGTGTGTTGTTGTTCTGCATTGATTGGTTCCAATCTATGATGCAATATTTAGACAGTGAGGTCTAATAGTAAAGAATGAACATGTAATTACTGTGCAGTTACATGTAATAACACAGTAAAAACACTTTGACATTTTCTCAAGATTAGATAGCAGTGTTTCTAGATAGCCAATGTAAATTCCAAAGCTGAATAGTAGTTAATATGCTGGCATGACAATTTCTGATTGTAACTCTTTATAGAGCTTCCAAGCTACATCCACCAAACTTGGCACAGACCTTCAGTCTGTTCTGACTTAGTCTACAATTTCTTTTCTAACTGATCAGACTTAAGGTTTTCATATCGGGAACAATCAAAAATCCAAAAGACTCCCATAAAAATTTCGGACTGTAATTACTCATAGACCTCTCAAGCCACTTCCACCAAACTTGGCACAGTCCTTCAAACTGTTCTGATTTAGTTTGTTTTATTTTTATTTCTAATTTATGAGACTAACAGTTTTGTTGCAGATGATCAAATATCCAAACGTTGGTTGTGTTGATTATTATACCCACAACTGAACTGCATAGTATAGGCCCTTTTTATCATTTTTTTAATTAATATTTTCATAATGCACAATCGTAAGCTATAAGGTTCCCTAATTTACAGCATAAGCTGAGAGAGAATTTTTTTTAAATGTAAGCAAAATGAATCAGAATCGAATCAAGTTGTATCAATATCGAACCGAATTGAGAGCTTGTGAACCGGAATTGAATCAAATCGGGAAACCTGTACAGATAACATGCCCCGTGGATTCTAGAAATTAAAGAAACATAGAAAACAAATGTTGATATCGGCGAGACCAGTTAGGATCAACATGATCACACAGAAAGTCAGCATGCTGTTTCTGAAAGTATTGCCACCCTAGGATTGGCCACATTATGCTGACACTCTGACAAGTGGCATCTCCTATGAGACATTTTTTCATTGGCTCAAGTGTGTTTACCTTGCCTTGAGGCGCAACTGGAAGCCTGTTGCATCAGCATTGAAGCTAGGAAGAAATTCCGTTTGCATAATCAATGATGAGTGTGGTTCGGAGGTTGCGTTTTTCCCTCTAACATTTTTACTCCACTGATGGTTAGAATAGTTTATCAAATATGCATTCCTCTTCACTGTATTACAACCTGTACAGCTGAAAACAGCTCACTTTTGGCACCCCTCTGTGGACAATACACCTGGAAAATGGAGCTCACACATGAGCATAGGCCCAACAACACTTAACGTTTTGGCCGCTGGGGGCAGTGTTTTGCATTTCGGTAAGCGCAGACCCATTTTAGCTAAAGAAAGTCAACCTACTGTTTCTGATTTCATTGTGAGATCAGTGTGTTAAAACACATAATTTGTATTCCGGATGCCCATTCCTTAGCAGTATTTCCATCTTTTCCTCCTTTCTACTCATTTAGCGGCCAGCGCGGCTCTTAAGTTAGTGTGCTTGGAGCACTCATCCTCTCAGAGTAATTAAATCAAGATCTCTAATCCTCTCTCGCTCTCATGTCAGAGTGAATATCCAGCGTTATCCTGACTCGCACGCTTTCCCATTGCCACAACAAATACAAATCCTCACTAAAACTGCCTCGCTTTTTTGGTTACATATTCATTTAAAGTCCTGATCTGAAATGATCACAGTTGGAAGAAAATCATCAATAAAAATAATTAAATTATGATTTGAGGTCGGATTGACCTTGATGTTTCTTTAACTTCTGTTGTTAGAGTTTTAAGGATGTGTACATAACTACATGGCTCACATTGATGCATAATGCGTCCTTTAATCAACATTGAGATTTTCAGTCAATTCATAAAAATGTAAAGTGGTGGTCAAAAATATTGGCACCCTTAGTAAATATGAGCAAATAAGGCTGTGAAAAATATGTCTTTATTGTTTATCAAAATATTCACAAACATATATCCTCTAATGGATATCAAAAAATTGCAAACACAACACAAGTTTTATCAAAAAACAAATATTTTTGTCAAATATATGTGTGGCACAATTATTGGCACCCTTTTATTCAGTAGTTTGTGCAACCTCCCTTTGCCAAGATAACAGCTCTGAGTCTTCTCATATGATGCATAATGAGGTTGGAGAACACCTGGCAAGGGATCTGAGACCATTCCTCCACACAGAATCTCTCCAGATCCTTCAAATTCAGAGGTCCACATGGTGGACTCTCCTTTTCAGTTCACCCCACAGGTTTTCTATGGGGTTCAGGTCAGGGGACTGGGATGGCCATGGCAGAACCTTGATTTTGTGGTCAGTGAACCATTTTTGTGTTGATTTTGATGTGTGTTTTGGATCATTGTCCTGCTGGAAGATCCAACCAGGGCCCATTTTAAGCTTTCTGGCAGAGGCTGCCAGGTTTTGATTTTTTATCTGTTGGTATTTGATAGAATCCATGCCGTGTATCCGAACAAGATGTCCAGGACCTTTGGCATAAAAACTGCCCCACAACGTTAAATCCACCACCATATTTAACCTTGGCCATGAGGTACTTTTTTATATGGCTACCTCTCTGTGTGAGTCAAAACCATCTCTGGTGTTTGCTGCCAAAAAGCTAAATTTTGTTTTTCATCTGACCATCGAACCCGGTCGCATTTGAAGTTCCAGTAGTGCCTGGCAAACTGAAGATGCTTGAATTTGCTGTTGGATGAAAGCAGAGGCTTTTTTTCTTGAAACCCTCCCAAACAACTTGTTGTGATGTAGGTGATGTCTGATTGTAGTTTTGGATACTTTCTGACCCCAAGACTCAACTAATTTCTGCAATTCTCCTGCTGTGATCCTTGGAGATTCTTTAGTCACTTGAACCATCCTCCTCACCGTGCTTGGAGGCAATAAAGACACGCGTCCTCTTCCAGGTCAATTCTTAAGATCTCCAGTTGATTGGAAATTCTTAATTATTGCCCTGATGGTGGAAATGGGTATTTTCAATGCTTTGGTTATTTTCTTATAGCTCAACAACATTTTGCCATAACTTTATTCTTTGGTCTTACCCACTGTGATTGATGACTAAGGGAATTTGGCTTGTGTGTTCATATTTCTACCCCTCTAAATCAGGAAGTCATAGCTGAACAATTTCATGTTCCTAGTCACCCAGGTGTACTAAAAAATGTCAAATATGAATGGGAATATACTTCAGATATATTTTACTCATAAGAATTCCTAGTAGTGCCAATAACTGTGCCACACATATATTTGACAAAAATATTAGTTTTTTGATAAAACTTGTGTTGTGTTTGCAATTGTTTGATATCCATTAGAGGATATATTTTTGTGAAGATTTTGAATGAAAGATTAAAAGGATAAACAATAAAGACATATTTTCCACAGACTTCTTTGCTCATATTTACCAAGGGTGCCAATATTTTTGGCCACCACTTGTGTAAAGGAATGTGTATACATTAGGGTCCTATATAGACCCCTTTTCTCCATTTTTAATCAACTTTTTGCCTTTTTTGGCTGAAATATTTATATCAACTATACCCACAAATAATCATAAAATGACAACATGTAAAGAACTGCAACCAAACACAACGTGCTCAAGGTTTAAATTGGATAGCAGATGTTTAAAGAGGAAATATAGTTTTAGACAATAAACGGAAGCATTTTAAAGGTGGATGGGGCAGGTCGAGGCCCTGCCGAAACTCCGATAGACAAATTGGATTACAGAGCAAAGGATTAAATAAAAAAAGAGAGGATGACAAACAAGACAAGCCGGCTGTGATCACAGGCTTTAATATATTTCTTTCCCTTCTTCCTCTTCTTCTTCCCCACTGACCCTCCCTCTCTCCATCTCTCTCTTTCTTACAGAGGGAAAACTTGGGCTTAGTCTGCACTTATTAAAGCTGGGATTAATTTGTAATGCTCCCTTTACCCTGAGGGTGAGCAGCAGATTTGTTATCTTAAGCAAACAGGGTGAAGCGCAATAAAACAGATGCACAAAAGACTGTGAAGCACTGAAGTTTTAGAGGGAGCTTTTTTAAGGAGCTTTCGAGAGCTTTGCAGATTAAGTGAAAGTCGGATCCCTGTAATATGTCTACTTCGCAAGAGTAGGGAATCTATCGAGACATGTTTTTAAAAACAGCCGAAAAGATTCTGGATGGTTGGGAACTGTTTTCACTGATTATGTTTTAATAGCACTTGCCTGCCCGGAAAATATGTACAAAAAAAATGTCAAGTCAAATGAATTCTCCTTTTTATTTTTTCATTTAGGAAATGGCACCGCCATATTTGGTTATGAAGGACTGATCTCCTCCTCTTACTCACATATGGGTGCAGGGCTTCTCATCTGTCTTAATAAATACAGGCTTCATGTAAGTGAATATCTTACCATTTTATGTATAGTGTGTGTGCAAGCACACATGCATAAATGTGATAGAAGTGTTCACAAGTGTCCAGTAGTCAAATAGCCTATAAGCTGCCTTAAAGTAATCCATCTGCAGTCAATATGTTTTAGCTGCAAGTGCTTGTATTAGCCCATTTACTACTAGCTACTATTTTGCAAGTAAACACAAGATTATCTCCATTAAAATTGTTTGTTTGAAAAAGTCTTTCTATAGTAAGAGAGAGAGAGAGCAAATCATGCCAAATGACTAAACGCTTTTTTACATTTAGATAAGTGATGCGATTTGAAAAAAACTATAGGCCGATACCGATATTTTGCCCCTTACATTATTTTGTCATCAGATCACTGTTTTGCATTGGAATTATGCTTTAAAATATATGTACAAAGGGGTACAGAAGCTATTTAATTTTTCTAACAATAAATAATTTCCATTGAACATGATTTGTTGAACACATGACTGGCAACAAATTTAAGAGAGGTACAATGAAAGATAAATACAAGATAGAAATGATTTAAAATATATATATAATATGACAATTTATGTTGGGGGAAAAGGTTACTTGCACTTCTAAAACAATTTTACAATTACAAAAATTACAAATTCATATTTTACATGCTTTAATTTTCGGATTTCATTTATTTTGGTAGGTATTTCTTTATATTACACATAAAAATATTATAAACTTAATACAGCACAGCAAATTTACATAATTATAAATACATATAGATATATATATATGTGTGTTTTCATGTTTATGCCCGAAATATCACTGGTTTTAATTTGGTTAATAATTGTCCAATAAATATCGGTGGCCAATACATCGGTGTGTTCCTACTTTAGATGCTTCCCGGTTTATTTGAGATAAGTATTCAAGTAGTCAACCGATATTAGTTTTTCTATGGCCAATACCGATATTGAACAGGGTGACCTATGGCCGATATAATGCAGATAGGTATATACAAAGTACAGTTTAATGATAGTAAGTGATATGTACACAGTTTTGCATGGAATTTACACAATTATTCTGCACAACATTTAATGAAAAATCACTAAAAATGTCAGATGAATCAGAAATGGTTTATTATTTACTTGCAAGGCTGTTGGTTGATTTTTAAACTGACACAAGGACTAGGTAACACTTCTGGCCAAGCAAACACGGTTATCAGCCGATGTGATCATCTCAAAATCCCCAAATATTGGCCATTATATCGGTCTATCACTATATGAGATTACTAAGTATTTATTTGTGAGACAAACAAACAAGCAAACCCAACAATAACTCATTTATGACTTTTCAGTCTTGGTAATGATTTGATGCTAAGTCATTTATCAGTTTGTCTTTATATCTCTCTCTGTTTGATACATCTGATATGTAGATATGTCACTTTCATGGTTTTCATTAGGCATTGCCCACTGACACCTAGCAATTGCATTATTCCTGAAGGATAATTGCCTTGGGACTCTCAAGGATTTAAAAAAATTTAGAGAACAAAACACTGATTACATAAACGCCAGTCTTTGTTATCTGAATTCGTCATATGTTTTGGTGACAATAACCGGCTTAACCTAGCCAAAACACATTGGCCACTGATTATAAACAGCAATAGCGGGGCAGAATTGGCCCAATATACTTTGTGCGGGGGCCTGTACAAAAGCATTATTCCAAAGGATTTGTCCATATGTCGCACAAGCTTTTTAAATAGTCCATTTCCATCTCATCGATTCTGACGTTTGTATGGCAACCTGCCAGCACCCTGCAAGTTGCCATGGTGAATCCACTGAGCTCAAGATAAAGATTCAGATCCATAATCAATAGATTGCAATTAGTTTGATGACCAGACGGCTGAACTTTTTCCTTTCATGTTAATGCTGTATTTCTTTGGATGGTAATTAGGAGATTGGCTCTCATAATCTGTTGGTGTGATATCAAGTAATGAGATTATGAAACAAAGATTAACTTGGATCTTTGGTGGATAACATACTAGGAGGAAATGACTGGCATTTGCTCATGATTTTGCACATGGTTGCTTGTTCAGAAGGTTATTTTGTATTAGCAAGTGACCTATTAGCCTCAATATTAACTCAGTGTTGCAATGTTACAAAACTGTAACATCTTCAAATGTTACACAAATTTATTTTTTAACATAACTGAATCAACTTGACTGGTTACACCAGAAGAGAAAAAACTTTTTTGAAATAGTTCCTTAATGTAACAACTGCACATTCTTTATAGTGTATATAATTAAGGATCATTCACAAATAATGTTGTCTGAGATGATGGTTTAAAATACGTGTCATGTTTTAAGTAATCTAATCTTGATGTCATACATTTTTGAAAAACTTTTTTAGCATTTACAAAAACAAAAAATGATTTAATGACTTAAAATGCCAAGTAGTGTAACCATCAAGTAAAAGTTATTAAAATACTTTCTTTGCTTGAGAATAATTTCTTTACATGTAAATGTACCCAAGTTTAAAAAAAAAGTAATTCACATATGGTGTTCGAGGGTCTTGATGGGTCCTCTTTGTTTTTAGTTATTTATTTATTTTCTGTCACATGGCAACAGAATGGCTACCATTATGTCGGTTACACCACCTCACTTTGATTTGGTGGACAAATGCTTCCAAACTGCTTACGCCAACATTTTATTTTATTTTATTCTATTTTATTATGCTGTCTCCGTATAGTTACACCACTTTATTTTTTATTTTATTTTTATCCCCTTTTCTCCCCAATTTGGAATGCCCAATTCCCACTACTTAGTAGGTCCTCGTGGTGGTGCGGTTACTCACCTCAATATGGGTGGCGGAGGACAAGTCTCAGTTGCCTCCGCTTCTGAGACCGTCAATCCCCGCATCTTATCACGTGGCTCGTTGTGCATGACACCGCGGAGACTCACAGCATGTGGAGGCTCATGCTACTCTCCGCGATCCACGCACAACTTACCACACGCCCCATTGAGAGCGAGAACCACTAATTGCGACCACGAGGAGGTTACCCCAGGTGACTCTACCCTCCCTAGAAATCGGGCCAATTTGGTTGCTTAGGAGACCTGGCTGTAGTCACTCAGCACACCCTGGATTCGAAGGGTGTGCTGAGTGTGCTGAGGGTGGTAGTCAGCCTCAGTACTCGCTGAGCTACCCAGACCCCCACTACACCACTTTTTTTGCTAATTTCCTTAAGCCCCAAGGAAAATAGCTAAATGACTTTGAACTCAGAAATTGAAAACATGTTCATTACAGTTGATGTTTATTCAAAAAATTGTTATGTGTGAAATTTAATGTAGTTTTAAATTACATAATAGATCCAGACCAAAAAAATGAGCATCATGTCATTCACCCTTAAATACTGTCAGTTAGATCATTTAATTGATTGAAATAGTCATTTTTAGGGGACAATTCTAAATGTATTTTATTTTACTTCCATGACAAAACTCTAATAATATCGGTGTACCTTAGATGTGCGATTTTTGTTATTTGTGAATGTAGAACTTTTCATTTTAATGAACTTTTTAAATGTATGATTACATCTTGATAATCTGCTTTTGATTTACATTGACAGAGTGTTAAACATCTGTTTATCCATATAGCCACCTTTACAGTGCACACTTTATTACTGACGTGCTGAGTGTCATGACGGCCAAGTGACTGATGCAACTTTGCAACTTTTTCATTTATGCCGAACCTACACTTAAACCTTTAATACTATTCTTTTGCAAGCACTGTTATTCCTTTAGGAAATGCAAATCTAGTTGCTCTCTGCAATTTACACTTCTGGATCAGTATCACAACAGCCAAGATGGCATTTCCCTTTCACTGGAAACTAGTTTTGAGTGAGACTGTCTATCAATAGACCCATTTTTAAATCAGTCTCTCCCTCTGTTTCCCCTCTCCTCTCGGTTCAGTCCTGTAGGCAGGTCTTAATCCTTCTCTTTTTTTGTTGTTGTCTCTCTCTCTCTTTTCTATTGGGTGGGTCATGAGGATCTGATCCTGCACATTCTTGTGGGGCTGTGTGAGCTTCACATGGTAACCAGTGAACCGCATTGTTAAAGAGCGAGAGAGAGATTATGTCAGCCATGCAAGTTATAACGTGAGTCTTCGCAAAGAAAGAAAGAGGCAGCAGAAAAGAAACACTCGTAGTTTTCTACAGTCTGTTTCTCTTTTCACGTCGGCAACTGAATCTTGTGCTCTTCCTGTTTGGATGGACCTCTTGCGTTTGTTAGCAGGTGTTGAAATGTAGTTTAAATATTATGAGACTGTATATTTTGGTGGAATGTCTAAGAGGTTGACTAACAGAGATGAACTTGACTTTTAAAGGAATAGTTTCTTTAAAATGGCAATTCTGTCATTATTTACTCACCCTCATGTCATTCCAAACCCATATGCTTTTTTTCTAATAAAACACACACAAAAGAGAATGTTTATGCTTCTGATACAATCGCTTTGGGGAATTAAATTTAAGTTGCTTTTCACTGATAATCTTCACCACCACTGAAGCTCTAAAATCTCATTCAGATTCAGCCTGATCTCACGAAATGTACGTAACCATAGCAACATTTTTGCAAAACAAAATGAAGTGCTGTATCACAGGTTTGGCTGCAGTTTCCCAGTGAATTGTCCAGCTGGGGGCGCCAAAAGCGAGTAAAATTATGTTGTAATCAGAAAAGGTTTATAAGGTGAATTTTAGACGGATGTTTTAACGAGTAAAACGTACCTCCCTTACCTAAAACTTTTACCTAAACCTAACCAGTAGTGTTTTAAAATGAAAATGTGACATGAAACGCACATTTACTGAAGTAACCACATAATTTTGTGTCGCTTCTATTGCAGTTTCGTTTTACTTTCACTTTCATTTCAAGCATCCTTGGCTGGGCTTGATCCTCGTCTGCCGAATCCAAAGGCCAAAACTCAGATGAGCTACAGCACAAGCTAAACACATTGGAATAAGTGTGGAAATTTAGGTGGGTCTGTAATACAAGCATTTAAATGTATCGTTTTCAAATGATGCGTTAGAGTAAAAGTGTTTCGATATCATAACATAGCAGTATTTGAGTAATAGTGCGAAAAATAAATGTTTATTAAGTCATTATCAGCCGTTGTACTCGTGATTTGTGTGAAGGTGTATAAAACGCACAGTTGTTGCAGTGCTTTTAGTGTCCATTTCACCAGAAAACTGCAATGAAATGTAGAACACGGCACGTAAAACTCAGTTTGCAAAAAATTTAGTTACAGTAACGTTCATTGTATGAGATTAGGTTAGTCAGATTCAAAACTGGTATGTCACTAAATGTCACAGTTCTCGCGTGTCGTAGATGAATGTGACATGTGAGTACAAATATGCAAACTGGAGAGTGAGACTTGAGAGTTATGTTATGTGTAAGAATACATTTCCTCACACAAAAGCTATCATATGACTTCAGATCACTTGGAAAAGGGTGTACGAATGGTATGGACAACTCTTGCGGTGCTGTTTATGGTATTTGTACTTTTTAGAGCTATGAACTGTTATATGGGAAAGAGCTGCATGAAAATGAAAGAACAACATATAGGTGAGCAGGTAATGGCAGACTTTTCATTTTTGGGGTGAACTGTTCCTTTAAAATTATGGTTGAGTAGCAAAGACACTTTATAGAACTTAAACTAATGTAGAGGTGAAGTTTGTTAGTAAATTGTTGTACTTTGTTATTGTGGTGTAGTGTTGTGTGTGTGTGTGTGTGTGTGTGTGTGTGTGTGTGTGTGTGTGTGTGTGTGTGTGTGTGTGTGTGTGGGCAGGTTTAAGTGGTTTACAAGGACTTTTTTTTAAGGTTACAAACTGGTAATTACAAGGGTATTATATTATAAATGTGGTTTATGAGGACATTTCTAGTGTCCCCATAATTTAAATCGCTTAAAAAACATACTAAATGAAAAATTTAAAAATGCAGAAAGTTTTTTGTGAGGGTTAGGTTTAGGGGTAGGGTTAGGGTTAGGGGATAGAATCTATAGTTTGTACAGTATAAAAATAATTAGGTCTATGGAGAGTCCTCATAATGATAGCTGCACCAACGTGTGTGTGTGTGTGTGTGTGTGTGTGTGTTTAAGCTGTGTATCTGGTTTCTCCTCCTGAGTCTTGTTTCTCTCATTCGATCTCTCATCACTCCTCCCTTCTATTTACCCTCCTAATGAGGGGGGCTGGACCCCGGTGCTTTGATTGACAGCTCCACACTCCCCTGCTCTCCCCTCTTCTCTATTATCTTCATGTCCACACTCACAGCGAGTGTTTGGCTTTTACTCTCAGTCATCATGTCATGTAATCAAGGTAAATGTGGCATTTTTACTGCTTAACAGATCTAAAGTTCCAGTAATCACCTTTCAAGTTCCACTATGTATTGCTCTATCTATCTATCTGTCTGTCTGTCTGTCTGTCTATCTGTCTGTCTATCTATCTGTCTGTCTGTCTGTCTGTCTGTCTGTCTGTCTATTTGTCTGTCTGTCTGTCTGTCTGTCTATCTGTCTGTCTGTCTGTCTGTCTGTCTGTCTATCTGTCTGTCTGTCTGTCTGTCTGTATGTCTGTCTATCTATTTGTCTGTCTGTCTGTCTCTCTGTCTGTCTATCTATCAAACAGCTGTCTTTCGTCTTTTCGTCAATGAGTGGGGATAATTCATAACTTTTAATTGTTGATGCTAATTAAATAATTAATAACAGCACAAACACATACTCTAAACATACACATGAAATTCAAATAAGCTACTCGTGAATTCTGTCTCTTAATTAACACACCAAATTTTTTTATTTTTTTTTTATTCAGACAATATAAAATGAGTTCTTTGAATAATGTTTAGTGTTCAGGTTGGGTGTTGGGTGCCTATGGTACATGTCTCAGATAATAGTCCTGATCTGAACTTTTATCTCTCAGCTGTCACATTTACTTGGATTTAAATTAGAAACTCTGAAATAAGATCAGCTGAAAAGATGTAGGAGGATTGCATTGACGAGCCTGATGAAACTCTGAATCTGTTTTATTTTCCTTTGAACAAAAGCTCAGATCAGTTTGTGAGCTCTCCTATAAGAGAAATGATTACTGCTGTGGCATGTTTATTCAGTCCAAAGTTTTCATTGGCTCCTTGTGTCTTCCCGATATCTGCACATTTCTTTTTAAGTAAACTTTTCAAGTATTAAACTTCTTAAATGTATGTAACTGCACAAGTGGGTATGTTATTATTCTGTGTAATACATAACAAAAAGGTTGTTTGTTTGTTTGTTTGTTTTTTGCCCATTTTGGTGTGGCCAACACCATGACACCACCGTGGTTGAGAAGTCTTGGTATATGTAATTATTGCTTTTTACAACTTTTTCTCTGGTTGTCTAGGCTCTGGTCTTTCTCCATTCTTTCACTGGGCTGTGTTCTTCAGATGCCTGAGCTGAATAACTTTTAGGTGGATTGACCTGGTTATTTCATGTGAACACACAACAAAGCAAACAAATATCTGAGACATGTCTGAGCTGAAGATGTGTCATTCATTATGTTATTTCAGTTCAGGAAAGATTTGAAGAGTCCAAAAACACTTTTTAAATGGCAATGTTTATTTCTCATGGAAACAGAAATAATTTGATATAATTCATAATTGAGATTAATCAGTTGGGCAGGTTTACATACAGATACACCTTGAATTATCTAAAAAAACAAACAAAAAAAATCTCCTTGAAAATCACCTTGAAAAATCGAAATTACAAAATTTAAAATTAAAATTATGTTGTGTCAAATTATGTAAAAACTAAGCCTAAATGTTTAAATAAATCTAAATTAAAGTGGTCATAAATCAAGTTATAAAGGAATTACCTAAAACAAAACATTTTGAGTACTTTAACAACATAAGAACACAAAATAGTTGGAAAATGTAAGACAAGTGAATCTTTAGATCACGTCTACTAACAACAAATACACAGAAAAAAATCCAGATTTGTTCAAGAAAACGCCTTTATTTTTAATTTCGAGTTTCAACAGGAATACAACTCCTCCGTACAAGAACTTAAACTAAACTAACTCAATTTATACCTTACAGATTCACTTCAAATTCGACTTAAACGTATGTTATCAATAAATCTATACAACACAAAAAAGTCTAATTCAATTGAGGAAAGTAGCGTAAAATTAGTAGTTAGTCAAATAAGTAGGCCTACCTAGTTCATATTCAAAAAGGCAGATTTACTCCAGGTTTACTATGTTTTCAAAGAACCGCACGGAAAAGTACCTGCAGATCCACACATCCATGAACTCCAGGTGTTAAACCGAATCGTTTCTTTTCTCTTTTTTACCGAATCCCCAGTGAGTGGAGGTGAAAGATAAACCTGTCCTGGTGCTCATGCTTTCTGACAACTCTGGGATTTACAGGGGATTATATGCACCATCGTTTTAATAAGCACCGACAATTTACAAGAGGCACGACAAACCGCCTGGAAAAAGAGACCAATCACACACACACACACACACACACACACACACACACTCGTTTTAGGCCGGCTGATCCCGCGGCTTTACGGGTTTATACAGCTCAGGAAACTATACTGCATTTTGGGATTACACATACCCCTCCGACAATAGGTTAGTGCCACTAGATATCTTGATTTTTACGGGATCGATTCTCCCGTCTTTAACAGCTTTTCGTGCGTGCAAAGTTGGGAATTGTTCTAGCAATCCGTGCTGTGTTTTCTGGCTTAAAAGCTGTAATGGTATCTCATCTATCATCATTAGCCTATAGCAGGTCTTATACTGTAGGCTACTGAAGTATAGCCTTACTAAATACAGTAAAGCAGGCTAAATACAGCGTATGATTTCATAAAAACTACTTTTGATCAGTAATTTCAATCTCTCTATGGACTTTCTCGTTTCTGTAGGCCTCAAAGTCCCTCTTTAGGAAGAACTGATTCTTAAAATCACTCTTGTTAAAGTTGTACCCTTGGTAAATAATAATAATCATAATCATAATCATAATAATAATGGAACCACACTTTTAAGTGAATTGAAAATTAGTTTAATTGTTTAATAAAATGTAGATTAAACAGGGCGCATGCCTGACAAATAACAAAACTTCTATAGCTTCGTTTCAAAGGTGTAGCCTACTTAAAAAAAACTGTTTTACGATTTGATTTAAAGAAACGGATTACTTCAAGAATCACATAACATAATTCAAATGGGCATATTTTTTGCATTGAAATTTAGAAGTTATTTTATGCATGTTGACAATCATAATAGGTTTGGTCATTAAAAATGACGTATTTTAATCAATTTACGAATTATATTAATTTACGTTTATTTTCCTACAGTGTGCTCAAAATAGGGCGCGAATTGTGCGTGTATTCAAACAGTTTACTCTCCGAAAGACTTTCACATTCACAAGGCAGGTTAATATTTCGTCACATTACAAAAGGGTGGAGTTAATAGGCGCTTCTCCTTCGTGATTGGCTAGACCAGTCGTCTGTTATGGCAGGAGAGACTTTTGATTGGCTGCGGTGGGCGGTTCCGCAGGTGTCTTTTGCTCGGACAGGGCGTCAAGAAGGTGATCAATCTCAATCCGTCAGCACTGGCCGTCACTTAAACATTACGCGTGGATACCAACCTTGATGTATTGACTTTTCGGGGGAAACCGATATTTGATTGAGTGCGACTTGATAACAGAGTTTGTGCCGAAATTGGGAACTAGTTCTGAAGTTTGTGGCTAATTCGTTTCCTTCGATTCAAACAATCAGCTGGAGTCAAGAATTGTCACCAAAAGTGATTGTTGATGCTGTGGATTTTCTGTACGGATCTCAATGAAAAGTAGGCAACAGAAGACCAAGAATAAAGAGGTAAAGCAAAAAAAAAACCTGTACATGTTATGGCAAGCGAGTTTTAATTATCGAAATGTGGAGGTAGGGTATGCTGCAGAGTAAAGTCTTATTTCTTTGTAAAGATAGGCTATAATAAAATAATAAATTATTTTTAATAACTGTCGGAAATTTTCCCAAATTAAATATTCTGCTGCAAGAGCTTAGTTCAGAAGTACTTATTTTATTTTAGACGCTATCAACTGTAAGCAATATTGCATGTTGTTTTAGGAAAATAATTAAAGGGACATAAAACACAATTTTCGTTGGATAAATATATTTTTAAAATGATACATATTTTGTTTAAATTAGTTGTTTCGTTCAGGGCATAATTGCACAATTCCAATACACATACATTTGTGATAATTACCGTAAAACTTTGCTTAGTAGCCAGCCGGTGTGTGTGCACGGAGAAAAGTAGAGTTTGGGTCTGGGGGATTTTGTCGTTTAATTAGTTGATAAAGTTTCTTCTGCAAATGGAGTCCCCTCTGGGTCTAATCTAAATGGCTATGGAGAATAATTTGCACTCTCACGGACCATTTACATACAGTTAAACCTCGATTGTGTAATTACAGTGGAGTCTTTAGGCCCGTGTTATCTGTCCTCAGCGTGGGATTAATGGGGCCATTCATAGGCATGAGGAGTGGAGAAAAAGCGCAACGTGTCATTTACCAAACTTTTGTCTTAATACATTTGTACTATTGCCTCACAACAATTGAAGCGAAACAAAGTTTGGTCCATCCGAATAATTCCAAAAGCGCATAAACCCACGAGTTTATCCCCGACCGGCGTTCAGGGCCCTCTCTGAAAGAAAAAAAACACCCATTCATTCCCAAAAAAATATTTTAAAGCTCAACTTTTTCGTTAATACAGAATATTTGGAAAATAATTTGGTTGTTGTTCGTTTAGGCTGTTGTTGTTGTTCGATGCATTTTTATTTATTTATTTATTATTATTATTATTATTATTATTATTATTATTATTATTTAAAGTTGCTGCCCCGAAACGCTGAACGACGCATTATATTATCGCCCACAAATAAAAAGCTATTTGTTACAAGTTAAACATAGCGTAATATGTAAGGCCACATTTATTTATTTATTTATTTAATCTACAAGATGATTTAGTCATTTATCTAGTAAGAAGGAGGCCTGGATTTGAATACATATTTTTGCTTTTTCTTTTATAACAGATTTTTATATTTGAGCTTTTTAGACCTTTAAATGTGCTTTTTTATAATTTTGTTACGTTTAAGCGATCATAAAGTAAATTCCAGTATTTTGCACAAAGCACAAAGCAAAGATCAAACGCTTTGCGGTGTTGCATCCAGCAAGAACGCTTAACAGGGCATGATGTGGGCCTATTAGTGTTTGAAGCCCTTGTGAAGAGTGTGAAAAAGAGATCATTAAAGACATTAGTCATATTTCCGACTGATCACTCTAGTGACTAGAGGGCCGTTTTCCTTTAAGCATGACGTCTAGTAATGTTATTATAATTAAGTTTTGTAACAACAATTATAACAATTTCTGCATTATGTAATGTAGCTCCAATTGCATGTAATTTTATAGCCTACTATATATGTACCATGCTTTTTAACTTATTAAAATAGCATTGGCCTACATTTTTGTGGTCCTCTTTTTGACAATTTATATATATATATATATATATATATATATATATATATATATATATATATATATATATATATATATATATATGGTCCTCTTTTTGACAATTTAATAATAATAATAATATATATATATATATTATTATTATTATTATTATTATTATTATTATTATTAAAGTTGATCAAATAGAGGACCATATATATATATATATATATATATATATATATATATATATATATATTTGTAACAAAACACATTTTTAATAATCGATTCTTGCTGCAGGTGTCTCACGGGATAAGAGGAATCCGAATTTTGCTGTTTGAGCGCCGTTACCTCCTAAGCTCAAGCTACGATGATGTCATACCTCAAACAGGCCCCATATGCCATGAACGGACTGGGGCTCAGCGGGGCCACCATGGACCTCCTTCACCCTTCTGTAGGATACCCGGGTAAGCATACATCATTGGAAGATAAACATTTAAACCATGAGTTTTTACACAAAAGAACATAGCAATACATTTTAGAAAAAATATATATTTCCTAAGGACCATCAAAGTACATTTAGGTCCCATGACATTTTATATCAATGCACAGCTATATTAATATGATTTAAAAGCTTTTTTTTTTTATCAAGTTATATTGCATTTGAAGTGCCTCTGTGTAGCAAAATCTTTCAAGTGTAAAAAAACAAAACAAAAGTTTAGACTTGATTTAAAAAGAATGTTATAGTAACTTCGGTTGTCTTCCCTGCTGCAGCAAATCCCCGAAAACAGAGAAGAGAGAGGACCACTTTCACTCGCACCCAGTTGGACATATTGGAGAATCTGTTTGCCAGAACACGCTACCCGGACATTTTCATGCGTGAGGAAGTGGCACTGAAAATCAATTTGCCAGAGTCAAGAGTACAGGTGAGTGTCCTTGAGCAACTATTCTGGCCCAGTACATACGCATTTTAGTGGTTTAATGAGCAAACATGGTCAGGTTTCACATTTGCTTAAATGATGTTGAATCATGCAATAGTATACAGATGCACACACACTGATTTCCATTTCAGTTGGAAAGTCTTAAAGTCCTAACATTAGCTCTTGGGACAGATCATTATGGTGCAGACCTTCTGAGGGTTTAATTGTGGAACATGTGTATTGACAGGTGTGGTTTAAGAACAGAAGGGCAAAGTGTCGGCAACAACAGCAGAGCAGCAGCAGTTCGAAGATCCGTCCAGCTAAAAAGAAATCCTCTCCGTCCCGTGACAGCCTGGGGTCAGAAAGCAGTGGCCACTTCACTCCTCCCGCGGTCTCCAGTAACAACTCGTCCTCCTCATCCTCCTCAGGCTCCAACCCCTCTGGTCTTAGTGGAGTGGGTCTGATCAGCAGCTCTTCCACAGGAACAGCACCTGTCTCCTCCATCTGGAGTCCCGCTCCAGTCTCGCCCCTACCCGCTCCACCCTCCCTCCCTGACATTTCCCCCCCAGCTAGTGCATCCTGCATGCAGAGGGCTATTTCAGGCAGTGGGGGTACCACAGGAGTGCCGTCATATCCCATGCCCTACAACCAAGCTCCCAGCTATGCCCAGGGCTACCCGACCTCGAACGCTGCCTCTTATTTTGGAGGCATGGACTGCAGCTCCTACTTGGCACCCATGCCTGGCCATGCCCACCACCCGCACGCCCATCACACACAGCTGAGCACCATGGCGGGCACCACTGCCGTGACAAGCCACCACCCGCATCACCCTCAGCACATTGGGCAGAGCAGCGGGCACCCACACCCGCACCACCCTCACCAGGGTTACGGTGGCTCAGGGCTGCCTTTCAGCTCCACAGACTGTCTGGATTATAAAGATTACAAAGAGCAAGCTGCCGTGGCATCGTCATGGAAACTTAACTTCAGCTCTGCAGCGGCAGACCTCTTGGACTACAAAGACCAGGCAGCCTGGCGTTTTCAGGTATTGTAAGGACTGTTGTTTCCTTAAGATTGCTTGTTTGTTTTCCATTGGAGAAGTTCATCCCACAACAATACAGACTACATTGGACACCACAGGGTGCTGGAAGATGACATTGTGAGGTGACTTTCTGTGCCAAGCTTTTCCACCTTTCAGGGGAATGACTCAGAAGAGCTATAGGCACAAGGCTTTGGCCCTTACCAAAATTTCTTTAAGAAAATAAAAACTTCTATTCCTCAAGAAACATTCCTTGTGTTCCCAAAAAATTGAGATGGATTGTCTTAATTGGACAGACAAGAATATTTCTTTAGAAATGTCTAAAGAAATCATGCACTCCCTGGCATGACACACTGAATGAATGGGATTGGAGACACTTGAGGTTTCAAATAATGAAGGCAATAATAATTTTATAAAATGTTCTTTACAGCGGACAAGGTAGCACCTGTGAGATGTTAAAACACATTTTCATTTGTGTTCATTTAATAAACATAAGCTTAAAATTGAGCCAATTTGTTTCTCATTTCAAAAGTGTCAAGTTGAAAATAAAGAAATGGTGGTCTTAACTTTTGAGACTGTGGATTTTTTATTTGTATTTATTTTTTATTTCTTTAAATCTAACACGTCTTACCTGTTAAAGGAATATTTTAGGTTCAAAACAAGTTAAGCTCAATCGACAGCATTTGTGGCGTTTTTGATTACCAAAATTATTTCGATTTGTCTCTCTTTTATCTGGGTTACATTGAGGCACTTATAATGGAAGTGAATGGGGGCCAATCCGTAAACATTAAAATACTCACTGTTTCAAAAGCATAGCCACAAGACATACACAACATGCGTGTTAACATAAATTTAGTGTGATAAAATCGTTTACTAAACTTTTCTGTTTGAAGTTAGAGGCCTATTGAATTTTACAATTTCGTTGCCATGACGACGTAACGCCTTAAACCCTGTAATCCAGCAAAAAACGTTCCAAAGAACTTAAACTGTTAAAAGCGCGTATCGAGACACTTGCGTTCTGTTCCATTTGTGACACGCGTATAGTTCTTTATAAGCGCAAGGACGCTTTCGGTGTGAACGGCCCCTGAGACTAACGAACTAATAGGCGACTTGGCTGAATATTGTTAATTCCAATCATTAATATTAATAGCCTACATATAGCAAACAATGCACAGGTTAATGTAATAAATGTATTTATTGAACGTTGATGTATTTTTTTGTCATATTGCTGTTGCAGCCGTTTCATAAAAGGAACGCATTTGCAAAATCACTGTCACTTATGCAATCAGAATTTAGAGTCATATCCGTTTTATGAAATTTCATAAACAACTCTCACAATTATCACAATAAAACGTTACAGAACGTCTACGGTTTGACAAGCGTGCCCCGTCCAGCGAATTGCTCGTGTGCATCAGAATGCAATTTGTTTAAATAAATGAATAAAACAGTTAGTTTTGGCTAGAACTAAACGGTGGCTCATGCTCAATAAGACAAACAGACAAGCTCGCAAATCATTCAAACATAATTAAGTCATATCAACACGCTGATGCGCACGTATTGGCATTCGGACAAGTGATTAGTGGCTCATAGCGATGTGCGAAATTATTTATCCAACGAAAAAAAGGCAAATCACGATTTTAATTAACAGCTACCTCAAAGCTCCTTGCGATGCAGCTGGGTAAATAGGGTTACACAAATGTGACGGCGGTGTTTACTTGTTTGCCCAGTGGAATCCCGCTGTGTTGGTTGGAACCTGCATGGCGTAAACATCGCGGGATTTGGAACAAATACATCAAACAAACTCAACTAATCTCTAAGCATGCTCTTGTCTGGTTAAACTGGACCGAAGTAATCCAAACACCTGTTTTTACCATTTAGCATCATCTCCCTTTCATTTACACGTGTAATTCTGCATAATATTCCCATTGGGCACTATATGGCCTCTGAACTTTGCTTCAGAACCCAAATTTTACATTGGACATCAACTGGTGAACCAACCAACACGGTATCAAATTAGTTTATCATATGAAGGCAAACAAACATCTCTTTTTAATCCAATATTGCAATTGATTAATATTAACATTACTGCCTTGGCCCAACAATACCTGTGTAAAATGATTTACATGACACAGGCTGAATGAGAAAACTGTTGCTTTTGTAAATGCATTTACAACAGCAGAAGTAGTGTTTATAGTTTGAGAAATGTAATTTGATTTTTGATGGTTTCATAGTCCTGCGTTATGCTCCAAATCTTTTTTTATTTTTTTTTATTGGGATTTTGGTTGCACAATAAACTGCATCTGGGATTTTATTAATTGTGGACTCTTGTAGGCTCTATGCCTGTGCCGTCATAGTAAGTAAAGACTAAGAACGTTTTTAAACATTATGTAAATCGATTTTAAAAACTATCGGCCAATTAGGCTAATCGGTTATCAGCATTTTCCACCATTAGTAATCAGTATCAGAAAAATCCACTACTGGTCGTCACTTAGTTTCATGCTTTGGGCAGTCAATAATTCACCACACAAAACACAAACCACGTTTATCCTTGTTGCAAATGAAACCATATTAAATGTAATCTGTGTTGTACTCTCTTTTCCTTAAATTTGCATGTTTTTTTTTTTTTTTTTTTTGTGGATGATGGATTGTAAATCAACCTGTCAGTGTTGGCATATGCTTACCTTGGCTACCTTACCAAATGACAGATTAATTTGCATTTGAATACCCTACAGTTTGACATCTTTGACATAAACAACAAAAGACATAAACATTTTCCTATCTAAAAGTTAATAAGACTATTTATTTTGCTATCGTAATTATGCAGAATTTTTTGTCTTTCCACACAGCTGTGCAAGTTTCATGTCTCTCGTATCACTTTTTTCTCAGATCAAATCATTTATCAAATAAAACTTAAATCAATTGTACAGAACAGTCACCTGGTCATCTGGTCCATAGCAAAATAAAGCCCTGCAGGGTAATACAAGACCATTACATAAATAATGTTATTTTAAATTTAAAATTATGAACCCATGTAAAGAACATAAAATAATATGATTACAAGAATTTAAAATACATAACATAACTAGAAAATTCAACCTTGGGTGCGTTTCCCAAAAGCAAGTTCCATCGTTACCAATATACCCTGATCAGCCACAACATTAAAACCACTGACAGGTGAAGTGAATAACATTTATTATCTCCTTACAGTGGCACCGTTCAAGGGGTGGGATATATTAGGCAGCAAGTGAACAGTCAGTTCTTGAATTTCATGTGTTGGAAGCAGGAAAAATGGGCAAGCCTAAGGATCTGAGCGACTTTGACAAGGTCAAAATTGTGATGGCTAGAGGACTGGGTCAGGGCATCTCCAAAACAGCAGGTCTTGTGGGGTGTTCCCGGTATGCAGTGGTTAGTACCTACCAAAAGTGGTCCAAGGAAGGACAACCGGTGAACCGGCGACAGGGTCATGGGTGCCCAAGGCTCATTGATGTGCATGGGGAGCGAAGGCTAGCCCATCTGGTCCAGTCACAAAGAAGAGCTACTGTAGCACAAATTGCTGCAAAACGTAATAGACATGACAGAAAGGTGTCAGAACACACAGTGCATCGCAGCTTGCTGTGTATGGGGCTGCGTAGCCGCAGACCAGTCAGAGTGCCCATGCCAATCCCTGTCCACCACCAAAAGTGCCTACAATGGGCACATGAGTGTCAGAACTGGACCATGGAGCAGTGGAAGAAGGTGGCCTAGTCTGATGAATCATGTGTTCTTTTAGATCGTGTGGACGGCCGGGTGCATGTGCGTCGTTTACCTGGTGAAGAGATGGCAGCAGGATGCACTATGAGAAGTAGGCAGGCTGGCGGAGGCTGTGTGATGCTCTGGGCAATGTTCTGCTGGGAAACCTTGGGTCCTGGCATTCATGTCGATGTTCCTTTGACACATACCACCTACCTAAAGACTGTTGCAGACCACGTACACCCCATTCGTGGCAACGGTATTCCCTGATGGCAGTGGTCTCTTTCTGTAGGATAATGCACCCTGCCACACTGCAAAAATTATTCAGGAATGGTTTGAGCAATATGACAAAGAGTTCAAGGTGTTGACTTGGCCTCCAAATTCCCCAGATCTCAATCCAATTGAGCATCTATGGGATGTGCTGCACCAACAAGTCCGATCCATGGAGGCCCCACCACGCAACTTACAGGACTTAAAGGATCTGCTGCTAACGTCTTGGTGCCAAATACAACAGGACACCTTCAGAGGTCTTGTGGAGTCCATGCCTCGACGGGTCAGAGCTGTTTTGGCGGCACGAGGGGGACCTAAATGATATTAGGCAGGTGGTTGTAATGCTGTGGCTGATTGGTTTAGTTCAATGATTTGGTGTTTCCCGAAACCGTAGTTCCAACGAACATTCTCAAACAGCATCACAAAGTGGTGTTGGTAGGAACAATAGTTCTCCAAAAGTCCTTTTTTACTATAAATATACATCTTTGACCAGCCACAACCAGTGGGTGGTGATATGCAATGTGAATCACCATAAAAAAACAAAAGAAGAATGTGAAAGTGAATGTGGAGAAAAAATAAAAATACATATTTAAAATGGACTTAAATATTGATCTGTTTTTCACCCACACATATCATATAGATTCTGAAGACATGGATTTAACCACTGAATCGAGTCGTATCGATTACTTTTATGCTGCATTTATGTGCTTTTTGGTGCTTCAAAGTTCTGGCCACCATTCACTTGCATTGAATGGAGCAACAGAGCTGAGATATACTTCTAAAAATCTTTCTTTATGTTCTGCAGAAGAAATAATGTCATACACATCTGGGGTGGCATGAGAGTGAGCAAATGATGAGAGATTTTAAATTTTTGGATGAACTATCGCTCAAATGCTCTGTAATCTTACACTTGCTTTTTATGACACTGTTGGTTAGGTTTCGGTTATAGGTTTTCAGTTAGGGATGTAGGTTGTATTCATTTAAAACTCCACAGAGCACTAAACTTCATCTGTTTGGGAGAACATTTAACTTGCTTTTAGCGCCCCTCAGAGGACATTTCACCTCGAAACTGCAGCGTACAACGTAATTTTATTTTGCACAAATGTTGCCAGTCACGTAATTTTCATGAGATCAGGCTGAGAAAGTAATTTGATTACAGTAATTACTTCACCCCAAACTGGTTGTTATGTCTATTGAAACAGATTGCAATTCCATTTGGTGACACAAGTGGCACAGAAATTACACACTTCACCTTAAATTGCTGCGAAGTTCTTGCAGAGAAGAGATTTAAACAACATTTTAGATTAATGTCGGTCAATGCACACTTTTGTCTGTCCAAACGTTGTGGAGACTTTACTGAGGGGCACAGATGAGAAAGATTTAGATTTTTTTACATGATGTGCAGGCAATATTAGTGGCTAAATGAGGCAATGTAATTCCACCCTTATGACTAAACTTTGAGACATCCCTCCTGCCACTTCTTCCTCGACCTCAATCTGTTTGTGTTTTCTGAAGACACATGCACTGACGTTTGAAACTTTATCCAGCATGCCACAACCCTGCCCCCTGAATGTGTGCTCTCCTCTACACACCCCAAATGTGTTTACAGCTGAACTTGTGTGTTTGCTTTGTGATACATGTCTGAGCAAGTGCGTAAACGGATCTCCCTGAAGCCTTTGGGTGCTGTCAGACTTTGAGTGACAGCTCAGGGCAACAGCAGAGAGCTGTGGGATTAAGACTGGCCAAGCATAAACAAACCCTGAGGTTTCAGGTCTGGAGGGCCACTCAAACCCATTCTATGACTATTTATGGTCCTGGGTGGGAATATTTGAGCAGAATCTCAGAGGTCTGAAGTTCTGGTCCAGGAATCAAAGGTGCTTAGACAGGGTGAGCGGTTGATACACTCCTACATCAAACATAATTAGTTGTGTTTAGTGAGATTTTGATGAAGTTTTAACAGTGTATGTACTGTATATGTGTGTGTGTGTGTGTGTGTGTGTGTGTGTGTGTGTACATGTGTGTGTATACAGTATACATAGGTGGTTACTGTGTAAGGTTACTGCTTTTACCGTTTACTGCATCATTTGCATTGGTGTTTACTAGAAGAGGTAATTTGGCATGAAAATTTGAAGGGCTTCTACATTTATGGGCATTTCTTCAACTTTAAATTTTCTTCAAAAATTTCTTTTTGTTCTATGAATGTCTCATTAAAACTGAATTGGAAACTTTTTATCATGCCTTCATCGTTTTCAAATGCCTTTTAAACATAGATTCAACTTTTGACTTTAGCCTTGTCCTAGACCCAGACTTTCAATATGAAACTATGAAAATCCATTATAAATCCATTGTTTGTTTTTTTGGGGGGTGGGGGTGGATTTTCTCCCCTTTTCTCCACAATTTGGCATGCCCAATTCCCAATGCACTCTAAGTCCTTGTGGTGGTGAAGTGACTCACCTCAATCCAGGTGGCGGAGGACAAATCTCAGTTGCCTCCATGTCTGAGACTGTCACTCCACACATCTTATCACGTGGCTTGTTGAACGCGTTACCGCAGAGACACACACAACTCACCACGTGCCCCACCGAGAGTGAGAATCACATTATAGCGACCATGAGGAGGTTAACCCAATGTGACTCTACCCACCCTAGCAACCAGGCCAGTTGGTTGCTTAGGAAGCCTGACTGGAGTCACTCAGCACACCCTGGATTCGAACTTGCAACACCATGTGTGGTAGTCAGCGTCTATACTTGCTGAGCCACCCAGGCCCCCGGTTAGTGTACCTGTTAACCAAGCTGACAAAAGTGTCAGAGCATGATTGAGATGAAATATGAGATAAGTGATGTTTGAAGGAAACAAAGAAAATTCATGGTAAATATCACTTGTGAGCAGAATATTTTTATTGGGCGTCATTTTTAATCAAGCTGTCATTTTGCCAAATTACGCAAATAGTGTGAATTTTTTTATTTTATTTTGTGTATTAAGGACACAAAATGTAAGCTATGAAATTTTAAAAAGTAGTGAGTGTGAACAATGTTTTAACAAGACTACTTTCTAGAAGTCCACAGCCCGCAGTTGAAGTAACACCCACATACATACAGTACAGTATGTGTGTATAATAAATTATTTTAAGAAATTATGCAAATTACCACCTCATCGTTTACTGTATTTACTGCATTATTTGCAGATGGAAGTTGACGTTTCTTTAACTAAAATTGTTCTGTGCTTACTGATATTCGAAACACTGCCCCCAGTGGCCAAAGCGGTAAGTGTTGTTGGGTGTTTTTTTTGTTTTTTTTTCAGGTTTAATGTCCACAGAGGGCCACCAAATGCAAGTAATGAAGCGAGTTGTTTTCAGCTGTAAATGCTGTAATACAGTGAAGAGGAATGCATATTTTATAAACTGTACCCCCAACCCACACCCCAAACCCCAAACCTAACCATCAGTGGAGTAAAAATGTAATGTTAGAGGGGAAAATGCAACCTGCGAATCACGTCATCACTGAATATGTGACCAGATAACTTCCTAATTTCAAAGCAGGATTTGAACCTGAGTCTCCCATGCTGCTGATGCAATGAGCTTCAAGTCGTGCCATGGGGGAAGGTAAACACACTGGAGCCGATGTAAAAATGTCTGATAGGAGATGCCGCTTGTCAGTGAGTCTGCATAATGTGGCTGATCCTAGGGTACCGAAACTCTCGGAAACAACAAGCCGACATCCCATGTGATCATGTCATTATTTGCACTAGTGTTTACTGGTAATTTGGCATTAAAATGCAAGGGACTTTAACATTTCTAAAATAAACAACTAAAAGAAATAAATATCTATGGTGTAATATTAATCTCTCTGCCTCGGCTGCCAACAATTACCCCTCCATGTGGCAATGGTGGCATGCATACCCTGTTTTTATAGGAACTGTGAAGGAAGAGTTCTCTTAGCTAAACAAGTCTAGCACAAATCCAAACTCTATAAAAGTGCTGCATGTGAAAGGATAATGTTTATAGAAGATGGTCGATGCTAATACAGACACCTATATTTTCAGTAAAGCACACTCACACACTGGTCTGGACAGTGGCTAAATTAAATAGGTGGGAACCCTGGTGGGTGAAGCGGTGAAACGTTAGTGTCTACTCCTCTCTCATTCCCTCCTTTTGTCCTCTTTAAAGTGGTCAGTGGGGTGTTAATAATTTGTTCTCTTCTTTATTCTTCCATCATCACTCACGCTCTCTCATCTTCCTTAAGAGAGCAGGATGGGGTCTTTTAAGGGTGCCGACCTCCCTGTTTCTCTCCGTCTTTCATGCTTTCTTTCTCTCTCTTCCTCGTTTCTATCCTTTTTCATGCTTAGCGGTCCTTGTCCCTCCCTTTCAATTTGGGCGCACCGTAGTGGTGCTCTCAGAGGGGCTCAAGTGGAACTGTTGCTAACTTCGGATTCTTCTCCATGAGTGTGTTAAAGATAACAGTGAAAGTTTGTGTTTAAGTACAACCCATAGGTAGTTTTGTCACATTTCAGTGAGGGAAAATCTACAGAATCCTAAGGAATGGATTTAAATTTGGTAAAACTTATTAAATGGTAACAAATTCCATGTTGGCTTCCCCATAGGCAATCTGCTGTGTTTTATTTAACTTTAGTGTTTGCATGGCTTTGACCCACTAAGATGTGCAGCTCTGGATGAGTGCCCTGTCCCTGAGCAACTTGACTAGATAAGGATGCATCTCAAATTTGGTAGTAAGTCAGATATGTACTCAAGCCTTCCAAATGATGGTTTTTTTTTTTAGCTAATTGTAAAATTACGCAAATTTTGCATATCCAGAAGGAAACTGGTGCCTTGTAAGTGCTGGAATTTACGGATGCCCTGAAGGTGAATACTGGTGCTTGTAAAGCGGCAAAAGAACAGTGTTAAAGATTAAAGTAAATTATATTTAGAAAGTTTAAGGGAGAAAGAGAGAGAGTGACAGATACTGATAGTAAAATCCAATATATACATAGAATTTTCTTTAACTTCGGGCACTTTCATGAATTGATTTTTACTATAACAGATTTCACCTATTTTTCTTTTTATTATATAGAGGTCTCATTAAAACTGAATTGTAAACTTTTTACAGGCCTTCATCATTTATTTTTGGTAATTTTCAAATGCCCAGACTATGAAAATTCATTATAAAAATACAAATTATTACATGTTTAAAACTTTGATAATCTAAACAAAGAGCAAAATAAACATAAACCATTTCTATATTTATTGTGTGAAAATTATTTCTATAAATTTTTCAAAAATAATGGCAGTTTTTAAAAAATTGCCATAGTTGTGGCATCATTTCCACCACACCAAACAATTTGCCCCACTCAAGTTTTTTGTTTTTAAAGTAAGTGTATTTGTTAACCAAGTCAGCAAAAGTGTCAGTGTAGAGTATCCTTGAGATAACTTATGAAAGCAAAAAAAAAAAGAAGAAAAAAAAGAAAGTGAAACTGTTATTTTATTGTGTATTTAGGATACATAAAGTGATTTGAAATAGTGGTCATTATATTTCAAAAACATTAAAAATATAATTTTCATCACCGTCATTTCCGTTGCAAAGTTCTAAACACAATAAAGAATTTGAGTGTGCTGGAAATTTTTTTTAATTATTTATTAGCAAAAATGGCATAAATCTCCTGTGATGCCTGAACAAACACTGATGGACGTTGTTAGTTGACAAATACAATTTTTTTTAAATATTGAGAGTGTGGAAAATTTAACCAAAGTTTACTTTCTAGAACTCCACCATGCTAAAAGTGTCTGAAGTTGAAGACTAATCACAGCTCAATATGCAGAAATCATGATGGCATCATCACTGTTGGTTACATTTTAGTTAGTTTAAGTCAAAGATTTTAGTCACTTCCTCTAAACGTACAAAGTTTTACATTATTAGAAATAGTGCACCTAATGGTGAAGTTATATTCGAAAATAAATTTGAATGTAGTCTTTATGTCAAAGAGCTTGAAATAACTGCAGAACATTGTGGAAAATATAAAGGGAATTTCAATACAGTGCTGCCTTGCAAGTGCTGTAATAATAGTGTTATTATACTATTATAATCATTTTAAACTTATTATATAGTGCCTTTAAAGATAGATTGTAAAGGCACTTTTCATAGTAAAAGCAAAATACTAATATATATATATATATATATATATATATATATAAATACACACCAATCAGCCACAACATTAAAACCACCTGGCTGATATTGTGTTGGTCCCCATCGTGCCACCAAAACAGCTCTGACCCATCGAGGCATGGACTCCACAAGACCTCTGAAGGTGTCCTGTGGTATCTGGCATCAAGACGTTAGCAGTAGATCCTTTAAGTCCTGTAAGTTGCGAGGTGGGGCCTTCATGGATCGGACTTGTTGGTGCAGCACATCCCATAGTTGCTCAATCAGACTGATATCTGGGAAATTGGGAGGCCAAGTCAACACCTTGAACTCTTTGTCATGTTGCTCAAACCATTCCTAAACAATTTTTGCAGTGTGGCAGGGTGCGTAATCCTACCGAAAGAGGCCACTGCCATCAGGGAATACCATTGCCATGAAGGGGTGTACGTGATCTGCAACAATCTTTAGGTAGGTGGTACGTGTCAAAGTAACATCGATATGAATGCCAGGACCCAAGGTTTTCCAGTAGAACATTGTCCAGAGCATCACACTGCCTCCGCCGGCCTGCCTTCTTCCCATAGTGCATCCTGCTGCCATCTCTTCAGGTAAACAACGTACACGCACCCGGCCGTCCACATGATCTAAAAGAAAATGTGATTCATCAGACCAGGCCACCTTCTTCCATTGCTCCATGGTCCAGTTCTGACACTCATGTGCCCATTGTATGTGCTTTTGGCGGTGGACAGGGGTTAGCATGGGCACTCTGACTGGTCTGCGGCTACGCAGCCCCATACACAGCAAGCTGCGATGCACTGTGCGTTCTGACACATTTCTATCATGGCCAGCATTACGTTTTTCAGCAATTTGTGCTACAGTAGCTCTTCTTATGGATCGGACCAGACGGCTAGCCTTCGCTCCCCACGCGCATCAATGAGTCTCGGGCGCCGATGACTCTGTCGCCAGTTCACCGGTTGTCCTTCCTTGGACCACTTTTGGTAGGTACTAACCACTGCATCCCGGGAACACCCCTCAAGAACTTCCGATTTGGAGATGCTCTGACCCAGTCATCTAGCCATCACAATTTGGCTCTTGTCAAAGTCGCTCATATCCTTAAACTTGCCCATTTTTCCTGCTTCCAACACATGAAATTCAAGAGCTGACTGTTCACTTGCTGCCTAATATATCCCACCCCTTAAACATTGCAATTGTAATGATATAATCAATGTTATTCACTTCACCTGTCAGTGGTTTTAATGTTGTGGCTGATCAGTATATCTATATATATATATATATATATATATATATATATATATATATATATATATACTTACCGAGCACTTTATTAGGAACACCTGTACACCTACTTATTCATGTGATTATCTAATCAGCCAATCGTGTGGCAGCAGTGCAGTGCATAAAATCAGCAGATACGGGTCTGGAGCTTCAGTTAATGTTCACAACAACCATCAGAATGCGAAAAAATGTGATCTCAGTGATTTTGACCATGGCATGATTATTGGAGCCAGATGGGCTGGTTTGTGTATTTCTGTAATTGCTGATCTCCTGGGATTTTCACACACAACAGTCTTTAGAATTTACTCCAAATTGTCCCAAAAACAAAAAACATCCAGTGAGCGGTAGTTGTGCAGACAGAAACGCCTTGTTAATGAGAGAGGTCAACAGAGAATGGCCAGACTGGTTCGAGCTGATAGAAAGGCTATGTTAACAAATGTTGTACAATTGTAGTGAGCAGAATAGCATCTCAGAATGCACAACATGTCGAACCTTGAGGCGGATGGGCTACAACAGTAGAGGACCACGTCTGGCACTTTATTAAGACTATAGTGTTCTGAACAAAGTGCTCCATGAGTGTATATATACATATAGGATACATAAACACAAGATAAAACAATATTAAAATATATATAAAGTATATAATGAGTAATCAAAAATGGACCATACTCAAATAGGCCTGTTCTAAATTCTAAATTCAAATCCTTTTGTGTTTCTGTCACAGCGTTTACTTCCATTTTCAGTGCTGATTAGTGTTTTATAAATGTATGATGATAGTGAAGTGAAGTTTTTATGGGCATCATACAAGTGTTTGGGTTCAGTAATCAGAGCAGGTGATAAGCACAGTGAGAGCTCGCAATAACATTAGTGTAAAAGCTGAAGCTCTAAGCAGAAAACAGGCTTAGACTACAGCTAATACAAGCAACAATGAAAACAACCATCCCAGCTGGAGTCGACTGAAGTCTCTGTCTCTTTTCTCTCTGTTTCTCTGTCTTTCTCCCAGGCCTTCGATCCGCTCAGATGATTTCATGCTATAGATCAGCCGTTTGACAACACACACTCTAATTAGATATTTGTGTAAGAGGAAAGAGAGAGAGATACACACACACACACACACACACACACACACACCTTTAGAGTAAGCGACTATGACACAGCTCTGATCTAGTTAAAATACAGTTAGAAAAACAAATCAACATTTTTGAAGAATAAATAACGTATACTGATTATGCACTAAAAATAATATTCCTGAAACATGAAACCTGTTTCGTGAAACCTAGTCATATATACCCTAAAATCAAAAGAATTAAGAATTAAGCAATTACATATTTTAAGAAGAAAATTAAGCTTAATTGTAGGACCATTAGGATTTTTGGCATTGTAAAATTATTTTCATGACAGCTAAGCACAATTTCTACCCAAATTCTCCTTACCGTAATGTAAAATAATCTCATTCTCATTACTGTAACATGAAGTGTAGATTTTATTTAAATTATAAAGTATTTATACATTATGGTAGTATTTGTTGTACTTCCCTTAATTTATTCTGAATTTAATTAAAAGTAAAACGGGGAAAAAAATAAGTTTTTTATGATAAATCTAGTGATAATTATCTAATATATACTGCATATTATAATCTAATCTAATGATTCAAAAATAGTCAAAAATCTACTGATAATTGTCTAATATATAATAATTATAATAATAATACATAGTTATCTAATATATGTATATATAAATGGGACCTGGGCATGATTTTGTGAGATTCACCCTTTCTCTCTGTTTATAATGTATTTTTTCCTCTCTCTTGCTATTCAATTTTGTTTATTAGCACTAATAAGTTTTTTAAGGGATTTCGTTCAAGATCTATAGCCCACAATGGGAGTGAATAAGCCTTATCACTGTCAGGATCCTGGTCTAACCTCAATATAGATTAGATTAATCCTCTATCATTCTATCTAGCCATTAGAAAGAGCCACAATGCCAGCAGAAGAGATGAGCATCAGAGGACTAATAATATATGTTTTAAAATGAGATTGATCCCCTGTGATGAATGAACAAACAAAACATTTACAAAAAACAATCTCTTCAATTGACGATCACTGTAACATTAATCTGGATTATGGCCCTCATAAGCCTTGTATTGTAGTGTTTGGATACGCTCAAATCTCACTCCGACAAGGGCGATGCCGATGAATCTGATTGGTTGCAGTTGTTCTAAGCAACAATGAAACATCTGATGGCACAAATCTTGCAGTTTGATTAACGTCAATTGATAATATCTGTCTGTACATTAAACTCATCCCCTTAAGAGAGCTTTTTAAGAGATATTTTTACTGAAAACAAATTGGTGGTATGAGAAATAAGTCACTGATAAAGTGTGTTTTTATCCATGTCTTGGTAAAAGTTGCCAAGACATTCTGGGTGGCTGCTAGGTGGTTTCTTACTGGCTCAAGTCAAAAGTGCAATAATAATGGCGATGATTGCCTTGGCAAACACCATTCATTCAATTCACCTGTACTAGAATATCTCACCACTCAGTTTTTTGACAGACTAATTTTGAATCATTAAATTAAAAACATTTTGATTAATCCTTGTCCATGCCTGAAGTACTACTTACCATTGTTCAGCACTGGGATATAAATAAATCTCTTGCCAGGAGGAAACAGCTGACAAAGCCCTGGATGAGAGGAGTATTGAAGTCTTAAGGAGGAATACACACCCAGACATTTGAATGACATTGTGCTGGCACAGTGAAGACATGCCGGCACTGCCAGGTAAAGTGTGTCAACTCCATTCATCCTTCTTACACTGAAACTGCAAACGAGTGAAACTAGAAACAGAAAGTTTGTCAAGACCAACTTTGAATGTTAGCTTGAAAAAGCCTTGCCTGAAAGTTTAAAACAGTTTGAAGGTTTTATACTGTAGGTCTTGTGTAGTTTGTTACTTTATACCTTGCTACTTGCTTGCTAAGGTGTTTTCGGTGGTTGCTAGGCATTTGCTATGCAATTTCTTGAGGGAATTCAAAATGATTGTTCAGTGGTTGATAGGGTATTCTGGGTGGTTGCTAAGCGGTTGCTTGGGTTTTCAGGGTGGTTGCTAAGCGAATGCTTGAGAGTTACTTTGCGGTTTGTTTATTAGTTTGTTAGTTTATTCATTTGTTTGTTAGTTAGTTTGCTCATTTGTTAGTTCATTAGTTAGTTCATCAATTAATTTCTTAGTTTGTTCATTTGTTATCTAGATCGTTTGTTTGTTCTTGTTAGTTAGTTACTTCGATTTGTTATTTAGTTATTTCGATGGTTCATAAATTTTTTTCATTCGTTCTTTCATTTGGTAGTTTGATAGTCTGTTCGTAAGTTAGTTCTTCAGTTCGTTTGTTAGTTTGTTAATAGTTTGTTAGTTAGTTAGTTTGTTTCATTAGTTGTTTTTTATTTAGTTAGTTCATTAGTTCATTAATTTGTTTGTTAGTTCATTAGTTAGTAAGTTGGTTTGTTCAGTAGTTTGTTAGTTCATTCTGTTGTTCATTATATAATTTGCTAGTTCTTTAGTTTGTTAGTTCAACTGTTCAATCATTAGTTAGTTAGTTTGATGGTTGGTTAGTTTGATGGTTGGTTGGTTGGTTCTAAAGTTAATTTGCTGATTTGATTCTTGGTTCCTTCCTTAGTTAATTTGTCCGTTCATTCCTTAGTTCATTTGTTTGTTAATTAGTAAGTAAAGACATAGCAAGCCAAGTCAGAACAGGCTAAGTGTCTATGTTTGGTGGATGTAGCTTGGAAGCTCAAGGAGAAGTTATATAGAATAGAATAGAATAGAATAGAATAGAATAGAATAGTCTCTGGCTGGGTTGTTTTGCTTGTTGGACTGATCACTTCAGTGCTCCTGCATGTTGAAAAAAAAAAGACATCCAACCACAATTTGCGTCACACTAATTTCCCTTCTAGAGTTACTGTTCCTCTGTATGTGTCACTCTCTGCAGGGCCCTGAGGAAGGGAGATGAGAATAAAAGAGACACGAAGGAGATAAAGAAACGGATGATGAGGAGGGCAAGAACACAAAGCTGAGCAGTACAACCGCGCCCGATGGCACTGGATCTCAATTCAGCCCTGCACAGGGACAGAGCGGCGCCAGTGCACAGCGTGTATGTGTGTGTGAGAGAGAGAGAGAGCAAGTGTTTAAAAATATTCTAGTGGCTTGTCAAGTGTCTCTGTCGAACAAAATAAGAACAACATGACAGCTCTTAGTATGTAAGTGCGTGTGTATCATTGTCAAAAATGAACTTTTCCATTAAGGGGCAATATTTAACTCTTGGATTTGATTTTAAGGAGCATTTTTCATGTTTATGAGGGTATCATTTTTTCTAACCATATAAAATCACTCTTTGTCATTATTTAAGGAATTCAATAATTTCATTAAAATAAATTTACAATCTGAATAATTAGATGGTTACCAATGAAATTAAAACAACATTAACTACTATTTACAAATACTAACTTTATGCCTATGACTAAGCAAACATTTTCTGTAAAGCTGCTTTGAAACTTTGTGTATTGTGAAAAGCACTATACATATAAAAATGACTTGATTTGACAAATAATTTGGGCAATTTCAGGGGCATTTTTGTCACCTTTGTTGGCATTTTTGCCCCATGCATGTGTTAATTTCTGACTAGTTAGTTAGATAGTTTGCTGATAATTGTTTGTTCATTTGTTCGTTAGTTTGTTTGTTAGTTAGTTTATTTGTCCATTCATTCATTCATTGGTTTGTTCAATCATATAACTAAGCCTAGAATTAAAATAACTATCAGATGTTACAAATATGACATTTTGACCCTATTTTGACTCCATACTTTACATTTTGGAGGCATTTTGTCCCTCTTGGTCATCTTTGCACAATGCCTGTGTTATTTTCTGACTCTATAAATGTGTGTGAGTATGTATTGCCATGTGAGCATGTTCGTGCGTGTATTCATGGCTACATGCTAGCATGTGTGTGTGTCAAAAAATATACTTCTCTGACACCTGAGTGCCAATGATGAGTCGAAGAGTTCATGTTCCGGCTAAAGGTCAGATAAGCTTTTGACACACACACACACACATGTTATTCTGATGACAGCAAATGTGTAGAAGAATACATTCTGTTTTTAAGAAAATAACAAACTTTATATTTTCAGTGCTGTAAAAAAACAAGATTTGTGTCTGTACTTTGTGATCAAAATACCAACAAATGGCAACCAGTCAGTTGGTGACAGACAGTAATAACCTGATAAGTTTTTATTCAACGTCATTCTACAGTTGTGAATTTGTCTCACATATTAACCTATTAGAGGTAACATGTCATTAGAGGTGAAAGCAGGAATTTCAACACTGACGTTGAGACATCGAGATGTCTGCATGAGTTGTGTCTGATGCAGTATCGAAAACATCCAATCTAAAATAAACCCAGGAACGATTATTTCTGTGTTCCATGGACATTTACTATCGGTTTATCAGTCACTCTATGATATAATCCAGATGAAGATACGAATCCCGCTTCTGTTTGTTAATCCCTGTCGGAATGTATTTGTGTGTGCTTACCCATATTAAGATACTGATCGCACATATTACCTTTGAATGAACTCTTTGGTAAAAGTGATTCTAAAGCAAGTAAAAGAACCATGTCAAATGAGAGTAAACATGGCCTGCCTCTAGATGCTGGTAAATTTAAGTCTAACTGATTTAAAGGTGAAGTGCAGAATTGTTTCCGTGTTCAAATTCTTCAACCACAAGGAAGACATTTGTAGGTTGAGTTCCCCCAAAAGTGTCAATACTATGATGTTGCTGCCTATGTAGTGCGTTCTAAATCATTCACCTACTGAATGAGGTTCCATATCGGACAGAATGCTGCCTAATGCTTAGAAGACAATAAACAGCAAGGTAGTTCACTAGGTTTTTGAACAGAGCTATTGTGCTGTCTCTAGCAGCAGGACTGAACCACATAAGATGAAAAGTTGTAAGTTAAGGAAACAGAGTGTCATCGGGTCACGGCACAAACAGCTCATGTACAGCTCGTGGGGCAGCTTCCAGTCATGCTGCGCTCTAGATAAACCCACCAATCACAAGCCTGATCACAAAATCAGGGTTCAAGTGTGTGTCAAGGATAGAATGCCCACAGTTCTGACAGATCTCCACGGCAACACATTCTATCCATTATGATACATAGGAAGAAGCTTGCATGAAATAAATCACTTATCACTGAAATTAATCCAAAATTTCCTTTTTTTTGTATTTGAATTTCACAAACTGTATTTTAAAGATGTTAAAATTCTGATAATGGTGCTTTTCAATTAAGAAAATTATTTGAGGACCGTTCACACAGGACACATTCTTACGTTAAAGGTACTGTTAGCGTTATTTATTTATTTATTTTTTTTTTTTTAAACCACACATTTAATGTTGCTACTACCTGACAGATAGATAACTTAAATAGAGTGCAACAGTCTGGTTCTGTAAGTAAAAATTTCATTAATTTTCTCCATATGTGTATTGATTTTTAACGATAACATAAACTTTTAAAGACAGACCTGCCGTGAGCTCTGAGGTTGTTAATCAATCGTATATGCTCCTGCTGAAGCCATCAGTCCATTTATTACGTTATTTAAACTTTTTTATGTATTTATTAGCAGAATATCTGCTGAAGTACTACACTACCCATGATCCAACAGAGAAAAAAGAATAGAGCGAAACAGTGCCCACCCACTTTTTCAGCCGTCTGGGTCCAGAATTATTTTTCTCATTTATTTCTTCCATAGGCTTTTCATGAAATCCTTCATGAAGATGTTCTAACCCATGTATCAAACCAACCAGCTCCGAGCTTAATCACAACATTACAAACATTGTTATGTGTTTGAAAATCAGACAAAAATACAAAGGAACAAGACTATGTACTTACCGTCTTTCATGAGGGCATGAACTGCAATCCCATGAAGCATTGCGAATGACGTAATCAAATATAAACCTATGAAAATATATAGAATTGATTTTAAGGTTGTTAATTATAAATTTTATTGATTTAAGGTTGTTAATTATAAGTATAGAATCTATATAATTTACGTTTATTGAGAAATATTCTGATATATATATATATCTAAGTAGTTTGAGGGTGTTTGCCTCATTCACAATACCTCATGGGCGTGGGCGGTCGCCTCCGGGCTTGTTTGGAGGGCTTTCTTGGCTGCAGTTCTCTGATTGGTGGATCTTTCTCTGCTGGACCATGGGTAGTGTAGTAGTTGTTGAACTCTGCTTTTAAACACTCTGATTTTTAAACTATGAAGTTGAAATAACGCAGACTGATGGGTTCATCAGAAGAATATGCCATCAGTGCACAACCTCTGAGCTCACGATAGGTCTGTCTTTAAAGGTTTGTTATTTATCGGTAAAAGTAAATTAGTCTATGGAAAAAATGTATGGGATTTTTACTGCTGGAACCCGACTGCTGCGCTCTATTGTGTCCAACAAAGTGCGCCAAATGAACTCTGCAGCGACTGGCCATTCGCATTATGCATGGCAAATGACGCAATCAGGTCTGTCGCCCTACACTTTCAAACTACTTATATACAGTATGTGTATATATCTGAATATTTTGTAATAAACTTAAAATGTAACATGTCTATAGTTTTTCATTCAATTGAGTCATTTGCATTGTTTCATGGTATTGTTGTTCATGCCCTCAGGAAAGACGTTAAGTGCCTGCAAAAATTTGTCTTGTGTGAACACCCCTTTAGATGTCTGTCTATGTAGTATGTTTTAAGTGCATATATGTAAACGCAACAGATTCTTCAGATACAATAAAAAAAAAAACTGCATTCCTGACATGCCTCATTGCTTTAATCCACTACTGACAACCCATGTCACTGCTAGTGTAATTATAGGCAGGGAACAGGAACAGTCACTAACACCCATTAACTTTTGAAAATAGCTCTTCCAGTTCTCTTCTGGGCATTTCTCAGTGACAGAAGAAAAGTGAGAAAGTCTGAGACATTTCTTCAACTTGTCAATCAATGGCGACAAAGGTTTTGTTCCTGTTGTCCAGACAAAATGACGTTAGTTAAAGCGACTCAGGTGATGATGAAGTGGTTTGTGAATGAGTAAATAAGTAGGTTGTTTGGCAGGTTATGGCTTGTTACTTGTGTAAAGTGGCTCTAGGCTTTCTAATGAAGCATAAGCTGTCAATGATGTGCTGAGTGAGGAATGCTGTCTTCAGTACTCATCCTCGGGCATAGGCAAGGTAACTCAATGATCTGTTGAAAATACATGCTTTAAAACGTTGAGATAAGTTTGACTGGCGTTGAATGGACAATATTTTGAATGGAAAGTGTTGAAAGCAAGCACAAATGTCCAATGTACACTCTCTTTGATGATTAAAGAAATGCATTTCTGGTCACACTATATCGTCCTCTTCTGGTGGAAGGCAGTAATGCATGAAAATTCCTAAAGGCTGTCACGTGCCTCTGAGGAAAGTACTTTGCCGCCATCCTGTGGCCCACAGTTGAACAACGTGTTTGGAATGAAATAGTGGAACAGTGCCCGTCAACTTTTTCAGCTGTCTTGATTCTGGAAGTATTTTTCCCATTCATTTCTTCCATAAAGATTTCATAAAATCCTTCATAAAAGCATAACGTGCCTCAGAGCGACCACTCCCCTAACCACTGTGATTGATGTAATCGAGTCGGTGTCTCTTCACCCTTAAACTACTTATCTGTTTGTACATATCAGAATATTTTGCAATAAACTTATCTATGCTTATAATCAGCAATTATATCTATTTCATATATTCCCATCAATTTTTATTCAAATACATCATTCACAATGCTTCATGGGATTGTTGTCCGTGACCTCATGAAAGACAGTAAGTACACAGCCTTGTACCTTAGTCTTTTTGTCCGATTTCAAAATACTTTTTTGCCTCAAAAAAAAAAAAAAAAAAATTGTGATGTTGTGATTACCTCTGAGTTAGTTGGTTTAGTACATGGCTTACAACACTTTTATGAAGGATTTTATGAAAAGTCTATGAAAGAAATCAATAGGGAAAATACTTAGGAACCCGGATGGCTGAATAAGTGGGCGGGCACTGTTTCACTTTATTGTACTGATTACAGCATAATCTGCAGTATTGGGGTTGCACTGATGAGTCGATAGATACTTTGGGCCTGGGCTGACTAGTCTTGTATTGACTAAAGAGTTAATCACTATTACTACTGTTAAGGTTAGGATCGGAAAAAACCACTAACCCCAAGTGTTACACTTCGGCAACTACCCAGAACACCCTAGCAACCATCTAGCAACACTCTAGAAAAACTCTGAACACCTTGATAACCACACTGGAATAATCTGGCAACCAAATAATAATAATAATTTTAAAAAAGCCAAATATATTCAAAAGTACAATAATGTGAAATTAAGGTAATATTGGAACACTTCACAGCCTTCACAAAGCACATTATAAACAAGCTGCACTGTGGACTTCTGAGATGATCTGGGTTCATTCCGAGTGTTTACATACAAGCCAAAAATATGGTAAACCACTTTGAGACCCTAGAAATGAATAAAAGTGGCACCTGAGGCTGACATGTCTGTTTTTGTGCCATTTTGCACCAAATTTTGTACCATTTTGTTTTCCCACCAAAATTACAGTATGTCATTTCCTAGTGGATGATGACACAGTATGGAAAATAATGCTGATGCCATAAAACAATCTTATTCCCAAGATGAAATGTCTTGTTTGAAACATTTCTATTAGAGAAACAAAAAATAAAGAAAATGTCTTGGAATATGTCTTAATCAACTAAAGTTTTTCACTCCATAAGTCACACTGTAACGTTTTTGACAAAACCAGAGTGTGAAATTATTTAAAACTTCACCCTATCTTCATTTAATTATGGTATTGTGATAAAAGAAAACTAACTTGTATGGTTTCCATCTGTAAAAATGAACGTGAGTCAATATTTAAAGACAGACCTATTTGACGAGGACATTAAATGTATTAAATGTAAAAAAACAACTTTCACTATCACCAGTTTTACTGAATCCTTCCTTGTTCATATTACTCAACAAATGCATGTAACAACATGGACTTAATTTAACTGGTTTGTTTTAATGAACAGAATAGTGAAAAGAACTGAAAGAATAAATGGGAACTTATGTAAATTCAATGCTTATTATTAAGTAAGACAAACATATACAGTAACAATATAACAGACCATATTTTCAAGTAAAGGCTACACACAATTCTTGGTGGCTTTAACTAGAAATTCTCAAGTAAAGTTTACTTTGTTTCAATTTACACACTTTGTTTGTACATTTTACTCAAACAATGTAGCACTGAATTAAGCCATGCTTTTTAAAGTGTACTAGCATTTTAAAGGGGTCATGACATGAGGAATAAAATGTTGCTTGATCTTTTAAAATATAAGAGGTCATTGTATTATAAAAACATACTGAAAGGGTCAGAACTCAAATCTTCCTCCTCACTGCAAAGAGAGCATTTGTTGAAACTAAACTGTAAAAACGCCCTTTGTCTACTTCCTCCTTTGTGATGTCACACTGTGATAGACATTTGCATCTGAGGGCCTCCACAACACACATCAACGCCTACTTTACCTTATTACTTCCGTGGCCCCGCCCAGTAAGCAGCACCAAAACCGAGCGTTTCTGACAGAGGGTCAAAATGAGGGTGAGAAATTATCATGTTTCACAAATTTGTGACTGTTTTTGGTGCAAAAAAAAAAAAAAAACTTTACTCATAAATGAGTAAGGAACATATTAAAATAATAATAAAAAAAATAATTCCACAGGGAGGCTTAATGAATGCTATGTAGTCTATTAGACTGCTTCGTCTTGCTTTAATGGCGATAGACACAACATTCATCATGATGACATTAACATTTCACAGAAGTGCATTTACCTGTGAAATTTACTCAAATTAGCAAATAAATATCACAAGGTTTATACTTTAGGATTGATACATTATTACGCATTGTAAATAATAAAATCATAAATACTATTCACTTTATAGAGCATTCATTTTTACATGTTTGAACTGACTACAAATGTAGAATTAACTTAATATTGTTCACTCTTAAACTAACTTATTCAATCTTATCAGCTATATTTACTTCACCACAAAATATTATTTTTATTGTATAATACATAAAACTAACAAATCCAAATGGTTTGCATTTACTCAGAGCTTTTGTCCAATTCACTTGAATTTCTTTAGGTTATACAACTGAACCGTGGCTCGTCGGAACTTATCGGAGGGATGTTTTTATTCAATCAGTCAGATAAGCTTTGCAGCATCAATCCTTCACACTGACGTCACCCCCAAATTGTACAGCTCTGTTCATCGCCACCCCATTTAGCGCCCTGTAATCAGCAATGACGGAACGATTACTTGATGTCGCGCTATTTTTGTCTCCCAAAGCTCATTAGCTCACTACATACACTGTCGAATTGTGACGGATAGTAAAAACAGTGGACGCACGCGACGCATACAAGGGCAGCAGCGAAGCGGGTTACCAGAAACGTCGCTCTGCATCTGAACGCGTCCCAAAACCCTTAGTTCTACGTTCTGGGGGGAAAAGCCTCGACTGGACACTTCGAAGGACAAACTGCTCGAATATGTTGACCCTGTTGTCGGCTATGTACTTGGTGGTGCGCGCGGCATCGGCGCAGGTAAGACGCCTCTCCTTGACAACGGAAGCGTACGATGCACCATGAATGACTGACCGTGCATACGGTTTTGAAACAATCGGTTGCACCAAAATACTAGCCTGCTGCATCTACGTATTTTGTCTTACCGTAAATGCAAGTGAATTCGTCATATATCTGGTTGATTGATTTGACTGTAGCATGTTGGTTTGCCATGCATTAGTCTAATTTATAATGCACGAAGTGAAATCGTAGTGCGGTGGAGGGCAGCGAACTCTGATGAATAATTTACTATGCTTCAAGTCCAGCACCATGGATAGTACCCGTTCCGTTGGAGCTGCTCCACCCTTTCCAAGGCATGTTATGTAATGTTAACTTGGCTAAGGTGCGAACTTGCTCTGGAACAAGGTTTCATAACCCTGGAATACTTCACCCAAAAGCTACCAAGCTCCAAAAAGAACAAAAGAGCTCCATAAAAGTAGTCCATATGACTGGTGCAGTATGCTCCAAGCAAAGTCCCCTCTAAGGCAAGTCAGTCCACTCAGCAGGCATCTTTGGAACGCTCCCTCAAGCAGCTATTTTCAATGGATACACGTGGCATAAAAGTACAGCTTTTATCTGCCTGAATGGGGAAAGATGAACATTTTTCAAAATGGTTGGTCAAGAAAGATTACGATCAAAGAACATATTTCAAATTAGCAGTTAAATCTGACAACGATGGCATCATAAAGCATTCTTCTTTAGCTCAGATCATGCCTATATATTTTAATTCCCATCCAAAATCAAATAAGGTCTATACAAAGACTTCAAATCTCAGTGATGACAACATTTCAATTTCAAATTTTTGGGTGAATCATTCCTTTAAGAGTGCTAACCCTCTTTCAAACTTATAAAAAAAAAAAAGAAAAAAAAAAGATCTTAACCTAGGGTTAGGCATTGTGTGAAAAGATTATGAAACAGCTCCTCTAGACACACTCACACTCCAGACTGATCTCACAGTGAAATCGGAAACAGTAGGTTGACTTTTCTTTAGCTGAAATTGGTCTGTGCTTACAGAAATGCGAAACACTGCCCCCAGTGGAGAAATTCAGAAAGTGTTTTTGGACATATGTGAACATCTGAGCTTCATTTTACAGGTGTAATGTCCACAGAGGGGCGCCAAAAGCGAGTTGTAACACAAGTTGTTTTCAGCTGTACAGGCTGCAATACAGTGAAGAGGAATGCTGATTTTATAAACTGTAACCCCCAACCCAAACCCAAAATCTAAACCAAACCATCTGTGAAGTAAAAATTTAACAGAGTGAAAAGTACAACGTTTGAATCGTGCTTGTCACCGATTATGTGAACTTGATAACTTTAAGATAAGATACTGCTGGTCGGTGAGTCGACATAATGTGGCAGTTTAGGGTATTGGAACTCCTGGAAACAACATGCCTGCTTGTTGTGTTTTCAGACTGGTTTTGTTCATATTTAAAGCGTGTAATTTCTGCGCCACTAGCACCACCAAACGTAAATGCAAAAATAAACATTGGTTTCAAAGAGCTTTTTCAAACTTTTTCAAACTTAAGTCATTGGTTGAGTCAATGTCCTGCCGCTTTGTTGTGCACGACTGTTTGCGGCGCACACCGCGCAAGATAAAAATATTTTATCTTTCCGCGGCTGCCGCTTGTCACTGACCAATCAGAGCTCAATTTATTCACAACCAATCAAATGACATGTAGCTTTTATGTTGTCAAAAACTACATGGAAACGAATATACCCTCTGTTGCTGAATTTCCTCCTGACAAATAACATTTCTTTTAGCGTTTATAGAGACATAAATAGGAAAACAGCCTCATGGAAAGCTGTGAGTGGACAAGTCGTGTACCAGGTGAAAATAGATTATGGAAACATGTATAGCTTATGTTTGGAAAATAGATGAATGTGGACCTTATACTTTAATTTTCTCCTCTGCAACAGGTGTCTGAAACATCAACTTTAGATAAACAGAAAATACAATTGCCCAGGCGGGTTATTGGTAGAGTGTTTTGTGGATTTTTAATGTTCATTTGTAGCCCTCCCATTTTAATTATTGACGTGATGTCATTTATAATATACAAATTTTCCAATAAAAATATGAAGTAACATTCAGTCTGTTTCTTTAGTCATTAAAAAAACTCATCAAATGTGGAGACAGGTGGCAAAACGGCATCAATATTTACAAATACATTGTTTAGCCTTGATACTATAATTTTACATTAATTTAAAAAATAGCTCATTACAATATTTATAATTATAAACATTTTATGAAAAAAATAAGTGGCATTTTATTTAAGTGCAATCACTTACATGAAAACTAATACAATATTTACAGGTATTGCCTCATAGATGTAGTAAATGAGCTGAAGTATTGGGTGATATTATTGCACTTCTACTGGTGCGTTTCACACACTTCTCGTGTGAATGTAAAACACCTGTACAAACGAGAAGCAGCAAAATCGCAAGCAAAGCCTGCCGCTCACCACGTCTCGTGTAAATCTGCCTTTAGACACTTACCTGATGAAAGCTATTTCAAAAAGTGGAGGAGACAAAATTGGCAAAGGCAAAAAGTGGTAGGGTCATGTCCCACCCGTCCCACCTGTCAATGACGCCTATGTCTATAACTTTGTTATAGGTAAAAAATAAAAAAAAATCCTAGATTTTCAATGTCGTCTTACACCCATTTTACACTAGATGCATAGAGGTGCATAAGCAGTGCAGATGCGGTGCGTAGGCAGAGCAGAAGCAGCACGCGCTTGATTGTGCTTTCACATAAGACGCGTTTGCAGTGCGCAACTGAACCTGTGGCTTCTGTATACAAATACAACAATGGATAAGTAGTTCGCAATTATTTTGATTTTAAATGCAAACGTTGTTAAAGTTACTGAAAAGGCTTTTTCAGCATTGTGATTCTCGTTGTTTTGCATGTAGTACGAGTTGTTGACAGAAGAAAGGCTATCGTGCTGTATCTGTTGCTAAGAAGGTAACGGAGAAGGACGCTGAAAAATCTAAATTGTTTAATGTAGCAACAGCCAACAGAAAATTTTGTGTGGTGTAAAAACACACATTCAGAGAAGGACATGAAGGTGGAGGGTGACAGGACTTTGAATGAAGTTTAGAGCAACACAGTACAGTAATAAAATCTTTGATAGACGTATTCACGTTTAAACACAATAAATATAAACAACGTAATATTCCATTTATTACTTCTATATAGATTTATGTATTAAATTGCTCAAGCAAGTGGCAATAAATTTAAACATGGTACTTTTCTTATGTGAAAAGGTAATATCACAATCATTTTAAATTAAAACTTACCATCCACACCAACAGCCGAGGAAACTGCCTCCCATGCCTTTCCTTTTGCACTCAAATCTTTGAACAAGAAATCCTGCGGGTCATAAAGAACTGTGTTTTTTTCCACCTCCACAATGAGACGAGTGTCATCCATTATGTCGCCTTGTTTTTCCAAATGTGAGGTAAGGCGTAGTTCTCCGACCACCAGCCTGTCACGTGATTGCCGCTTTCTGCTGAGATGCGATTGTCCCCCTCCCCCACACACCATATAACATGCTATATAGTGTGTTTCACATGAAAAAAATCTTTAGATATACTTCTGATCGCATTTGTCATTTTTGCAACTCCTGGTAATAGTGTGTTTTGGTTTTCTTTGCTTTACCCAGTGCTGAAAGTCATATGGTGACTGTGAAACAGTAGACTTTAGTTATATGCATTTATGGTGAAATTGTTACATTTTCGTGTCATCCATGTTCATTTTGACCACGAACAATGCACTATCACTTTAATTCAGCGTGCGCAGCACAGCAAAAATAGACTTGGTGCGGAAACGATCGCTGCACTGCTTCTTCTGCACCGCTCCTGCAACGCATTGCCGTGCTGCACCCGTGTGCGGTTTGAATGCTCTAACCTGTTAACATAGGCACTGAAAAAAATATGTACTGCATACATATCGTGTGACACAGCCGTTACACTTTTGAACTCCACATGCGCATAAAAAGACAATGCAGACCTTTTAATTTTTTAGTTTTCTGTCATTTTTAGTAACAAAATAATGCATCCAGAGAGTTTTTCCATGAGCTATAACAGGCCACAAGATTCTGTGGCAGGCTCTCTCTGTTCTAGCTGCACTTATGCTGTCCTTGTGTTGGTTTATATGTATTTTTTATTATTATTATTTTTGTTTTTTTTAGTTTAGTTTAGTAATTTTTTCCCCCTTCACCTTCTTGTATTTATGACTCAGTGATAGTATTCATACATTGTTGGATCTGTGTAATTTTGTACATCTTATTGAACATTTATGAACCCTTCTGTTTTTCAATAAAATAAAAAAAATCCACAGTTTTAGCACAATGTGTGAACTTTTCAGATGACCCCTTACCCACCATATGAAAAATTTCCATCTTATATCAGTGTTAAATTAACAGTCTGGAATGATTTTGCCGTGACTCCATCTGACCAGTTTACGGGACAATTCATGCCCCGTACTGATTCGATACGGGACGCATCATTTCATATTTAAATACAGGACGATCCCGTATTTTACGGGACGGGTGACAACCCAACGAGGTCTAATACATCCTCATGAGAAAAGTGTGGATGCGGAAAATCGTGAGTTTATCGGGAGAAATTGTAAATCGGGAGGACAGCGGGAGGAGGGGTGGAAAAACAGGAGAAACCCGGTAAAATCGGGAGTGTTGGCAGGTATAGGCGGTGGCGGGGGTTAGGACATCTGCTGCCTCCCAGGAAAAAACTGAGGCACCTTTGTACAAACAGGCAAAACAAATCGGTCAGTGATAAGATCTATAATAAATTAATGTTTGTGACTGGCGTTCAGTGTTCATGAACCAATCAGGAAACTAAACCTATCGCCACAACGGCAGAATTTCTAAACTCGACCTTTATACAGGGTTATTTGCCCATATATGGCAGTGGAGTGGGCGTGTCGAAAGCGCTGACGTCAGAGGGGACGATCATGGGGAGTGTGTTCCATTCTGAGAGCTGGTTGGTGGAGGGGAGCAGCAGTCACTGAGACGTCAACTACATATCCCAGTGTACGTCCTGTTTTTATACCTCTGCAAACCGTATGACATTTCCATTCAAGAACAGAGGTGACCTCTCCGTTCAGTCTGAGTGGTAGAGCAGCACATCTCTGGCGCACATCTCAACCTGCACAATCACAACTGAAAGATGGTGAGATATTCGGATCCATATATTTTAGTACTGTGTTATAGTGTAGCATTAATCAAGTTTGCAACGTTTTGTGCATAAGATGGTGGGCACACTTTTCGGATGAATTTTAGAATCTGAAATCTGCGGTCGAGAGCCACGTAACGATTCACATCGAATAATATCGAAGACGTTTTGTGAACGAGTGGATATGGGCATTTCCGTTGTTGTTGTTGTGGAGTGGGTGTAACTACGAGGAGGCATCATTGTTTGCAGTATTTTATTTTGTTGCAAAAGTTGTAGAATTTGTATTAGGAGATTAATGGAAGCTGAAATTCGAATGCCGAAGTAAGATTCCAAATTGCCGTAATCGTCGCTACAATGTGTCGCGTGACTCACGTCGCTCGGGGCATCAGTTGCATCACTTTTTCATTCAATCGTGGATCTACCCAACGAACAATGTTTGCCTCTCAGAACGTTCAGGCAATGTTGGCTTTTGGTTATAAACTAAAAGAACGTTGCTTGAACGTTTGGAGTTGGTTCCCAAAACAATAACCAAATGGAAATCATACACTTACACAAAAAAAAAAAAATATATATATATATATATATATATATATATATATATATATATATATATATATATATATATATATATATATATATATATATATATATATATATATATATGCATCCTCTGACGTTTACGACAAACGCACATTTCAGATGGGCCTTGATTCGCGATGACGTCATACTTGATTGATTTTGTGTCTCATTGCAGGCTGAACCGATCCGTGTGTTGGTGACTGGCGCAGCCGGACAGATCGCGTATTCCCTGCTGTACAGCATTGCCAAGGGAGATGTATTCGGCAAGGACCAGGTAAGACTGCGACAGGATGTGTTATTGCGTAACGGGACACTAGAGGAAAAAAACCGAACGAGGGTTTTGAAGCATGCTTTTGTGTTATATAACAATATGTGATTCAAATATGTGATTCTCTTGGTCCCTCTGTTAGGCATGTATTAGTGTTTATGTTCTCAATAGCAGTCTCGCATATAAGTCTTTCTATTTCTGCAGTATAGTATACTGTGCGCAGTATGCACAGAATACTTGGATGACATACTACACTTGTCAAAATATCCAGTATACACCAAAGCATACTGGAATACTAAATGCCACAATGCAATGCACTCAACTTGACCTCAAATTTATTTTTAACAGTTTAACATCTTGTTTTGACTCATTTTTTGATCAGACTGCCAAAAGTTAAGACATTTTTAGACAAAACTGAATTAACATATTTATTTTTTAGACATGTAACAGTGAGATCATGTGACAACAGTGTAGCATTCTATTTTGGCAATGTTACTCGTTGCATATGCGACTCATGTTTCTAATACTATTTAAAAAAAATAGTTTGTTTAGAAAGTAAAGTGTGTTCACAGAATTAAATTTGTAGATTCTACTCGGAGCAATTCACATCCTCAGATCTTGTAAGTTATTTGTTTCTATGGCAACACTTACAACGGCAAAACGGCTTTGTTGTTGATAACAGCAAAATGTTTATCACTACATTAATTCACCTCTATATGTTCTCACAAAATGTTTTTTTTTCTTTCTTTTTAATTATCCAGGCATCAATGGCATAATTTAATGGCATATCTAACAGACAAATGTGTAATTACGGTAATTCTGACATGATGTGAACGCACCATATATACCGTGCAGTAAGCAGTGAACAAGTTTTCCTTTCGGAACATACCCTTATGGACCTTAGGACTGATACTGCAAATTTTGCCAGATGATGTAGTTCATGGCGATGTCATGGTGGTAATTTTTAAGTCCATATTTAAATTAATTATTTGATAAGATTACCAAACATCAAGCTACTTGCACGCAAAATGTTATTAAAATGCAAAATAACATTACAAAGTATAAATTTACTACAATATTTATAAAGACAGGCAGAAAGAATGATAGATAGATAGATAGATAGATAGAAGAGAGAAAAATGCAAGAAAGAGAGTTTAACTTAATGCAGATTAAAGGCCTTGTGTTTGTTTACATTTGAATTTTTGACATTTGGAGTTTGAGTAGTCTTCTGTTTAAACATTCTGTCAACGTAACTCTATACAATTTTTTTTTCTTGGGTTTGATAGTTTGGTGTACGAAAACTGTAATTCCGATCAGTCAGAAAAGACATAGCAACTCGAGTCAGAACAGTCTGAAGGTCTGTGCCAAATTTGGCGGATGTTGCTTGAAAGCTCTAAGAGTTACAAATTAATAATTTTTATCTAGGTTTAGGGATTTGGGGAAAAACCCTAAATAATGTCTGTAGAATAACAGTATGTTGACTTTGTCAAGCCAGCATAATAAAATAACCGTAAGCCACTTGTGGTTATATGACAACAGTCCAGCATACTACTGAAATGTTGCATAGTGCCTACTGTTTCACTTAATTAAAAAAAATAAAAATAAATGGCAGATAGGATATAGTGTTACTGCGCAGTGTCCAGCAAGTAGTAATCAAGTATCCAACTCTTAGCATAGCCTGTTTTGTGGCTGATGCCATGTAACGTATCATGTTTCTTTTTGTTCAGCCTATCATCCTGGTTCTGTTGGATATCACTCCTATGCTGCCCGTGCTGGATGGCGTCGTCATGGAACTGCAGGATTGTGCTCTTCCACTCCTGAGGGGTGAGGGTTACGACTCCTGTGCCTGACCCAGATCTGTTTCCCTCTTTTCCATACAATAACAATTTAAAGTCTCAAAGCTCTTTACAACTTAAAGTAGTTTATGTAGCTCAAACACTGTACTCCAAGTCATCTGGAGTCGTACGATAGCTTTGTGTGAGGAACAGACCAAAATTGAGGTTGTTTTTCACTTGGAATCTTCCACTTTGCTGCTAGTGAGTAATGACTAACATTTATTTTCTTCATATCCAGAAGACTTGGAATATTTAGACTTGTATGGACTACTTTTATGGTGTTTTTTTGTCCTTTTTTTGGAGCTTTACAGAAGTAGTCACTATGAACTGGGTTGTATGGGAAAGAGCTGTGTTAAGAAAAGTCTTCAAAATATCTCCTTTTGTGTTCCACGAAAATAACAAATAAGAGCATGTGGGTTTGGAACGACACAAGGGTAGTACGTATATAATGGCAGAATCTTCATTTTTGGGTGAACTATTCCCAGAATTAAGCAAATGAAAAATATAGATGAAATCATTGCTTCAGGGATGCAGTGTGTGACTGAATGAAAGAAGGAAGTGATCCTTGATTTAATCAGTTTTGCACTTATTACACTTTGATATCAAAATCAGGTTAGGGTAGATATGCCTGGATCAGTTGTCATTAGACTCCAGTGAAAGCCGGTTTGACTGGCTCCTCTATCTCTGCAATTTGGTTTATTTACAGTATAGTCAAGCTTGCTCTCTCCACATCTTGAATGTATTAAAATGCACAAGAGCAAGCATGACTCAACAGAATAGCTCTGCAGGAGCAGCACAGAACGATTGTTTGGTACACTGTTTTTGATGAGTGGGGAGGTGTAACCAGCCTCAAGTCATCTTATTGGCCCAAACTAAAGGATGCCATTCATAGTCAGAAACGTGAAGGTGATACAACAATGGGGGGGCGGAGGGGAGGAGTCCAAAGGACAGGTTGTATCACAAAAGTTGAGCTATGGTTGAAGGTCCACTCTGATAAATAGATTTTCTCTAACTGTCATTCTGACGATTATCAACGAAACAAGCAACTTCAGGAAATATTGACAGCCTGATAAATGATTTATGATGATGAGACGAAAGCGTTAGGACATCAGCACATCCTCCAGAGAAATTGTACTCTAGGTACAAACATGATAAAGTCAGTGTTGATGCAAAAATGTTTGCGTGTGCAGTTTAGTTGATTGGACCATGATAGGAGCAAATTATGCCACTCATCCAGTCACCTGCTGTCCTCACTTGCTCAAACAAAATTATACTTGGGCTCAAAAGTACTGTTTCCTTTGACCCTAGAACAATTTAATTCTGTATTGATTGGCGCTAGGGCTCAAATTTGAATATTCGTCGAATTTAGGATAAAAGCGCACATTCAAATGCTAAAACTATGCACTTGAATTTTGGATGTGTGCCAAGCACTAATGATAACTTCAGACCGATCACTTTCTTGCGCTAAAAAAAGGCTCGAGACGTGTTCTTTTTAACTTGACACGGCATCTGAAAAACAGCGCTCCTGCACGAGATGCTGTAAAACTGTAAAATGCAATGAAATGGTCAAAAATGTCTGTCTGTTGCATGTTTACATAGGAAAAACAACTGGAAAACGGTGTTGATGGACGCAAAAGCGTTCAGTTTGAAACACCCCTTAGTTGGAGGTCTTTGGCTGTTGCGTCTTGCTCTCTTATCAGTGTTCCTCAGATTAAGCAATGGGGTTTAAAACGCTTTTTCAGGAAAGGAGTTTGGAAATGTACGTCATTAGATCCTCGTGTTCTGTTCCATTCTGTTGTGCTCCGTCGGATTGAACATAGTCTGAGCCGCTTTACCTCCGAGTTTAGTCAAATTTGATCTTTTACTTAATGTTTTAGAATGTGAACTGGCTAAATCTTTTTATTTTTTTAATTGTATTTTATGCACTTTTGTTTAAAATGGAGTGCAGTTTTTTAACAGATAGGAATGTTCTTTGCAATAATATAACACTGCTGTTTGGCTTATATGTATTTATTGCACCCTCTTGTGGACCAAGGAAACAACGTCTATTTAAAGGGATAGTCCACTCAAAAATGAACATTCTCTCATCATTTACTCACCCTCATGTCATCCCAGATGTGTTTGACTTTCTTTCTGCTGTAGAACACAAACCATTTTCAGAGGAATACTTCCGCTCTGTAGGTCCATTCCAAAAGTACACATAATCCCTATTTGGATGGAAATTATTTTAAATGGGGATGTGAGGTAATTCCAGCATTTACAGGGGGTAGTCAGTGATTTCATTGCCATCCGAATCCAAAATGTCAGTGCTTTTCTCCCACCTCCCGTGAGAAAATTCCCGGCCAAATTACCTTCTGTTTTTTCACAAACACCAAGGTCGTGTGGTAATTTAATAACTGTCCGAATCTACATCTCTGAGTTTATAATCCAAAAGCCGTTTTGGAAATCCTTTCTGACCACTGCTAAGTGCCGTATGTTTGCGCTGTGCGTGGTAACAGCTCTGGCTTTAATAGATTGTTGTGAAAGTTGCAGGATTGTGTAACAGAAATTTATTTAAATAATTCACAATAATAAAATTACGTCGCCGCTCCACCACAGTGAGTGGGAACTCTTAAGTAGAAGGGAAAGGAAAACGAGAGCCAGATCACGTAAACTTTTTAAATGGTCCATTATTATGTCAGCAATGTAATACAATTGTAATATCACATTTTAATGTAGAAATGTTTACTAAATACATTTATACATAGGGCTTGCAAGACTACTCGTTTATACGGGTCGAGTAGTCCCAGAAAAGTTCCACCTCGACCTTTTAAACACTGACAGATAATTCCAAATGATGTCTGTCATGTTGATAGATAAAACATAAGAAAACCATTTTTACCATAGCTCCTCAAATATCATTTTAACCATCTTTACTGTCCATGATATGTGGGCTTCTCTATCTCTTTGCACGCGCTTAGAAGAGAACGCGCAAGTGGCACAACGGAGGTGATGCGGGTGACGAAACATGCGTACCTCTATTGACTGATTTATTTGGCTGCGTTGATAAACAGTCTTGTCCCTGCAGTTTCTTGATTCATATAATTGCTCTTCGCAAGAATTTTGCCTTGCTCCGTACATGAAAATGTACACCGTAAATATCCGCAGCGCTTTGCAGAGCGGTTCCCTCATGCTTTAAAATGTTTATTTTCATTTTAGTGTAATTCCAAACATATTTAAACGCAAATACAGAGGATACAGTTTGTGGATTGTTTCATTTTCCATCATGTGATCGACAAAAAGTCTCGCTCGTCCCCCGCAATTTAATTGTCATCCGAACACTAATTTTATCACAGAGGAGCCATGAAATTTACTTTTACAGATGTCACCCTGAGAAACAATTGCCATCCGAATAGGGCTTAAGGCAGCATAAAAGTTTCATACGACTCCAGTGGTTTAATCCATGTCTTCAGAAGAGAAATGATAGGTGTGGGTGTGAAACAGATCAATATATATTTATTTTACTTATTCATTTTTTTTTTTTTTTTTTATACTGTAAATCTACTTTCAAACAGCCCTCCTATGCGTGTTCACGAGAGTTCTTTGGTTTTTTTGCCAATTCGTATTCTTTGTGAATATCGCCACCTTCTGGGCTGTTGTGCAAATATGATTTATTTATTCATTTTCCTTTGCTTTATCCCTCCCTTTTTTAGGTGTCTGTGTACTCGAAGAATGTGAATTGTTAAAAAAAACAAATAGAACTCTGTTCACTATTGAACATGCATAGGAGGGCTGAGAAAGTGTAGATTTATAGTTTAAAAAAAAAAAAGGACTTAAATATTGATCTGTTTCTCACCCACACCTATCATATCAATTCTGAAGACATGGAGTAAACCACTGGAATCATATGGATTACTTTTATGCTGCCTATATGTGCTTTTTGGAGCTTCAAAGTTCTGGTCATCATTTACTTGCTTTGTATGGACTTACAGAGCTGAGATATTCTTCTAAAAATCTTCATTTGTGTTCAGCAGAGGGTGAGCAAATGATGAGAGAATTTTCATTTTTTGGTGAACTATCCCTTTAACAATCTGGTGACTTTCAAATTAAATTTGAATTTTGGTAATATGGTCAAAAATTTAGTTTCTCAGCCCAGTTTACAGCCCTAATTGGCACATACTGTTAATTATACTGAATAGTGGATTAAAAAGTTATTTTGAAAGTTGTGTGTGTGTGTGTGTGTGTGCTATAAAACTGCTATAAAAATTGCTAATCTTTGGCACTATGTATATGAATAATGAAAAAATCTATAATATAATGTATTAAAACTATGTAATTAAGAGAAGTTAAAATGTATTAAACCTTATTAATTATAGAAAATTGTAAAAAAAAATAAAAAATTAAATTTAAGTGATAATGCTTTGCATAGTATCTCTTTATAGTTCACCCAAAAATGAAATGTTGTTCGGTTCTGCTTTGTATCATCAATGTACCAGGATTGAATGTGCAGTCACGAATGAGATTTCAGAGTTTTAGGGAAGTTTACCATAATTATCATTTCAATATACCAGAAAACATGTATAAAATAGTCTATAAATATCCTTTTCAACTCTCTTTGTCGCTCTGTTCCCCCTTGTTTCTCCCTGTGGCCCTCCACAGAGGTTATTCCCACTGATAAAGTTGAAGTGGGCTTTAAAGATCTTGATGCTGCCATCCTGGTGGGCTCTATGCCCAGAAAAGAGGGCATGGAGAGGAAGGACCTGCTGAAGGCTAACGTTGCCATTTTTAAAACCCAAGGTGAAGCACTGGAAAAGTACGCCAAGAAGACTGTCAAGGTGAAAACTAAATGCAACCGCTAATGCTGCATGAATCCATTTCTGTAGTGCCTGTTGTATAAGGTAATCAAGAGCTCACAGGCTAAACTGGAATCTGTTTGAGGGATTTTTTTCTGTTTAAGAATTTTTTTCCAAAGTGAAACCGATTTTTAACAAATAACATATTGAACGTATATAACATATATTTTTCTTTACATAGGTGCTGGTTGTCGGAAACCCAGCCAACACCAACTGTTTGATTGCCTCCAAATCTGCTCCCTCCATTCCTAAGGAGAACTTCTCCTGCCTGACCCGTCTGGACCATAACAGGGCTCGCTCTCAGGTCTGAAACCCAATGTCTCTTCAGCTTCAGTCATTACTCTTTATCTCCGTTTGTCTGATCTTTGTGCTTTCCTGAGACACAGGTAATGGAGCTTTTCTTTATATTCAATCACAGTGGCTCCCACATTGGGCACAGCGTATTTCGAATATTCACAATATATTTACAATGATTTTGCAAGTAATAAAATTAGGCAACATCTTGAATATTGCAATGATTTTAATGCGCTTTTATTTGGATATTAACCTTCCTACAAGACGCATTGACTGGTAGATTTTTTTTTACTGTATTTTACTTTTTGCTTTAAGCTGTTGGAATGTGTGTGTACATAGCCATATATATATGTGTGTGTGTGTGTGTGTGTTTTTTTATTTTTATATATATATATATATATATATATGCGCTTCCATTTTGGCTTTATTTTTGTTAAATAAATCATGACACGGTGTAATATGTCATGTGTTGTTGTTCATCTGAGGTTGTATTTACCAAATTTTAAGACCTGCTAAGGACCAGATGATTTTTATTATGTACTGATATTTAAAACCATAGAATTCAAGGAGGGTGTACTTTCTTTTTCCCATGACTGTGTATGTGTATGTGTATGTATGTATGTATGTATGTATGTGTGTGTGTGTATGTATGTATGTGTATATATATATATATATATATATATATATCACACACACATACTCTATATATGGCTATGTATATGTACACACACACATATATAGAGTATCAAATATTGTCAATAGGATGTAAAAATAGAGATTTTTTTTTTGCTGTATTGCCCAACCCAAATGTATAGCCATTTTATGTTTTTGATAGTTTATATTGTAGTGAATTGATGTTGGTGAGCTACGAAAGAAAACGTATAATTTTAATCGGTTTTATTTGACAGACTGTTAGTTCTTCTTCCAGGTAGCTTTGTCATGATAAATGCCCATTTCTGAGAAGAGGCTCTAAGCTCATTGTCAGTTTTCCTCCGTGCCTGCAGGTGGCGATGCGTGTTGGGGTGTCCTCTGACAGTGTGAAGAATGTGATTATCTGGGGCAATCACTCTTCCACTCAGTACCCAGATGTCCACCACGCTACAGTGAACCATCACGGAAAGGAGATGGCAGCTTTTGATGCGGTGAATGATGAAAGCTGGCTGAAGGGTGACTTTATCTCCGTAAGTCAAAGATCTTCGCTACCACTTATGTTTCTTTTTGTAAAATGTTCCGTATTAGGTTTTCTTGGCGAAAATATTCTACATTCCTGTTTCTAGTGTTGATCTTTTGAACAAAGGGTTTTAAAACAAAAAGATTTATTGGCCTACTAACTGTCTTGTTGAAATCTTTCTCTCCAGTCAGAATGGAGAGGTGACCGACAAACCAACTCCCTCTAACTTTCTTTCTGATTCCATTTCGCTTGATGTTCTCCGAAATATCAACAGAAATATCCCTCGAACATTAACTATTGTGAGCGTTTGAAATGGGATGCGATTCATGGGGTAACTGTACCCTGTGATTTTGTGCGATTGTTTGTTTGTCCATTCACGGATTGCTATAAAAAGTAAAATGTTCAGCTTATGCACAAAAAGGATCTGCATAAAAAAAACTGACCGTTCCACCTCCGCTTTCTTAAATACAATTTATAAATAGATAATCACCCAAAACTGAAAATTCTCTCATCATTTACTCACCCTCATTCCATCCCCAATTGTAACTTCCTTTTCACTGTACATATTGCCATTGCAATCTCTAGGGCACAATCATTATTTCAAGCTCGATTACATTTCCTAGTGCTTGACGCATGCACAGAGCGCTAGATGGCTCCATAGGAAGTGTAATCGAGCTTTAAATCATGATCACCAAGAAGACTGATGTCAAAATGTACTGTGAAAAGGAAGTTACATTTTGGACTGTTCTCACCCGAAACAAACTGGATTGCTTCAGAAGACATGGATTAAACCACTGGAGTCGTATGGATTACTGTTATGCTGCCTTTATGTGCTTTTTGGAGCTTCAAATTTCTGGTCACCATTCACTTGCATTGTATGGACCTACAGAACTGAGATATTCTTCTAAAAATCTTCATTTGTGTTCTGCAGAAGAAAGAAAATCATACACATTTGGGATGGCTTGAGGATGAGTAAATGATGAGAGAATTTTCATTTTTGAGGGAACTATCACTTTAAATGTAGGAGAATGTCAGAAAAACACGGTGACGATTTACGATCGCTGTTTGTAATATGTCGCTTTGTGTTCGTCAAGGACAACATTCAGATCAGATCAAAGCACAGCGCCTTGTCAGTTCTCCAGTGTGAGATGAAGCTCATTGGTAATTTGACGAGACCACAAGAGCCCGTCCCATCGACTGAAAGTTGTTGTTTTTTTTAAACACATCGGAAGTGCTTTTCCAGTTGTTAAAGCCATTAACTGAGCAGGGAGAAAAAAATGGCTGTATGTATTGTGCTGATGACTAAATTTATGGCACGAAAAGTTTGGATTTTATCGCTTTCATTTCCTGTTCAGTGAGTCTTTTCATTGATCTATCATGGTTCATTCTTTATCAGACGGTGCAGCAGAGAGGTGCAGCTGTCATCAAGGCCAGGAAGCTCTCCAGTGCAATGTCAGCTGCCAAAGCCATCTGTGACCACATGAGGGACATCTGGTTTGGCACTCCTGATGTGAGTATGGACATCCACGAGCATTTTACACATCCAATGAGTGTCTGGACTTTCAGCTTCTGGTTGAGTTCAGAAACAGTTTTGCAATAGAATACTCATTTTCAGTGTAGAAACGAATGGCTAAAATGCAATTTTGGTCATAATTGTCTGTGAGAACAGCCTGGTACTGTTTGTCGCTAGAATACAGTTTGAACACAAGGGTCAAATGTCAACATCTTGGAGTCAGCAGACTATTGAGTGCTAAATAAATCTCTCTCTGTCTCTGATCAGGGCGAGTGGGTGTCTATGGGCGTCTTTTCATCTGGTAATTCCTATGGAGTTCCTGATGACCTCATGTATTCCTTTCCTGTTGAGATCAAGGTTTGTTTGCATCACTGACATGTTAAATTTGTCATTTCTTGGGTGGAACGATTAATCGAAATAAAATCGAAATCGCTATATGACGTAGTTCAATTTTCAAACCGCAAAGACTGCGATTAATAAATAGATAAATAGTCTGCAGGCGCTGCTGCTATTTCTTTTGGCAGTAGAGCATGTTTGCACATTAATTATTTTGGTCAAAAGGAAACACTTACTAGGTTTTATCTTAAAGGTGCACGCAGTATTTTTCCCCCCCATTAAAAAAAGTTTTTATCCTAAAGAATTGAATTGTAATCATACGTGTAAAATCATGATCACTCACATGAGATGAGCTCTTTTATTCTACATGGGGCAGGGGTGCCCTCATGGGGGCTGCCATTTTGCCACCAGCTGAATACTATTCGCTTAATCTCAGTAACCGTCTTGTTGTTGGACACTTTCACTGCTGGATTACAGTAAATTAATCATGGTTGATTGTGAATAGTGAATTTCTACAATGGCATCTGTAACTGATAACTATTGATATTGAATGATGCTGCATCCACACCACTAGGTGTCACTGTAAGTCCAAGATGACACGAGCAAAAAGTTATTGAGTGCACCTTTATATGTCAATAATCATGTCACAGTTCAAATCAGTCGCTTTTTTTTTTTTTTTTTTCAAAATAATTTCCATCTGATTTTTTTGTCCAAGTCATTCAGGCCTACTAAATTCCTAAACCAACAACTGACCCCATAAAAGTGAGTTTATGTATTGACATTATACATTTGTATTTTATTTCTTGCAAAAATAACTATTTGTTTCATAATGTTACCATGATATAAAATTTCTAAGGCTTTTTATTTAACACTTTTTGTTCAGTGCGATTTAATTATATATACATACACACAAACACATACAATTATTTAAATATAATATTTTTATATATAATATAAATTCTAATAATTAAAATATCAGAATATTTTATATATATATAAAATATTCTGAGATATTCTTCTCACCACAATTGTACAGAGTGGTTATCTGAGTTACCGTAGACTTTGTCAGTTCAAACCAGTCTGGTCGTTCTCTGTTGACCTCTCTCATCAACAAGGCTGCTGCCACATGATTGGCTGATTAGATAATCGCATGGATGATTCTGCGGATGGAAACGCCTTGTTGATGAGAGAGGTCAACAGAGAATGGCCAGACTGGTTTGAACTGACAGAGTCTACGGTAACTCAGATAACCGCTCTGTACAATTGTGGTGAGAAGAATATAATATCAGAATGCTATTCTGAGATGCAGGTTGGTGCTGTTTTGGCAGCACGAGGGGGACCTACACAATATTAGGCAGGTGGTTTTAATGTTGTGACGTGTGTGTGTGTGTGTGTGTGTGTGTGTGTGTGTGTGTGTGTGTATATGTATGTATGTATGTATGTATATATATATATATATATATATACACACACAGTATATTATATTTAAATGTAATTATTTAATTATACTTTCTGTATATCTTTCTCTGCAAATATTGATAGATGTGATTAATTGCATTTAATTCAATTAATTAATCAGCATATCATGTACAACATTTAAACGATTGACAGCCTTAAATATGACTTGTACCGTATACGATTTTGGTCATACTTCTCACCTCTAATGCAGCATATTAAATGTGATTAAATGTGTTCCCAGGTGAAATCACAGCATTGGGTCTAAAAGTTAAATTTTCTTTGGCAATACTCAGCATTTCTGTGTCTGTGTGAACCCAATAGAATAAGACCTGGAAGGTGGTTGACGGACTCCCCATCAACGGTTTCTCCCGTGGCAAGATGGACGCCACCGCCGCTGAGCTGGTAGAGGAGAGAGATACGGCGCTTACCTTCCTCGGGGCATAACTCGATGTATCCACGACAACACGGCAGCCTTTAGACTCTTCCAAGTCCAGAAATCCCTGACTGTAAAGTCCTGTAGATTCCACAGCTGACCATTTGTGTGTGTGGATGTCCGTCTTATAATATACATGTGGGAATGTGCGTGCGTGTGTGTTCCACTTTACAAGTTAACAATGAAACAAGAAACGTCTGCAATGTAACTTTTCCTCTGTTTTGAGTGCCTGGGGCAACACCTGAAAGAGAAAATGTCCATTGATTTCAAATTACGCACGTAGTTGTCCTGACCAAAATAACAATAATTTGTCATCCATAAATAAAGACCACATGAAAATGAATCTCTGTTGTGCACTTGGATTATGCATCATTCTCACACAAAACCATGATGTTAATAAGTGGATATTTGGATTCAGGAATAAAGGAGATGTTTTATACTTTTAAACATGGGATTACTGCGAGTATCTACAGATATTTAATAATGGAACTCCAAACTAAAGTTCTATAGGAGGATGTTCATTTATTCCACAAAAATATATAAACAAAATCACAAATCTTAGGAAAATCCCAATTCCACCTTTTGTTTTTGTAATTAAAGGAATGGTTCACCCAAAAATTTGAATTCTCTCATCATTTACTCCCCCTTAAGCCATCTCAAACTTGTCTTTCTTTCTTCCTCAGACCACAAAGGAAGATATTTTAGTGGCAATATAATGTTTGTTTGTCCATACAATGGAAGCGAATGCTGACCACATTTTCAAGCTCCAAAAAGCACATAAAGGTAATCCATACAATGCTAGTGGTTTAATCCATGTCTTCTGAACTGATCTAATCTGTTTTGGGTGAGAACAGACTAAAATATAACTCCTTTTTCTCTATAAATCTTGACATCAGCAGTTTCTTTGGCAATCATGATTTCAAGTTTGATTGCACTTCCTAGTGCCATCTAGCGCTCTAAATGCATTAAGCACTAGGAAATGTAATCGAGCTTGAAATCATGATTGTTCCTAGAGACTGCAATGGCAAGATGTACAGTGAAAGGAGTTATAATTTGGTCTGTTCTCACCCCAAATCAATTAGACTGATTCAGAAGACGGATTAAACCACTGGAGTTTTATTGATTAATTTTACGTGCTTTTTGGAGCTTCAAAATTCTGGCCACCATTCACTTGCATTGTATGGACATACAGAACTGAGATGTTCTGCAGAAGAAAGTAAGTCCTACACATCTGGAATGGTATGAGGTTGAGTGAATGGTGAGAGAATTTTCATTTGCGTGAAACTTGGAGCTTCAGTCGAGTCTCATGTTTAACACTTTATTGTGGACCAAGATAAACCAGTTTACTTTTCTATCTAGGGTTTCCACAATCATGGAAAACCTGAAAAAAAAAAAATGTATTTCACTTTTGAATTAAGATTTCCAGGCCTGGAAATGTAATGGCAATTTATAAAATCTTAAAAAATCTTTTTAAACTAGTGAATAAATACTTTTCTGCTCAGCTGTATAAATATAGGCTTAAATTTATAACCTTCGAGATAGATATTTGTCTTTGAGAGCAATTAATAAAAAAAATTTTTTTAAATCCTATGCATTAATTGTGAAGGACTGCAACGCCATGGAAAGTCTCATTAGTTGAAGTGTATCTAATTGTAGGAGCACAAATGACCGCAAGATGTCGCTGTTTCACATATCCACACTGTTTCCGCTTGCAAACGCGGTGAGAAATGGAACGGGATGTTAGCGATTTGATTGGTCGGGCCGGATCGCCCTTTACTCTGATTGGTGCGTGGACAAACTTCATATCTATACTTCGATTTCGTGCGACACTTCCGCCCGTGAAACAGCGTGCTGTGCAGTGTGAACGTGTGAGTACCTTCGCATGGGCTGTGGAAAGTGTGCAAGCAAGCCTGTCTGCTGTTTAGATGTGTTTGAGTGTTATAGTTTCCCAGCCCCCCAAATCCCACCATCTGTGCACTGTCCTTGTGTTTGCTTGTCAGTTGTCCTTGGAGTTCTTATATGTTAAAGTTCATGAGAGCTAGACAGGAGGCTGTTCTATTACTTTTGTGGCCATGCTTTTGTTTTTAATGCTTGTTTGGACAAGCAAAGCAGTCCGTTAGGTCTGTGTTAAAGCAGAAGAAGCTGTGAGTCAGAGTTACTGTATCAATTAATCTTACAGCCCCTAGTTCTGTTGACAGTAAGGGGCTGTTCAAGTAAGACGCGCTCTTGGGTTCGAAAACCGCTTGAACGCAGAGGCAGTGAGACACGTAAAAAAAACAAAAAAAAAAAAATAGGCAAAAAGTCGTGCGTTACAGTGAAGTTATCAGGGGTAGAATTTGTTTTCAGGTATTTAGCACTTGAGCACTATTACAGGGGGTGATAGAGTGACTGACATGTAATCATAATAATGGTCACAGTGTTTATTATAAACGCCTTGCTTATGACGCGAAACGCGACGTAAAGACCGAAGACGTCCGTGTGACGCAAGTGTACAGCCTCCGAGACATACAATTAAAAAGTAGTACAGACGGAACGCAAGAAACGCGTCCCGTGTTAATGTCCCCGTTTCGTTCAAAAACATCTAGAAATAGAACGGAACGCACTGATCTCGGGACACGCGTTTTTATTAGTTTAAGTGCTTCTGCGTCTGCCTATTATTATTATTATTATTTTTATTTTTTTTTAGACGCATATTTACCGGGAATTCGACTATTAAAATAAGCTTGGGACCCTAACAACAAGACATCAACTGACTAGTCGATTAATTACTTTAAAGAGATAGTTCACCCAGAAATAAAAATTCTCGTATTACTTACCCTCATGCCATCCCGGATGTGTATGTCTGTCTTTCTTCTACAGAACACAAACAACGATTTTTGGAAGAAAATTTCAGCTCTGCTGATCCATACAATGCAAGTGAATGGTGACCAGAACTCTGAAGGTATAAAAAGCACAAATGCAGCATAAAAGTAATCCATATGACTCCAGTGGTTTAATCCATGTCTTCAGAAGCAACATGATAGGTGTGGGTGTGAGAGAGATCAATATTTAAGTCCTTTACACTAAAAATCTCCACCCTTGTCCAGCCCCAACCAATAGGTGGCAATATGCACGAAGAATGCCAACAAAAAAACAAAAAAAAAGAAGAAGAAGAATGTGGAAGTGAAAGTGGACATATATAGTAAAAAAGGACTTCAATATTGGTCTGTTTTTTTACCCACATCTATCAAATCTCTTCTGAAGACATGGATTAAACCACTGGAGTCGTATGGATTATTTTTTTGTTGCCTTTATGTGCTTTTTGGAGCTTCACAGTTCTGGTCACCATTTACTTGCATTGTATGGACCTACAGAGCTGAGATATTCTTCCAAAAATCATTGTTTGTGTTCTGCAGAAGAGAGAAAGTCATACACATCTGGGATGGAGAGAGACAGGGACATGTTGTCACATTTAAATTGCACAAAATTAAAAAAATATATAAAACAAGTCTGACAATGTTATTTTTTTACTGAGCCAACTTCTGCAGTGAACCAGTAAATATTAGGGGGAAAAACACAAATATATATGATTCCTATGATAAGAATTCATTGCATCACACTTTTTTTGTCTATCTGTTGGATTGCAAGATTAAATTATTTTATATTGTCTGTATAATGCATAATGAGAATGAAAGAAGAGACGCTTAATTAATTAATTAAGCATTAATGGATTGTAACAAAAGATAAATGTGACCAATAAATAAAATGAATATCATTCATAAGAAATCTACCTATTGATTTGCACCACATACCAATATATTATTTTAATAAAAAGATAATCAAATGGACAGTCATTTGGTTTAAAGCTTGCAACTTTGTTTAGATTTACATGCATTTTATCCAAAGCAACTTACAAATGAGGAAAACAATATAGAGGTCAGTACGTGCAAGAGCAGATAAGGCTGCTGCTGCATTACAAACTCCCAAAACTAAGGTCTGTAAAATATTTCTGGCATTGTATACTGTGTATTTATATATCAAGTCCAAATGCTTCACTGTCTCATCAGGGCATAAATGTCCTTCATAATTGGGCTCTGAAGTTGTAAAAAAGTGAAACGTTTAGAAACATGGGTAGTTATGAGACTTTAATTACAACCGTAAAAAACCAGGAATACTAATAAGTGTGTTTTCATCTTAAAACATAAGTCTTGATTGACTTTCTGTCAATTTTATCACTGTCGTGATCAAAATGTTATATATTACATTTTGTAAAAAATTATATTTTAGGCCCCTATACCCAGGGCCGTAGCTGGGTTTTCTGGGGCCCCTGGCTGTGTATTGCTTTGGGCCCCTTTCCTATTAAAAAATACAGTTTAGAATTTGTTGTGGGGCCCCCCTGGACCTGTGGGCCCCTAGAATCATTACCACTTTCCACCCCACTAGCTACGGCCCTGCCTATACCACCCATTTAGAAATGAGAATAATAAATATTTTAGGGGGCGGACAAAATATGAAAATGTACAATAACTATTTTACAGACTTTAGGTATAGTCCGTCAGCAACACACTTCTGCGTTGCACTAAGGGGCCGTTCACATCGAAAGCGTTTTGCGTCCGTTTGTGCTGTTTTACCATTGTTTTTCTGTGTAAACATGATCTGGATGGACGTCGACACTCGAGAGGACGTCCTTAACCGCGTCCTGTTTTTCCTCTCTCAGTATCTCTCGCAGTAGCGCTACTTTTTTCACACGCCGTGTCAAAGTTAAAGAAACAGTAAAAAACGCGTCTCAAGACACATGCGTTCTGAATGCGTTGCGTCTATCTTTTTAGCGCTAGATCGCTTTTAGTGTGAACGACCCCTTTTAGCATTAACTTTCAAAAACAGAACGCATGAATCTTAAGAGACACGTTTTTAAAAGTTGAACTGCTTTGAACTTGGCACGCCGTCTAAAAACTCAACAGTCGTGGTGCGAGACGCAACGGCCAAAGACGTCCATGTGACGCATGTGATGCAAACGCAGACTGCATGCAAGAACGCATCCTGTTTGAACGGCCCCTGAAGTGTCCAGTGCATGTTGCACTTCATCATTTGCATGTGCAACATCCTGAAGCAATTAATAATTCCCCCGCTTCAGAGCATATTTACTTTGTCCTGTGGTCGTGACGGGATGGGTGGGCAGTGCTGGAGTTTATTAAAGGGGTGCTGCACCATTCTTTCTCTCTCTGCGCATCTCCATCAGCGGTTCAGTCATTGCAGCAGTGCGTTACAAAGCCCTGATCGGGTGTCCTGTGCATGACAGTCCGTCACCCGCTTAGACCCACTGTGACCGGCGGCTGTAGAGAGGTTGTCGGGTTCGGTTCGGATGAGCACTTGAGTCTTGTTCAGTATATAGGAGGTTCTCAAAGCATTATTTTTGTTACTGATTCCTCTACATTGCAGGAGCTGTAGTTTTATCCAGAACAGTACAAAGAAAAAGAGCCGTACAAACAGTATTGAGTTCAATTTGGACCGACACCCATACAGGATTATTATATATTAGAATTTTTTTAATCTCCATCAAAAGTTCCTGATCATGTCTTTTGTCGCTGGTAAGTGGTCTATTTATACCCTTGCAAAAAAATTACAACATGTATAGTGATGGTATCAGATGGGTAATATCATGGTATTTACATGCTTCTCCAATGTATTTCAGAGAATAGCACGGTATTGCCATGGTACATTTCCAAAATGCCATGGTAGTAAGATGTTAGGCTACTTTTTGTTGCATTTTTGTTTATGTAATTTGTGAGGAAGTGGCTGATGTAACCTAATTTATTTAATTTAACACCAGCAAAAATCTGGTAATCTGGGTAGTTAACATGAAATTTCAAGCAGTTTTAGCAATGTACCATGGTGTGACATGGTCTTAGAGGTCGACCGATAGTGAATTTTGCCGATTTTGATAAATAAGGTGGAAAAGGCTGATAACCGATAATAGTATTTTGTTACTGTGATGGGCACAAACAAAGAGGCTACAAGAGTCCAAAATGAATAAAATACCAGATGCAGTTTATTGTGCAACCAAAATCACAAGAATAAATGAGGATTAATGAGGAATACGGTTTATTATTATTCACAAAATAAGAAGTTGGAGACACGTGTGCAGATGGGGCATGTTTCCATAAAGTCACGTTAATGTCCTCTCTTTAATTTGGAACACTTGATTTGATTATCAAATCAAAATAAAAAAAAATATGCATTGAAGTAATGGGGAAAAAAATGGATGAATATTGTCAATGATGACAGATTTAGATACAGCAAATCCAGGGGCATGGGTAGCTCAGCGAGTATTGACGCTGAATACCACCCCTGGAGTCGCCAGTTCGAATCCAGGGTATGCTGAGTGACTGCAGCCAGGTCTCCTAAGCAACCAAATTGGCCCGGTTGCTAGGGAGGGTAGAGTCACATGGGGTAACCTCCTCGTGGTCACTATAATATGGTTCTTGCTCTCGGTGGGGCGCGTGGTGAGTTGTGCGTGGATGCCGCGGAGAATAGCGTGAAGCCTCCACATGCGCTATGTCTTCACGGTAATGCGCTCAACAAGCCACGTGATAAGATGCGCGGATTGACGGTCTCAGACGCGGAGGCAACTGAGATTCGTCCTCCGCCACTTGGACTGAGGCAAGTCACTACGCCGCCACGAGGACTTAGAGTGCATTGGGAATTGGGCATGCCAAATTGGGGAGAAAAGGGGAGAAAAAAAAATAAAATAAACAATGATACAGCAAATCCTCACAAAGTGTCAGTTTTTATTTCACCTACAGAGGCCTCTGTAATACTGTAGAATCCTCCAGCAGCGAATAAAAGCAAAAATATCGGCAACAGTCCACATAGATTTTTGCAGATAACCGATAGAACAGATATATCGGTCTACCTCTTCATAGTATATTTTTTTTAAATCTAAAGCCATAATAATAAAAGTTATACATGCAAGCTCTTTGAGAAGAATAAATCAGGCTATTCCTGAACTCTCAGGATGATAATAATCAGTTGTAATGTCATCACAATAATGCTGTCGTGCTTTCCCTGTTTTTATGTGCAGATCTGTATAGAGGTGGACCTAGTGCAGGTATGACGGAGTTTCAGGAGAAGCAGAGATTGCAGCATGAGAGCTCCATGCACACAGAGCTGGAGAAACTCTTGGCCACTGCTAAGTCACCGGAGGTGGAGGTAAGACCCGCTGCTCTGTAAACTACGTGATCAGTGGAGGTGACGAACATGTCCCACTAGTGCTGCTGCTGTCCTTTACTGCATGTCTATGTCACGTCCGCCCCCAGCTCACAGATGCCCCAAATATATAACCACACGCATACACAGACACGTTTACCTATTTAAATGAGGACATGCTGTTGACATTGAGTCAATGACCTCAATAATTTTTTGTCCAGATCTATTATACAAAAAAAAAAACAGTAAAAATGTAAGTCATACTTGATTACTGCTTCTCTATGATGAACATTTTTTAATTGGACTTAAAGGAATATTCTGAGTTCAGTACAAGTTAAGCTTAATCGACAGCATTTGTGGCATAATGTTGATTACCACAAAAAATTTATTTTGACTCGTCCCTCCTTTTCTTAAAAAAAAAGCAAAAATCTTGGTTACATTGAGGCACTTACAATGGAAGGGAATGGGGCCAATCTGTAAACATTAAAATACTGTTTCAAAAGTATAGTCACAAGACGTAAACAAAGTGTGTGTTAACATGATTTTAGTGTGATATAATCGCTTACTAACATTTTCTGTGTAAACTTATATCCAATTTAACAACTTTGCCATGACAATGTAGTGCAATGTAATGTGATACAGGGAAATGACACTAATATTCCTGTAGTGTAATAAAATGGCTAGGTGGTGTAACTGTCCAGAAATAAAGAAACAGAAACAATACTAGTTGTATTGGGAAATATTGATCATCATTTAAAAACTCATGGCATTTGTTAAAAAAAAATACCTTGATTGATACATGTTTGACAATACTGATTAAGAAGTGTACACTCATCTATTCAGAGTGCATGGAAAATATTTTAGTGCTTTTTTAGGGTCATTACATTTTGAAATTGTTGAAGATGACAAACGTTTTTCAAAAATATATAAAACCCACATAAACAAAGATAACATTTTGAAGAACTTGACAAATATGTCTTATACTATATTTTTAAAAGATTTCTCGTTTTCGGCATCTTCAAATTTCAACACATGCAGAACTATTTTTCAAGAGGTACATTTTTTTTTTCTTTGTATTGCAACATTACATATTTTTTAATTTACAATTTTGTTTTATGTACATTCACATGATAAACTGGAAAACAATTTGGAAGTCCTTATTTGTCAAACAAAAAAAAAAAATATTTTAGCCTATTTTTAAGATTTATGCATATCAATTTAATAAAAAAATTGCATAAAATTGAATTCTGTAATCTTTAACAAAATTAAATTAATAAAACGTTCATTTATTCAAGTTGTATTAATTTTGTTAAAGATTACACAATTCAATTCTTGAGTGCATTGACCCATAAACTTTTGTTTAAATTAAAAGCATCAGCAAAAAGTTTGCTGCTTCAAATTTAATGTAAAATTGTTGTAATTTTTTTTTGTTTTTTTTTTTTTACAAAAGTAACAATGTTAAGAAATTGAGCTGAGTCTTACGTACATTCACAGCCTATGCTGGAAAACACTGTAACGTCATTCAGCTGAGTTTGAGATGTGTTTATTCTGATGTCTGTGGGTAGTAAAATGAACTTACAAACAATAAAACTGCTGATAATGTCAAGTAAAGTCATTTTTATTTGTATAGCGTTTTTCACAACACACATCGTTTCAAAGCAGCTTTACAGAAAATCATGCATTAACAAAAAATGAAACTGTAAAATCTATAAAGTCTTAGTGTCACCATTGTGCAGTTTGATTAAATATGATTATAAATTGTGTATGAAAATTAATAAATAATTAAATAATAATTGTATTATAACCACAATGAGCAAGACGAAGGCGGCTGTGGCAAGGAACACAAAACTCCATAAGATGTTGGTTAATGGAGAAAAATAACCTTGGGAGAAACCAGGCTCACTGTGGGGGCCAGTTCCCCTCTGGCTAAACAACATGAATATAATGCCAAGATTCGTTTTTTTGTGTATAGTGCAAGTCATGGTTTAAAATGAGTAAACTAAGTGTTAAGGGCTATTGTTTAAACAAAGATTTTGTATGTATTGTAAGAGTAACGACTAATGTCCTTGAAGTTCATCCTGGATTAACTGCAGAAGTTCACATAGATACATTATCCTTTGTTATTTGGCTGATGTAGGCTTTTGTTGGCAGTTGATTGAAAGTCTATGTATTCCATTTTAAGAGTGTAGTCCATCAGTAGACCAAGGTGATGCAGGCAGAGATAAGTGAGGTGCATCGCAGTTCAACTGGCAGGTCATTTGAGCATTTCTGTGTGAGCAGTTGCTGCACACACAACCTGCAGTTAGCCCCTCTAATTAGATTTCACATGATGCCCGTTAAACTGTGACCTTACCAAAGAGATTTGTCTTTATAACTGCCTGTCTTCGCATGATGCAACTTCAGAACAATTATTATAAAGGTCAAAGGAGACTCTTCAGAGGATTAATTATGCATGTATAGTGAACAGTGTTTGTAATTAGGGATACGACTGATCTCTCTTCAGTAACTCTGTCAGATGTTTTTTTTAAGCCAACCTTATTAATTTGATAAGCAGTTGTAGGAAGGTTCAGTGTTCAATACGTTAAGCTCTACGGACAGTATCTGTAACATGCATTTGATTAGAACAGAAAAAAAAATCCAACCTTTTTAAAGACAAAGTTTTTTTTTACTGTAATAAACTAACAATGGAAGTATCATTGTAATAATTGTAGTCGCATTTTGATATATACAGTATATAATGTCTAAGTGTTTTGTCTATACTTTGAAAAACAGTGTGTATTTGAACTTTACTATGGTGCAGTACCCCATAGATTTCATTCTTAGAGCTCAATGCCAGTCCCTTACTTGAGCCTCTCCATTGTGGACAGCATGCCATATCCGTTTACCTTAATGCGCTCCAGGACTATATGAACCAGTGAACTCGTAAATGACCGGATGACTGTACATTATCCTTCTCACTACGTAATATACAGAATGTACCAAATAAATCAATAAATGGACATAAAATGTACACTGATTTGAGTTAAATTAGTTTATTATGTGAGATGAGATTGCAGAGTGATACAAGAGACGTAAAGCTAACACAAATATATGGGAAATTGGTTGCCTGGGAAAATGACCAATTATACAATTTAGCATTTATTATACAAAAATATTTGACCACAGAATGCCACAATTGACCAGAGAACTGCGCAATAATTATAGAAATGTCAAAATACCATTTTTTTCTTGGTAATTAACTTTTGTTCTCAGACATCTGTTGCGGTCATCGTCCCAAACATGTATGCAGTCTGTACGTTAACAGTTATACTCGAGCTACAAAAAATGGGTTACGAAAAAGGGTTTTTTCATAGTCAAGCTACAGGATGTTGAAGTGTACATGACATGGTGCGTAATAAAATTTTTGGAGGAAGAACGTCAGCTAAGGGAGTGTATATACGCGTTGCGCATCACCTTTGTCTTTTGGTGCATGCATGAAATGCCAAGGCCAATCAACATGATCTCACGGGAGGTTGGCATATTATTTCCGATACTTCTGGTACCCTAGGATCGGCCACATTATGCTGACTCACTGTCAAGCGCCATCTCTTATCAGACTTTTTTGCATCTGCTCCAGCATTTTTACCTTCCCCTGTGGTGCAACTGGAAGCGCATTGCGTCAGCAGCGTGGGAGACCTGGGTTTGGATCATGGGTTGAAACCAGGAAGTAACTGCGTTAGCATAATCAGTGATGAACATGATTCAAAGGTTGCATTTTTCGCTCTAAAGTAACGTTTTTACACCACTGATGGTTAGGTTTAGGTTTGAGGTTTGGGTCGGGGGTACAGTTTATAAAATAAGCATTCCTCTTCACTGCATTTCAGCCTGTACAGCTGAAAACAACTCGCTTCACAACTCGCTTTTGGCGCCCCTCTGTGGACATTACACCCGGAAAATGGACCTCAAATGGGACCATAGGCCCAACAACACTTAATGCTTTGGCCACCGGGGGCAGTGTTTTGAATTTCGGTAAACACAGTCAACCTACTTACCATGAGATCAGTCTGGGCCAATTGTGGTCCAATTAATGGGTATACATGCTGGATGAAGCCGAGCTACAATAAGCATTATCTAGGTCTTTTTGTCAGACAAAAGCTTTTACATGACGTCTTAAAAAGAAGAATCATTGTTGTAGCCTGACTCAAATTGAAGTCTCGTGGGTCACTTTTGTTAAAAAAGTGATGTAAATATGAGTAATACTTCCTATTAAAATATGTGCTTGTGTGTGTGTGTGAAAGTTTAAGTTCCACTGTGGTAATTTTCTGGATTGTTAGTACCTTAGTGTCTTTTCATTGTTCTGTTGAGGCTTGACAGCTTTCCAAAACCATTTTGAATGTTTGCCTGTTTAGAGAAGCCCCTTAGAATAGACTGAGACAGAGAGCTTTAGTGTGTGTCTTGGGTTTACATGTTGTTTTCAGTGTAGAAGTCAACTCTCTAGGACCCTCTTTTACTGTTGGCTGCAAAATAACACAAATTATGTTGAGCTCAACACCTCTCACCACCAAAGAATGTACTAAAAATGAACTGTGAAGTGAACAGTAATGACTGATTTGTGTGAATTGTGTCTCTTGCAGATCTCCAGAAAGGACTTTGAGGGCTTCAAGAAGCTCTTTCACCGTTTCCTTCAGGAGAAGGGACCTTCTATAGACTGGGCCAAGATCCAGAGACCACCCGAAGACTCGGTAAGACGAATCAATATGAATGCATTGCTTCAATGTGTGACTAATACGGCTAAGCAAAATAGCTTAAAAATGATATCTGCAAATTTTATGTGGTCTTTAAAAGAGAGAGAAAGAGTGAGTCAAAATAACAAAAGAAAGAGAGTGGAAGGAGGAGGTGTTTGAGTTTGTCGCCAGTTTTTCATGTCCATGACATTTCTCTGCTGGTCCCGTCACCAAAATAACCCACGACCTATCCACAAATACTCACACGCTGAAGGTTAAACTATGAATAGCATGACACTTCCAGCATCCCACAACCTTGGCTGACATTTCTATTCAACCACACAGCCGTTTGTAAAACTCAGGTTACAGCACATTGTAAACCTGAGACTTGTTCAACCCAGGACGAAATAAACGCCACAACTGTTTCTAGATCAGTGCTTAAGTGTATGGCGTCTTCTCAATGGCTCATTTATATTTCAATCATCATCCTTTTTCACATTCTGGAAGTGCTGATTGGTTGGATGGTTGGTCGGTCTGCTTGAGAGAGTGTGTATTTTTGTGGAGGGGGCTAATAAGCCATCACGTTGTTTTCTCAATCAACATCTTCAGTGTTTTGTTATGCCACATTGGTGGGGGTGGAGTCAGGAGAGAGAGGCACTTTGAAACCTTATATTTGGCCTTTGATTCAAAGATGAGGTTTAATGTCTCAAATCTGCACAATGTTGCTCTCCAGAGGAAAACTTGAAGCGTATTTGAATGTTTGCCTGGCCAAGCATGCTGGAGCAAAATCGTTGAGCCAGTCGCATTCTCATTTAGTCTTTACTGGACGTCTGTACATTTGAGTGTTCTTTTTTTAAGGTCATATCATGAGGAATTGCATTTTCCTTGATCTTCTTAAATAAATGTTTATTGTATGTTGAGAATATGGCAGCCCATATGTTAAAAGGATGTGCAATTTGGCACACTGTTTAATGTGCATCTCAATATTACTGGAGCCAGTTTTGGGGCTAGTTGCTCAAACTCTCTAGCGCCACCAACAGTCCAAATTTTCATGTAGGAAATCATGCTAAATAAAAATGTCCATATAACTTGTTTTTACCTCTTCTTTGCTCCCTGTATTTGTTGGGTCCTGCACAATACAATGTTTACCGATTTATTTTAAGGTCCACCATAAACCTTTCCTCTATTTTAAATGGATTTGTGTGTAGCATTTTTTGTGATTCCTCATGCGACATTATTGTTAAACCAGAATCCAACTACTAATCAGAAAAAATGAAGATTTGGTGCATAACATGGGACTTTTAACTATAAACAAGCCCGAAACCAGGGACACACCAGGGACTTTTATTTTTAAATAACAGAGACTTGGCCATTTTACAATGCTTTACCAGACATAGGATTTTGTGTGTGTGTGTGTGTGTGTGTGTGTATGTATATATGTATATATATATATATATATATATATATATATATATATATATATATATATATATATATATACACCGATCAGCCACAACATTAAAATCACCTGCCTAATATTGTGTAGGTCCCCTTCGTGCCGCCAAAACAGCACCAACCCACATCTCAGAATAGCATTCTGAGATGATATTCTTCTCACCACAATTGTACAGAGTGGTTATCTGAGTTACCATAGACATTGTCAGTTTGAACCAGTCTGGCCATTCTCTGTTGACCTCTCTCATCAACAAGGCGTTTCCATCCACAGAACTGCCACTCACTGGATGCTTTTTTTAAATGCTATTCTGAGATGCAGGTTGGTGCTGTTTTGGCGGCACGAGGGGGACCTACACAATATTAGACAGGGGATTTTAATATTGTGGCTCATCGGTGTATATATACTGTATATAATCACAAGATAAGGTTTACTGAGGAATAAGGTTTCTTTTTATTTTAAGATATGAAGTTGAAGGGGCCTGGGTAGCTCAGTGAGTATTGACGCTGACTACCACCCCTGGAGTCGCGAGTTTGAATCCAGGGTGTCCTGAGTGACTCCAGCCAGGTCTCCTAAGCAACCGAATTGGCCCAGTTGCTAGGGAGGGTAGAGTCACATGGGGTAACCTCCTTGCGGTCACGATTAGTGGTTCTCGCTCTCGATGGGGTGCGTGGTAAGTTGTGCGTGGATCACGGAGAGTAGCATGAGCCTCCACATGCTGAGTCTCCGTGGTGTTATGCACAGCGAGCCATGTGATAAGATGCGGGGATTGATAGTCTCAGAAGCGGAGGCAACTGAGACTTGTCCTCCACCACTTGGATTGAGGTGAGTAACTGCACTACCAAGAGGACCTACTAAGTAGTGGGAATTGGGCATTCCAGATTGGGAGAAAAGGATATGAAAATCTGATAAAAAGATATGAAGTTGAAGATAGACACTTTTGTGCTGACAGGGCACATTTTCATATAGTTGCATGTTTCTTTGCATGCCCATGCTTCAATTTAAAACATTTTATGATCTAATCAAAATAACAAAATATGCAATGAAGTGAGAATAAAAATATTTTTGTCAATAATGAAAGATTTAGATATAGCAAATCCACACAAGGTGTCAGTGGAGTTCGGAATTGCGTACTACCATACTACTCATACTATTTCTGCTATAGATGCATATGGCAGAAGTATTAAGAGTAGTATGGGTATTATGCTATTCCGAACTCAGCCAGTGATTGTTTTAATTTCACCCCTAGAGGCTGCTGTTATACCGTAGAATCAAGCCGTTTTAACTGTAGAATCTTCCAGCACCGGACACAGAGGAAAAATATCTATCGACAACTGTTTGTATAGATTTTTACAGATAACCGATAGTTCCAAAAAACAACGATTGGCACCAATTAATCAGTAAAACCAATATATCAGTCTACCTCTATTCGACAACATTAAAGCAAATAAAATGATAAAAATACATATGAAATTACCCTTTTAAGTTAATCATATCCATTTAGTTTGTAATTCCTGGGGGAAGTGTCCTTGGACATTGAACTTTTGAACCTGACAGAGGTCAAATAAATCCAACAGTTGCTGCTGTGATGAAACTCAGAGCACAAGACCACTTTGCCCAATTTTGATTTATGGTTTGTTCATCTGAGAAGAATTTGTGTTCAGGTCTCAGGTGAGCTAAACTACATTTTACAGTACATCTACTTCATATAATGAAAGCACACCACACCCAAGTTGAGAGAAATCAAAGCAGCTCATATTTAATATAAACTGGCCGTTGATTTAGAGTAATATTTATTTTGTAAGGTCTCTTGTTTCTGACCATCTCCCAAAGCTCTGTGTTTAATCTTCAACTGGTTAAAGGATTACAGCTTCATTTAAAATTCTGTCTTTATTTACTCACCCTCATGAAAGCAAAATATGTTTTGACAAATGTTCAAGCTGCTCTATTCCATACAGTGAAAGTGGATGGTGATTTTTCCTGCCAAGCTCCAAAAAAGGACAAAGTACCATTACATTTTCATGAAAGTAGTCCTCAAGACTCATGTACTATATTTTAAGTCTTCTGAAGCCATATTATCTGGCCTTTTATTAACAGTTATTAACAAATAATATATCTTGCTAAATCTCTCTCTCACTCAGCTCTCAAATCTCTTTTTCTCCCTCATTATTTCTCATTGTTTTACAGATCCAGCCCTATGAGAAGATCAAGTTGAAGGGTCTTCCTGCCGATGTGGCGTCCAGTCTTAATAAACTCGCTGTGGTGAAGCTCAATGGAGGTCTAGGCACCAGCATGGGCTGCAAAGGACCCAAGAGTCTCATCAGTGTCCGCAATGAAAACACGTTCTTGGACCTGACTGTGCAGCAGATTGAGGTGTTACATCATTACAATGGCTACGTTCACACAGTCACAGGGGAATTCACTAAGAATGAATTCTTGTACAAATGACCGATAGCGTCATTTAGTTAAACACACTCTCTCTTCATGTTTTTAGTACCCGATTCACTGAAGTTTTTTTACTGTATTTTTATTGGGCTGAGTGTGATTAATAACGTTAAAAAATTTACAAAATAAATCATGTTGCCGGAACATAAAAAGGAATATTTCTGTCATCTGGCAATTCAAGCTTGAAACACCACCTGTTTTCAGCAGGGGGCAGTAAACGAAACTCCATCTGTATAGGCAACGCGCAGCTGGACAGCGCCAGCACAAGATGAGAACGTGTTCTTGAGTCCAAACACAGCTGGGTGGAGCGCAGTTCCGAATACAGGGATCTCCAGATGTGTTTTTCTGCATTTCAAACTATGTTTAACTTGACACAGCAACCTAAAATTTTTTTTATGATGCCACATAAGCAAAGTGAGATGCTCCAAAAGCGTCTGTCTGTACATTGTGTCCTTAGAAAAGTCTTATAATAAATCTCGGACAGATTGACTAATTCATTTGCAAAATGGATTGCAGGGGACTATAGGCCAATGATAGGCTTAGGTTCAATTATACGAAAATAAACAATATATTGCCCTCTTAAAGCCACTTTTGAATAGTATTATAAATGCTTTAAATACATGTATGAGTTTCTGCATATAATATTTACAATTTAAGAGAACTGAATGATAGTATTGTGTAGAACTTGGAAAGTGGGTGATGTGGCAAGCAGTGTTTATCTACTTCTGAGTCAAGTACATGGGTTTAAACATTTCTCTGGCTTATATGTGATCTGTTTAAGGTGATGTAAGAGCCTGTTTGCCATTTCAGACCTTGATAAAGATTTTTCCCTCTGTGTCAATGACAGTTTACCCCAAAGTTGCATAATATCAGTAAAACCTGATTGCCTTCTCTGGAGAAGTGCTATTTGTTCGGCAGTTTTTAACCATTATGAACTAGCAATTGTAGTGTCTTGCTTGTGAACGAATCAGTGTTTTTGAACAAACTTTTTAAGTGAATGAATAGTTCTTGTTCATGACCAACTCTCTGTTTGTTTTTTTAAGGAATCAGGTGTGAATCATTGATTCAATGACTGACTTATAACATGTATAAGACATTTGTCACCTCCTACTGGTGTAAATATGTAATATGCAGTTATAGTGACTGGATGAATCAGTGAATGAATCTGAATGAATCTCTTTGGTAAACGGATTCAGAAGACTGTGAAATGAATCAAACTCCCCACCACCAACTAGCAACTCTTGATATAATTGTAAATTATTGTATACCTCTGATTTGTTTTACATTTCTGGCCATGTTCAACTTTGGATGAGTTGGTTGGCTAAATATCTCTCTCTCTGTCTCTGTCTGTCTGTCTGTGTCTTTCAGCATTTAAATAAGAAGTATAATGCAGATGTTCCCCTTGTGCTGATGAATTCCTTTAACACAGATGAGGACACCAAGAAGATCTTGCAGAAATACACACATCTCCGTGTCAAGATACACACTTTCAACCAGAGCAGGTACTCTACTCTAACCACTAGGCTACAGCTCTGAGATCTTTTTAGTGTTCAACCTTTCCTCACTCCTTTCGATACAGGTATCCCAGAATCAATAAGGAGTCTTTGTTGCCCGTGGCCACTAACATGGGGCTGACGGGTGAGAACGCAGAAGCCTGGTACCCACCTGGGCATGGAGACATCTACACCAGCTTTTACAACTCCGGTGTGCTGGACAAGCTCATCGTGGAAGGGAAAGAGTACATCTTTGTGTCCAACATCGATAATCTGGGCGCCACGGTGGACCTGCACATCTTAAACCACCTGGTGAGCCAGCCAAGCGGCAAACGCTGCGAATTCGTCATGGAGGTCACCGATAAGACGAGAGCTGACGTGAAGGTGAGAGGGAGCGAGAGGTTACCATGCCAAGGTAGTTTTACTATTGCCGCTGTCTTTGGAATGTTCAGAGGAAGTGAACATTACTGAATGGATGAAAGATTAGGAAATTTCAAAACAGAGAATTTATTTAGAAATGTGTTCTGTCATATTAAAATAAAACAATTGACAATAAACACATTCTATCATAATTTACTCACCCTAATGTCATTCCAAACCTGTAACACTTTCTTACTTTTGTGGAACACAAAAGGAGAAGGTTAGCAGTTTTTTTGTATCATTAAAGCTTACACTGAACAAGGGCTGTCAAGTTTAAAAAAATACAAAAAAGCAGAATAAATGTACCATTAGCGACATGAGGGTGAGTACATGATGACGAAATTCCAGAATTATTATAAACTATACCTTTAATGCTTATTGGTGTTATTTGTTTCAGGGTGGTACGCTGACTCAGTACGATGGTAAACTCAGGCTGCTGGAGATCGCTCAAGTGCCCAAAGCTCACGTAGACGAGTTTAAATCCGTCACCAAGTTCAAGATCTTCAACACCAACAATCTGTGGATCAGCCTGCCGGCCATTAAAAGACTTCACGAACAGAACGCAATGGACATGGAAATCATCGTGAACCCCAAGGTGACAAGCCCATGCAAAATCCTAATGCCAAACTCTTAAAATTAAATGTGTTGGCCAAATTCTAAGGCAACATTGTATGTGTCCTTAAAGGACAATTCAGTACTGAAAAGTATTGAGTTCAATGTACTGTTTTTAAAAATTCACTATTTTACTGTATATTTTTTGTGTTCAATGGATTTTTATGCTTATTGGAGTATCCCATTGTTAGCTTAGCAACATGCTAACACCTAACTCTTTTGAAATTCATTCATTTTGGCCAAATCCTATGGCAGCATCACATTTGACCTTTAAGGATAATTTAAGATTAAAATGTATAGAGTTCAATGTGTTAAATTTACTATTTGACTCAATATTTTTGTGTTCGATTCAGTATATTTTTATCCTCATTGGAGTATCCCGTCATTAGCTTAGTAACATGCTTACGCCAGACTCGATCTTTTTGTCCAAATTCTATGGCAGCATCACATTTGTCCTCTAAAGGGTCATGAAACACTACAACACATGTTAACAGGTATACAGTATAAGTCTTGCACACAAGGGAAGAGAATGTCAACATTCGTTATTTTTAATTTCAAGAGGAAAAGTGTTAATTTGGGGATTTTTCTGGCTATTTTCATCTTCTGGGTTTGAAATGAACATCGAGTCAACGTCACAGCTCATGACGTACATGGTTTAGCTTTCCATTGAATTTCAGCATCTCTACCTCACAGGTGTTTTCTGTATTATTCATGAGAATGAGACGCGTGGTCTTTACCCTTTGACAAGTGAGCGCTGCAGGTTTGTCAGTGTGCAAACCTGCGGCTGACAGAGGGACAGGTCAGGGTTCCAGTTAAAGGCAACACCTTTTAAATGTTTGCGCAGCACACATTTATTAATGTGAGTGTTTCGAGACATGCGGTGAGGTGGACCGTCTCTGACTGGTGCTCGTTTGAGATGCGGTTTACATTGATTGTCCCAGACACAAATGCTATCGATCCATCCATCCTTAATGTGAGTGTGTTAACCGATCTAAGCACTTATATTTGTTAATCAACGTCATGGAATAAGTCTCAGAAGTTATTAAAGTGTCAAAAAACATTCAGATATTTTCAATACAGAGTACATGGCTTGGCATTTATTTGCATATTAAATTACAGATATAAATTACAAGTGTGAGTAATGTATTGTGAGCTTACAAAACAGTGTATAATTTATTTGTGCATTTGTTACGAGTAATTGTGAGAATCTTTGATGCTGTTAACTGCATTAGTGAAATAAAGCTAAGTGACTGGATCAGACAGTTGTTGGGTTCACTTCCCCTTCTACCCTCACTTCGCTGCTGATCACGCCCAATTGGGCTGCATCTTTTGAAAATTTTGGTGAGACCCATTAAGGACAATTCAATATTGAAAAGTATAGAGTTCAATGTATTAAAAAATTGATTATTTTACTCAATATTTTTGTGTTCAATGTATTTTTATGCTAATTAGAGTATCCCATTGTTAGCTTAGCAATACAGTGCATCCGGAAAGTATTCACAGCACTTCACTTTTTCCACATTTTGTTATGTTACAGCCTTATTCCAAAATGGATTAAATTCATTATTTTCCTCAAAATTCTACAAACAATACCTCATAATGACAACGTGAAAGAAGTTTGTTTGAAATCTTTGCAAAATTATTAAAAATAAAAAACGAATAAAATCACATGTACATAAGTATTCACAGCCTTTGCCATGACACTCAAAATTGAGCTCAGGTGCATCCTGTTTCCACTGATCATCCTTGAGATGTTTCTACAACTTGATTGGAGTCCACCTGTGGTAAATTCAGTTGATTGGACATGATTTGGAAAGGCACACACCTGTCTATATAAGGTCCCACAGTTAACAGTGCATGTCAGAGCACAAACCAAGCCATGAAGTCCAAGGAATTGTCTGTAGACCTCCGAGACAGGATTGTATCGAGGCACAGATCTGGGGAAGGGTACAGAAAAATGTCTGCAGCATTGAAGGTCCCAATGAGCACAGTGGCCTCCATAATCTGTAAATGGAAGAAGTTTGGAACCACCAGGACTCTTCCTAGAGCTGGCCGCCTGGCCAAACTGAGCAATCGGGGGAGAAGGGCCTTAGTCAGGGAGGTGACCAAGAACCCGATGGTCACTCTGACAGAGCTCCAGCGTTTCTCTGTGGAGAGAGGAGAACCTTCCAGAAGAACAACCATCTCTGCAGCACTCCACCAATCAAGCCTGTATGGTAGAGTGGCCAGACAGAAGCCACTCCTCAGTAAAAGGCACATGACAGTCCGCCTGGAGTTTGCCAAAAGGCACCTGAAGGACTCTCAGACCATGAAAAACAAAGATTGAACTCTTTGGCCTGAATGGCAAGCATCATGTATGGAGGAAACCAGGCACCGCTCATCACCTGGCCAATACCATCCCTACAGTGAAGCATGGTGGTGGCAGCATCATGCTGTGGGGACGTTTTTCAGCGGCAGGAACTGGGAGACTAGTCAGGATTGAGGGAAAGTTGAACACAGCAATGTACAGAGACATCCTTGATGAAAACCTGCTCCAGAGTGCTCTGGACCTCAGACTGAGGCGAAGATTCATCTTCCAACAGGACAACAACCTTAAGCACACAGCCAAGATAACAAAGGAGTGGCTCCGGGACAACTCTGTGAATGTCCTTGAGTGGCCCAGCCAGAGCCCAGACTTGAACCCGATTGAACATCTCTGGAGAGATCTGAAAATGGCTGTGCACCGACGCTCTCCATCCAACCTGATGGAGCTTGAGAGGTCCTGCAAAGAAGAATGGGAGAAACTGCCCAAAAATAGGTGTGCCAAGCTTGTAGCATCATACTCAAAAAGACTTGAGGCTGTAATTGGTGCCAAAGGTGCTTCAACAAAGTATTGAGCAAAGGCTGTGAATACTTATGTACATGTGATTTTTTTTTTTAATAAAAATAAATTTGCAAAGATTTCAAACAAACTTCTTTCATGTTGTCATTATGGGGTATTGTTTGTAGAATTTTGAGGAAAATAATGAATTTAATCCATTTTGGAATAAGGCTGTAACATAACAAAATGTGGAAAAAGTGAAGCGCTGCGAATACTTTCCGGATGCACTGTATGCTAATGCATAACTGTATTAAAAACAGTGGAGTGCAGGGTGTGCAGCGCACTGGGGACCAGGGTGAGAGGGGAGCTTTGCATCGCCTGTTAAGTGGCCCACCAGAGGGCAAAAATGACCGAGAGCATCTCGCTTGGTTTTGCTTGTTGTTTCAGTTCCTCTGTGATTCCAGGAGCTCTAAATTAATTGAAATGTTTGTTTGTGTCAGACTCTAGATGGCGGTCTGAATGTGATTCAGCTGGAGACTGCGGTGGGTGCTGCCATGAAGAGCTTTGACAACGTGCTGGGTATCAACGTGCCTCGCAGCCGGTTCCTGCCTGTCAAAACCACCTCTGACCTCCTATTGGTCATGTCCAACTTGTACAGCATGGATGCAGGGTCTCTGACCATGAGCCCCAAGAGAGAATTTCCCACAACACCTCATGTCAAACTGGGCAGCTCCTTCACAAAGGTAGGCACTGAGCCAATCGGTTTATAGGATACTGTCTCTTTAAGGAATTCATCCTTTCAGTGGCTGGCAGCTTTTAAATATTAAACCTGACAAATGTGTGTGTTTGTGTGTGTTCTATAGGTTCGGGACTTCCTAAAAAGGTTTGAGAGCATTCCTGACATGCTGGAATTGGATCACCTGACTGTATCGGGAGACGTTACCTTTGGAAAACAAGTCACTCTCAAGGTATGAAAGTCGAGGAATGAAGATAGAATAAATGAGAGCTATACAATAAGGATGCAATGATTATGGATTGAATAACCCAACATTGTTTACGAAGGTTATTCAGTATGAACATATTTTTTTCTATACAACAGGGTACTGTTATCATTATTGCTAATCATGGAGACAGAATTGATATCCCAGCTGGTGCGATGCTGGAGAACAAGATCGTTTCAGGAAACCTGCGCATTCTGGACCATTGAGGCCTTCACAACCAAACACAACTGTTACACAACAATTTACCTGGACTGTTACTGGGCATATACTGTGTGTGTGTGTGTGTGTGTGTGTGTGTGTCAGATATACAGTATGAGTGTCACCTTAAAAAGGATATCCATATGATTACCATTAATATCCCTTAAGAAAATATAGTTAAAGTAATTTTGACTATTAATTTCTATAAGGACTTTTATTCTGATGTAACTTTAACAAGACTGCTGCTGGTTTTGGTGCTGTTGTTATGCAAGCAGTGATGGTTAAACTGAAGATTAGGGATAAAAACCATTTCAGTTCGGGGTTTATGGATTAAACTGGGATAGTTCACACAAAAATAAAAATTCTGTCATTATTCTGTCACCCTTGTGTAATTCCAAACCTATTTGCTGTCATTTTTTCCATGAAATACAAAAGGAAAATCTTCATGCAGCTCTTTTGAAATACAAAAACAGTTCAGTGATCTGTAAACCTTCCTAAATTTTGGTCTGATCCTCACACAAAACTCGCTGATTCTTGAGATAAGGGACAAACATTTTTTTTAAATCTATTAACTAAATTAATTTGAAATGGATTAAAATTAATTTAATTTGTAGACAAAGGTCTCTGCTTACGAAAAAAGTTAGCAAACAGGTTTTATAAAAATGCTAAATTGTGTCAACTCCGTCAGACATATAAAAAAATATATATATTTTCATATAATTATGAATTTAAAGTTTAATTTATGTATTGTTTGATACCTCACAGATCCCTACCTTTCATTTGATATTTATGAATCTGTTGCATTTTTTAACACTTTGTTTGGCAGTTTAACTTTGTGACCTCTTGCTGAGGACAGGTTAAGTTACATGTGCTTCCAAGTATAATGCATGCATTTAATTAAAAAAAAAAATCAAATGAAATTATTAAAAAATATATAAGCAATAAATGCTCTGAGTATACACATTTCCTTTAGATTTAACTTTTTCAGTATTTTTATTTACATGAATTTCTTGATTTTTAACATAAAGAGGACTTTTAGGACGTTTTGTCCTCTATCTCAAGAATAAGTTAACTATCATATGGCATTAAAAGACTTGCAAAATAGCAAACAATTTATATAAGCTACTTCTGTGGTGTTTTTTTGTCCATTTTTAGAGCTTGACACGTATGGTCAACGTGAACTGTTGCATGGAAAGAGCAGTGTGAACATTCTTCAAAACATCTCCTTCAAATATTTTTGCCTATTTTAAGAGTTATGCATCAAATTGAATTGTCATTTTTCACAACATTATATTAATAAAATGTTATTATATATTTATATACTAAATATTTAGTTTTTGTAACAATACACAATTCAGCTGGATGGAATTGTGTTATGTATTTGTTATATGAACTCATGCATAGGGAAGATTGAATGACAATTTTCACTGTTATGTAAACTATTCCTTTAAGATTAGAATATTCATATAGGGAAGGCTGTGCTGAATGTCTGTTCACTTAAGAAATTAAAGTACAGTTTTCCCCTTTAGGGAGAGACTGGTTTGGTTTTTGGTCTTTTATTTTATTCAACAATCAGGACTCCCCAGTGACTTGAGGGAGTATAAAATTATTATATTTTTAAGGTGTTTTAATACATTTTTTAGCGGAAGAAAGTTGTATAACATAAGTCATTTATAAAAACGTGTCATTTACTTTACAATTTAATCAAATCATTGCCTAATGTAACACTGCATACATTTAAAAAAATTGATAAAGTGCCTGAAAAACATTTGTACATCTAACAATATCTTGATTCCAGTTATCAGGTTTTAGGAAGACTTTCATATACAGTCTCAACAGCTGATGCCCTCTAGTGGCTGTAATCCAAATATAACTGCAGTCTGAACGGTTTCTGATCAAGAGATCAAAAGCTGCATTTTAAGCATTAATTTATCAAGAAGCATATCTCCAGACCCGTTATAAGCCTTTTTCACAGTAGCGCCATATTTATATTTTGAAGGGAATAAAGTTGTGAGAGATAGACTAGTCTCTTCGATGGCACGCACTGTACAAAGCTCCTGGATCACATCTAATCTAATCCGTGTTTTTTTGGTGTATTTATTTATTTATTTTTTTACTGCGTTTTTTTAAAAGATGTTTTTTTCTTAGTGTTATGTTGACTGAACGATAAACACCAAGTTAAAGGGATAGTTCACCCCAAAATTACAATTCTCTCATTATTTACTCATGTCATTCCAGATGTGTATGACTTGCAGAACACAAATGAAGATTTTTAGAAGTATATTTCAGCTCTGTAAGTCCTCACATCAGAACTTTGGAGCTCCAAAAAGCACATAAAGGCAGCATAAAAGTAGCCCATACGACTTCATTGGTTTAATCCATGTCATCAGATGCAATCTAATCAGTTTTAGGTGAGAACAGACCATAATGTAACTCCTTTTGCACTGTAAATCTTGCTATTGCATTTCAAGCACGAATACACTTCCTAGTGCTTGACGCATATGCAGAACACTAGATGGTGCTAGGAAGCTTGAAATCATGATCGCCAAAGAGACTGCTGATGTCACGAAATTACAGTGCAAAAGGAGTTACATTTTGGTCTGTTCTCACTTAAAACCTATTGGATTGCTTAAGAATACATCGATTAAACCACTGGCGTCGTATGGATTACTTTTATGCTGCTTTTATGTGCTTTTTGGAGCTTCAAAGTTTTGGTCACCATTCACTTGCATTGAATGCACCTACAAAGCTGAAATATTCTTCTAAAATCTTCCTTTGTGTTCTGCAGAAGAAAGAAAGTCACACATACACATCTGGGATGGCAAAAGGCTGAGTAAATGAGGGAATTTTCATTTTTGGGTGACCTATCCCTTTGAGCAACAGTACAACTTATACGAAAAGTCTTCATTTTCATTTTCGTCAAAAAACCAAATGTTATTTAAACCTGGACTTCTTTCGTTTCATGAGATTCAACCATTGATGCATTTTGGCATTAATTCCACGGCAGCTACAAACACTGCATTTGAAACCGTCAGCCATATTTAATGATCAAACAAAGACCTAAATGTATTAAAATAGTGCTAGTAGGGGGTAAATCACAAAGGGTAATTGGGTCGTTTGACTGTGAAAAGACAAAAAGCTACAAATGCCCATCAGACTACAACAAAAATCATTTTCTGTCCCACAAAACAGCCGTCTGAGAATTCGGTTTATCTGAAGTTACATGGAGGAAATCACATCAACCAATAAAATTATGATTAAGGAACAAATGCATCTGCATATAACACACAGAAACACTACAGACTGTTGTTCACAAATGATTTACAGATCACATATGAATCAAGGAGGGTGCAAAAAAAAGGAAAGAGCACAGTTTTGTAGAAAAGCACAATTTAACATAAAAAAAAAAAATGCAGGTAAGCACCTCACATCATTGTTTCATCATGCTTTTTTGTCCATATCGTTTGAGATCTCAAGCTCTGGGAGTAATTCAATCAAAACAGTCAAAGTTGTCACTCTGAGCTACAAATGTCTCAACTGAAAAGGTAGAAGTCTTAGAAAAGGTCAAATATAAAATTTTATTCCCTGTCTTCATTAAAAAGAAATGTTCTCTTCCTTCCATAGTGCTGTAGGAGCATAAGATCACAAATGCCTGTGTTGATGTCATACGACCGTTGTGTCTCCATACTCTCTGTTCCAGCGTACGTACTGATCCAGCGTTTGAGGACTGACACTGCGCTTTATCCTCTTCAGCGAATCAACAAAATCAGAGAAACGGATGTTCCTCATCTGAACAGGAGCCGGGAAAGAAGAGAACTTGAGAAAAACATTCTATGTTTAAAAATGCAATACTAGCATAATGCTATTTTTTATTTTTTTTTACAAATAGTATGTAATCAAGTACACATTATTAGCAATAAACATCTATCATTGAAATCACATTCTATTATACTACTATAATATATACTATTTCTATACATTTCTATGCAAAGTATACAGTATATACTATATGCAGAAAAAATAGTAAAAGTAGTATGCTATTCCAAACATAGCCAAGGTGTTAAGCACAGTGAAGACTAACAGTTTAATCAAAAATTAAGTTTGTGAGAAAACTTCTGCTTGAATGTGCAAAAGCATGAACAAGATTTTAGAGCTGTGGTGGATGGGAACATTTTGTAATGAATTACAACGTAATTTGGGTCTGTTCTTCACACAAAGCTTTTGTATGGCTGCAGGAAACTTGCAATATATAGCGCATAATGGCATAAGCTATCTGGACTACTTTTAAAGGAACAGTTCACCCAAAAATGTAAATTCTCTCATCATTTACTCACCCTCATGTCTTCCCAGATGTGTATGACTTTCTTTCTTCTGCAGAATCCAAACAAAGATTTTAGAAGAATATCTCAGCTCTGTAGATCCATAAAATGCAAGTGAATGATGACCAGAAGCTCCAAAAGCACACAAAAGCAAACCATAATACTCCAGTGGTTTAATCCATGTCTTCAGAAGTCATCCAATCAGTTCTGGGTGAGAGCAGACCAGATTATAACTCCATTTTCACTATAGATCTTGACATCAGCAGTCTCCTTGGTGATCTTGATTTCAAGCTCAATTTGAAGCGTAATCGAGCTTGAAATCATGATCGTGCCAAGAGACTGAAATGGCAAGATGTACAGTGAAAAAGTGAGTTTATTTTGGTTTGTTCTCACCCAAAACCTATTGGATCACTTCAGATGACATTGATTTTACCACAGGAGTCAAATGGATAAATTTTATGCCACCTTTGTGCTTTTTGGAGCTTTAAAGTTTTAGTCACCATTCACTTCCATTGTATGGACCTAAAGAGCTGAGATATTCTTCTAAAAAAAATCTTTATTTGTGTTCTGCAGAAGAAAGAAGTCATAACACATCTGGGATGGCATGAGGGTGAGAAAATGAGAGAATTTTTATTTTTAGGTGAACTATCCCTTTAACATCCTTTTTTGAGGCTGAAAGCCATAGTCACCATCCACTTCTGTTCTATGGAAAGGAGCAGTGTGAACACTCTGCCAGCTAACTCCTTTTGTGTTTCGCTGAATAAATATCATCAAATGTGTTTCTAATGATATCAGTTTGACTAAATGATTACAGAATCTTTATTTTTGGGTGAACTTTCCCTTTAAGAAACAGGTGTATTAATCGTCAGATGTAAAAATAACAAATCCTCTACCTCATTGGCTGACATGTTCCTCACTTGTTCAGGCCTCAGCTCTGTTTTGAAAAGGAAAACAGGATGTGACTACTTAACAAAATGTTCAACTTTTCATGACTTAACATTGCACTAATAAAATCTCTGTATCGGATGCAAACACACCTCGTATGGGACCAAGAGCTGCGTCTTTAGCCAGTGAGGTCAGATCACTGCCGGAGTAACCATCAGTCATCCTGAAAACACATCGCACAGGCCTCATTCAAATTAAATGCAATATTAATTAGTCTCATTTGCTTATGCGTAATTATGGTGCTGGCTTTTACCTTGCTAACTGACTCAGGTCTTTCTGAGTTAAAGGGTTACCGTGTTTACTAAGGAGGTTCATAAGCAGCTTCAAACGAGTCTGAAGCACACATACACAACTGATTAGTGCCTGTATTCTTCATTAATGAATTGGCAACCCTTAACACCATTAATACAGTGTGTGAACGCAGTACCTCCTCTGAAGGTAAAGCCACATAAATGCGTTTAGCGAATCGCCTGTGAACACAAAGAACAACAGCCATTCACAATCCATTCAGAGGGTGTAGAATAAAAGTGGCAAGAATACAGGTCAAAGGTCAACGTACCTAAGAACAGCCTCATCGAGCTCCTGAGGTCTGTTAGTGGCTCCCATTACTAACACTCGATCATCTACTCCTGATTGAACCTACAACACACACACTCTTTGTATAAGGTTTGGTCCACTTTACAGCTCACGCTGGCCATAAATTCCCCACTTCATCTGATCATCTGACTGACAAGTGATCAAGCACAGTTCCTTTTGTTTCTATGTAAATACCGAATATTTACAGGGTTCCCACACTTATAACCAATGACTTTCCATGACTTTTAAGAATCATTAAAACTGATACTGTAATGAATCATTTAGACCAATTTGTGAACCAGTTTGACCCAGTCACTGATAAGAACTGACTCTAAAGAATAATTCACAGTCCAGTCCACTTACTCCATCAAACTCGATGAGAAACTCCGTTTTGAGTCTTCTGCTGGCGTCATGCTCCCCTTCTCTCCTCTCACACAGCAAACTGTCAATCTCATCTGCAGCAAAATCAACATTAATCACATATACAGAAACACACAAGTCCTGAAGCACGAATGAATCTAACTGACAGTTCTCACCGATGAAGATGATTGACGGCTGCAGTTCCCTAGCGACAGCAAAAAGAGCTCGAACCAGTTTCTCACCCTCTCCCACCTGCATGCACACAAACATATAAAAACATGAACGCAAATATATGAATATATGAGTGTGTTATAGAGATTTTACCATATGTAAGGGATGTTTTTAGACAGGCAATAGCATTGTGATAAAAGACACCAATGTTGAACTAGATAAGCCAAGACAAACTTTGAGGTTGGTTTGACAAAGCCTTTACCAACCGTCAGATGGATTGATGGATAGATAGAGAGAGAGAGAGAGAGAGAGAGAGAGAGCAACTTAAAGCAGATTAAAGGCCTTGTGTGGTTTTGTTTACATTTGAATTTTTTGACAGCTGGAGTTTGAATAGTCTTGGCCCATTTGAACATTCCGTCAAAAATGTAAAAAGTCATAGCAACGCAAGTCAGAACAGACTGAAGGTCTGTGCCCAGTTCGATGTAGCTTGAAAGCTCTTAGAGGATTTACAATTGATAATTTTGGTCTTGGTTTAGGGACTTTGGAAAAAACGTAAACTAAGTGTGTAGAATAACAGTATGTTGGCTCCGTCAAGCCAATATAATAAATAGTTATGTTTATTAATTATTAATAATCAGAATAAAGCATTCTTCTGCCAAGTAATACAGTTGGCGAACTTTAATATTGAATGAATATATTAATAGCATATTAATATCGAATGTGCGGTCACAGGTGTGTTATCAGAATTTTATAACAGCTTCAAATGCATCTCATTCAGTCACTGTCAGATCTATCCATTTTATAATATAGGACATATCATATACAATACCCTTATATACACTGCCTGGCCAAAAGTCATTGGACCGCCTTTAGCTTTGATTACTGCACGCATTCGTCATGGCATTGTTTCGACAACCTTATGCGACGTCACAACATTTATTTCTATCCAGAGCTGAATACATTTTTGGCTGAGATCTTGTATTGATTACAGGAGAGTCAAACCACTCCGTAAAGTCTTCTCCAGCACATCCCAAAGACTTTCAATGGAGTTAAGGTCAGGACTCTGTGGTGGCCAATTCATGTGTGAAAACGATTCCTCATGCTCCCTGAACCACTCTTTCACAATTTGAGCCCGATGAATCTTGGCATTGTCATCCTAGAATATGCCCATGCCATCAGGGAAGAATAAGTCCATTGATGGGATAACCTGGTTATTCAGTACTTTAGGTAGTCAGCTGACTTCATTTTATTGACTCATAATGCTGCTGAGCCTAGACATGACCAATTGAAGCAACCCCAGATCATAACACTGCCTCCAGAGCAGAGGTGGAAAGTAATGAATTACTCTTGTTACAGTACTTGAGTACTTTTTTCAAATTTTTCAACTTTTTGTAAGTATAAATATAGTACTTTTACTTGAGTTGATTAAAAATGAAGTATTCGGGGGGCCTGGGTAGCTCAGCAAGTAAAGACTCTGACCACCACACCTGGAGTCGCAAGTTCGAATCCAGGGTGTGCTGAGTGACTCCAGTCAGGCTTCCTAAGCAACCAATTGGCACGGTTACTAGGGTGGGTAGTCATGTTGTGTTATCCTCCTCGTGGTTGCTATAATGTGGTTCTCGCTCTCGGTGGGGCGTGTGGTGTGTTGTGCGTGGATGCCGTGGAGAATAGCATGAAGCCTCCACACGCGCTAGGTCTCCGCAGTAACGCACTCAACAAGCCACATGATAAGACGTGTGGATTGACGGTCTAAGACGCGAAGGCAACTGAGATTCGTCCTCCACCACTCGGATTGAGGTGAGTCACTATGCCACCACCAGGACTTAGAGCACATTGGGAATTGTGCATTCGAAATTGGAGAGAAAAAAAAAAAAGTTTATACATTTTTTTTTTTTTTTAACTTCGCTACAGTTAATTTTCACCACAGTTACCAAGTACAAAAAAAATACATAATATTTCTGCATTTTTGGGAAGAAGAAAGTTATAAGCGGTAAATCTGTTTATAAACTGAAACGCACTGTGCGCGGCACTACGGAAGCCCGTAGGGCACAGCAGCTTGCGTAAACTGCCGCAGTTGTCCTCTCTTCACTAGCTTCAAGACTTTCTGCCCTGTCACTATACAAGAACTGTAACACTGATTTTCTGCATATTTCATTTTATTCTGGAAAGGAGCCATTCATTCAGGTACGAGGAACCGTCTGAACACGTTTAATCAAACTTCACTTGTTTTTAAGGTAGGCAATGTTTTAACTGCATCAAACATTAACACAATGTAGTTTGACATATATGTGGGGATATCTTGTTTACTTGCAATGCCAATAGTGTCAGAAATGTACGGGGACTTTAATTAACAAAAATATTCAAAATATGGGGGTAAAAACTGCCCATGCAATGAGTTCCCATGTTTTATTAATAATATGATATAGTTACATTTACATTCACTACCGGTCAAAAGTTTTGAAACACCTGCCTGAAATGTTTCTCATGATCTTAAAAATCTTTTGATCTGAAGGCGTATGCTTAAATGTTTGAAATTAGTTTTGTAGACAAAAATATAATTGTGCCACCATATTAATTTATTTCATTATAAAACAAAAATTTAATTAAAAAAAAAAATGTTTTTGAAATGGATGACTCGGACCAAATAATAAAGAAAAGCAGCCAATAAGTGTCCAACATTGATGGGAACTCCTTCAATACTGTTTAAAAAGCATCCCAGGGTGATACCTCAAGAAGTTGGTTGGGAAAATGTCAAGAGTACATGTCTGCAAATTCTAGGCAAAAGGGTGACTACTTTGAAGATGCTAAAATATAACACAGTTTTGATTTATTTTGGATTTTGTTTAGTCACAACATAATTCCCATAGTTCCATTTATGTTATTCCATAGTTTTAATGACTTTACTATAATTCTAAAATGTATTATAGAAAAAGTGCTTCAAAACTTTTGACCGGTAGTGTACATTGCGATCTTCTTTTGACTTTTCACTGAACATTATTTTTTTCCCGTCCGGTTCCTCACATCATTGCACACACAGACGGGCTCTCCGCTTCTATCAATCCGCATCAGTTCGGTATTGTACCCCCGTGTTAAATTCCATAACCGTTCGCCCCTCTTGTTCCAAATAAAATGTCCTAGCGGGTAACACTCTCGCGCATGGTGCTGTACTGTACTTCTCTGCCCTATGCTGCTGTTTATCTGTCTGAAAAGCCTCACCCGCTTGAGGCCAAATGAGCGCAAGGGATGGGTGTTATATAAAGAAGGTATGAGAAATCACAAAACATAATGTAACAAATGCTACAATTTAATTAATAATAATATCTCAGTATGTTAAATAACCATAATGTTAATAAAGACTTTATTATTACAACTGTAATACAATAATAAATATACAGAACAACCACTTTTAGTGCTTGAGTGAATCATATCTCTCACTAAACACTGTGTGAAATATTTATTTTTACCTTATTTTATTCAGTTGGCATGTAGGAGTTGATAACAGTTTGCTTAAAAATCTAATTCCATATCTGGATAATTGCTGCAATATTATAGAGGATAAATTTCCTCCTCTATGATATTGCATTATATTAGTTTTGTACATTATGTTAACCTTAATAGCCAAAATACTTGGACATACACTGGCGGCCAAAAGTTTGGAATAATGTACAGATTTCGCTGTTTCGGAAGGAAATTGGTCCTTTAATTCACCAAAGTGGCATTCAACTGATCACAAAATATAGTCAGGACATTACTGATGTAAAAAACAGCACCATCACTATTTGAAAAAAGTCATTTTTGATCAAATCTAGACAGCAGCCATCACTCCAACACCTTATCCTTGGGTAATCATGCTAAATTGCTAATTTGGTACTAGAAAATCACTTGCCATTATATCAAACACAGTTGAAAGCTATTTGGTTCATTAAATGAATCTTAACATCGTCTTTGTGTTTGTTTTTGAGTTGCCACAGTATCCAATAGACTGGCATGTCTTAAGGTCAATATTAGGTCAAAAATGGCAAAAAAGAAACAGCTTTCTCTAGAAACTCGTCAGTCAATCATTGTTTTGAGGAATGAAGGCTATACAATGCTTGAAACTGCCAAAAAACTGAAGATTTCATACAAAGGTGTACACAACAGTCTTCAAAGACAAAGGACAACTGACTCTAACAAGGACAGAAAGAGATGTGGAAGACCAGATGTACAACTAAACAAGAAGATAAGTACATCAAGTACACTAGAGTCTCTAGTTTGAGAAATAGACGACTCACGTGTCCTCAGCTGACAGCTTCATTGAATTTCTTTCAAGAACAAAAATGTCTTTGTGTTCTAAAAATGGAAGTGTATATACTATATATAATATAATTTTCATAAAGTAACTTGTAACATAATTACTTGAGTAGTTTTTCGGCAAACTACTTATTTACTCTTACTTGAGTCATAATATTTCTCAGTACATCTACTTGTACTCAAGTGAATTATTTCTTACTTTTAAAGTAAAAAATATCAGTACTCTTTCCACCACTGCTCCAGAGACTTGTACAGTGGGCACTATGTATGACGGGTGCATCGCTTCATGTGCTTCCCTTCTTACCCTGACGTGCCCATCGCTTTGGAATAGGGTAAATCGGGACTCATCAGACCAAATGACCTTTTTCCATTGCTCCACAGTCCAATCTTTATGCTCACTAGCAAATTGAAGTCGTTTTTTCCAATTAGCCTCACTAACAAGTGGCTTTCTTGAGGCCACGCAGCTGTTTAGTCCCAATCCTGTAAGTTCTCGTCACATTGTGCATGTGGAAATGCTCTTACTTTCACTATTAAACATAGCTGTGAGTTCTACTGTCGATTTTTTACGATGTGACTTCAAGCGTTTTAGTGATCTCCGATCACGACCATTAAGATTTTTTTCCAACCACATTTCTTCTGCAAAGCTGACGGTTCGCCACTATCCTTCCAGGATTTAATAATGCGTTGGACAGTTCTTAACCCAATTACAGTGATTTCACAAATCTCCTTAGTTGTTTTCTTTGCTTGATGCAGGCCAATAATTTGTCCCTTCTGAAACACAGTAACATCTTTTCCACGACCATGGGATATGTCTTCCGACATGGTTGTTTAAGAAATGAGAAGCTACACACTGCATCAGTTAGGGTTAAAAGAATTGTTGCCAGCTGAAACATATTAATCACTGCAATAATGATCCAATCATAGGCTCTTAAGTATCTGCCAGGCACTGTAAGTACATATTAAATACAAAAATCTACACATCACTCACATATTTAGAGGTGAGACTGGCAGCACTGATGTTGAAAAAGGTGGCGTTAGATTCCATCGCAACCGCTTTAGCCTGTGAGGAAATGGGAAAAAATATTGTTTTGTTCTTATTACAGTATATGCAAATATTAACCTACAAAGAGTTATTTTGTGTCTCACCAGCATAGTTTTCCCATTGCCAGGGGGGCCAAATAGAAGGAGACCTCTTGCAGGAGCCCTAAGACCAGTAAAGAGCTGAAGATAACCAAAAAAATAAAAGTTATTATGAACAAGTAATGTATGTAATTTATAAATTAGTTTACTAATCTCAAACCAGACGTGTAGTTTAAATACTGAGAGTGCAATTTTGTTTGTTTTTTGCAGATTTCTGAATATGATTTTTATATATCTAGGTATTTTTGCTGGAAATTCAATGAAAAACATACTATATTTACATATTAAATTACCATGTTGTGTGAACTAAATACATCATAAATGAACAGGCCTTTATTTCATTTGACCATTTTTTCTTTCTATTTGGAACTTGATGAACACAAACCAAATGATTATACATATTAAATGAAAAGTCTGTAAAGAGGAGTTAAAAACAAAAGACTCAAATTAGGATAAAACAGATTCAGTTACAACTCTGAATTAAGATTGGATGAGCCATTCATCAGCTGAATTCAGTATTAATGCGATATGTTGTTTCGACGTTGCTCCGCAACTGTAAGCAACTGAGACAAGACCTCTGGACGTATTGCAGGCAGGATGACGATTTCCTGCAGGGCCTGCTTTGCCAACTCCTGCCCTGCGATGTCCTTAAACTGTACTGAAGACCCACTGAAACAAACCCACACAAATGCTCATCTTAAAATGTGAACATTTTCAAAGCTCCAGGTGTGCCTAAAAATCATGTATAATGACTACAGCGGGTGATCCGATGTTACCTGTCCACTATCTCATTGAGAATAAGGTTGGCCAGCTTGCTGTCCACATTTTTGAAGTTCTTCATGTCTCTTTTCTTCTGAGGTGATGCAGTGGGGGCGTGGCTGGCTTTACTGTTAGGTCTGTTAGCACCTCTTGTGGAGGGACCCTACAAAACCAAACACACCACAACAAAGAGTTCCAGGTCAGTTACATGGTCTATTCCTGTCTATGTAAGTTCTTGCAGTCTAATAATAGGGCTGGGAAATACAGCTAAATTGTATGATATTTTTCAGCCTTTTGACAGCCTTAATATTCAGTATATATCTCTATATTTATGCATTTGCTCTGACAGGTCTTAAAATTGAGATTTTTGTGGAATACAGTTAAGTAAAATGAGGTAACATGTTTGAATAGACAGAAAATATGCTCTTTAATACTTTCTATTTATTTTTACTTAAATCGTATGGATTAATCAGTTTCATTTTTATTTTTTCTCCCCTTTTCTACCCAATTTGGAATGCCCAATTCCCAATGCGCTCTAAGTCCTCGTGGTGGCGTAGTGACTCAATCCAGGTGGCGGAGGACGAATCTCAGTTGCCTCCACATCTGAGACTGTCAATCCGCGCATCTTATCATGTGGCTTGTTGAACGCGTTACCGTGGAGAAGTAGCGCGTGTGGAGGCTTCACGCTATTCTCCGCGGCATCCACGCACAACTCACCACGCGCCCCACTGCGACCACGAGGAGGTTACCCCATGTGATTCTACCCTCCCTAACAACCGGGCCAATTTGGTTGCTTAGGTGACCTGGCTGGAGTCACTCAGCACGTGCTGGATTCGAACTCGCAACTCCAGGGGTGGTAGTCAGCGTCTTTACTCACTGAGCTACCCAATATTTATTTAAATACTGTACATTTTTAAACATGTAAAACGTCACACAGAGAGACTCACATTTAGATTTTAGTGATGACGCAAACAAATGGTTGTTCTGACTTATTGAAACAAAATGAATCAATCTACACAAATTTGCATTTTTTTTATGAGGTTTAAATCAGAGATACTATTAAAATACCTATTAGCATTCTCGTGGTTGCAAGTTGTGACAACAAAAAAAAGCAAAACCTGGAAAACTGCCAAAAGTGTGCAAAACTGGCCAACTGCCACACTCTTGATGGAAAGCGTAAGAAATTTAACAATTCTGGTTCTTTAACGGTTCTGTTGACGATTCTTTTAGGACTTCTGAGTAAAAATTATTTTAAATAAAAAATGCAAATGATTTCAAGCTCAATTACACTTCCAAGTGATTGACGCATGCGTAAATCACTAGATGATGCAAGTGTAATCGAGCTTGAAATCATGATCGCCAATGAGACTGATGTCAAAATGTATAGTGAAAAAAAGCTATATTTTGGTTTGTTATCATCCAAAATCGATTGAAGTGCTTCAAAAGACATGGATTAAACCACTGTAGTCGTATGGATTGCTTTATGCTGCCTTTATGTGCTTTTTGGCGCTTCAAAGTTCAATCCACCATTCTCTTGCATTGTATGGACCTACAGAGCTGAAATATTCTTCTAAAAATCTTCATTTGTGTTTAGCAGAAGAAAGAAAGTCATAAAAATCTGGGATGGCATGAGGGTGAGTAAATGATGAGAGAATTCTTATACTGTGAACGAAATAACATCAAGTATATTGCAAATATTTAATATATCACCTAGCTTTTGGTAACAATGTGCCCGTGACCTGAAGTCTGGTCCCTACTTAACTAACCTTCTGATTGCTCTGAGTGCCGATCCTGCCAGTGTGACCAGTTGAAGGTGTGCGGCGTAGGGCAGTTACAGGGGCACTGTGAGGTTTGGGTGGGTTTTTGGGCCATAGATGGGGTTGACTTGCACATGTGAGAGTCTTTTTAGAAACAGCTCCATTGCCTGCAATTACAAACACATATTGCATATATATACACAAAAAAAGTTACTCTTTTCCATGCACTAACCTCTTTATACATAAATAAGTGCCTTGCTACAACCCCCCCCCCGTGGCACCCCTATGCATTGCATACCTTCCACATATGGTTTTTGCGCCTCTGTGTGCAAGCATTTCCAATTAAACAAAAGCACAATTTAACCGACATCTATTAAAGGGGTCATATCACAATGAAATACATTTTCCTTGATCTTTTGAAATAAATAGCTTGATGTACTATGAAAATATACTGTAACTTTCAGAACAAAAAAAAACTTCAGTTTAATTCTAAGAGTTAGAGAGAATGTGGAAAATTGTATACAAAATAAAAAAAATAAAAATAAAAAATAAAAAAACTTCAGTTTAATTCTAAGAGTTAGAGAGAATGTGGAAAATTGTATACAAAATAAAAAAAATAAAAATAAAAAATAAAAAAACTTCAGTTTAATTCTAAGAGTTAGAGAGAATGTGGAAAATTGTAAAAAACGAAAAAAAAAACGAAAAAAAAACTTCAGTTTAATTCTAAGAGTTACAGAGAATGTGGAAAATTATAAAAAAATAAAAATAAAAAATAAAAAACAATTATTTGGTGCAAAAAATAAAAATAAACCAATTTAAATACTAATATTTTAAGTGGACGCAGGGGAAAAATTAACGAATAAAAAACAGAAACTGGCAAAGCAGAGTAAAGAGAACTATAAGTTTCTCTGATCGCCCACTGACAGCATACAGAACACTTGCCAGAATCTCCCAATCCACCCCAGATGAAACACCCACCTGGCCGCAGGTTCCCATTGGAGAAGGACAGGCCAGTGGGGTCAGAGCAGCCCTCTACTGGGGACTTTGGAAGCAGTTTGGCTTTTTGATCGCAATACAGGACAGAGAAGAGAGTACAGAGTAACCAAAAAGACCAGAAGGGATCAAAAAGCAGATGAGCAGGGATTTGAGAAGGTGAATCTCACAAAAACATGCCAAACCCTTCCCAAATCAAGGAAGGACAGTTTGATTCAAAACAACAACACACATGCAAAGTGTAATATATGGAAAGAGGAATGTTAAGATAGGAACTCTGCATGTTTTGTGTATATATTAGAAAGAATAGTTGATCCAATAAGGTAAAGTGTGTCATTTTTAAGAGTCCCATAGCAACATCCTGACATTGTGTCAGCAAGTTTTGCATGGGCAATCACCACTCAAAATCTAACTATTCTTACAATTCTGTTTGGTGTCTCTAGATGTGCAGAAATTACACACTTCACTATTAAATGCATAAAAATGGATTTGGATCACTTAAAACTAACATTAAACAGCTAACTGGGAACATTCTCAGAACTTTTGGCTAACGTTCTCTAAAAGTTCTCTCAAAGTTTGAAACAAACATTCTTGCAGTAGTGTTAATAGTATGTTCCTTCAGCATTTTCTGCCGTTGATAAACATTCTCAAAACATCTGCATGAAAACGTTATTCGTACATCGTTAGTGGAATGTTGTTTAAACGTTACTACACTGTACTACTACAATGTTTCAAGAACATTCCTCTAACCAAGAAAAAACGTTCTTAAAACGTTACAAACATTTTGAACATCCCCAGAACTTACAAATAATGTTTTCATAACATGATAGGAACGTTAGGAGAACGTTCATAGAAGATAAAACTTTTAGCTGGCTAAAACCCCAGACTGAAGCACAACAACGTTAACCAATTCAATCTTTTTAGATGTCCTCCTGAACTCACTGTATCTGCTTACCCAGAAGCTCCAGTCGGTCTTTGGCCATGTTGAGGTTGCTGACCATTTTGTCCTGAAGTCGTCTGGCTCTGTCAGCCTTCTCGCCTAAAAACAGCCAGATGAAGACCTTTTATTAAGCTCTACAGATGTGTCTTCATCTAGCTTTAAAGTAGGGGTGGGTACAAATATAGATTTTCCGATGCATCGCGATCTTCATTTGAAAAATCATGATATCAATTCTTAAATCCCAAGATCGATCTTTTACTCTATGCGCAAAAATAATTCGCATTTGCAACCAAATTTCGTGCTATTTAAATAAAATGGATATATTTGGCAACTGGCTGGTAAATGTTCAGATTTCACTCACCAGTGATTGTGTAGTATAGTGGCGGTGTATTCAGAAGCGAGATCCTTTCACTGCATGTTGAGATTAAGTTGTACCGTGTAACGTGTGTCCAAAGACGAGATTCACACGACCCATTTGTCATTGAATAATGTCTCTTTTAATACTCTTTCTGTTCTCTACAGTCAGTTGTTGATCAAAAACAGCAAAAAAATAAACATTAAATTCTAATAAGGCACTGCACGGATGAGATAAAGCAGTCTTCCGTTAACATGCACTCATTTACAGACGCTCTTTATAGAAATGCCGGTTTTCTTAAAGAGACAGTACCATTTTAGGGCGTGTTTAACAAATCAATGTAAATACTTGAAAATAAAACACATTATGCAATTTAACAATAAACATGTAACAAAAAATAGTATATGAAATATAATACGTTATTTATTGATTGAATACATGGTTTGTTCATTTTTAAAAAGCCAAAATGTGACCAAAATGAGGAAAAACTAATAAATATAATTAGTAAAATTGTGGTATATGATTGTAAAGTACCTAGTTAGACGGCCCCCTGTATAATAAACAGCATTAGCTGGGAGAGAATTTCTTTCATATGTAAGCAAAAGGGACATTATAATTTAAATATACCCATATGAATCGAGAACTTGTGAATCAGAATCGAATGGAATCAGCAAATCTGTGTCAATACCCAGCCCTACTTAAAGTCAACATGAAACCCTCATCACAACCCATTTTAACCCATTTCTGGATCACGAACATTGTTGGGAGTAATATGAATACAAAGTAATTAGTTACTGTAATCTACTTAATTTTCAGCCCAAAGTAGTGTTACTCATTACATTTTAAATTCTTGGAATCAGATTACAGTTACTGACTTTCAGTTAAGTTAATTACTTTTAAGCACATTACTTGGGTTGCTTTCAAAACACAAATTATGTTCATATGTACATTTGTTTGCATTTCTATGACAGCTGAAGGGTGTAATGAGTAATTGTAATGGAGAAAGCTGAAGGGTGTAACGAGTAAATGTAATGGAGAAACGTGCTGGGTTAAGTGCATGACTTGCGTGCAACAATGAATTAGTTAAGAGAAAAACAAAAACATTTCTGTAAAAGTGTTTTAGAAAGCAACTTAAATGTAAAGTAATTACTCGTGTGATTACTTGTCAGATAAAGTAATCAGTTAAGTAATCCAAGTACAATTGTAGAGAAGTAATTAGCCATTTTTAGTGGATTACATTTATTGGGTAATTTACCCAACACTGATCACAAATCGTGTGTGTTACATACCGGAATGGAAACAGGGAGGAGTTAAAAAATTAAGAGGGCTTGGTGGTGTCAGCCAAACAGGAAAATTATTTCAGAAGTTATAACATTTTGATAACATTTCGATTTTTTCAATTTAGAATAACGTGCACTGATTTATCATACACAACAAGGCCAAGAATGTGCATTAAGAAGGTAAATAGGGTCAATTTTGAATTCATGTTGATTTAACTTGACTAAAAACTTTTTGGAAGTACAATTACAACCAATACTACAATTCCTGTGCAAAACTCTCGTGCAATCACTGTTTCTGGAAACATTTGAAATACCATGAAATTGAATGGAAGCATATCATCCAGGTTCCATGCAGACTTTGAATAAACAGTGAACTCATTTTAACTACACACAAGCTAGTGTAATTCAAACACATGACGCAGTTTGTTTACACCCTAATGGAAATCAATATGACTGAATTATCTCACCAGTACCAGTGACCTGGATACGGATGCCCTTCTCCAGCTCAGCGATGCCTTTTCTGTACCACTGCACCGCTTGATCCTTATCACCTATAACATCACATACAATGTTAGACACAATACACACTCATTCTCCATTAGGTATGGATTATAAATACAGAATGTTATTCATGCAATCCTTAACCAGCACACCAGGGTTGCAAAGTACCATTGTAAATCTTTCCAATAAATTACACATCAAAGACTGGGCATTTAAAAAAAAAAAAAAAAAACACTATTTTAAAGCTCCAAAAAAAAATAGGCCAGCTTTCAGATGAAAGGCCTTCAAGTTGGAAAAGACACATTTAAAACAAAACAGTACATGCTAAAAGTCATGCATGGTCCAACCATATGCCTCAGGGCATGACCAAACAGAGAGTCAGTCGATGAATCTTTTGAAAAGAGTTACTTGTTTACTGATAGTGCTGGCATCTCTCACCATCTACACAATGACACTACAGAGTGAAAAGCCACATAATCTTGTGATATGACAAAGTGAATCTCACAAAAACATTAAGATTTTTAGCATTGTGACAAGATTGTATTTTTATCCTTAATTTTTGTTTTCATAAAAAAAAAAAACATTCTTAACACTGTAGTATTTATTATGTGTAATACAGTAAAAATAATTATAATACAAACAGTCAGTAAGACAAATTATGTATAAATACTTTATGATTTATTTAATGAATAACTGTAAAGGGGGGTTAAAATAGGCGTTATCTTCATGCTAAAAATAATTTCTTTTTATTTTGGAGTAAAATATGACTTCATGTTATTAACAGGTTGTCAGGTGAAATTTCTACTGTTATCAGCATACTATGCAATGATACAAAAATATGATAACACGTATGCAAAAAAATGAGACAGCTCGTGTTCGTAGCAGAGTGAGTGCCGGCACAGGGGGGCCACATTTTCCATTGGACTGCTGACGTAGACAATCCCTGTCAACCTGAATCAGGCCTCTCCACTGTACTGATCCCAGGGATCACACAAATCAGGGCTTGAACTGTGCCACTGACCACAAGACAGCTTTGAGTTCGGGTTTATAATGGCTGAGGTCCAAGATCTGATCCCACGTCAGATCATCATCTTAGAGAATTCTGTCTAAACTGCCAAGAGTCAAAGCTCTTTTCACATTAAAGACCATGACTATGAAGTCTTTGCAAGAGAATCCAACTTGACATGGTTTCTATCTGGTCAAAGCAGGCTATTTATAGTCATTAGCTGCTTCAAGCTGGTTTAGATGGTAGATCAGATGGACTACCAGCCACATGGGCCCAGATCAACCTGACTAGTTGATGGTAAGCTTTTCGGGCCGAGTTTGAAAAACCATGCTGCAAAATACTGTTTGAACGTGGTCGTTCACTGTCAAACATTGGAGCTGAGCTCAAATCTTCCAGAACAGATGAAGTGAAAGTAAAACCAATCCAAACCAAAACATCTAGGACAATTTACAGTGCTGCAACGATGTAGTATAATAATTCCTGTTTATCCAGAGACCAACAAAACACAAGAGAGCCTTACAAAAATATATTATGGCAGTACCATTGTACAGTATCAGATGGTAATACCATGGTACTGATTGATTACTGTATTCATATACCACATTATTCAAATTTTTTATTATTATTATTTTTTATTTTTTTTTTACTGATATTCACACTTTTCTACCTAATTGGTTCAACAATACCTAGTAAATTGACCTAATTATTATTATTAATACATTCACAATGCATGTTATTATTATTATTATTATTATTTTATTTTTTTTGGTAGTTTAACTAAAATGCAGGAATAAAACAATAAAATAAAAAAATCGGTTATGCTTATAATTGGACACATTAAAAAATATATACTGGTAAATTGTTTTTATCATTAAAAAAAAATTCAAAGGTACTGAATGGTTACTATACTCTTATACCATAGTATTCACATTATGGTTTGAATGATTGTTTTTACAGATATCCACAATTTTTTACAGATATTTACACTTTTCTACATAATTGGTTTATTCTCATACATTTCATTATTATTATTAAAATATTAACAATGGACGTTATTTTTTTTTATATTTGTAGTCCAACCATGGACTTAATGATTACTACAGCTGAAGTCAGAAGTTTAGATACACCTTAGCCAAACACATTTAATCTCAGTTTTTCATAATTCCTGACATTTAATCGTAGAAAACATTCTCTGTCTAAGGTCAGTTTGGATCATTACTTTATTTTAAGAATGTGAAATGTCAGAATAATAGTAGAGAGAATGATTTATTTCGGCTTTTATTTCTTTCATCACATTCCCAGTGCGTCAGAAGTTTACATACACTTTGTTAGTATTTGGTAGCATTGTCTTTAAATTGTTTAACTTGGGTCAGAAGTTTTGGGTAGCCAAATTTTGTCCCATTCCTCCAGACAGAACTGGTGTAACTGAGTCAGGTTTGTAGGCCTCCTTGCTCGCACACACTTTTTCAGTTCTGACCACAAATTTTCTATCGGATTGAGGTCAGGGCTTTGTGATGGCCACTCCAGTACCTTGACTTTGTTGTCCTTAAGCCATTTTGCCACAATTTTTGGAGGTGTTCTTGTGGTCATTGTCCATTTGGAAGACCCATTTGCGAACGAGCTTTAACTTCATGACTGATGTCTTGAAATGTTGCTTCAATATATCCACATAATTTTCCTTCCTCATGATGCCATCTATTTTGTGAAGTGCACCAGTCCCTCCTGCAGCAAAGCACCCCCACAACATGATGCTGCCATCCCCATGCTTCACGTTTGGGATGGTGTTCTTCGGCTTGCAAGCCTCACTCTTTTTCGATGGTCATTATGGCCAAACAGTTAAATTTTTGTTTCATCAGACCAGAGGACATTTCTCCAAAAAGTAAGATCATTGTCCCAATGTGCACTTGCAAACTGTAGTCTGGCTTTTTTATGGTGGTTTTAGAGCAGTGGTTTCTTCCTTGCTGAGCAGCCTTTCAGGTTATGTGATATAAGATTAGTTTTACTGTGGATATAGATACTTGTCTACCTGTTTCCTCCAGCATCTTCACAAGGTCCTTTGCTGTTATTCTGGGTTTGATTTGCACTTTTCTCACCAAACTATGTTCATCTCTAGGAGAAAGAATGAGTCTCCTTCCTGAGCGGTATGATGGCTGTGTGGTCCCATGGTGTTTATATTTGCATACTATTGTTTGTACAGATGAACGTGGTACCATCAGGGATTTGGAAATTGCTCCCAAGGATGAAACAGACTTGTGGAGGTCCACAATTTTTTTTTTCTGAGGTTTTGGCTGATTTCTTTTGATTCTCCCATGATGTCAAGGAAAGAGGCACCGAGTTTGAAGGTAGGCCTTAAAATACTTCCACAGGTACACCTTCAATTCAGTACACCTCTTATCAGAAGCTAGTTGGCTAATTGTCTAAAGGCTTGACATCATTTTCTGGAATTTTCCAAGCTGCTTAAAGGCACAGTTAACTTAGTGTATGTAAACTTCTGACCCACTGGAATTGTGATGTAGTAAATCAAAAGTGAAACAATCTGTCTGTAAACAACTGTTGGAAAAATTACTTGTGTCATGCACAAAGTGGATGTCCTAAACGACTTGCCAAAACTATAATTTGCTAATATGAAATCTGTGGAGTGGTTAAAAATTAGTTTTAATGACTTCAACCAAAGTGTATGTAAACTTCTGACTTCTAACTTCTGACTATTACAATTTTCTACCAAAACGGTTTATCGGTACCTTATATAATTAAATTAATATTATTATTATTATTAAAACATTCAGAAAGCATGTTATTTTTATTGTTGTTTACTAATTATTCTTCTATTTTTTTAAGTCAAAAAGCAGAAATTAAACATTCATTAAAATACTTGTTCTGCTTATTGATTATTCAACACTTAAAAATGACAAGTAATCTGTATCGTCGTAAACAACAAAAATGTTTCATTGTACTTCAAAGAATATTAAGGTACCGAATGCTTACTATGCTCATATCCCATTGTATTCTCATCTTGGTTTGAATTTTTATTTTTTTTTATCTACATTTACATACATAATCTACATAATAGATTCATTAGTTAATAATACATTTAAATATTATTATTAAAACATTTACAATGCACATTATTTTAATTGTTTTAGTCTAACCATGGTAAAGAGGGAGTACTATATTCATATACCACTGAAGATAAAAACAATCGGTATCGTCGTAAAATGTATATATATATATATATATATATATATATATATATATATATATATATATATTTACATGGTAATTTCAAGTTGGTTACTGTTTACCATCATAGTAGCCTACATGTTCCAAAAAAATTAAAAAAAAAAAAATTAAATAAAATAAAAAAACATAGAAGTACTATGGTATTTTCTAGGCACTTTATGTTAACAGACATACAAGTCTTCAGTAAAGTAAACTTCACACAGTTGAAAACAATGAAGGCAGTAATAAAGGCTGATACCTTTGTCATCCTCATCGATCTGTAGAGCCACAGAGATGAACTCAAACGCTTGTTTGTGATAGTTTCGGATCTGCTCTCCGGTGTTATCGCAGCCCTCGGAACCGACATCTTTAGCTTTGGCCGCCATGCTTCGGTGGATCGGACTGTACAGCCACACGAGGAGCAGGAGGAGAGCCCGCAGCAGGGACACCGGGAGCCAGTACACGGTTCGGATGAGAGAGCGCAGTTGGTCCAGCGGAGCGCAGCCGGTTCGGTCAGAAACCTGTCCGCAGGTGTGTCCTCCCGTACGCGCTGATCCTCTGTGTCTCGCTCCGTCTCCAGAACTCATTCACCCGATTCGGGCTCTCCATACCATAACTGACCGAGTGTTTGATAAAGAAGAGTTTTATTTCTCGGTGATGTCGGCTCTCCGGTTCTTCGGTTTGTTGTCGTTCGCAGCGATTGCGGAAGTTGCTGTGTGTTTGGTGAATACGGTCTCACGTTAATGACGTAGGTTTGAGTTCACTGGGCGACAAATGATGTCGTAGTTTTTCTAGTATGAGCACGATTACTTTTTTTCTGATTGAGCATTTATATTGTTTATTTATTTTATTTTTAATTTTACTTCATGTATATATTTGTTTTTAATTATAATAAATTATTTTTTCTTTGGCATTTTTCCTTTTTATTTTTAATTTTTACTTTATTGTACTTTATCCATTCGATACATCCCATTTACATTCTTTTTAATAAGCACAATTATTTATTACTTTTTCTCTTTTTTTATGTGTGGGATAATTTTTTTCCACCACCACCTATACATTATTCATCAAATAAAATAATGGAATATATATATACTTATAATGTATACATACAGTATATATACACATACATAAATAAACATCAAAAGCACACCCTTTTTTTATTTTATTTATTTATTTATTTCTATGCAGTGCTCACTGAACCTTTGTTTGTATTATGTTTATAATCATAATAATCGTAATTAAAATAGATTAAAAAAATACATTTGAACTATTATTTTTGGGAAATCTTTTTGGGGCGACTATTTTTAATATTGCTCTAAATGCACATTTTAATATCTTGTATTCCTTGTATATGTATGTATGTAAATATATCATGTTCTTGTAATTAAAAAATAAAATGAGAGAAAAAATAGAAAGAAATATGAAATAAAATAAGAAATACAATTAAATAAATTCGTGTGAGACGAAATGTCTTCCTCAAGGGGGCGCTTTGCGGCTCAGAAAGTCGAATCCTCGCTTTTTTTTTTCTTTTTTTTTTTTTGGTCTATACCATTTGTTTAAACAGTTTGTACAGCTTTAGCAGCAATCTGTACAATATTTACATCTGAATAATGATACTGAGCTAATTTAAAAGCCAATGAATTGAAAATACAGAGTGAAGACTTTAAATATTATAAATATAATCAGACAGATTTCACATCGTCCGGGCCGCCAAACGCTGCCAGAGAGTATTTAGCAGAAAAGGGCCACTTCTATCAAAATTAATGGGAGAAATCGGAACGCCCAACCAACAAGCTCTAGCGCCCAACGGTCAACGGATGTAGAAAGAAAGTCCCGCCTTAAAGGTGAAAGAGCCAATCACCTTTTAGATACAGACATCGCCTGTCAATCAACTCGCTAATGCGCATGCGCATTAGTTAGACAAGCCGGGAAAATTGCGTGTTTTAGCGTAATATGATAAAGAAGCACAATTTATGATTCCAGTAATGTAAAATTATATTGCTGATTTGAAATATGTTCTTTGATCGTAATCTTGACAAACCGTTTTTGAGATGTCGGTGTTTCCCCATTCAAGTAGATAGGAGCTGCACTGGTATGACTGGAAATAGCCTCCCGAGAACGTTCCAAAAGATGGCCGACAGTGGACTGACTTGCTAGAGACACTTTGACGCTGCTCACTCTCGCTTAATTCTAGCGGCTCTTTTGCGCATGCGCTACGTCAACAGCGTCGAAACCAACAACAAACTATGGCGGATGGTGAGTGGTGTCTCTCACCTTTGTGGTGTGTTTTACATTCATAGATTGTGTAGAGTTTACATTTGTTATGCTTTTAGACCTCATCTGTGATAATATGCCGTATTGAGTTTTATAGCTCTTCAGATGAGTCTGATTCATTATATTATTGCCATCAGTTAGCGTTTCTTGAATGGCCCATTGAATCCCGCCATTGACTGCAGCAAGATCTGTGAAATCATACTTGTGACTTTATATGCACAAATGCACACCTATGTGCAATATAGTGCTGTTTATGGGTCCTTAACCTGGTGAATAACCTTACAAACTTATAAAATGTTCTGTGGTGCTACCATGTTTCAGTTATTTTGTCAGATGTTAATACCATGGTACTGATTTTCATATTTATATCATTGTCACGGTACTTTTGGTACTTAGTGAACTGACAAAATGTGACTTTAAAGGAATATCCCGTGTTTAATACAAGTTAAGCTCAACCGACATAATTTGTGGCATAATATTGATTACCACAAAAATTAATTTTGACTCGTCCCTCCTTTTCTTTAAATAAAGCAAAAATCTGGGTTATAGTTTGGCACTTACAATGGAAGTGAATGGGGCCAATCGGTAAACGTTAAAATACTGTTTCAAAAGTATAGCCACAAGATGTAAACCATATGCATGTTAACATGATTTTAGTGTGATAAAATCACTTACTAACCTTTTCTGTGTAAAGTTATTTCCAATTTTACTACTACGTTGCCATGACGATGTAATGCTGTAAACCATAAAACTGTAAAATGACCATTTAAACAACTGTACAGCTCAAAAATACACAAGTTTTAACAGAAGAATTAAAGTAAGTGCTTTTATAAAGTAATAAGCTTCACATTCCTGCTTTGAAACCTTCCAAAAATTGGCCCCATTCACTTCCATTGTAACTGCCTCACTGGAACCTCGATTTTTGCTGCTGCTTTTTTTTTTTTTTTTTTTTAAAGGAGGACCGATTCAAAATAAACTTGTGGTAATCTACATTATGCCACAAATACTGTAGGTTGATCTTAACTTGTATTGAACCTGGAGTATTCCTATAATGTAATTTTACTTAAGTCATTATTCACATTATAAAATCTGATTACAGAACACACTGATGCTGAGCAGAGCATGGAAGGACACACTCCTGTAAGTATCACAACACTAAATCATTAAGTAGCCATCAGGCCACTTATTATTGGTTTGTCTTTATCAGTTGTTACTAATGTGCTTCTTGTTAATTTTTAGGTCTCAGAAAATCCTCATGCAGAATACGGTCTCACTGAAAACATTCAGGTAGAACATCAGTGGAAGTTCGGTTTCAGCATGCATAAAAAATGTATTTTAAAACAGGGATTTTTAAACTTTCAAGACCGGTACCCCCCTCCACTTCCGCAAGCTGGACAGTCAGTCTTGAATGATGCAGTGTGAATGAGGCTTTTGTTCTCTGATTGTGTTGAACTCGTACGCTTGTATGTGTCTCTCCAGAGAATAGTTGAAAATGAGAAAACGACTGCAGAGAAAGTCACCAAACAGAAGGTGGACCCTCAGACGCTCCAGACCCTTCCTACACGAGCGTATCTGGATCAGACTGTGGTTCCTATCCTCCTGCAAGGCTTGTCAGTTCTCGCCAAGGAAAGGTGTGCATGAGCCATACGTTTTTTCCAAACACAAGGGACCAGTTTTTACATTTTGATATTATAGACCTTTTCTTTCTCTTAAAATGACACTATAAAATACTCGATAAAAAACGACTAATCCCCATTCCAAATTACAAGTGAAACAGTGCATAACCCAGGGTTAAAAGTGGCCTTAATCTGAGATTAAAAAAAGATGTAAACCTATGGTTAATTGGTGTAAAAAGCTATTTATTGCACCTTTGGATTAAATTCAATTTGAATTGAGACAATGTCTCTGATCTTGCTATCTGTCTCTTTGTCTTCTTTCAGGCCTCCAAATCCAATAGAGTTTCTAGCGGCATTCTTACTGAAGAACAAGTCCCAGTTTGAGGAGCGGAATTAAAGACAGCGTGGAGGAACACTTGTAGAGTTGTGTTTTAGTTTTTTGTTGTGAATTTAAATTTAATGGTGTCACTCTTCAGATTGTTTGTTTGCCAATGTTACTCTAGTTTTTTTTTTTTAAGCTCAAATAAACATGTTCAAGCATAGATGTATGTTTTAATGGGTAATTCACAGATTGCTGAGCAGGTAAACTTAAAGGGGGAAAAAAAACATGAAAATAGAGAAATATAACAAACTTCATCAAAGACGAAGGTTTGGCTGGTTATTCATGCACTCTGATGCATTGCACGGTGATGATTATGTGCTAGTATCCCAACTTCGAATCTGGCTCAGGTCATTAAAAAATAATTACATGAAATATGATGGATGTGTAGTACAAAAATTCCTTCATTCAGATAAATTTGCTTGATACTTTATTACACGTGACACCAAGCACTGTACATGACAATTGTAAACAAAAAAAACTGGAGGAAAACAATTCCTTTAAACTATAAACTTAGAAAAACAATACAAATTTTAATTTGTAGTAAATATAATTTCTTCAGTATAAACACTCACATTGGTTTTAAAGAACAAACTAAAGCAGCTGTAAGATCCATGAAAGGTCTGTTTCCTTAAAGGGATAGTTCACCAAAAAATACAAATTCTTTCATCATTTACTCACCCTCATGCCATCCAGGATGTGTGTATGACTTACTTTCTTCTGCAGAACACAAATGAAGATTTTTAGAAGAGTATCTCAGCTCTGTTGGTCCATACAATGCAAGTGAATGGTGATCAGACCTTTGAAGCTCCAAAAAGTACATAAAGGCAGCATCAAAGTAATCCATACGACTCCAGTGGTTTAATCCATGTCTTCTGAAGTGATCCAATCAGTTTTGGGTGAGAACAGACCAAAATATATATATATATATATTTTTTTTTCACTGTACATTGTGCCATTGCAGTCTCTAGGCACAATCATGATTTCAAGCTTGGTTACTTTTCTTAGTGCTTGACGTATGCGCAGAGTGCTAGATGGCTCTAGGGAAGTGTAACCTAGCTTGAAATCATGATCACCAAGTAGACTGATGTCAAGATTTATAGTGAAAACGAGTTGTAATTTGGTCTGTTCTCATCCAAACCAGATTGGATCACTTCTGAAGTCACGGATTAAACCACTGGAGTCTTATGGATTACTTTTATGCTGCCTTTATGTGATTTTTTGAGCTTTAAATTTTGGTCATCATTCACTTGCATTGTATGGACCAGCAGAGCTGAGATATTCTTAAAATCTTTGTGTTCTGCGGAAGAATGTCATACACATCTGGGATGGCATGAGGGTGAGTAAATGATGAGAGAATTTTCATTTTTGGGTGACCTATCCCTTTAAAGTGATACAACAATGCGTGATAGCAGTCATTCAGTTAATAGAAATGAACACAGATTTAAAAAGCTGAGAGGGTATCTTCATACAGTGAATTAATTTGAGCTCAATCTCTGAGCACTTGATTAACTTTTCAATAAGAGAGAATTCATATTATGATTGTGATCATGTATTTGTATTCAGATGTAATTAGATGCTTCTTTACAGATAATGGGGTTAAATCTAAAATGCAGGGAAATCTTAAACATAAGAATAAAACACATTGCTGTTGACCTGAAACTCGTAAACTAACTTCTATTGTCCACGTGTGTCGATAACATATTGCAATCTATGCCACAAATGCTCTGGTTCTTGTGCGCTCTTTAGCGATTTCTATGGCACAGAAAAATGACAAAGGCACCAACAACTAATATGAGCTGGCATCCCGGCCCTGGATCAGTCTAGAAGTTATTCTAGATGTAAACAGACTGTTGAGATTCATCATTCCCAGTGTACTCATTACAAAAAATTGACAAAGACCTGGTCAAATGTCTAAACTGATATGTGTAAACGTGCCTTTCATCTTCGTAATCAAAAATGTAAAAAAAAAAAAAAAAACTATTTAAATAATCATTTTTAAAAAGAAATATTACTAAGTAATAATAAGACTATAATTTTACCAAGTAGGCCATGTTCCTGAATCAAATTAAATTAAGTGGGAAATTATAAATTGATATATATTTTTAAAATACATTTTATTTTGACTTTTATTTTCATTAATGTTTTTACGTTTATCATGTTATTTTAAAACCTTATAAAGTTCCACAAACACTGCAGTTTGGTTTTGTTTTGTTTTTTGCTGTAAAAATGTTATATTGATATTTTGAGGCAAAACAAATAAATAATAATAATAATAATTTTAAGATTTACGCATTTCAAGTTATCTTTAATAAAAAAACAAAAATTAGACTTATTTAATTTTGTTAACATTACACAATTTAAATTGATGGAATTTTGTTATGAAATGAAATGCGTAAATCTTAAAAATAGGCTTAAATATTTCTTAAGTGTACTGAAAACCTACCAGGTAGTTTTATTTTATATGTATAAACTTAAGTTTTTGTTCCTTCATATTTTAGGTGTGGTTTCTAAAAACGTTTTAACAATGTTGTTCTGCGATGTAACCTAACTGCAACCAAAATGCAACACTGCTTTGAAGGTTAAAGGCCAAATAAAATTGCATTAAAATATTGCAATGTTTATAAGAATGCTTAATTTTATAATCGCCAGTAATATCATTGTGAATCTTTGATACGTCCCCCAGCCCTATCCAGCACCAATAAATATGTTGGTTCAGAAACATGTCCTACTTGGCAAAATCACAGTGAATCTATGCTACACACTTTTATGGGGCTTTTTTATCTGCCACAGTGTTGGCAATCCTAAAAATGAAACTATGCAAAGCAAAATCAAATTGGTGTTATTAGTTTATTACACACTGAAACTGTAACCACTGGCAAGTCTACTGTACTTTGACACACAACAGCGTCTGCTTGGATTAGGCCACATATGGCTTCTTTCTTTGGACAGTCTAGCAGCATTCTGTTCCTTCATATTTTAGAAGTCATTGTTATTTATGAAACCAAAACCATTCACCGACACCTGTCTGGATGCTGGTCACACAGTCATTTACCATGTCAGGAGGTACAACATAAATAGTAAACTACTGTACATTCCAAAGAGCTGCTCAGTACAGACCAAAATGGTAATGTGCGACTGACATTGCTTGTTTTGGTACATTTTCATCATTTCAGTCCCTAACCTACAGCTTCTCTGATCAGACTGAAATCAGCTCAGATTCATGAGAACTAAAAAAAAGTTTGAATCTGATTTAAACAATATCTAAAGGGCACTCTTTGTGTTCTTATAGAGTCCTCAGAGTTTGAGAGGGTTTCTGTCAGATGTAGTATTGGTTGGCTGCCAGATTGTCCATGAAGGGCCGTACCAGATTGTCTGTGGAGAAGTAAAACACAAGGCCAAATGTGATGGATATGGGAAGAGCCGGCAGAGCCTTCTTGAAAATGGCCAGCAGGAGAAGCGTCAGGCACAGTCCCTGCAAAACAACCAAACAACAGAGACTACAGCTGTGTTCCAAAACCTAGTGAGCTCTCTATGTAGACAGTATTTCAAGGAATCATAAACACAATCCTGCAAATACTGAAAGAAAGATGGATAGATAGATACCTTCTTCTGGCAAACTTTTAAGGCAGCATGTATCATTTGCAATAAAAGTCACCCCACAAAGCATTGTAATGATCTCAGTGAAAAAAATCATCCAAGATGGTTGAGGAAGCAGTTATATATAAACTATAATTCATACCGAAATGTATAGATAAAAAGTTGCTCACTATAATAAAGAAAACAGACTATTTTACCTAATATGTGTGGGTGCTGTCTATTTGTATGCTTATTTATAGCAAATGAGATTTACACAAAATTGCTGAATTTAAATGAATGACTATTTTACACAATATTTACTGAAAATTCACTGTTTTATAAATAGCTCAATATAATTACAAAACTGACTATTTTACCCAATATTGTAAGTGTAGTCTTTTTTTATGCTTATAGCAAATTAATTGATAGCAAATATGATATACACAGCATTGCTGAATTGAAATGAATCACAATTTTACACAATATTTACTCAAATAATATACTCAAATACAATCATATTTTATTTCAAAAGATTCACTATTTTTTTTTTTATAGAAATAGCTCAATTTAATTAGAAAAAAAAACTATTTGTGGATGCTTTCTATTTTTGTTTATTTGTAGTAAATTTAATGATAGCAAATAAGATGTTGAAAATTTGCTGAATTTAAATGAACAACTATTTTACACAAAATTTATTCAAAATTCATTAAAAAAAAATTCAAAAGGGTGGGGGCCTGCAGTCGCGAGTTCGAATCCAGGGTGTGCTGAGTGACTCCAGCCAGGTCTCCTAAGCAACCAAATTGGCCCGGTTGCTAGGGAGGGTAGAGTCACATGGGTTAACCTCCTCGTGGTCGCTATAATGTGGTTTTCACTCTTGGTGGGGCGCGTGGTGAGTTGTGCGTGGACGCCGCGGAGAATAGCGTGAAGCCTCCACACGCATTAGGTCTCCGCCGTAACGCACTCAACAAGCCACATGATAAGATGTGCGGATTGACGGTCTCAGACGTGGAGGCAACTGAGATTCGTCCTCCGCCACCCGGATTGAGGCGAGTCACTACGCCACCACGAGGACTTAGAGTGCATTGGGAATTGTAAAGGGCAGAAAAAAAAAAAAAAAAAAAAACAAAAAAACATTCAAAAGTACAAAATGCACATTATCCATTGACAAAACTGTTGGTACATATTGTAACCGACACTAAGTGGAATGACTTCTGTTACTCGAATTGGGTACAGTTACCAGATGATGCAAATAATCTCATAATTGCCAATTAATCGGCCTGGCTAATATTGGTCTATCACTCATTTTTACACAAGGCCTTAAAAACAATCTTGGCCTTGATGAATCTGACAAGCTAACTGAAATACTCACAATGAGAATGGCAACGAAACACGCCAGTGTGGTGTTCCAATCTCCTCCTGTGGCTGCTGCCTTTCCAACAAGAACACTGTAGAATATGAAGTCTCCAAGCCCCAGTTTCACCCCTCCTGTGAGAAGGTCAACCAACAAGCTTTTCAGAATGCATCTAGTTGTACTTGAATGGTAAGATGTAAAACCTGTTTGTTACGTTTGCCTTGATTGCTTGGGAAGGACTTTTTTAATGGGTCTACCTGGTTGTCATAGGACATTGCATACATATGAGCCCTATTTACAACACAAGCTCTCCCATTTCTAGGTATGACTTTTGGAAAGTTGAGGCTGTAGTCATGGAAACCACTTACGGTCTTCCTCAAGGTCCTCTTCTGCTGAATACCTTTGCCTCCTTCCTTGAGACGCATCATCGTCTGACTCCACCCCTTCCTGTGCACGGGCTTCACCCTCAGTGTGCTGCCTTTCATCAGCTGAGACGACAACAATAGTTTATTCACCCCAATATAGGTTAAATGGTATTACATTTCACTTTCATGGTCTTCTATGTATAAGTCCTAAAATACTCACTGACCTAAATCCTGATTACTATTATCAGCCATTCCAACCATCCAAACCATGGCCGCTGAGAAAGACAAACAGTGCTTTTATTAGTACACACGACCCATCTTGAGCAGAGTTCCTTCAAATCAGTTGAAGGAACAGAAGAGGAAACAGAAGAGTTGAACAATGCCAGGACAAGTTGGCTTATCTGATGCGATAAAGTGATAAAAGCTATCTCTTCCATGTAAATCAGATCAAATAAAGCAAATAAATGCATTTTGACAGGAAAAGTACTTTATATACTGTATGCTGTAGAGTCAAATTTCAGCACTTTGAAAATCTGCGATTAATTGCGATTAACTGTGAAAAATGATGCGATTAATCGAGATTTAAAAATGTAATCAACTAAAAGCACTAATCAAATGTCTTCTGATTTGGCTATTTTCACATTGCGTAGCAATTTTGCATTCAGTGTGGAAAGAAAAATTGCTTGTTGCATGCTGTTGTTGAGTGCTAGGTTTCATTTTTCTGTACGTACATGAATATATGAGTGCGGGGAAAATTGGCTCGTTTCTTTCCTGAGCGGTCTCAACCAGCATCCTCAATGGGCCTTTTGGACAAAGCACCGCTATCAGGTCTGTAAGACCAAAAAAGCAAATGCAAAAGAGCATGAGAACAAGTACACTGACCGTTGCTCATAAGGTTTGCCATTCGACCTTCAGGTAAGTGTACCGTAAACAGAGATGGCTCCCAGTATGACCCATGCCGACCACTCCGGCAGGTATTTGATGAATATGAGCGCCATGAGAGCACTTATGACAATGAGGTAAGCCTGCTGCAGCCGTAAAGGGCCTTTCCAGTGGATGCAGATCATTCCCACAACGCCGAAGTTCCAAATGATCATCACTAACGTTGGGTAATCCATGGCCACGTTATATGTCTTAAAAACCTCTCTGAAAAGCAAAGCGTTCAGCAACATTTTATAAAAGTATTATCATAACACATTCAAAGCAACTAAATCTTTACACATAGGAATAGGTCTGCTTTAAAGGGGTCATATCACGAGGAATACAATTTCCTGTGATCTTTTGAAATGCAAGAGTTCATTGTACAATGAAAATCCAACAGATCATTTATTGAAATTGATGCTGATGAATATTACACTGGTTTAAATGTGCTTTTTATTTGGCCATGAAGTTTACTAATAACTGTAGCAAAAACAACCTCATTAAAATGCTGAAATAGTTGGAAACCTCTATTCATTTCAGCAAATCAATTCTTTCAAACTGTCCGTTTCAGTTGTGTCAGTTCAATGATTCATTTGCATCATAATGACACAGAAATGTTCATTAAAGTCTCCACATGGCATTTTACATGCTTTTAAATGTTTTAGTAAAAAAATATATGTAGATAAATATACAGCAGCTGTTTATTACTATGTATTGCATAAATGAAAAAAAGAGAGTTAAACATTCTTTCTTGTGTTCATAAAGTGAAAGCTGTGGAAAACTTTCTTATTTTTCACACTACTGCACATTTCACTGTATTTACAGAAATCCCCCTTTTAAGCCATTTCGAAAGGAAGATCAGTTACACAGCAATATGATACAAAAGCAGCATCTTACCCTAGATACATGAAGCTGAACCAGAAGAGCAACATCAGAGAAGACAGAATCAGCCAGCCATGAATAAACTGCACAAACACACACAGAGTAACAGAGTAAATGGTTAGACATGGTAAGACCATCAAAACTCTGCACATTGTAGAAGATGGTTCAAAAATAATGCATGCATATTTCAGGAGCAAAACAATATTTTAATTTAGATAATATAACTATGTAGATAATGTAGCATTATCTAAAAATAAGTTATAGGCCGATATTATAAAACAGGATAACTGTGTTTGCTAGGCTGATAAACCAAAGTGTTACTTTTTCCTTGTGTCAGTTCCAAAATCTACCAATATATTTGTCAATGGATAATAAACAATTTCTGTTTTCAAGGTTGTTGTTTTAAGTTTAAGCAAAATTGAGTAAATATTATATAAAATAAGAGTTTGTTTCACTTAAAGGGATAGTTCACCCAAAAATGTAAATTCTCTCATGATTTAATCAACCTCATGCCATCCCAGATGTGTATGACTTTCTTTCTTCTGCAAAACACAAACAGAGATTTTTAGAAGAATATCGCAGCTCTATAGGTCCATACAATCTAAGTGAATGGTGACCAGAGCTTTAAAGCTCCAAAAATCACATAAGGGCGGCATAGAAGTAATCCATACAACTCCAGTAGTTCAATCCATGTCTTCAGAAGTGATATAATTAGGTGTGGGTGAGAAACAGATCAATATTTAAGTAATTTTTTACTACAAATCACCAGCACCGACCAGTAGGTGGCGATATACACGAAGAATGCAAATCGGCAAAAAAATAAAAAAATTTTGTCAAAAATTAAAGTGGATTTATAGTAAAGAAGGACTTAAATGTTGATCTGTTTCTCACCCACAATTATCATATCGCTTCTGAAGACATGGATTAAACCACTGGAGTCGTTTGGATTACTTTTATGCTGTCTTTATGTGCTTTTTGAAGTTTCAAAGTTCTGGCCACCATTCACTTGCATTGTGAGGACCTACAGATCTGAGATATTCTTCTAAGATTCTTTGTTTGTGCTCAGCAGAAGATAGAAAGTCATACAAATCTGGGATGGCATGAGGGTGAGTAAATGATGAGAGAATTTTCATTTTTGGGTGAACCATCCCTTTAAGAACTTTTGTGTACATCTGATTTGCTTTTGTTAAATTATATTATGTATAGCAACATTTATCAGCCATCCTCCTCTCTAGATATCGGTATCTGCATCGCCATTGAAAAACCCACATTGGTCGACCACTGTTCAAAATATGTAACTTGAACATAATTGTCTAGTTATATTATTTTAATCATATAGTAATGCGATCCACAGTACTCTGCAGAAAGTTCTGCAGATTTCCACTGAATTGAAACACATTATTCACAAAGTTTATATTCAAAAATGTTTATATTTGAAATATCTTGGCTAATATGACAGTGCTTTGTACAACCAATAAGTGTGGTTCTTTTTATATATATATATATATATATATATATATATATATATATATATACACACATTGTTACCTTACTTAACCTCAAAACCCAGATTTCCCTCCAAAAACCCAATGCAGAAAACAAGAAAAAAGTCTGAAGATTTCTTCTGGGCCTGGTTATTGTATTGTAGTTATAGTAAAAACTCACTTTATAGCAGCGATACTTATAAAGCACCACCAGTACTATCGTCATAACAACAATGACACTAATCATGACAAGGGTGTTGAGGAAGGAGAACAGGAGCCTCTGGCCCACAGAGTTTGGGTCCTCTTCGAATGGAGTATATATGCTGAAAAACAAACACAAACCATGACTTTACTTCTTTAAATTCCTCTTATTTAAAAGTTCAAGTGTGTACCTGCAAAAATAATAACTGTTTTCAAACAGTTATTAAAGTTTCACTCCCACCAGGTAACCCTGCCCAAAAAAATCACACTATTGGCTAAGTCGATTTTGTTATATCCAGGTCAGTCTGGTCGCTCAAACAAACAGATTGTGGACTGGTGCATTAGTATGCCGCCAGAGAAATGACACACTTTACCTTTAAGGTAAGTTGAGTAGACAAATTTGAACATTTCTTTACGTCTTTAGAAAAATGCAAATAAAACGCAGAGACAAAAAGTAGCAACAGATCGATACATTTGGCCATTTTGAGATCAACGCATTGACCGATAACTACGCCTACTTGGCGTATTTCGCTCATGTTCCAAAATCAACCAAAATCTTTGTCAATTAATCATTTTCGCAAACAGAAAATCTGACATATTCAAATCAATTTGAGTGAATTTTGAATAAATATAGTGAAAATAGATTTGTGTACTTTCATTTGTCATCGTTATATTGCATTATGCATACATTGGCATTTAAGGTACAAAACAAATGGCAAAATAACAAAACAAAGCCCGTACAGCCGCTGTCCGCTCTTCTCCGTGTAGAAACTGACGGATTTTATGGTTGCCACGACAACCACCATGCAGAGCGTGACAGGGACAAAGAGCATGATGACGTGTTTGGCTCCATATTTGAGGGTCAGCTCTTCTTCCTCTCCATCAGAAGTGGCCGCTCTCTCTCTCTCCACCTGTCCTGCCTCACCCAACCCTGAGCTGACCGGCCGTCGCTGTGGGAATCAAGAGTGAGGAAGAGGATGATGAAGATGGGAAATGCTGATGCAGAGGTTTTGTAGTGCAGGCTTCCCACACTTTTTGACCACTGAATTTCCACAACATTATTAGTCATTTGTATTTACTTGATAAGGATTTTTAGAAAACATTCATATTTGGACCGATTTGTGAACCCCTTCTGAACGATTCATTGAAGTGCCAAAAACTCTTTAATTTTAGCAGAGTGAGACATCTCCACTGTGGTCAAAAGAGGAGGGAGAATTAATGTCCATGTACCTGTTTGGGCTCTGTGTCCTGAGGGACAGACATGTCATGATCTTGGTTGTACGAGGGTACGGTTGGGCTTTCAGACTGGACCAGAGCGGACCTCTCGTTGTAAGAGTCCTCTTCACTGTCCGAGGTATTCATCAAGAGAATGCGACAGAAGCCAAAATGCCAAAAGCTGCAAACTGTATCATGCCAGATGTAAAAGATACTACAGTGTTAATACCATGTTTTTCTGGACACTACCAAGACGGAAATACCATGGTATTCTTTGAAGTGCCATTTAAAGTATCATTTAAGTACCAAAGTACACTAAAGAAAATATTTTAGCCTATTTTTAAGATTTACACCTTTAAATCTCATAACAAAATTCCATCAAACTGAATTGTGTAATGTTTAACAACATTTAATAAGACTTTAATTAAAAAAAATAAAAAATCCTAGAACTTTTAAGATTTTATGTAATTTTGTTTTAAATTGAAATGCGTAAAACGTAAAATTATTTTTGAGTGTATATGAATATGGTAATCAAATAGTACCATGGTAATACATAATAATGAATGAATATCGGCATAATATATACAATAAAGCTGTTAACATATGTAATGTTTATATATAACATGTCAAATCTGTATAGAACCTTAGAAATTGCTCAAAATGATTTACAGATCAGAACACACAAATATTTAGAAAAAATCAATCATAAAAAAACAAAAACAATTTAAGACATTATTACTAGGGATGCACAATATATAGTTGACAACATCGGTATCGGCCAATAGCATTGTTTATTTAAATTATCAACATCAGTCTCTGCATATTGGAAGCAAATAATAATAATAAATAATAAATAATAAATTTAAATAAATTTAAACAGTACATTTTTCTGTCATTTTTTTTTTTTTTTTTTTTTCAAAAGTAATAAACTGTTATCCATCTTTTGTATCATATATGAAAAACTTTCAATGTTTGATTTTACTTTAAGAATGTAAAATTGTAGGTTGGAGCTTCATTTTGAAAACAGTTTTAAAGACAGGCGGACAAAGCAACTTAAAGCAGATCAAAGGCCTTTTGTGGGTTTGTTTACATTATAATTTTTTGACAGTTGAAGTTTGAATTAACGAGCATTCCATTGGTCCGTTTGAACATTCTGTCCATGTAACTCTAGGGGATTTTTCAGGTTTTTGATCATCCGCTGTGCGTTTTTCCAAAGTCATTCTAGCAAGTCAGTCCACTCGGCGGCCAACTTTGGAACGCTCTCGGGAGACTATTTCCAGTCATGACAGTGCAGCTCCTATCTACTTGAACGGGGAAACACCGAAATCTCAAAAACGGTTGGTCAAGATTACGATCAAAGAACATATTTCAAATCAGCAACAAAATCTGATGATACTGGAATCATAAATTGTGCTTCTTTAACACATATTACGCTAAAACACGCAATTTTCCCGTCTTGTATAGATAATGCGCACGCGCGTTAGCGAGTTGATTGACAGGCGACGTCTAAAAGGTGATTGACTTTTGTTTTACCTGTAAGGCGGGACTTCCTATCTACATCCGTTGGGCGTTCCAATTTCTCCCATTCATTTAAATGGAAGTGGCCCGTCTCAGCTAAGTATTCTCTGGTTATTCCGATCAGTTAAAAAAAGATATAGGAAAACGAGATAGAATAGTTTGAAGGTCTGTGCCGAGTTTGGTCAATGTGGCTTAAAAACTCTAGGAGTTAATTTTGGTCTTGGATTAGGGATTTTGGAAAAACCCTAAGCAAAAGTGGTAGACGAACAGTATGTTGGCTTTGTCAAACCAACAAAATAAGAGATTTTTATAGTATCATAAACAAATTACAATAACTGCTATATATACTATTGGTTTTCGGCCATAGAAAAAATTATGATCAGCTATCAATATCGCCAACAAAATTATATATCTGTACAACCCTCAGTGTTATCTATAGTGGTATGGTATTACTATCACCATACCACGAAAGTGCCACAGTGTATTTTGTATGTGGATTATTTAGAAAAACACAGAAAGCATGAATCTTTAAAATTAATGATAATTTCTGGGACGAACGCAGACATTTTTATTAAACATTTATTTTTGAATGCTCCCCCCTGTTATAAATTAATTGTGACGTTTCTAATAATGTTCTCCAGACCCTCTCAAAGAAGGCATTATGACGGCTTATCAACAATACAACGTATATTACGCAGTCCCTGTTAAAAAGTAAACTAACATATCCCTAAGCATACAGGAGGGAAGACAGAAATACCTTTAAATGTGAGATAATTTACATGAAAAATGTTCCGGCGGTGATGTTTGTAGACAGTCTCCGTCAAAACATCGTGAATTCCAATATGGAAGTGATGCCGATCAGCTGATCCTCACCACGTGATGCACGACGCGTGTGACGTCACCTGACACGTCTTTGTTTTCTTTTTAGGAAAATGTTCACTGTAAAGTCTTGCCCCCGACCTGACAAATATTTCATTACTAACGTTTATAGTCTAATTTTGCTTAAGTAGCCAATTTATGTGTGGTTTGTAAACGTAAACAAGCAAAATCCATCAAATTGTGCGTGTTGACATTAATAAAGCATTTACTAGCACACAAATTGGATATCAGAATCAAAATCAGAATCAGAATGAGCTTTATTGCCAAGCATCCTTACACATACAAGGAATTTGTCTTGGTGACAGGAGCTTCCAGTGTATAACAATACAAAAAACAGCAACAAGACTTTTAAAAAATAATTAAAATTGAATAAAAAATAGATAAATATTGAAAAGAAAAAAGTGTATATAGAATACACAATAGACAAATATATATATATATATATATATATATATATATATATATATATATATATATATACATACACACACACACACACACACACACACACACACACACATACACATACGGATACATATGATATAAGCAACTGTTGCTACTTAGCAAATAAATACAAGGAAATATTAATTTGATTTGACAGTACTAAAGTGTTGCGAGCCCAACACTGCAAGAAATCTTACTCTTAAAGGTGCACTTAGTATTTTTTTCCACATTTAAAAAGTTTACTCCTAAAGGAATGAATAGTAATTTTGAATCATATGTATAAAATCGTGAGCTCTCTCATGAGATGAAGCCTCCAGTCATATCAGTAACCTTATAAACACTGTTTTATTCTACCTGGAGAGGGTCTCCTCATGGGGGCTGCCATGTTAGGATCACATGACTAGCCGAATTCGCTTAATCTCAGGTAACGCCCTGTTATTGGAGACTTTCCCACATGGATTTATTAATCGTGGCTCACTGTGAATAGTGAATTTCTACAATGACATCAGCAGGCCTAGACGAATCTGTGCACGCAGAGCCAGTGTTGTAGTGCCCGAGATTGACCACTTTTTGAAGGTCTCGTCTCGTAATCGACCGCATTTTTACTCGGTCTTGTCTCGGTCTCAGACAAAGTGGACTTTTTTTTCAAGACCGGTCAAGTCCACAACAGCACAATATCACTAAATTGCCTGTGCATTGTCTGATTTATTTGTTAACATCATTACTGTGATTGGATGTAAAACTTCCTGCTTCAAATGCAAGCAATAATTTGACTCATTTCTCATTTGAAATTTGTGTTACTGTTGACGGCTGTCACCCCTCCCCACCCCTCTGCACATGCACTCCAAGAACGTGAATGTGGGAGACAGGAGAAGAAACTGCGGCTGTCTGAGAGATGTCAGCCAAATCTTCTGTAATACAATTTGGCTACCTAAACCAGTGTTTCCCAACCACTGTGTCCACTAGTGTGCCGTGAAAGATTGTCAGGTGTGCCATGGAAAATGATCAGATTCCTCAAAATAAATAAATACAGTTTTTTCTGGTATTTTAATGAAGGCATAGAGATGTTAGAAGAGTTTTAAAGTTGCCAATTCAGTATATTTTCCATTACCAAGTATTTTATGCAGCCAGTTTAAATATTTTGTCCATCATAACATTATTGTTCTAATAAACTCTAGTCCGCTGTCAAACGCAACTCCTCTGATGCCCACAAAATGATGCTTCATCATCACACTTGTAGTAAAAACATTCAGTCATTGAACCGAATGAATTAATAGAATACAACAGGTGTATTGTTTTACTCACAGACTAAAAGCTGTTTATTTGTGCACAGCATAGAGTTACAGATGTTATGAACGATTCCTCGTGTAATTTGAAAACCCTACGACTTCCATGACAAGACAGACAGATGTGTAATATGAACGGTACCACAATCCGACGTCTTTGAAAGTCGTGTAGTGTGTAGGAGGCATTATGTGGCTTACTTGTCATGATTCTCATGAAACATAAAGAGAATATGAGAAACTGTTACATAAGGTTACTAAAAGAAAATTCTCCTGTTTTAAACAAGTCCAAAAACACTGTGATTTGATGTGTAGATTCTGAGTTACTGTAATCTTCACAAGCCTGTTTGACATCTGAACCAGTGAATGGAGGCCGGGCGGCTGCTCTCGGGTCCTAGTGCCTGCCGGATCCAACCTCTGTCAGTGCGACTTATGCCGAGTTTACACTACACGATTTTAGGCCTGATTTTCACTCGCTGACAGTTTTGTGGAGATCGCCGACTAAAGCCCGAAATCATAGGCAAATCAGAGCTCGCTCCCGTGAGCGACGAACGCAATGTATGAATTATCAGAGACGCGATCTGAGAGAAGCGCCGACACGTCGCTGATGTTAGCGAGATATCTAGTATGTTAAATATCTGGACCTGTCTGCGATTCCAAATCGCGCAATGTGAAATGTGTTTTGACTGAATACAACTGCAGCGTTGACCTACAGCCAATGAGAGAGCAAGAAACGGGGCACGGAAAGTTTCAATGGGAGGAGTCCTGATGAACCTGCAACATTCATGTAATTTTTTGCAATCATTTAAATAGAAAAAAAAACAAACAAAAAAACAAAACACCAGGAGACAGTTACCTGCGTTCATTGCAACATTTCTTATTTACCTCCAAGTTTCTCTGCAGAACAGACAATCCTTGCTGCCCGTGTCTCTCCAACCATTCCCCATCTTTTTTACTTTTTTGCTGTAAATCAGCGCACAAACAAAGTGTATCGCAAGCTTCTTGCGGTCTGCCATTTTCAAAACCCCGCCCGGACAAGCACGAGAACGTCTAATCACACATGATCTTGTGTAATTCTCGTATCACTTCTCGCGTGTAATCTGTTGTGAAATGTAATTTGGAATCCAGGCAGAGTTGTCGGGGATTCGTCAATAGTGAAATGTTTTGTAATGTGTTCATCCCCGTCGCCAATTCCTCGTGTAATTTGAAAACCCTACGACTTCCATGACAAGACAGACAGATGTGTAATATGAATGGTACCACAATCCGACGTCTTTGAAAGTCGTGTAGTGTGTAGGAGGCATTATGTGTTTTTTTTCCTTCTGTCAACAACGTGATTTTGACCAGGTGCGACTTTATTTCCAGAAAATACAGTAAATAAATAAATGAATAAAAAATAATAATTGTATTTGCTGTGCCGTTGCAAGAATTAATTTGCAAGAACAAAGCTACAAATTGGAAAAGACACAAATTTGTTGTTTTTTCATTATCCAATTAGCGCTCTTAGCATCTCTGACCTCATTATACAGCGTACCTACGTTACTTGCGTTTTTTGCATTGCCAAATTTCAAACATTACGAGATCACGCTACTACTATTCACGCACACTAGAAAACATGGACAAGTTCTTGGAAAGGAAAACTATTGATGATGGTTATGTGGGATAGTGGTGTGCCATGGGATTTTTTAATCGTAAAAAGTGTGCCGTGGCCAGGGTTAGGAGGGTTACTTTTGAAATGTATTCCACTACAGATTACAGAATACATGCTGTAAAATGTAATTTATAATGTATTTCGTTAGATTACTCAAGGTCAGTAACGTAATCTAAATACTTTGGATTACTTCTTCAGCACTGGTAGATTTTTTCACTTGTTTTGACTATAAAAACTCTGCAAGTACAGTAAGACAAAATATACGTTAAAAATACATTCTCTGAAAAACCTAAATATATTATGCAGTGTTGTTTCTAAAACAAGATAAATATAACTGATCATGTTTTAAGGATTTTCAGATATTTTTACAGGAAAACAATACGAAAATTATTAAATGAAACAAATGACAATAAAATGCAAAGTAATTTCTTCAGTAATCAAAATACTTTTTTAATGTAACTGTATTCTAATTACCAATGATTTAAATTGTAACTGTAGTGGAATACAGTTACTTATATTTTGTATTTTAAATACGTAATCCCGTTACATGTATTTCGTTACTCCCCAACCCAGGTTACATCAACGTCAGTTAATGTCAGCTCCGACATAAACGCAATACGCCGCGGTAACGCTCCCTTACATAGGTGACAGCAGAGAGTGCAGACCGAGTAATGCTCAACCACTTATATGAAAATTGTACATTTTAAATAGGCTGTTTTGCTTATGTTTGGCATTCTTTGTTCTATTTTCTAGATTTAGCTATGTGGTTAGCAAATTGCACACATTTATACAAGGCTTGTTGGTTAAAAAAAAAAAAAAAAAAAAAAAAAGTACTATATTGTTTAAGAAAAGACAGAGGAAAGTGAAGACTTAAGTATTGAATAACTGTTTGATATATTCTGTCCTTAATGATGGTTTCTAGGGGAAGAGTCATCCATAAAACCTGATGCAATGCTTGCACAAAATTTTTATTGTTTTAGGTGGATGGTAAAACTTGGAAAAGGAGTGTTGAATAAAGATGGTTAAGTTGAATTCAGCTTGTTTGCTCATAGAAAACAAAAAAAAATCACACACATAAAATTCACCTCAACAATGCCTTTAGATTATTTTATCAAGACATTTCTCATGGTACACTGATACACACACACACACACACGTTGGTGCAGCTATCATTATGAAGACTCTCCATAGACATAATGATTTTTATACTGTATGAACTATAGATTCTATCCCTTAACCCTACCCTTAAACCTAACCCTCACAAAAATCTTTCTGCATTTTTACATTTTCAAAAAAACATAGTTTAGTATGTTTTTTAAGTGATTTGAATTATGGGGACACTAGAAATGTCCTCATAAACCACATTTATAGCATAATACCCTTGTAATTACCAGTTTGTAACCTTAAAAAAAAGTCCTTGTAAACCACTTAAACCTGCCCACACACACACACACACATACACAAAAGTGGCAATAAAAGAGGTGAACGAATAGGAATCTTCATTTGTTTTCTGTGGGTGTTTTTATGGGAATGTGGATCTTTCAGATCAATTTGAGGAGTGCCTATGGTTTGCATGTTCCACATTTTATCGTAAGTGTGTCATGCATTGTGGGACTCGCACTGGTCTGGTCTTGACTCAGACACGCCCTTGCCTTGGTCTTGGTCTCAACCCCTCAAAGTCTTGGTCTTGACTTGGTCTCGGTTTAGGTGGTCTTGACTACAACACTCAGCAGATTACTCCGCATATTACCGCAGAATTGCAACATCTGTCATTCATAAAAGTTCTATGCATTCCTCATCCCTTGCATGTTTGTTTATGAAATATTTTGGCTAATTTCCTTATGCTTTTAGCTACCAATAAGAGTGTAGTAATCTCAGGTCCATTTAATACATTTTGCTATGTTTAAATCTCCAGAATTCTGCAGAGTTTCCCTAAAAATCAGTGCAGAATATGCAAAAAAAAAAAAAGTCCACAGACTCTGTCTCGGCCTGGACATCAGTAACTAAAACTCTTGCATTTGAATGATGCTGCACTCATGCCACTAGGTGTCAGTGTAAGTCCAAGGCAAAATATTAAAAAATTACTGAGTGCACCTTTAAGAATTCTCATTTTTTAGGTGAACTATCCCTTTTTTTAACTGTAAAACAAGACATAGTACTAATTAAGAAAATTATTTTTCCAGTGTGGTTCTGAATAAGCATATTTTCCTAATAGAGAAAACAGTGTGTCCTTCTAGAAATGCCCTAGCTAGAAGGAACCACTCTGAACTGCCTTGTAAGACTCCAGCAACCATTCAAGTATTCAAACTACATATGGCCTAAATGAATGAACTTGTTACTGGTACATTTTTAGTGGTTCTTTTAATATTCAGATCAGTTAATTATCTGTTGATCTTACCTAGTAGGCCAGATGCAGGTTTATGTGTATGTATATCACAGTTCATTTGTTCAGTTGCACATACTAAGAGCCAATAAAATCCAGGAGGGACTCGAGAGCTTTCCATAAGGGTGGTCCCTTCGTTACAATTACAGACAAAGAGAGAGAAAGACGGAGAGGGGTACATGCAGAGGGGTACTTCAGTCACTTTGAAATCTCACAGCAGGAGCAATGATTTGCCAGGAAAACACAGTTCACTACTGCAGCTGGACTTTTGTGGTCGGGGGACTGCTTTACCTCTTGCGGCAAATGACCACACACACACCATATGGGCGCTATGTGGACACAAACACCCCGTGCGTGATGGTGCCGGCCAAGCCAGGCTGGTTTATCCAGGAGCTTCCATCATTCTTAGTTCCGGTGCTGCTTTTGTTGACAACGGAATGTTTCCCGGGAATGGGACAACATTTACTGCTCTGGACTTTCTGCCTGCACTATTTTCAAAGGTAATGAGGCAATTCACGTATTATGTTCAATGCGCATAAAGTGAAAATATTTTGTCTATTTCCATAATGTGGACATAGCTGATGCATTACATGTCCATGGAATTTCTTCTATAAGATTTTAGGTTAAAATGTACACTTATGTATGAGGAAGTGTATGAGTCATTCTATGAAACCGGTGCCATTTGGGTCCACAACGTTTGATGAGATGCAAAAGGCACAAAAAATGTCCCAAAGTGTGTTTCCAAAGCTTAAAGTTATTCATTCGTGTTCTTGTTAACATGATATATGATAAAAAATACTTTAATATTTTTCATTAGTACATAGCCAATTTCACATGTCCGTGTTGACCAACATGACATTTGCATCTAAAATATCACCAAATAAGTTATATATTTTTTTCAAACATTTATTATTTTCAGGATTATATGTATGTCCCTGTTTACATAAGATATATTTATTCAAAATAAACCTTATTTTTTGTCAATATTTTATGATTTGTGTGTGTCCCTCAGTTTGACTTACCACCCCTCACACTAAATTGTTTGATCTATAAATAATGTACTGTTGCTTTAAATGACATCACAAAGCAGAAGTGATATCATTTTAGCCTTGTAGCCACAAAGAACAAAAGCATTCTTTTACATTGTTTATTTGTTGCTTTTTCATGTTAGGCAGGGTCCCTCAAGCTCAAACCAACCACCCCGTCATGCAAAATAGATAGGGAAAACTGTTTTTTATTAAAAAAATTTACATTATTAATGCAAAGAAAATTATATTTCAGATTGAATGCATTTATGCTAGGTGAGGAACTTGACCACATGTGAGATCTGCGGCCATTTTGGGATGAAATTTACCACCCCATCACATACCACCCCGTCACATGTTTTATTGTGACGTGGTGGTAAGGGATGTGATGGGGTGGTTCTGCTTCCCATTTGAATGTGAGGATGTGTGAAATCAAGGATTCTAATATAGGCTAATCAATTTATTTTCCGTTAACTTAACCCTGATTGGTTCATTCACTCACTCACTATATCACTCACACACTCATCACTCACTATCTCTTTCAGTCACTCATCACTCACTATCTCACTCACTCACTATCTCTTTCACTCACTATGTCACTCACTCACTATCTCTTTCACTCACACTCTCTCTTACTCACTCTCTCTCACTCACTCACTCACTCACTCACACACTCATCACTCACTATCTCTTTCACTCACTATCTCTTTCAGTCACTCATCACTCACTATGTCACTCACTCACTATCTCTTTCACTCACTCACTATGTCACTCTCACTCACTCACTCACTCTCGGTGTTTAATGAAGAATGTTACATTTTATAACATTTGCAGATAGATCTGTCTCCGTCATATCTCCATTAAGAGCTGCTGAGAGACAACGGCGATGCCGTGCACGTCGGGATGCTGATCCTGAGAGTAGGCAAAAATATCTAGAGAGTGAGCGTCAGAGATGGAGACGGGATGTAGAGCAAGGAAAAAAGAAGAAGATTAGTGATCTAAGTGAGCGAGGGAAGCGTCAGCTGTGTAAAAAGTGGAGGAAGCAGAACAAGAAGAGAAAAGAGAAAGCAGAGGCTAGGAAGCACAGTCTGGACACCTTTGCTCTGAGTCCAGATCCTGTCCAACAGTCAAAGCAGCAGTTACGATCTTCAAGGTCAGGGTAATGCGCAGTTAGGGTTATAAATAAATGGACACATGTAGAAAATAAGAAGCAGGCCTATCATTGATGAGTAACTGTTTTTACATATGGTGTACATGACTTAAACCCCTAAATTACCAGTAGATTTTTGTTTTATTTCAGGCAACATAAAGAAGGAAAGCGAATTTCCAGGAAGAACAGGGATACACTATGCAAAGAAATTGAAAAACTAAAGAAATCGCTAGAGAAGGAAAGAAAACGCACTGACAAATACAGAAAATGATATAAGCGCTTAAATAAGAATGACTCTCCTCGTTCAAAAATAAATGAATTAACTAAGACAGGCAGAGTAAGCTCCAAAATCAGAAAAACACTACTCTGGGGGCTTTCACACTGGTCACGTTTGCTGCGGTCCGATTCCGAGTGCGATTGTTCCCGGTGCCCCCCGCAGCTTTGGTCTGGTTTCACACTCACTTGATTCTATCGAACCCCGGTCCATTTGCGTTCATCTTACTTCATCACAAACACGCATGGAGAACACAACGCGACTCATCATACTTTTTTTAAATTTCTTTTATTTTGGTGCCATTATGCACAGCAGAGTGAACGACACATGTCCAGGGGAAGGCGGCTTGCTGCTGCTCGCAAACAGCATTTTTTTTTAGGAGACAGCTGATTGCAAGGAATTAATTTGCATCTTTATTTACACTGCACGCTTACTCACGCTCGTGTCCAAGGTGAAGTTATCGCCACTGTCATCTCCTATTATACCCTATATTTATAACCTATAATAGTATTTATATATAGTATTTATAAGGTGTATAGATAGATAGATGTCGTCATCGGCTAAAACGCATGTGCAGGTTACTTCCTGAACGAGTGCGCACCCGAATCCAAGTTGCTTTCACATTCACGCGAATCGCGCTACAGTTCCATTGCAACCGAACTCAGACCACCTCCTACAGGTAGTCTCGGGTTCGGTACCGCGGTGCGCTCCCCGGTCCGCATGACAGCTTTCACACTACCAATTTTTCATGCAAACCGTGCTGTGTTTCGAACTAAACTGCCAGTGTGAAAGCACCATCTATCATGAAGCCTTGACTGAAGACATAAAGAATAAGTACTGTAAAGCAAGAAAAGAAAAAGAAAAACAACTAATAGCAAAGGTAATAGCGGGGAGGATTGTGAAGAAGTACAGGCTACAAGGATTTGCCGAAAATGCCCTCGGATTTTCAAAGAAGTGTCGCAGTGTTCGGAGTGAAGACCTCTGTTCCACCAACAGAAATCCCACAAACAGGTTCACTGCTGCTTTCAAGTCCAAAGTCAAAACCTTCTTCACCCGAGATGACAACAGTCGGATAACGACTGGACGAAAACAAACAATTACCAGGAACAAGGTGAAGAAGCAGAAAAGGTTTCTGGTTGACACAATGAAAAATCTTCACAAAAAATTTCTCACTGAAAACACAAACAACATATCATACTCCCTTTTCTGTAAGCTTCGCCCATTTTGGGTTGTACATCCCACTCTCTCTGAACGGAACACATGTCTGTGCAAGATCCATGAAAATCTCAGATTTGTCATTGAGAAGTTGCATAATTTGAGGCTCATAGATACTTCAGATCTCGAGGGTTTAACTAAAATGATAACCTGTGACACCTCCAATAAAATGTGCATGTATGATGAGTGCGAGGAATGCAAAGACAAGACTTTTCAGCTCTCCAGATTTGATGGCTCGGCAAAGGTTGCATTCACTAAATGGGCCACAGCAGAGAAAGCAAGGGAAGATGCGAGGGAGGGTCCTACCACTGTTAAGATCACAGTGAAGAAAACAATGGAGGACACACAAGACAATCTTGTGGAGTTATTCCACATTCTTCTTCATAAATTCAAAAGACACACATTCAACATAAATCAACAGTACTCCTACTGCAGAGAGTTGAAAAAGAACCTGTCAAAAGAGGAGGCAGTGATCCACATTGACTTCTCTGAAAATTACACATGTAAATACAGCTCAGAGATTCAAGCTGTCCACTTTGGCTCCAATAAGCTACTCTGCACACTGGTGTTTTGTACATAGGTGGTGAAAATTAGCCCATCTGTTTTAGCAAAGTGTCACCCTCCAAACACAAAAGCCCCCCAGCTATATGGGAGCACATTAATCCGGTGCTGAATTATCTACAAGCCACATACCCACATGTAACTGTTCTACACTTTCTGACTGATGGACCATGTACCCAATACAAACAGAAAGGGAATTTCTTCCTTTTCAGCACAGAGCTCGCAAGACGAGGTCTGAAAGGCAAGCCATGGCAAGAGGGCCCCCGACGGTGTTGGGGGAACCCTGAAAAGAACAGCGGACAAGCTGGTGACCAACGGCCTTGACATACCTGATGCCCATAAGCTATATAAGGCCCTCACAGAAACATCTACAACTGTTAAGTTGTTTTATGTAGCATCTGAAGCAGTGGAGCAGGCAATGGAAAAGATGCCAGGCCAGATTCCACCAGTGCCATCCACAATGAAAACCCACTAAGTGGTCACATTCACTCCAGGAGAAATCCTTTACCGGGAAGTTAGTTGCATGTGCTCCACGCAAAAGCAGCTGAGATGTCAATGCTTCACCACACATCATTTCACTTTTAACAAGACAGCCCAAAAGGTGCCAGCAGAAGCAATTCCTTGGGAAAGTGGAGATCTCATTGGAAAGTGGTGCGTGCTTAAATACGACAATGAATTTTATCCTGGGATCATCATGGATACAGATGAAACACATGTCCTTGTAAAATGTATGCACTGTGTTGGTGCCAACAGGTTCTTCTGGCCTCCAAGAGATGACTTCCTGTGGTATCTCTTTGGTGATGTGCTCGAAATCATTCAAGCACCACAGCCTGTGACATCCCGCCACATGGAAATCCAGAGGGATGTGTGGATGCGACTCTCCCAGTCAATGTTATGATGCTCTTTTCAGTTTTTCAGAGCACGACCAAAGTTTTCCATTACATCTCCAATTTTAATGTTTCCCCTCCCCCAGTTTTATAAAGTTTAAAACCAGCAGATCATATAGAGAAACACTTTGTCCATACCACCCTGTCACAGTGAACCACCCCGTCACAGGGTCATTTTCTTAAAATTTTATGGAAAGGAAATGAAATGTTACATAAATTAATGTTGAATGATGTTCTTGTTGTGTGGACTAATCAAATAAATGTAACTTTATTTGTATTTTTTTATGTGAATTCGTTTTTTTTTCAGTACAAACAATGAGGCCATTGAAATGTCGAATTCATATTTCAAGATTAAAAATCTAAGAATAAAACAATTGATTAAATTACAAACTTTCTATTGATGGTTTCCAAAAAAAGGGACATTTTACTATTAGGAAAACATTAGATTTTAAAAATCTATTTCTTGTTTTACTACTCTAATGGCGTACATATTGTCCGTAACGGGGTGGTACAAGAAAGGCTCCCTTGCCTGAATAAAAAGGATAATATTAATAAGGATTTTGTGCCTGAGGTGGGAAAATATGTTTTTTTTTTTTTGGACGATTAACATATCTTTCAAGTTGTAAGTTTAAAAAAAAAAAAGTTTGTTCTTTATGAAAATTTTGAAAATTGCAAAGTAGAAATGGCACCCGTTTCGTAGAATGACTCGTATATCTTAGGTCCTGTGACTGGTCACTATTTCTTTTTACCAATTTAAAACACCTTTTGCATTCACTTCCATTGTAAGCGCCTTGTTTTGTTTTTTTTAATGAGGGGCGAGTCGAAATACTGTTGATTGATCTTAACAGTGTTGGGTAAGTTAATCAAAAAAGTAATTTTCTAAAACTGTAATCAGATTACTGACTTTACTGATTACTTAATCCAAAAATTCATCACATTACTAATTACTTTTAAGTTACTTCCTAAAACAATTTACACAGAAAAGCTTTTGTTTTTCCACTCAACGAATTCAAAACAATGTCTATATTTCCTTTTTGTTAATTGACTCGTTAGGGGGCGCACGCACTTCAGCTGTCACAAAACTAAAACAGATGTAACTGATGTTAATGTAACTGACTTTTTAAATCTATTCTGCATACAGTATATGGTGTTTTAGAAATGTAACCCAAGCAATTAAAGGTAATCAACTTAACTGAAAGTCAGTAACTGTTATCAGATCACAAGAATTTGAAATGTAAAGCACTACACTACTTTTTGTACTTAAAAGTAATTAGATTACAGTAATTAATTACTTTGTAATTAGATTACACCCAACACTGGCACTCAGCTTGTATTGAACCTGCAATATTTCTTTAATATCTTGTTATTTTGCCTCCCAAGTAAATGTATCTTGTTAAATGTTTAGATATTTTTACTAGAAAACGAGACAAAAACACAGAGTAAGAAAATTTTGCGATGACTGATTTATAGCACTACACACTCATGTCTATGGTCTCCGCCAATGATTAGTAAAAATCTGTAGTAAAACTAGCAAAGCATTTCAAAGATGCCAGGGTCTTTATATGTTTGGCTTACAAGCTGCATGTAATCCAAATTGAACGTTCTTTCAAAGCAGACTGATCTCCCAATCAGAAAGAGTAGGTTGACTTCTCTTTAGCTGAAATCGCTCTGTGCTTACCGAAATTCGAAACAATGCTCCCAGTGGCCAAAACAGTAAGTGTTGTTGGGAGTATGGGCATGTGTCCACAGAGGGGCGCCAAAAGCGAGTTGTGAAGCGAGTTGTTTTCAGCTTTACAGGCTGTAATACAGTGAAGAGTAATGCATATTTTATAAATTGTACCCCCAACCCAAACCCTAAAACTAAAGTAAAAATGTAATGTGTGAGGTACAAAAGGATCCTCTGAATTGACCTAGTCACTAATTATGCAAATGGAATTACTTCCTGATTTCAATGCAGGATCTGAACCCGGGTCTTCCACACTGCTGACGCAACATGCTTTAAGTTGCACCACAGGGGGAGGTAAACGCTGGAGCCGATGCAAAAATGTCTGATAGGAGATTGCGTTTGTCAGTGAATCAGCATAATGTGGCCGATCCTAGGGTACTGGAACTCTCGGAAACAACATACTGACTTCCCATGTGATCATGTTGTTCAAAGATACAGACCCCAAGTTTGGTTAATGTTTAGGTTTTTAAGGTTTAGCATGCATCAGTAAGTTGGACAGCATTTCAAATCAGCTTGTACCTGATGGTGATCACAGGTGACCGGTTCTGCTCAGAGATTGCTTTTTTCAAGCAAATGCCTTATAAGAAATCTGATTTACAGGAAATACTACCAAGCTTTATTCATTTTATCAAATCAAATATCTTAAACAGTATTTTCCTGCAAATATATCACATATGTCTGTGCTGAGACAGCATGAGGGCTGCTCAGAGGATTGGTACAGCTGCACTTTCCTCATTTCCAAGTGCAAATAAACATTATACACAGATGTACACAACTGCTTTGTTTTGTGACTGTTTCATCATACTCTTTGTTGTTCCGGCAGGACGTTTGTGTACTCCTTGCTGACTAAAGGCAGATCCTCTCCTCTGCATATTGTGGTGTCTGCAGTTGTCTTCTGCTCTCTAAACGGCTTTCTGCAGGGACATTATATGCTGCATTGCACTCAGTACAACACAGAATGGCACAGGGATGCACGCTTTGTAATAGGTACATGGACTGGTGCTATACTAAACAAACCAGTTAACTACTAGACCCTTTAAAAGTGTGTACACACCTACTCATTCTTTATTATCACTATTTTCCACATTCTAGAATAAGAGTAAAGAACTATGAAATAATGCAAATGTAGGTATGGTACTTACGCAGTGACCAAAAAATGTTCAAAATAAATCTAATCTTGTCTAGATTACAGCTCACCACACTCTGGGCATTTTCTCAATCGACTTCATGAGGTGCATACTGAGATGCTTTTTAAAGAGTATTGAAGGACACATGTCTGCTTCTACTTCACTATCTGTCATCCATTTAAAAAATAAAATGTAGTTTTCTAAAGGAATTGATTCTTAGGCACAATACTATTTGTCTGTTACTACTTTCGAGCATTTAAGCATAAGACTTGAGGTCATAAATTCAAGTGTGTCTAAACTTTTGATTTGTAGTGCAAATTATCAATTTTGAATAGAATCACTTAAATGTTGTTGGTGGCAAATCACAGAAATAATAGTCAATTAAATTAACAATTCAACTAACTTTAGAAATTGATTTTTCCCTCCAGGGTTGTTGATGTTTTTCTCAGGAATGGCCATCAACATCCACAGTGACTACATTTTACGAAACCTGAGGAAACCAGGAGAGATCAACTATAAAATCCCAAGAGGTCAGTTTTTACTTTTAAATGGCTCAGTTGCTTCTAATGTTTTTCTGTCAAACTCATTTATGAAACACGGGTGAATCTCACAAAAACACTTCACATTTCAAGCCAAAATCAAAGAAATCTTTTTTTCTTTTTGTTTAAAGAAAATAAAGCCTATTTTTGTAACCCTTGATTTTTTTTTTTTTTTTTTGCATTGTGCCATTTTTATTTGACAATTAAGCATTTATGCAGAGCTAATCTAGGCAGAGTAAGGAATGGATTAATTTTCATAAGGGATGGATAAAGGTATTGCAAGGGAACTCAAGACAACTGTGGAATGTAAAATGTATTCTGAGGTAACATGGACTATTGCGATGGAATGCAAAAACGTATTGCGAGGGAGCGCAAACGGCTTATTGTGAAGGAGCGCAAACGCTTGCAAGGGAACATAAAACTTATTGTGAGGGAACGCAGACTTTTGCATGTGAACACAAACTATTTGAGGGAACGCAGACTTTTGCAAGGGAACACAAACTATTTGAGGGAACGCAAAACCTTTTGCAAGGGAATGCAGATTATTGCGAGGGAATGCAAAACTTATTTTGAGGAAACGCAGACTATTGCAAAGGTCGCAAAACGTATTGCAAGGGAACACAGACTATTTCAAGGAAAGGCAGACTATTGCGAGGAAGTGCGAATCTATTTCAGAAAATAAATTTCCTTCTTTAAGGGGCTCCGTAATACTGTGACTAAACATAAGATATTTTGGTAACAATTTACAATAAGGTTCCATTTGTTAACAGTTAACAACATTAGTTAACATGAACAAACAATGAACAATACGTTTACAGCATTTATTAATCTTAATTTCAACATATCCTAAAACATTTTTAAAATCAAAAGTTGTTTTAACATTAGTTAATGCACAATGAACTAACATGAACAACTGTATTTTTATTAACTAACAAAGATTAATAAATGATATAATAATTGTTTATTCATGATACCTAATGCATTAAGTAATGTTAATGAGTGGAACCTTATTGTGAATTGTAACTGATATTTTTTAAGTAACTTTGTTTTTTGATCACTACATAATTCCCCTACTTCCATTTAGTGGGCATTTGTTTTATACAATATTCATTCAAAATGCTCTCAAAAATCTATTTGAAAACAGAAAGTGTGCATTATCTATTGATATTGACAATGGTGGATTTTGAAACTCACACCGTTCTGTTTATCGTCCACATAAACACAGCTGTCATCTAATGTCAACAATCTCAAAATCGCCAGATATCGTCTTGTTTATTGACCTCACCAATATGGTATATCAGTCTATTACTACTAGAAACCACACATCCGACATGCTCCCCGATTAATCAACCTTGAATATGGTTGTTGTTTTATCTTTAGGAGGAATGTTTGAGTGGGTCTCTGGTGCTAACTTCTTTGGGGAGATTGTTGAATGGTGTGGATACGCTGTGGCCACCTGGTCCTTTCCTGCGTTCTCCTTTGCTGTCTTTACCATCTGCTCCATTGGGCCACGAGCCTACCACCATCACAGGTGCTGTACAAAATCTAGAGCTTTGTTCCTAAACTTAGTGTATGGAAGCAAGTTTCGCCACGTCAGATGAAAAAAAAAATAAATAAATCCAGTTCAAGGGTCATTATTTTGAATTTGTATCTCATTATTTTCAGTATCTCATGATTTTGAGTTACGTAGTATTTCATTTTTTAGCATCATTATTTTGAGATATTATTTTGAGTATCAAAATATTTTGAGATATCTCATTATTTGAGATACTTAGATACTAAAATATTGAGATGCTAACTCAAAGAAAATGACATACTATCTTAAAATAATGACTTGTGGCTGTTTTTTTTTTTTTTTATGCGGAGGAATCAGGTTTCCATACACACAAATATATATATATATTGTGGTAAAGTAAAAATAACTCAAGGATCAAGTATTTTCTACACCGAATAAGTTAAAGTGTGAACTTGAAAGTATTATGTAAATTCTACATTTGTATTAAATATAAACATGTAAAAATATATGCTCTAGCTTATATGATTGTTTGTTATCTTTACATTGTCATCGTGTATCAATCCTATAGTAAAAAACCATGTCAAATTTATTCACAAATTTTAGTCAGTTTCAAAGGTAAATAAAATGCCACAATTTTACCTAACTTTTCAAAGCTGGTGTTCCCAGAATGCACTGGGCTTGAATTATTAATGACCTAGCATGGTTTCACTGTATGCAAGTTTATTTACACCGTTTTTACATACATTTTTATTGTTATTTTGTTGTTACGTTTGGTAACTTCTTTTTTTGTTTAGTTCACTTTCTACTGAAAGGGATAGTTCCCCCAAAAATGAAAATTCTCTCATCATTAACACACCCTCATGCCATCCCAGATGTGTATGACTTTTTTTCTTGAGCAAGATTTTTAGAAGAATATTTCAGCTCTGTAGGTCCATACAATGCAAGTGAATGGTGATCAGACCTTTGTAGCTCCAAAAAGCACATAAAGGAAACATAAACGTAATCCATACGACTCCAGTGGTTAAATCCATGCCTTCAGAAGCAATATAATAGGTGTGAGTGAGAAATATTTAACTCCTTTTTTTTATTACTCTAAATCTCTACTTTAACTTTCACTTTCAGATGTGAAAGTGAATCTAAACAGGCACCACTTGTGACTTTAAGATATAAAAGTGAAAGTTGAGATTTAGAGTAAAATTGTATTTTGATGGTTATCACCCAAACCATACCACTTCTGAAGATATGGATTTAACCACTTGAGTCTTATGGATTACATCTATTTTTCCTTTTGTGCTTTTTGGAGCTACAAAGGTCTGGTCACCATTCACTTGCATTGTATGGACCTACAGAGCTGAAATATTCTTCTGAAAATCTTTGTGTTCTGCTGAAGAAAGTAAGTCAGACACATCTAGGATGGCATGAGGGTGAGTAAATGATGAGAGAATTTTCATTTTAGGGTGAACTATCCATTTAAAATTACCCATTCATGATTAAAAACATTCATAACCATTATTTCTCTCATTTGGGATTGGCCTCTCCGTTAACGATACATGCTTCTGTTTATGGACTATTTAGTGACGTAGTGGACAGTAAGGCAGCTACGGTAACTAGGTTTTGGAACAGATCCTAACTACATATAGACTAAATTTCTATATAAATGGTCATTCACAGCTGAATCCGTACAGAATCCAGCAAATTTAAGTAATACCCAATTGTCTTTTTTACAGGTATTACTTGGAGAAATTTAAAGATTACCCCAAATCAAGAAAGGCTGTGATCCCCTTCATGCTATAACAAAGTCAGAGAGCCGCTAACGCCTTTACAGGGTCAAAGGGAAATCAACGACAAAGTTTCCATTTCAACAAAAGTTTAACCACAAAGCTAAATAGGAATGGCAAGTGCTGATGTTATATTGTTCAAGTTTTGTATTTATTTTTTAAGTACACCATTAAAACCCTTTGTTTACAACTATAAATTGCAGAGAATGGTCAATTATACATATATCCAAATCCAAGCAAGCATTTGTCATAAAATAATTAATCATCCATTAATAATTATAAACAGTCGAGTGTCATTAGTTCTCAGGAAACATAAAACGCACACCATATGCTGATGTTCAAAGTCCTCCGAACTGAAGCGTTTCAGTACATTGTTTCAAATTAACGATATGACACCCCATGTTCTGCTCTGAGTAAATGCTGTATGGACTCTGCATTTCTAGGCAATGGATTTAATTTCAGATTTCTCATGAAAATTTCCATATATGGCATCATTTCATATGTGTTCATCAGAAACCAGGCAGAGAATAAAGCACTTTAATAATGGTGAGAAACCACACACAGCCCCATAACATCCCTTGAACAATATTCACTTAAAAGTTCTCATTTCCTGTTATTCTTCTGGGATGGCTTTACTTTTGAGTTGTTGTTCCAAGCACACCAAACTCTTCATTGCCTTTTGCAGGAGCCATATGCCAAAATGGATACCAAGAAACACGCCACCACAAACCCATAGCCAGTTCTTGCTGAGCCAGCTTTGGCTTCTCATCCTCTCTGTCTTTGCTGTCCACTATAAACATCTTTAGTAGAGGACGGGGGTTTAAGATCTGCGGAATGGAAGGGATGAGGTTAGGAAAAACAGAGCAGTGTTGCGGTCGACTTTCAAAAGACAGCTGAGTGACTGGTTTCTGAATTTTTGGGATTCCAAATTAAGTTTCATTCCAGTGTTCCAGTTTTTGTTTATGCAAAATCTGATTTACGCAGTATCCACGATTTGCAGTTCACATTTCATGTTTCACAACTGCATTCCACATTCAGTTCAAACTTCACAAAATCGTTTCACAATCACGTTCACAGAGTTCATGATTCACAGAGTTCATGGTCAAAACCTGGTGCGCAACCCCAGCCAACAACACCTGACTTCTCATGTGCTCACCTAAACACATCTGTTATGCCCAAACGCCACCCAGAGTGCAAAGATAAAATTACATCAAAATCTAAGAAAACATTTAACACATTTTACAATAAAATGGCTTGAACATTCAATGTATATTGCATAAGCACAGAGTAAGCAGTATGCTAGTATTCCATTCTGAGCACAGCTACTGTCTCAGAGCAGGAATACCAGCCTAGAACCCATTCGCCCTGGAGATCATTTATGAAGTCAATCTAGAATGATCTATAGTGATCGATCTCTCTATAATATAATAATATATTTATGGCTGTGAATCGATATTTTTGTAACTAATTAATCGCACAGTTCTCTGTAATTAATCATTATATATGGTGCATTAAAACAAACATTAAAATATAATCATAAATATATTTACTGTATACTTTGTCTCAAAGAACTTGCAAGAGATTGGTTAGTCATCATTTAATTTATTTAAATATGTACATGTTAAAATGTTCCGTTTTTGCAGAAAGAGTTAATTAGACTTTTTTATCAGGTATTAATCTTTGATACAAATATGCTTATACATGCTATAAAATCAGTGGACATACTGTAATTAATAGTTGTAAACAAAATCTTCTGCTGTTTTCCAGTGGACTTATTTAAATAATAGGATACAATGAGCAGATTCAATTCATGATCAAGCTTTATTGGCAAGAGAAACTTACATAGCCAACACTGAAACATTGAATGCTGAAGTTTAATTTGCTGAAGTTTAAAATCTCAAAACTATTATTTTCTCTGGCTGCTGTTCAGTTTCTATTGCGCACACGCTGGGTCTCTCTTGTTCAGTTTCGCTTTTGACACAGGTTCAGATGACAGTGAGTGAGTGTTTTTGGGCGAGATGAAGAGATACAGCAGCTTTCCCGTATCTCTCCCACACCTGTTTCAACTGCTTGCGGGTGAAGTCTTCATTCTCCGTACAGTAAATCTGTTCCCGTGTCCCGGGACGTGCATCGCACGTAATGAATAAGCGTGTACTACCCCACACAATCAGTTTCTGTGCTAAGATGTGCAGTTGAGTCGAGCATGTACCTTCTGGAAATTTATATATGCCAATTTTAGCCACAGAAAGAGGGGAAAAACATAAGTGAAATTTTTGTAAGTGGAAAAAAATGGATATTGCACTAAAATGGACCAAGACTAAAGTGGACTAAAAAGAGAAACATTTGGTAATATTTTGATATTTTTCTTGTCATTCATAAGTTTTTCAAGCCTTAAAGAAATAAAATCATATATACCTATTTTATTATATGATTCCAAGTTAAATATGAATAAATGACTTCTTCAGATGTATGAAGCACACATACACCTTATAGAGTATAACAATCTATATGTCAATTAATTGTCATAATCGCAAAAGCCCTAAAACAAACAATTAATCAACATAATCGCATTTGTTTGACTATTAATGGCCAGCCAAATTTCATAAATGTGACAGCCCTATTTCTGACAGATATATAAAATGTGCTGCTGAAAATAAAACTATTTTAGAATTTATTTTTTGTAGTTAGGCCAGTGCAAATTGTCCAAGCAGATCTTGAAGTAGTCTTCGATTGGGCCAGCAGAAAAAAAAAAAAGCCTTACAATGCATTATAAGTTTCGATTTAAAGTGCTTTTAACACAATCTAGGACAATTTTGACCTGTACAAATAGAAAACTATTCAACCATAAAAATGGCATATCTGCATAACTTGGCATTCACAAAAAAATGACCTGTAACTTTCAAAGCAAGATAAGATTAGCCACACAAAGCTCATCAGAGGAAAAGCAGCACGTGTGTTCATTCATGTTTTTGTGTAAGCGACCAGAATGTTGACACTTGGACCAGAGTGACTGATTAACAGAGCACACACACTTAACTCTAAATAAGTTAAAGGGGTCATATCAAATTTTCCTTGAACTTTCCTTAGTGACTACGGACACCAGAAAGCGGCTTATTGAAAGAAAGAAGGTTATTGTGAGAAACTGGCTTTCCCGTTTACATGCACTGTACAAGTGATGTACTTTTTACTCCCATATACATGCGGCTCGGTCAGTAAGCAGCTTTCTCCACAGCAACGTCATTTCCCCATGACTCTTGTGTAAATAACAAACATGGCATCCGGGGAAGACTTCGCTATTTTTTTCTCTGTTGCTTAGTTTCATTTTGAGACATTCCAGAGTTGTTGCTGTGTTTGTTTCCTTCACTTTCTATCGTGACCTCCAGCGGAATTGCGCTGCAATAGTGGGGCTTCCCTTTTGCGTTAAACTCTGGGATTCCCAACAATGTATGAGCGCATATACATGAACGTGAGGGACAGTCGATATTTTACATTGGTGTGTATAAATGAGTATAGTTTATAGTGTATGTGATTTTCCCACTGTACCCCCAGAAATGTGGAATTCTTTCTGCTGTGTTGACATGTTATTGGGCTCCATCCTATGACGTTTGTTATCCAGTCTATTCTACGCACATGCACACTCCTCAAAAACCTGTAACAACACTGCTTATGTGTATACATAGCCACATTAGGCCGCGTTCTCCGGGAGAAACCTGGGTGTGTCAAACCGCTTTCTCTTAATCCCTTAAGCGGCGTAAGGAAACCAGAGTTCTGGTTTACATGAAGTTTCAGAAGACTGGGTGGTGGGTCCGATAATCTGAAGTGGTGTGAGCTGCGAGACGATCGCCTGTGTTCCATGACTGCTCTTGGGTCTAGGGTAAGATGGTGCCCCTCTAAGGAGTTGGTGCCCTACGCAGATGTGAAATATGCATATACAGAGCGGCGGTACTGGTCCAGTGGTTTAATCCATGTCTTCTGAAGAAATCCAATTAGTTTTGGGTGAGAACAGATGAAAATATATTCAGTTATAATATCCCGTTTGCTTACATATGAAAGAAATTTTTTCCTAGCTACTGCTGTATAAGGGACCTTTTAACTAGGTACATTACAAAAATATTATTTTTACTAATAATATTTAATTTGTTTTTCATCATTTGTCACATTTTAGCTTTTTAAAAATGAACAAATCAATGTATTCAATCAATTAATATGATATTATATTGCATATATAATTTTTTGCTACATGTTTATTGTTCAGTTGCATAATTTGTAATATTTACAGGTATTTACATTTGTTGAACACGTGGTAAAACTGTACCGTCTCTTTAAGAAAACCAGCATTTCTGTAAAGAGCATCTGTAATTGAGAGTATGTTAACGAGAGACGGCTTTATTTCATTTTCCTGGTTAGAATTAAATGTTTCTTTTTTGTTGTTTTTGATCAACAGCTGACTGTAAAAAACAGAAAGAGTATTAAAAAACATTATTCAATGACAAATGGGTCATGTGAATCTCGTCTTTGGACACACATTACATGGAACAACTTTCACATTAAACATGCAGTGAAAGGATCTCGCTGCTGAATACTTCACAACTAAACTACACTATCACTGGTGAGTGAAATCTAAACATTTAACAGCCAGTTGCCAAATATATAAATTTTAGCCGAAAAGCGTGTAATTTTGTTGCAAATGCAAGTGGCTTCCTCTCACTGTAGTGGAGGGTTGCACATTGAGTACAAGATCGATCATGGGATTTACTATATATTGCAATAGCAAGATGTACAGTGAAAAAGGAGTTATTTTTTGACCTGTTCTCACCCAAAATCAATTAGATCGCTTCAGAAGAGATGGATTAAACCACTGGAGTCATATGAATTACTTTTATGCTGCCTTTATGTGCTTTCTGGAGCTTCAAAGTTTTGGTTCGCCATTCATTTGCATTGTTTGACCTTCAGAGCAAAGATATTCTTCTAAAAATCTTCAATTGTGTTCTCCAGAAGAGAGAAAGTCACACATCTAGGATGACATGAGGCTGAGTAAATGATAAGAGAATTTTAATTTTTGAGTGAACTATTCCTTTAACAGTTCACACAGGGAATGTAAAACTGTTCCCACCTTACTCCTTGGCTTTGACCTCTCTCTTCTTGCTCGGCAAGGGCAGAGGCAGTGGGGACGGAGCAACGTATGACACAATGCCTGGCTCAGGAATATATTCCTCCCTGTTCTTCCTCAGCAGTGGATTGGATTTTATTGTATACCAACCCCAATGCACCAACCCAAGGCCAGAGCCCATAACAATAAGCACTTTATAATTGTGCCAAAAACTCCTGAGCTTGCTCATACCTACAGACAAAAACAAACATGAAGAAAATATTCATTTATTACACCGAAGGACCATCTGAAATGAACTAAAAGGGAAAAAAGTAATTAAAAATGGATTAAAGTTTAAATAAGTTGGGACTTGTACCAATATTTACATCGATATATTTGAAACTGGGGTAATCACACAGTTAAGTCACATGTGCTCTATCTCAGTTACAATAAGGCTTGAATCAAAAGTCCAGTTACACAAATATGTGTTTTCTCTAGCAGACGCTAGAAACAAATATAGTAATCTATACTTATTTAATATAAATCTCTGGGCTGGTCAAGACCAGTACGTGGAGAAATGCACGAAGAATGTGAATTGCCAAAAATAAAATAAAGTGAAAGTGGAGATTTATAGTAAAAAAAACAAAAAACAAAAAGGACTTAAATATTGATCATTTTTTCACCCACACCTATCATAAGACATGGATTTAACCACTGGAGTCATATGAATTACTTTTATGCTGTCTTTATGAGTTTTTTGAAGTTTCAAAGTTTTGGTCACCATTCACTTGCATTGTGAGGACCAAGAGAGCTGAGATATTTAAAAAAAAAAAAAAAAAAAAGAAAAGAAAAACTAATTTGTGTTCAGCAGAAGTAAGAAAGTCAAGCACATCTGGGATGGAAGGGTGAGCAAACGATGAGAGAATTTTAATTTATACAATCTCTGTCCATTTTTACTGTTTTTGATTCATAGTTTCGTGTTGCATTTTTTTTATTTTATTTTTTTTACTTTTAACTATCAATATGCTATCTGACAGTTAAGTTTAGCTGTTTTATTTGCAATCAATATAGTATGTGTCTATACAGTAATAATAATAATTAAAAAAAAAAAAAAAAACAACCTTGAGAAATATTAACTGAAATAAAAATGTGACAACTATCCCCGGTGAGCCTTTATGTATGCATACTGTGACACGTTCACGCGTATTCTCAATAAACGGGTTTGAAATGAAGACAGATCAAACTAAATATACGTCTGTATCTGTACGGTGATAAAGTGTTAAATACGAACTTATAAACTCCATAGTCCTTTAAGTTAGATGATTATAACACTCACCTTCAGCAATCTATTTCCACTCACGCTGCGACCATTTTGGGTCCTGAATCCTAATGATGGAGACTTAGGTTACCGATAATAATCCTGACTTAAAATGTTAAGCAAAATGCATTAAACGTTAACATTTTAATTGACTGATACCGGTAAAAAAAATAAAAAAAATAAAATAAAAAAAAAATAAACAAAAATGATTTAATTGCATCAAAAAATTTACTATATGATTAAAGCATTAGTCTCATGGCGTTTTTCCCTGCCAGTGTCGCCTTTGCCTTGCTCACTGGGGGTTGAAATGCACAACGATATCGAACGATATGAAAAGCGCTTTTTCCCCCAATTTTAACAGGCGACTTTTATAATTGTGCTTTGTAACAAATCATTTTCTTTGGTTAAATTTCTTTGCAGCGTAATTTAAAATTGCCACACCAAGGCCAGCAGAGGGAGCTGCTTACTTGTGTTATAGCTTCATTCACAATGTTCCTCACAGGATTAGTTCACCCAAAGTTAAATTTTTGTCATCATGTTCGCACCCTCATGTCGTTACAACAAGCATGTGTGACTTTCTTTCTTCTGTGGAGCACAAAAGAATTTAGACCGAATGACTGACAGTCTCAGTCACTCAGTCAAAAGAAGCTGAAGCTGGCAGTCCCTCATTTTACTTTCAATATTGTCAATGATGAATAAGCCTGGCCTAGTTTGTCAGGCTAGTCAAAGCCAAACCCTTAAAGACCTCATGAAATCAAAATTGGAGTTTTGTAAGAAATAATTTTATACTGAGAAACCTCTGCATCTGTACGGAGAGAGCATAACTAGCGTGTTACGACAGACAGTAAGTCCCCGTTTGCGGATACCATACAAATAAATGGGGAGAGCCGAAAACCATCACCTAACTGTCCATGACTTCTCTTATAAAACAGCAATTTTATCGTAGTAAACTCCACACATAGTTCATTTCAGAAGTTTTAGTTGTTTAGTATAAAACATGTTGAAGATTAGCAGACGGGTGGTCAGTTCATTAAGTGATGAGCTGTTCCTCACAAAAAGTGTACTAAAGCATATCCTCAATTGACATCTATTCAAAAAGAGTTGCCACCTTCCTCTTCGCCAGTGTACTGGCACATTACGATAGTTGTGCTTTAAAGGCTCCCCCTTGGCAGAGGGGTTCTGGTTTTGTGGCTTTGAGTCCATAGCTACGCACAAAATCACGTACTGCCAGAGTATGTACTGTTTTAGATGAAGGACGCACTTCTCGGCCAGTAAAACACTATATTCTTTAGATATGCATGCTAGTAGTATGAATAGATTTCAGACATACTTCATTTGGGGATGTGGGTTGACCCGTGACCCTAATATATGACATGAGAACAACAACCGTGGAAATAATCCGCTCTGGTTTTGTTAAACAAGCACCATTTAAGCACAAGGAACTACTTTCTTGGTATATACTGTACATCACTTATAGTTGAGAAGAGCCATCTGACTTGCAGTTCATCAGCATTTTTTTGTTTGTTTGTTTTCAAATCCAGCGTTTTTAATGTGACGTCGCCTCTGCTCCCAAAGGATGTCCAGTCGATCCGCACCGAATACTGAGGATTCGGTCATACTACTCCATTGGCATTCTGTTTTTGTATTTTTTGGCATACTATATAGTAGGGAAGTATGGATATTCAGACAAGCACATGTGTTTTTGCTTTGCCGACATCTACAGGTGCATCTCAATAAATTAGAATGTCGTGGAAAAGTTCATTTATTTCAGTAATTCAACTCAAATTGTGAAACTCGTGTATTAAACAAATTCAGTGCACACAGACTGAAGTAGTTTAAGTCTTTGGTTCTTTTAATTGTGATGATTTTGGCTCACATTTAACAAAAACCCACCAATTCACTATCTCAAAAAATTAGAATACATCATAAGACCAATAAAAAAAACATTTTTAGTGAATTGTTGGCCTTCAGGAAAGTATGTTCATTTACTGTATATGTACTCAGTACTTGGTAGGGGCTCCTTTTGCTTTAATTACTGCCTCAATTCGGCGTGGCATGGAGGTGATCAGTTTGTGGCACTACTGAGGTGGTATGGAAGCCCAGGTTTCTTTGACAGTGGCCTTCAGCTCATCTGCATTTTTTAGTCTCTTGTTTCTCATTTTCCTCTTGACAATACCCCATAGATTCTCTATGGGGTTCAGGTCTGGCGAGTTTGCTGGCCAGTCAAGCACACCAACACCATGGTCATTTAACCAACTTTTGGTGCTTTTGGCAGTGTGGGCAGATGCCAAATCCTGCTGGAAAATGAAATCAGCATCTTTAAAAAGCTGGTCAGCAGAAGGAAGCATGAAGTGCTCCAAAATTTCTTGGTAAACGGGTGCAGTGACTTTGGTTTTCAAAAAACACAATGGACCAACACCAGCAGATGACATTGCACCCCAAATCATCACAGACTGTGGAAACTTAACACTGGACTTCAAGCAACTTGGGCTATGAGCTTCTCCACCCTTCCTCCAGACTCTAGGACCTTGGTTTCCAAATGAAATACAAAACTTGCTCTCATCTGAAAAGAGGACTTTGGAACACTGGGCAACAGTCCAGTTCTTCTTCTCCTTAGCCCAGGTAAGACGCCTCTGACGTTGTCTGTGGTTCAGGAGTGGCTTAACAAGAGGAATACGACAACTGTAGCCAAATTCCTTGACAGGTCTGTGTGTGGTGGCTCTTGATGCCTTGACCCCAGCCTCAGTCCATTCCTTGTGAAGTTCACCCAAATTCTTGAATCGATTTTGCTTGACAATCATAAGGCTGCGGTTCTCTCGGTTGGTTGTACATCTTTTTCTTCCACACTTTTTCCTTCCACTCAACTTTCTGTTAACATGCTTGGATACAGCACTCTGTGAACAGCCAGCTTCTTTGGCAATGAATGTTTGTGGCTTACCCTCCTTGTGAAGGTTGTCAATGATTGTCTTCTGGACAACTGTCAGATCAGCAGTCTTCCCCATGATTGTGTAGCCTAGTGAACCAAACTGAGAGACCATTTTGAAGGCTCAGGAAACCTTTGCAGGTGTTTTGAGCTGATTAGCTGATTGGCATGTCACCATATTCTAATTTTTTGAGATAGTGGGTTTTTGATAAATGTGAGCCAAAATCATCAATTAAAAGAACCAAAGACTTAAACTACTTCAGTCTGTGTGCATTGAATTTATTTAATACACGAGTTTCACAATTTGAGTTGAATTACTGAAATAAATGAACTTTTCCACGACATTCTAATTTATTGAGATGCACCTGTATATGCGGGTGTACTCCTAAATGTTGACAAAATCCACTTTAAGAAGATTTTTTTTTTATCTGTTTAAAAACATTAATGACAGGGTGTGGAACATTTGGAGGATGTGATACTCCAACAATCAAAGTAGGATCATTTTACACAGTTTCACTGACATGCTCCCTGCATTACTGTAGGATTGACAGGAGAAAAAAAAAAAAAAACTCATAGGCAACTGACAGCAGATTTACCTGTTCCAAATATGTTATACATTGTTGGAACATGTGCAACTCTTTAAGAGGTCTAGAAAGACAAGAATGGGGTGAGATTGACTGGCATGTTCATGTTACCGCAATGACATGCAGCAGTATTTATAGTCTACAGTAATGCAAGCTTAAAGGGACAGTTCCCTCAAAAATAAGAGTCATCATTTAGTCACCCTCACAATTCTGTGCTCCACTGAAACAATAGAAGCATACTGGCTTCAGAACAAAATGATCATGAGCAAATAATGACAGAACTTTCAATTTTGGGATTAATCTAGTTCTGAGTGAGCTTTGTGAATGAAGACCGACATATCCACTCATTTCGACACTGCGCTTTCTCTTTAATTAGCCTGTGTAGTAAACACGCAGTTAAAACAGGCCGCTGTTTCTGCAGTTCCCATGGGAATTCGTACTCACACACACACTGTGACACCACAAATAATTCCACTGAGGGCAAGCCAGGTTCCCCTGCTGTGTGTGTGTAGCGGGAGCCAGCTGGTACGTGATAGCTGTAAGGTATGTGTAAACCTCACTCCCCTGGCCTCAAGAGGCGTATTAGCGACTGATGCTAGCAACTGTAGCTTTTAGCCTCCTCGTTAGCGCGCCCGCCTCCCATGCCGGCTGACGCCGGTTCGAATCCTGCTCTGAGCGGAAAGCTGGACCAGTTACATGTGCATAAATGTGTAAAGATGACATCTGTACTGTACTAGATTCACTTACTCTAAGACACTACTACATAGAGATAAATGAGAGGGAGTGGCTGTCTGTATTTTGCAATTTAGAGTCAGTGTATTCTCAGGGTATGTTAGGAATCACGTATTACCATCCTACTTTTACTGTTCTTTCAGATTAAAGTAATGCAAGGTAAGGCAAGTTTATTTAGAGTATATGGCACATTTCATACACATCTTTATTATAGACATAATAAATAGAAGAAAAAAAATAACGTTTAACTAAAAATTTCTTAAAATGAATAAAAATGAAAGAAGAAATAATGCATAAATAAAATCATACAGTGCAAGTGTCAACATGTGTCAATGTTATTTCCTGTATTAAGGTGCTGTTTATTTCCCAATAGCTGGTGGGAAGCTTTATTGAGTTGAGTTTCATAGAGATCCATATCGCTCTTTTTTTCTTCTCTGTTAAAATTGTCGACATCTTCCCATGCCATAATGAGAGAGAAAAGAGAAATGGCAGGTTTTGTAGGAATGACAGAGGGTAATAACAATTTAAGTAGGCTAATTGTAAGAGGCTCAGGGCTATATGGCAGTAATCTATGACACACACAACACGAACACACAGTGAGTGTGGGAAGCTAGCTTGTGTTACAGTAACATGCCCAAGCTGCTCCCTCAGGCCAGTCCACCAATCAGCAGCTGCTTTCTCTGGGCATGTGTAGACACAGTGGTTCTGTTTACATCTGGAATCAGTACCCTGTACTCCTGCGTCTCCTGTGAAAGCTTGTGATTGTATTTTGTTGAGCATATTGCATACAAAAATGGCAAGCGCTGGCTAAATGATCAGTTCCAATCTGATTGGCTGTTGCGTCAAAAGCAAATAGATCCCACTATAATCAGTGAAGCTGTCTACACTGAAAATGTCTGACACTCCACAACAACTTGAGGCTGTCTACACTGGATGCGTTGAAGTGATCGTTCTAAACCATTTTTTTCTTGATGGCAGGAGTAACACCAGAGCATGCAGAGCAAAATTGAATGGGACATCCGTTTGCTGATGGCACAATGCGCCACAACGTATGCTTCATATGTAGACAGCTGCATTGATTATAATGGGATCTATTTGCTTTTGATGCGACATGCTGCTAGCGTCCAGTGTAGACAGGGTGTGAGGGATTTTTGTTGTTTTTGATCACCCGCTGTGGGAAAACCATATGCCCGATTAGTCAGAAAAGATATATCACACTCAGACAGAAAAGTCTGAAGGTCTGTGCCGAGACTGGTGGAAATGGCTTGAAAGCTCTAGGAGTTACATTTAATAATTTTAGTCATTGCTTAGAGATTTTGGAAAAACCCTAATAAGGCTAAAGGTTAGAACAGTATGTTGGTTTTTTCAAGCCAACATAATAACTATTTACAACACATCACAATACTGCTCTCACAGTTAGATCTTTTATGTACGCATGTACATGTGTTTATGAGTGTACGCTTAGTCAGCGTTGTTGAGGTATTATTACTTTACCTCATTCTTATCCAGTGACTGCCACTTCCGAAGGGGTGGGTGTGTGTGTGTGTAACACCTGGTTTTGCAACTCCATATTATTACTTTGGGGCAATTTCCCAGACTGCTTCCACAGAAGACACATTAGTGTACCTTTCCCCCCTCTCTCGCCCACTCTTGTAGTCTTTTTCTTTCTGGGAACTGAACCGCACAGGTTGACTAAAACATGATTTATCGTCATCATCTTTGCATTTGCATCAGAACAAAAACTGAACAAAAACGTTCCTCCCTCAAAAAATACCACAGAAATGATTAAGGGTGTGAAGATTACAGGAATACGCTATCACCAAAAATTATGGTGGCTGATGGGGGCATCTCATCTGAAGGTTTACACCCTGAATTGGTGTGTTTTTGACTACTCTCTTCTCTAAGGATTTGCTAAAGCACTACTAGTCTGACATAGCCAGACTTTTGACTATCGGCATAAAGTCTGGTTTAGTTTGCAGATTATTTTGGCCAACAACCACAAACCTAGACAGGAAAGATCAGTCTGACCAAAATGAGAAGCAACGAATAAACGTAAATTTTGTTTTTTATGTGCCGTTCAGGGGTGGGTTTATTACAAATGAATTATCCCACAATAATAAACCGGTTTGGGGAAAAATAAATGTAAACAATTGCATTGCAGTATCAGTCGGTGACCAGCTGTATAGAAAAGAAAGTAAGAACATATTTCCTTCTGAAAAGTGCTCTTTCCATTAATCCGACAATACCGGCCACAGACAATATTTTTACATTTCAGTCATCTTTACGTTTCTACTTTGGCATTATATGCATACAGTATATGACAATTGCTGGACAAATACAATGTTGTTTGAATGAGTTTGTGCGTGTGCGAAGTGCTTCCCAGTGCATCTGCCCATGGGGAATCTTGACTTTTGGCCACATAGTCTTTGAACTTCAAAGGGTCTAAACAGGTCAGGCTGTTAGTTTCACCTGTGCCTGACCCAAATTCCTCATTTACCGCAATAGTATGTGGTTTGTCAACAGTTTGCGCTGTAGGGTGAGATTAAATACACAAACAGCCCAGTGGTGACTGAGCAGAGTTGAGTCCACAGAGAGTGATCTCTGGACTCTCAGCATTACTAAACCGGTTTTATATACACCATCTCAGAGCAGAAATATCACAATAGGATCATTTTTTCACTGTAAACTCTTTGCCAATAATCACTTGTGAAGTCTTTAAGTAGCCCTGTGCAACACTATATCAAGCATATGATACTGTGGGAAATACCTACAACATCAAAAACCCAATCAGCCTCAGCAGATAAGCTAATTGCTAATGCTAAACCTCAAAAATCTAGATACTGTCTTCCATCGGCCAACTCGACTTGATCACACACTTCCTGTCTCAGTTACCAAAGACCAAGATTTTGTTTACAACTCAGATAAAAGAGACTTTAAAGACCATGACACAGGAATATATAGATGAAGGCCAAATTCTCTCTTGGCTGTTGTTTTTTATGTCCTCACTTAAACACTCTCATGTTTCAGTGATTAAAGGAACTGAAGAGGAAACAGGAGAGTGTCACTGGGTATGTGTTTATAATGTGTTTATGTGTTTTCTTTTTTCTTTTTTCAGCGTTATTATTATTAGCATGTGCTATTAGCTTGTGCTAAAGCATTAAAAGGTGCTACTTTTAATGCATGAGAGTGCTAAGACATTAATTTTATTGCCATCAAATGTTGCTGTCTGTCTATCTGTCTATCATCCATCCATCCATCATCCATCTATCTATCTATCTATCATCCGTCCGTCCGTCCGTCCGTCCGTCCGTCCGTCCGTCTATCTATCACACTTTATGTTTTTCTATCCATCTATCTATCTATCTATCTATCTATCTATCTATCTATCTATCTATCTATCTATCTATCTATCTATCTATCTCCAGACAAAGGTTTTGTCAAGGCAACATCAAAGTTGGTCTTTCTACATTTACGTAATATGTTAAAAATAGAAGTAAATATTGTTGTAAATGTGTTGCTATATAGGTTAATAAATTATCATTCAGTGAGAAACATTGTGGAAAACACACCTTGATTATTTAATTTAACAAAAATTAAATGCATAATATCCAGATATAGTATACATCAAATATTGTCAAAAGGCTTCAAAATATATAAAAGATATAATAATCACCCAGTGTTAGTCCTTACACAAAAGGACACGTGTGTGCAAATCAGTAGACAATCTGTGGGAAAATGCCTCTATGGACTGTGAATAAACCATTTTAAAAGCAGCTTGAGTGTGAAATGCTGACTAAAGCCTGAGGGGAGGCTGCTGGTCTTTCTCTTTAACTCATTTGTTTTGCACATTCTTCAGTCAAAAGGAAATTTGACAGCATCATCTATGAGGGCCAACACACATACACACACACATTGGTGCGGCTATCCTTATGAGGACTCTCCACAGACATAATGATTTTTATACTGAATGAACTAGATTCTATCCCCTAACCCTAACCCTATCTCTAAACCTAACCCTCACAAAAAACTTTCTGCATTTTTACATTAAAAAAAAAACATCATTTAGTATGTTTTTTTTTTTTAAATGATTTGAATTATGGGGACACTAGAAATGTCCTCAGAAACCACATTTATAGCATAATACCCTTGTAATTACCAGTTTATAACCACCCAAACCCGCCCACACACACACACAGGTTTGTTTCACTATATAAGTGAGGACATCTCATAGACTTCCATTGATTTCATAGCAGGTTAATTATATTTTCTATCCCCTAACCCTACCCCTAAACTAACCCTCCCAGAAACCTGTGCACATCAGTAGATTTAAAGCTAAACCAGATTTGGCTGATTTATGAGCCTTTTTTTACTAGTGAGGACCACCTAAAATGTCCTTACTATTGGGTTTTCAACAAGTTTCTCTATATTAGTGAGGACATTTTAAAAAATGTGGCACTCACAAATATAGTGAAACCTGTACACACACACACAGGCTGAGTCATGGTGCGGAACAAAGTTTTGGATCAATACAGTAAATGCGATCTGCTCAAGGTGCGGTTGGACTAGGAAAATGTTTCTGCCCCTGCTCCTCACGTTGTATGCATCTCTCTCTGTGTGTGTGTGTGTGTGTGTGTGTGTGTGTGTGGTCTACCAAGTCACTGTGTCTGAGAGAGACCTGTGCATTGTTAAATAATGCAAGTACCAAAAGCACTGACTGTTAGCAGAGAATAGCCCAAAGAATGGGAGAAACTGAAACAGTCAATGTGTTGTATATAGAAAAGGAAGTTCCATCTTACAGGTAAAAGAGCCAATCAGCTTTTCGAATCCAGACATCGCCATGCATATTCCATGCGTACATGGTCCAGTGGAGAATACTTTGACAGGCTAGAGCGCTCAGCTGTACTAATACGCAAGTGTATATATAAAAACTACTATACTTTGGGATGAATTTGAAAACACGAATGTGCATTAACTGGACCAGCCTGAAAATGTGCAGGAGAGAAGCCAGAGCCAGAGAAGCACAATTTATGATACCACTGTCAGATGTTTCCAAGCCAGAAACTCTTGATTAGCACAAAAATACATAGGACACATAAATATTGTGTAAAACTGAGTTCATTCTGAATTAGATTGAACTACATTATGTTTAATGATACTTTAAGTGTCGAAGGGCTCGATTGCAGTATCAAGCTGCCTGCATAGGCAGCATTTTAAGGTTTCAAAGTCGCAATCCCAACACGCCTGTTCCAAAAGTTAGACAGCATAATAATGTTGCCTCCTAAGATACTTTCTTTTGATGGAATTCTAAGGCAACATTACACGTATCCTTCATTAGCTTAGCAACATGCTAACTTCTTTTAGAATAAAAATCATCCTGTGCGTGCAAGTTATTTGTGTGATGCACTGAGTTGCTGCCTATGTACAACATTTCAAATCAGTCACTTATGAGGTTCCATGATGCTGCCTTAGAAGCTCACTTGGTACAAAGCTAATGTTTTTGAGGCTAAATTTGAGTATAAGCATCTCCTAGCATTAAATGTACAAATGTCCTGCTCTGTAAATACTCTTCTTACAATAATAACACACACACAGATCAATTTCTAAATCACTGTAATACTCTCTTAGAAAAAAATGACATTAAACTCCTTTTGGAAGCTCATGCTACATCACCTCAGCCCAGGCAGCTGAAAATGCTGTTGTGTTGTTTTAAAGGGAAAACTGAGTCTGGTTACCATGACAAATTTGTTAATGTGAAGAAGTCATTAATGTTGAAACAAGCAGCTATGTCAAGTTTCACATTATAACAGAGACCTTTCCTTTGCCCGGCCCATAAAATCAAAGGCTGTGTTTGAATTAGCATACTACCATACAACTACCATACTACTATTTGAACAGTATATTTATTTATTTATCATTTTGAATATTTATTGGTTTTATCAAGTTGTATAATATCTTTTTATCTAGTGTAGGTCTAGAAGAAGATGCTCTTTGTGCGATACCTTTGCAAACATGTTGAGCGAATGCATCTCATGCCGTTTATTTGAGTGTATCTGCCACTTTCCCAGAACAGGAGAGAGACAGTGTGTGTGAAGGGCTTTCATAACCTCTCTCACATGGTCGCCCATCCCGCCGCACTCAGCTGAATGTCTAGACACACACAATGTGGACCCTGTTGCGACCAGTTACGCTGTGTCCATCACATCAGACCTGCGTTCAGACCCTGGGTCTGAAATGTAATTTTGTGTAAACACAGAAAACATACACAAGATTGACAGAAATACACAGGAGATCAAATGCAGTTTGTATGGATACGTTTTTGATACATTTTAACTGACAGTTCACCCAAAAATGAAAATTCTACACTCAAATGAATCATTTATAGCAGAATATCCAAGCTGTTCTTTTCCATAGAATGAAAGTGAATGGTGTCAGGCAAGATTTTCAGTGAATAATGATTAAAATTTCAGTCTTATCTTCACACAAAGCTATAGTATGGCTTCAGAAGACTTAGAACATATCACACATATTGTATGGACTACTTTTATTATGTTTTTTTCTGGTGCTTTTTTGTCTTTTTGGAGCTTGACAGCTTCTATTTACCATCCACTTTCATGGAATGGAAGAAAGCAGCTCGGACATTCTGCTTAACTTTTGCTTTGGTGTTTCACATAAGAAGGAAATTCATACGTGTTTGGAATGATATGAGAGTGAGTAAATTATGACAGAATTGTATTTTTTGGGTACACACACACACACACACACACACACACACACAAATATACATACAGTGCATTAATCATTTTTCATATTTTATTATGTTGCAACTTTATGTTAAAATGGTTAAAAAAAAAAAAAAGAAAAAATCACGTCAATCTACACTCCATACCCCACAATGACAAAGCAAAAAACAGATTTTTGTTAACTGAAATATCACATTGACATAAGTATTCAGACCCTTATTTCAGTACTTAATTGAAGCCCCTTTGGCAGCGATTACAGCCTCAAGTCTTTTTGTGTATGATGCAACAAGCTTTGCGCACCTGGATTTGGGGATTTTATGCCATTCTTCTCTGCAGATCCTCTTAAGCTTTGTCAGGTTGGATGGGGACCATCGGTGGACAGCCATTTTCAGGTCTCTCCAGAGATGTTTGATTGGGTTCAAGTCCGGGCTTTGTCTGGGCCACTCAAGGACATTCACAGAGTTGTCCCTAAGCCACTCTTGCATTATCTTGGCTGTGTGTTTAGGGTCATTGTCCTGTTGGAAGGTGAACCTTCATCCCAGTCTGAGGTCCTGAGTGCTCTGGACCAGGTTTTCATTAAGTATATCTCTGTATTTTGCTGCGCTCAGCTTTCCTTCAACCCTGAGCAGTCCCCCAGTCCCTGCCGCTGAAAAACACCCTCACAGCATGATGCTACCACCACCATGCTTCACCGTTGGGATGGTATTATGCAGGTGATGAGCAGTGCCTGGTTTCCTCCAGACAAGATGCTTGGAATTGAGGCCAAACAGTTCAATCTTCGCTTCATCAGACCAGAGAATCTTGTTTCTCACAGTCTGAGAGTCCTTTAGGTGCTTTTTTGCAAATTCTAAGCAGGCTTTCATGTGTCTTGCACTGAGGAGAGGCTTCTGTCTGGCCACTCTGCCATAAAGCTCAGATTCGTGGAGTGTTGCAGTGATGGTTGTCCTTCTGCATGTTTCTCCCAACTCCACACATGACCTCTGGAGCTCAACCAGCATGACCATTGGGTTCTTGGTCACCTCTCTTACCAAGGCCCTTCTCCCCTGATTGCTGGGGGGCGGCCAGCTCTAGGAAGAGTCCTGGTTGTTCCAAACTTCTTTCATTTAAGAATTATGGAGGCCACTGTGCTCTTGGGAACCTTCAATGCAGCCGAATTAAAAAAAAAAAAATTTTTTGGTAGCCTTCCCCACATCTGTGCCTCGACACAATCCTGTCTCTGAGCTCTGCAGGCAGTTCCTTTGACCTCATGGCTTGGTTTTTGCTCTGATATGCATTTTCAGCTGTGAGACCTTATATTGACAGTGCCCGTGCCTTTCCAAATCATGTCCAATCAGTTGAATTTGCCACAGGTGAACTCCAATCAAAGTGTAGAAACATCTCAAAGATGATCCAGAGAAATGGGATGCACCTGAGCTAAATTTCATGTGTCATATCAAAGGGTCTGAATACTTACACTACTGTTCAAAAGTTTAGGGTCACTTACTCATTCTTTATTTTTTTCAAATTTTAGAATAAAATGTGAAAGTAAATTCATCACAACTATGGAATAATAGAAATGGAAATATGGGAATTATGTTGTGACAAAAAAAAAATCAAAAATAATTCAAAACTGTGTTATATTTTAGCATCTTCATAGTGGCCACACTTTGCCTAGAATTTGCAGACATGTACTCTTGACATTTTCTCAACCAACTTCTTGAGGTATCACCCTGGGATGCTTTTTAAACAGTATTGAAGGAGTTCTCATCTATATGCTGGGCACTTAGTTGCTGCTTTTCTTAATAATTCAGTCCAAGTCATCCATTTCAAAAACTTTTTTTTTTTAAATAACATTTTATTTTTGTAATTAAATAAATTAATATGGTGGCACAATTATATTTTTGTCTACAAAACTAATTTCAAACATTTAAGCATACGCCTTCAGATCAAAAGATTTTTAAGATTCAGTCAAGTGTTTCAAAATTTTTGAATGGTAGTGTATATATATATATATATAAAATTTAGAACAGTGCACAACTAGAAATATATATTCAATTAAGAAATTTCCAAGACATTTTAAAATTCGATTATATTTCCAGGTTTTCTGTGATGGTGGGGGCCATGTTTTTTGAATAATCAACAAGTTTAAGACTGTGATTCACACCAATGAGTTTGCTTCATACAAATATTTTAAGAAAAATCACTTTTCAATGACACAAAAATACACAGAAAACGTCTCGTTTACACATGTAACCTCAGTATTAACCTGAGGTGACGTGAACTATACATTGTCGTAAGCACTATGGGGAAGTCCTTCTAGATGACCTTGTTGAAACCCTTATACAATCACGCCAATCCTTTGATTGGCAGTGGTGTCTAAGCCCCGCCCTTACAGGCACAGTTGGCCTATATAAGCGGGCACTTAGTCACCATTTCTTCAGAATTTTCTGGCTGAGGGACAAGAGTGAGTCACTCGTATGAAACTCTGTAGTAGTGTGCCCAGCTTTGGCATGTCTCGTTCCCTTCATCTCAGGGAACCGAGGTTACATGTGTAACCGGAGACGTTTCCTATCGATTCAGTTCACTCGACATTGCCGTAAGCACTATGGAGAATGGTATCCCATCACGCTGCACTACGTGACATTACACTCCCAGAGTTCTAACACTAAACAGAAATTTTCATAAGCAGTCACAGGCAACAGGCCGATGACTTATAAGTCCTATAAAATTGTATATGAATAGTCTCACATGGCAGATGCCAGATGGAAATGAATGTAGTCTGGGATCTATATGAACCATATAGATATACACAGTATGGTTTATTAACCCTCTCACAACATGGTTGGAAAAGTAGGTTTATCTCTTATGGGAGTACGTATGACTTTTAAAGGGGTAGTTCAACAGCATATAATTAGGTTTCTGTGTTGATTATAGTTGGTAGCCTGCCTGTAATAAGGGTTTGGGCTTATCTGCTTGTATGTAAGAAGCACTCTATACAGAATCCACACCCATGAAGAGGCCATTCCTCTGGTTGAATGCGCTTTGACACCAATAGGGCAATTTTCACACTGTGATTCATAAGTGAGGGTGATCACATCAACGATCCAGTGGGAGAGCCTTTGTTTGTAGACGGACATTCCTTTTGTTCATCCTCCATAACAAATAAAGAGCTGATCTGACAGCCTGAACTGACGGGTGCGCTCAACATATGTATGCAATGCCCTCACTGGGCATAACATATGCATAGATTGCTCTTCATCTGAATTAAATGGTGGGGGAAAGAAGGCTTGCAAACGAACCACCTGAGCCCTAAAGGCCGTTAATAAATTCACAATTCACCGGGTCTTTACCACGTGAAGAGCACCAACTTGCAAACACACACCATTTTAGTGCATAGAGGCGTCTCGTGGACGGTGCTCTAGCCTGTAAAATGGTGTTCATCACCGATGAACTGTGCTTCACTGTGCTTCACAAGCACGCGATTCAAGCGTCTTAGATCTAGAATGGGCCGAAGCCTGGCGTCCTTCTTTGGAAAATAACGGCTGTAAATCCCGCTGTGTGTGCCGCAGTCTGGGACAGTCTCTATCTCGTTTTTTGCGAGGAGACTGCGAATCTCTGTGCTTAACAAGCGAGGTGGCCAGCATACAAACTGAACTGTATAACTATGCTCGATCGTTTTTAAATCCCAGTTTGACACGCCCATGAGGGTTCGCCACGCATTCGCGCAGTAGGACAGTGGGCTTATTGATTTGCTCGCTATAGGAGATAGAGTGCCGCTCACCATAGGGAAGATATTGAGCATAATGTGTGGGGTGCATGATTCACAAAGAGGAAATGGCCCTTTTTCGGAGAATGTGTGAGCCTCCCGTGTTTGTACAACGGGTGCTTTTTTATCTTTTGTGAGAACAATCTCTGTTTAAGAAATACACACAGAAGCAACATTTTGAACAATGCCCTGTTCCCGATGAACAGTATTGGGGAAGAGGGGAGAAACACTTTGCACCTCGAATCGAGCCTTCTTCGGCTCTGGTCCATGAATAACAGCAAGCTCTGGGCTCCTCTTCACAGGGCTTGGCATGTCAGGAACGTTTCTGTTGCCTGGCCGGAGTTTTTCGCACTGAGACGGCGGGTGCTTACACCTGGGCCATGGTTTGCGTGGCTTCACTAACGGCTTAGTATTAGCTTTCGGCTGTGTTGGGGCAGCAAGAGATGGATTCTTTGCCAGGCACTGACGGGAATTAGATCGTGCTGGGAAAGGGGAAGTGCTGCTTCTCTTTGGCAGAAAGTGTTTCATCGCTTTAGACCGCTTTTGCACCGCGATGTAGCACTCCTAAAAGCCTTCTATGGCGTTGCCAAAGAGACTGTTGTACGACACTGGGGTGTCGAGAAGGGCGGCTTCCTCTGCATCACGCATCTCCATTAGAGTTAGCCAAATATGCTGATCCAGAACCACCAGGTTGCTCATCGTTTTGCTGATGGCCTGAGCGGTAGATTTTGTGACTTGCAGCACCAAATCTGTAGCGGTGCGGAGCTCTTTGAACAGCTCTGTGTCGGAGTCTTGTTCATTAATTTGTTTAAGGAGGTTAGCTTGAAAAACCTGGAGCACCGACATGCTGTGGAATGCTGAACCAGCTTGGCCCGCTGCTGTATAAGCTCTTCCAGCCAGTGCGGACGTCAATAAGCTGCAACCACCTGTTCCACTGGGGAAAGCTTTGAGTAGCCTTTTTCATTGGCGTGGTCCACATTAGTGAGAATGGCAGCACTTCCGACCTGAATGCACGAAGAATAAGGCGCACACCAGGTCTTTGTGAGCTCCGCATGGACCTCAGGGAATATTGGTGCGTTCCTCCGGACCGCGGTCTGTTGACGGCGGCTGGTTTGCAAAAACTATTCATCCAGACGAGACTTTTCTGGTTTTTCTGGAAGGGACCAATCAAGACCGAGCCCTTCAACTGCCCTCGCAAGGACACGAAGGGTACACGTTCTTCACCCTTGCTGGGGGAAGAGGCGGCAACATCCTCTGTGAACCACTCGCCTGAAGCTGCGAGTGACACAGCATCATCCCCAACGTCAGAGCCACCAAACATAATGAGGCAGTGCACTCCAATAGAGGGCCAGAGCTCATCACGTGCATTTTGCACATGCGAGGACATTGGATCGGTAGTTCGGGGGCTTGCAGGGCTTGCGCCAGCACGAGATCCTCCCCTAATTCTTCCAGGTCATCCTCATTGCCCCGCCATGCCTCCTCATGTGGTCCCTTGGGACTTAACACAGAAGAGGCAGGTGGGAGGGCATGAGAGGCTGGATCTTCCCTCAGAACGAGGTTGATCCTAGAGCACAATGTCCGGAGATTCATGCCCTCGCAGTGAGGGCAGTCTGTCTACATGAGTGCTGCTTGTGCGTGGGCGCAGCCCATACAGTGAACACAGCTCTCGTGCTCATCAGGCAGCAGGATGTGCTGTTCACATAGGAAAAACTTGCGGAACGACATCTTTAAAAAGACGCGTATCACACAAGCGGCTCTTTTAGTTAATATTGTATATAAAAAAAGGATACAGTAACTCCAGGCAGAACGCTGTGGGAAGTAGGTAGGAGTCTTCACTGAAGCGCCGCGTTGATCAACGACGAGCATCTGAAGCGAAGAACCTGTTCACCAAGAGCGTCTTCGATGGCGATACGGAGAACTCTTCAGTGGAACACAGGGAAGCTGAAAGCCTCTCAGTGCAGGCACCGAGCACAGGCAACGAGTCGTCCTGTCCGCGTCTCGCTAAGAAGTTCCAAGTGTATAGTAGTTTAAGTGTATATTGCCGACAGAACAGAAAGGGTTCCAAGAGGAAGAAAGTTCTGAAGAAATGGTGACTGAGTGCCCGCTTATATAGGCCAACTGCATACCTGAAGGGGGGCTCAGACAACATTGCCAATCAGAGGATTGGCATGATTGTATAAGGGTTTCAACAAGGTCGTCTAGAAGGTCTTCCCCATAGTGCTTACGGCAATTTTGAGTGAACTGAATCGACAGGGAACTGGAATGTTAAAAAGAAAAATCAAATTCTTAAATTCAAAACATTGAAGTAAAATTGTATTTGATTTAAGGGATCCAAATGTAAATAACTGCACAAAATTGAGAATGATTTGACAAAACCCCAGGAAAACATCTGCTTTAGAAGTGTTTTTTTTTTTTTGAATAACAAAAGAAAAACACAATTTTCAACAAACTCAACAAAGAACAGGAAGACATGGCAGTAGTAACACAAAGATTGCAGCAGAACATTACAGTCCAACTGTAATGTAAACTGCTTTAAAATAAAAATTATTTTGCTATCATTTTGTCTCTTTTATCACATTCAGTTCTGTTTTCTTCATATTTCATGTAACTGTACAGGCAAACATTACTGTTTGTTCCCTTTAGGCTGTTTGGTTACATTTGATTTGAATACTGTTTAATCAGAAAACTACAAAGTTTGTTTAAGTGTAGAAATGGTTCTGAACGGGCAAATTGTGTATCAAATCAAGACAGAAAACCTCTATCTAGTCTACATCTCAGGACATTACAAAAACAAGCCATGCAGGCATTTTTGAAACATAGATTGCACATTGTATTTCAGATCCAGACACAAATAAAAACATACTATTTTTTAAAAATAAACTATTCTTTTGGCATTAAGGAAATACAAGATGATATCTTCATCCAAAAATATAAAGGGCACATTTTCAAACCTAAACAATGTATATAAATAAAAACAAAAATGCTAGGCTCTTGTTTATTAAGTTAAAAATCAAATATACACAATGATTAATTCAAAAATACGTACAAAATGATTTATACAACATCGACCTCAATCTACATTGGCAGTTAATTTCTTCAGAGACAGCAACAATACTTCTAAGCATGACCTGTCTGCCTTGAATTCATTCATAAAAAGAGTGTAGAAAATGAATAGAATAAGAACAGAATAAATAAAAATGAACTGCTGGCAAAAGCGGGGAAACAGAATCCAGTCGTGAACCCAATAAATGGGAGTTCAATACAATCTTCAAGAATAAATTTTTTGGAACTGATTCACAAGAGTTTTTGCTATCTGTGGTGCAAGTTCTACAGAATAAACAAATGACTAAAGAAATAGCATGTGCTAATACAGTTTGCACATGCAGTTCAGTAAAACAAATAGGGTGAATCTCTGTCAAGAAAATGCCTAAGTCATATATTTTACCCCAAAACCAAAAGAAAAAATTAAGCCTATGTTTAGGACAATTCCGATAATGCATAAAAATGTCATTCTCATTACCTAATGTGAAATTAATTATGATTTATTATTTAAATATTTTTATACATCATGGTATTAGTTGTTGAATTAATACCAGTTTTTTTTAATGTAAGATGTATTACAGTAATGAAAACCTAATGAGAATTACCATTGAGAATAATGGAAATTACAAAAAACACTCAAAGTGGCGAATTGTTGTGGAAATAACGTCAAAATAATGTCCCAATGCAAAAATATACAAAAATAGGCTTTATTGTCTTTAAGCAAAATATTTTTTTTAAATTTTTTTTATTTCGAATATTGGAGTGAATTCTAATCTAGACATACAGTATTTTTCTGAGATTCACCCAATTAAGTGGCTTTTGGCCAGTTACGTTCTCGTTCTCATTTTGTGTTTCTGCACAGGAGATGACTTCAAGAAGTCAAATTCTTCTGACACTGACGCACATAAATTCAAACCAACCAGTCTGTGGCGCACTGCACCGGGACGTAGGGCCAACATCAAAACAAATACAGTCCACCTTCGCTATCCTTTGACCTTTCATGACGTTCTGCGGCAGTAACGTCAGTCGCGATTGTTACCATACCAACCACTCCTCGCGATTAGCTGCTATGCGATATACTCCATTTTGTGCAAGCTGTGTTGTTTCTCCAGGTCTCTGTGCTGTGAATCTGGGAGCCTTTGCTGCGACTCCAGGTCTCTGTTGTCTCGTTTGTTCATCCAGTGTGTATTTTTTACGTCCGTGCCATTGGAGCTTAGCCTGTCGTCGCGGTCTACCAGCATGTAGGCGGACTGACGTGGAAATCGTGCCTTTTGTAGTCGCTTGTTGGAATCAGAATCCTCGTCCACTAGTCTGGTGGATTCCGAGAAATGCGTCCTGATTTTGGTGTTGATTGTGTTCTTGTCGTCGCAGTGTTGCTCTTTCCCAGGCAGGCTGCCATTAGACATGTTCTTCTCAATGTGATTCTTTATCTGATTGAGGTGCTCACGAGCATTGTTTACTGTGCTCTCCTCTGTGGTTCCCATGGAAAATGGCACGACAGGGTTGATCCGCATAGGGCCGGAGCTTTGCTTGCGTCGATGCCGCACGCACCACAGGAACACCGACGCCAGGGCCAAAACCCAGACTGCGGTCACTATGGAAACCAGCAGTGGCACCAAGTAGTCTACTGAACGACAAAGATAGAACAATTGAAAACTAATTAATAATAAACAAGCAGGCCAAATTTGAGATCCCTTCTTTGGTTTCACAAAAAGAGCAATTCATTTATCAATTTCATTTATTCATCATTCATTAATAAACTTCAACAAAGGGTGTTTTTGTACTTGTGAATGCACATTCTAAATGGGTTCAATGCATGTTATTATCAATCAACAGCATTTGTAGCATAATGTTGATTACCCAAAAAAACATTTTTGACTCATCCCTCCTTTTCTTTAAAAAAAGCAAAAATTGAGGTTACAGTGAGACACTTACAATGGAAGTGAATGTGGCCAATTTTTGGAGGGTTTAGAGGGAGTTTATAATTTTATAAAAGCCCTTACATTAATTCTTCTGTTAAAACTCATGTATTATTTGAGCTGTAAAGTTGTTCAAATTGTAATTTTTACAGTCATTTTAAGGTTTGTTGACATCGTCATGGCAACACAGATTTTTTATTTCTCCCCTTTTCTCCCCAATTTGGTATGCCCAATTCCCAATGCCCTCTAGGTCCTCGTGGTGGCGTAGTGACTTGCCACAATCCGGGTGGCGGAAGACGAATCTCAGTTGCCTCTACGTCTGAGACCGTCAATCTGCACATCTTATCACGTGGCTTGTTGAGCGCGTTACCACGGAGACATAGCGCATGTGGAGGCTTCACGCCATCCACCGCGGCATCCACGCACAACTCACCACGCGCCCCACCGAGAGCTACCTGGCTGGAGTCACTCAGCACGCCCTGGATTTGAGCTCGCGACTCCAGGGGTGGTAGTCAGCATCAATACTCACTGAGCTACCCAGGCCCCCCATGGAAACACAGTTTTAAAATTGGCTATAATTTTACACAGAAAAGGTTAGTAAGCTATTTTATCACACTAAAATCATGTTAACACATATGTCTTGTGGCTACACTTTTGAAAAAGTGAGTATTTTAATGTTAAAAAATTGGCCCCATTCACTTCCATTGTAAGTGCCTCACTGGAACCGAGATTTTTGCTTTTTTTAGAGAAAAGGAGGGTCGAGTCAAAATTAATTTTTGTGGTAATGGATATTATGCCACAAAAGCTGTCATCTGAGTTTAACTTGTAATAAAGGAAAATAAAGGGTTTACTTTATTTTGACATGTTTGTCATTCAAAATGTTCATTAATGACAGAAGATGAGAAGCTTATTCTGTGTCTGTGTAGATGACACGATTAATTTTTATTGTCAAATACAAAGAAATTCAAAGGTAATCCTTCAGTTTTCATATTATTATTAATGTAATATTGTATAGGTCCAGGTTGCAAAAAACAAAACAAAAAACAATAGTGTGAATGAACTGAAACTGAACTGAAAATGAACTGATACCCTTTCTAAAAAGGACCTAATAGAGTTCCCTATCTGTCATTCACTCGCCTCCCATTCCTCAGCACGCTTGCTTGCCCCGGTCGGGCTCTCGGATGAGACCGCTGGCTTGTCTCAGGGCGAATTCGACCTCTTATTCGGGGCCCGTGAAGACGATGAGTTATCGAGCGCAGCATCGGAGAGCGGGCTCGTCCACTCTGACACGGAGGCTTCGGCTGGGCTTCCCCCTTCAGGCGTGGTCACCCAGTCTCAGGCCGACGTGGAGATGACGGACGTGCTTTCCTGGGCAGCCGTGAGCGTCGGGCTACCCTCCACTCTCCCCTGAACCCTCACAGCTCGATGACTGGTTCCTGGGCCCAGAGCGCCGCTCACGGCCATGCCCCGCCCCGGTTCCTTTCTTCCCGGAAGTGCATGAGGAGCTGACAAGATCGTGGGGAGCACCTTTTACTACCCGGTCCCGATCTTTCAGCTCCCACGCTCTCACTACCCTCGATGGTGGGGTGGCCAAGGGGTATTCGGTGATTCCCCAGGTGGATAAGTCGTGGTGCACTTGTACCCGCAGAGCGCCACCACCTGGCACGGGTGCCCGAAGCTCCCATCCAGGGCCTGTAGGTTTATGTTGTCTCTGATGGCTAAGGCCTATGGTGCCACTGGCACCCGCGACCAGACCTCTGGAATCTCTATGTCTGGCCCTTGGACGGGATGTGGAAGACATAAGTGGCCTACCACCCGTGATGGTAGACACAATCACTCAGGATAGGGCTCCCTCTACGAGGCGCCTGTATGCCTTGAAGTGGCGTCTGTTCGCTAAGTGGTGTTCTTCCCAACATGAAGACCCCTAAAGATGCGCAGTCGGATCTGTGCTTTCCTTCCTGCAGGAGAGGCTGGAGGGGTGGCTGTCCCCCTCCACCTTGAAGGTGTATGTAGCTGCCATTTCGGCACATCACGAGGCAGTGTATGGTAAGTATTTGGGGAAGCACGACTTGATCATCAGGTTCGTAAGAGGCGCTAGGAGGAAATCATGTCCTTGTGTGACATCTCTGTAGTCCTTCAGGGTCTACAAGGTGCTCCCTTTGAGCCCCTGGAGTCAGTTGAGCTTAAGGCACTCTCTTTGAAGATTGCCCTCCTGACTGCACTCACTTCCATCAAGAGGGTAGGGGATCTGCAGGCATTCTCTGTCAGCGAATCGTGCCTGGAGTTTGGTCCGGGTTACACTCACGTGATCCTGAGACCCCGACCGGGCTATGCGCCCAAGGTTCCCACGACCCCGTTTAGAGATCAGGTGGTGAACCTGCAAGCGCTGCCCCAGGAGGAGGCAGACCTAGCTTTGGCGTTGCTGTGTCCGATGCATGCTTGACGCATCTATTTGGATCGCACACAGAGCTTTAGAAGCTCCGAGCAGCTCTTTGTCTGCTTTGGTGGACAGCGGACAGGAAGCGCTGTCTCCAAACAGAGGATCGCCCACTGGGTCGTTGATGCCATCGTGATGGCATATCATGCCCAGGACGTGCCGCCCCCCATGGGGCTATGAGCCCACTCTACTAGGAGTGTAGCGGCCTCCTGGGCCCCGACCAGTGGCGCCTCTTTGGCAGACATCTGCAGAGCAGCGGGCTGGGCAACACCCAACACCTTTGCGAGGTTCTATAATCTCCGGGTTGAACCAGTTTCGTCCCGTGTGTTGTCAGGTCCGAACAGGTAAGTTCCGGGACAGCTGGCCCCTCCCATAAGGTGAAGACGTGCGCTTTTGACTCCCAGTCCTGTTCACAAGTTGTGATCCCTGGATGACTTTCCTCCTTAGCTCTGTGGAAGACGAGTTTGCGGAGAAACTCGCTGTCAGCCCAGTACGTGTGCTAATTAGGCCCTGTACTGAGGTAGGTGCTCCACATGTGGTGGTTCCCCGTAGGTGACACCATGTGATATCTTCCGCTAAATAGTTTCCCTGTCGGTAAACTGCGTCTTGCTTGGGCAGAGGCCCTCTGCCCCCAGTCACCATGTTTGTAGAAACTCCTCCCCCCTCGGGTAGGACCTACCATGGGACTTCTCCACATGACACACTTCCGACAAGACTCGGTAAGACCATGTGACGTATTTCCACTCAAACTCCGGGCGGGGTGTGGTCTCCGCGGTGTCTTCCCCTGGGAGTGACAACCCCCGATGTAGACATTTATGGCCCCAGTCGGTTAACAAGTTCCACTGTCTTTTTTTAGGGAGTAAAAAGAGGAAAACAGGCCACGGCTGGGCTAGCTTGTCCCTATTTTTTGGGCAGTCGACTTGTTCCCGAAGGACCGTTCGACGCTCATAATGGTGTTATGTGTTATGCTCAGGTTACGTGATGGCCTGGTGTGCTGACAACGAGGCACACAGCAGTCTGCCCGTCTCGCACCGCCAGTCCACGTAACACAGTTCAGCTAGTTGTGGCGTTTTGTATAGGGACCCCTAGTGTCACTACATCGACACAACGTCAAGTGAGTGACAGATAGGGAACGCCCTGGTTACTTTCACAACCTCCGTTCCCTGATGGAGGGAACAAGATGTTGTGTCCCTCTTGCCACAACGCTGAACTACCCGCTGAAATGGCCGGGACCTTGTCTCGGCTCCTCAGCACAAAACCTGAATAAGTGGTTGCATATCAGCTCCTTTTATTCCACTTTATTTTGGCCTTTTTTCAAAAAGCAGAGATGTTTGGGGCTCCCAAGAGTGACCCCTAGTGTCACTACATCGACACAACGTCTCGTTCCCTCTATCAGGAAACGGAGGTTTCTGCTGCGGTGTGAAATACTATTTCCTCTACTGTTTAACAACTTCCTGTGGTTTCTCACCGTTGGGGTTCTGTGGTTGTCTGCCCTGCACATGGACCTCAGCAATGGAGCCGATGATACTGCTGTTAGCGCTGTGTTTGCTCACCAGATCGATGATGCTGTCTGTGATCTCTTTAACAGGCACTCGGCCATGTATGCCATCCTCTGTTACATGCTACAAAACAACATTTGCTTTAAAATACAATTCAACTGCAATCTGTTTCAGTAAACAGCTTAAAAGTAAATCTGATTTAAAACATTGGTAACACTTTACAATAAGGTTCCATTTGTTAACATGAGTAAATTACATCAGTTAACATGAACTAACAATGAACAACTTTTAAAGCATTTATAATTCTTGGTTAAAGGAATATTCCGAGTTCAATACATGTTAATCTCAATCGACAGCATTTGTGGAATAATAGTAATTACCACAAAATGTAATTTTGACTTGCCCCTCCTTTTGTTTAAGAAAAGCAAAAATGAAGGTTACAATGAGGCACTTACAATGGAAGTGAATGGGGCCCAATGTTTTGAGGATTTAAAGGCAGAACTGTGAAGCACTTCATTTCCATTGGTCCCCATTCACTGCCATTATAAATGCCTCACTGTAACCCAGATTTTTGGGAGGGGCAAGGAGGAGCAAGTCAAAATGAATTTTTGTGGTAATCAGTATTATGTCACAGATGCAGTCGATTGAGATTAACTTGTATTGAACCTGGAATATTCCTTTAATGTTAATTTCTACATAAACTAATACTTTTTTAAAATCAAATGTTGTATACGTTAACACTAGTTAAAGCACTATAAACTAACATGAAGTAACAATGAACAATTTAAATTGTATTAACTAACATTAACAAAGATTAATAAATGCTGTAAAAATATATTGTTCATTGTTTGTTCATGAAATCTAATGCATTAACTCATTTTAACCAATGGAACCTTATTGCAAAGTGTACCAAAACAATTTTGCATTTTACAACTCAAACATCTGTTATTGCATTGAAGCAGTTAATGCATGGCATTTTCTTGATAATGCTAAAAAAAAACATTGATATTAAGATACTAAGATGGGGTTAGAGCCTTTCAGAGAGTGTATACAGTATGAGTGTATCTATGCATAGGTGCTATACTGAACCCCAAAACATTACTTCACCACACCCAGTGAATGCAGCAGACGTCATTGGACGTTTACTGTGCAGCGAGTGTATATATGCATGAAAGATTACTTACAACAGCCACATGGATCTCGTTATTGGCGGTAGAAGAGAGCTGACAGCTCACAGAGATGGAAACCTCAGCCGAAACGTTCTTGGCCAGATACAGATGCCTCAACTCACGACACACCTGCTCCACTGTTACTCCCTGATCAGGAGAAAAAGAGAATACACATCAACACATATACCCATCACATCCTAAATGGATATTTGAAAATTGTTTAATGTCACTTTATGGGCTGGTGTATTACACATGCTAGAACTGCGGAGTTGAGACAGGTGAGTCTCCTCACCTGTGGCATAGTGTCCTTATTAAAAGTAAAGGTGACGTTGGCACAGTTGCTATCTGGGTGGCACCGTGCCTGTATGGCAGGGCGGTGAGTAGACCAGCACTCACCCTGTGATGAACAGGGCTTCACAAAACACTGTTCGTCACGTACCGGTAAACACAGCTGACCCAGTGGACAGTCACCTCGCCCAGAGCCAAGCATACGGCAAGGTTTAGGGCCACACCAAAGCTGAAGAGCAGAAGGAATTGTAAGTGTGAAATAATGAATTTAAATAAGGGTTGCAAATGTGCATTAAAGTGAACGATGATGTTGTTAAAAACGACATTTTTAATTAGTCTTTTTAAAATGTTTTCCATTAAAAATATTCTTAAATCAAGATAAATTTACATGAGATACTAAGACTTGAGAATTTCTGAGAATATATGCTGAAAACCAGTGTATTTTGTCTTACTGCACTGGCATATTTTTTAAAAACAAGTGATAAAAATATGATAGTGCACTTATATTAAGGATATATTGCTATCTGAAAACAAGTCAAAATATTTTTAACAATTTTGCTTCTAAAGTAAATGTATCTTGTTTTAGGGGTTTTCAGTGGGGCTTTCAATTTAATGCATTAGTTTACGATTAGTTTTATGAAAAATAACGCGTAAAAAATTTACGCAATTAATCATGCCCTGATTGCCCGGCAATTACACCCTGACTTGTACGTAAATTCCATGATCAGGAATTTTCCTACCACCATGAAACAGTAGGGGGCATTCAGCGCAACTCCAGCTGTACAGTCAACACACGTCATCAAACCAACGAGAGCAACAGGCAAAACAACCTTCCACAGATGTGCTTTTGCACTCAAAAACAGCTGGACTGAGCACAAGAGAATGCCAGAGTCTTGAGATGCTTTTTTTAAAAAGTTTTAAAAGTTTCAAACTACATTTAACTTGACACAGCATCCTAAAACTAAGCGCTTATGACTAGAGAAAAAAGTGAGACGTGACGCAACAAAAAGTGAGGTGCTCCAAAACATCCGTCTGACAACAAAACGAAGTACTTAAACCAACATTTAAAAATAGAGCAGGGTGAAGTTGGTCAATAATAAGGTAATGTTCAATGATATGGGGGGAGGGCTTTTTATTTTTTTACTTTTAAAGACACTTTTAGTATTGTCGAAATGCTTTACTTGTCTGTTGCTACAATATGATGTAATGTATTTGAATTATCTGAATTAAAATATTTATTATATTTATAATTATTTTAATTATTATATTACTGGGGCCTGGGTAGCTCAGCGAGTATTGACGCTGACTACCACTCCCGGAGTCGCGAGTTTGAATCCAGGGCGTGCTGAGTGACTCCAGCCAGGTCTCCTAAGCAACCAAATTGGCTCAGTTGCTAGGGAGGGTGGAGTCACATGGAGTAACCTCCTCGTGGTCGATATAACGTGGTTCTCGCTCTCGGTGGGGTGCGTGGTGAGTTGTGCGTGGATGCCGCGGAGAACAGTGTGGGCCTCCACACGCACTACGTCCCCACGGTAACGTGCTCAACAAGCCACATGACGGTCTCAGACGCGGAGGCAACTGAGATTCATCCTCCGTAACCTGGATTGAGGCGAGTCACTACGCTACCATGAGGACTTAGAGCGCATTGGGAACTGGGCATTCCAAATTGGGGAGAAAAGGGGAGAAAAAAATAAATAAATTATTATATTAGTAATTTACCTTTATTTATTTTATTTTTTAAGTAAATATTAATATGCGATTAAATGTGATTATTTCTATTAATTTATCGGCATATGTAAATAATTTGATTAAAAATTTTCATTGATTGACGGCATTAGTTTTTAATTATTTTTATTCGAAAACAAGAAATAAATACTCATTAAGAATTTATTTTTGTTTATTTGCAATGTACTGCAGAGAGAAAGTCATACGGGTTTTGGATGACATGAAGGGTGAATAAAAAATGACAGAATGTTCATGTTAACTCTTTATAATAAGATTCTGTTTGTTAACATTCGTTAATGTATTAGGTATCATAAACTAACAGTGAACAATATAATTTTTACTGCATTTTTAAATCTTTGTAAATGTTAGTTAATAAAAATACAACTTAACATGAACAAAGATTAAAAAATGCTGAAAAAGGATTGTTCATTGTTAGTTCTTGTTAACTGAACTTAGACATACCTTAGTACAGGACACAATCCCCTTGTAACAGTAACAGGTATTGCAGTCTTCCGTCCACTTTGCTCCATCTCCAGCAATCCGACCTCCGACCACACATGGATGTCCTGTAACTGGGAAACAAATAATAATCAGTCACATTCAATAATGGAAGGACTGTAATATTCATCCGAAATGAACAGCAAGCATATATAATGGGAATTCTGGGCCATGTACCTTCTTGGCATCTGGGCCCAGTTCTGCCGGGTGGACACAGGCAGCGATAGCCATTAATTTTATCGACACATGTGGATCCAAATGCACAGGGCGATGACTGGCACTCATTAATGTCTGTGGGGTGAGACAAAAACAATTTGACAATTATTCTAAGATCACCGTCATATGTATTCATATGACTGTTTATATTAATGTTAATTCATCAGTCATTTGTGTTGCAGTGTAGCCTAGCTGAGCAATGCAGCTGTGGAGCAAAACATTTCTAATGCACTGAACACTCACTGATGCGACAGTCCGGCCCTGCGAATCCACTGGCACACTCACATCGGTACCAGTTATCACCGTCAACACATGTACCACTGTTGTAGCTGCACAAAGACAGCACATATGGTGAGATTAGGGGTCAAAAGTCACAACATTTCAAGTATTGACAAAGATTTAAGAAAGTAAGTGTATTTCTAAGTCAAATTTTGTTTGAGAGTCGGCTTACCATGGTTGCGGGTTGCAGTCATTGGAATCTGTCAAATGAAATGGAGCTTGTTATTAAGTGGTATTTGCCTACAGAACAATGTGCGACAAAAACCATCATATATGAAAAATACTTTTCATCTTGCCAAGTGAAATATACACATTTACATGCATGACTGCCTATTATGCGCCTAGTATTACATAGATTCTCACGAAGCCTGTCAAGAAAAAATCCAATTTTATTCCGAAATCAAAAGAAACAAATATAAATTATATTTTGCATATAGCAAATGAAGACTGTTAAGATTCTTTACATAGTGAAATTATTTTCATGACAGTTATGCACATTTTATCCCCCAATTCTCATTATTGCAATGCATATTATATTGTCATTACTGCAATGTAAAAAAAAATTAAATTTTTTATATATATATGTATATATATATATATATATATATATATATATATATATATATATATATATATACATATACACACACTACCGGTCAAAAGTTTTGAAACACTTGACTGGAATGTTTCTCATGATCTTATGATCTGAAGGCGTATGCTTAAATGTTTGATATTAGTTTTGTAGACAAAAATATAATTGTGCCACCATATTAATTTATTTCATTATAAAAATAAAATTTAATTAAAAACAATTTTTTTTTAAAATTGATGACTTGGACCAAATAATAAAGAAAAGCAGCCAATAAGTGCCCAACATAGATGGGAACTCCTTCAATACTGTTTAAAAAGCATCCCAGGGTGATACCTCAAGAAGTTGGTTGAGAAAATGTCAAGAGTACATGTCTGCAAATTCTAGGCAAAGGGTGACTAATTTGAAGATGCTCAAATATAACACAGTTTTGATTTATTTTGTTTAGTCACAACATAATTCCCAGATTTCAATTTATGTTATTCCATAGTTTTGATGACTTTACTATTATTCTAAAATGTGAAACAAAACATTATAATAAGTGTTTCAAAACTTTTGACTGGTATTGTGTATATATATATATATATATATATATATAATTTAAATATATTATTTATACATCATAGTCGAACACCCTTGGTAGGGTACTGCCTTTCATTTTCAGTGGTTTTCATTTTAAGAAATCATTGTAAAACAGCATCTTTTTAACTTTAATACGGTAAAGAAAATGACTGTGTTACAGTTATGAGAATCATCATTGAAAACAATGGGTTTACTTTTACTAGTTAAAGAAAAATGCCCGGATGCATTCCAGTAATTTGAATTGGGTTGTAAAATGTGCTTAAGTGTCCTGAAAATAATGTTGTAATACAATAAAATCTTAATGGTCCTAAATGTAGACTTTATTTTCTTTATGCAACAAAGAATTTCATATTATACATACATATATATATATATATACACATTCTATATACTGTATATGGTGTATATATATATTATATATAGTATATTTATATTTATACTGTATATATATATATATATTTTCTACACTGATCTTGGGGTAAAATTTGGAATGGATTTAAACCTGGTGCAACTGTGTTAAGCTACACTCTTATGGGTAGCTGAATGCATTATCAGGTCCTGCAACTGAATTAAGAAAAGATTAAATTAACTATCCAGTATGTACTGTATATTGTTTGGAAGAGAACCTTAAGAAGTGGGTGAGAGTTGGAAACAGTAGACAGAAGATAGGAAGTAGTAAGGAAGTGCAACAGGAAGTTTTGCCGTACTCTGGCTGCAGGTGAGCCCCTCCCAGCCTTCTTTGCAGACACAGGTGAAGCTGTCTCCTCGCACGACACATGTGGCTCCATTTTCACAAGGGTTTGGTAGGCAGGTGCTGTTCTTAGCTAGAGAATTAAGGGCAAAGCATTTTATTATAACTCATTCAGGGCTTAACTCAAAGAAATTGTAATTCAAGTTCTAAGCTGCTCACCTACGTTACAGGTAGTGCCTTCCCATCCCGGGGCACACATGCACTTAAACGAGTCGCCTTCGTCAGAACATGTGCCCCTGTTGTTGCAAGTCACCTCATCACATTGGCTCTCACCTAGCAACAAGAGAATCAATCTGCTGTCAGACAAATGGATCCCTGGTAATAAGGTGTAGCCCATATATTGTGATATATAGTGTGTTATTAGACTTGATATTTTCTTGTATCTTTAAATTTCACTAGGAAAAACGGTTTTAGAGTTGGTTCAATTAATTCCTGTGAATCACTTTAAACTGTTCATTTCAATCAATTCAAAACTGTGATTCAATGATTTGTTTGCATCATCATTCAATTCTTCAGTTGTTCTCGGGTGTCTAAAATGTTTAGTTAAAATATACAATATAAGTTTTATAAAATATTTTATTTATATTTTAATAAGATAAATATTGATGTTAATTACTGCCATATATAACAAAATTGGTACATATTGGTATTAAAAAATTATTGAACATCATTCATCCTTGTATTTATTTAGTTAAAAACTGTGGAAAACATGGCTTGATCATTTTTCAATAGATTTTCACTGTATTTTACTTTTTATTTTAAACATCTGAATTGTAATAGGTTACAATGGCAGTTTGGGTAAAATTATGGCGCTTATGATTGAAAAAAAATTCACCCTTTTAAACCATTTCAGAGCAAATACATAAATCACAAGATATCGAATGTGTCTTAAAAATACTTTTTTTGCTATATCGGCCAATGAAAGATAGCAAAGATAATGTTTTGTAAATGAGGAGGCGGTGCTTACGTGAGTGACATGTCTTTCCCTTCCAGCCATTTTCGCACTCGCAGTAAAAGTCGTTCACCAGATCACGACACACACCTCTATCACGACACGGGTTCGTACTGCAGTCGTCAATGTCTGTTTAGGAAATGAACAATGTTTAAGTGCTACATATAATGCAATTAAGAAAATATAATACATTTTTATCATTTCCCTTTCATTAGTAGCATTTTTTTTTCTTCACATTGTGTCATTATATCACTGATTATGTCAGTATAACTAATTATGGCTCTGCTCCAAAACCCAGTGAGCTGCCTTGCTGTTTGCTAACAACAAAGGCAGCATGGCCGGGTCTAAGGGGGGGCTGGGAGGGGACTGTTGCCCCCCTTAATTTTCCTTATGCCCCCCAGAAACTTCTGACACCCCCTCCTGGTCGGATGAAGAGACAACCACTTGGCCACCCTAAAGATCATAATGCACCCCCCACCCCCCAAAAACATGGAATCTGAGTCTTGTAGGCAGTTGCCTTCAAAGGCAGCATCCTCACTGAAATGCAACCTTAAGTGACAGATAAAATAAATTCCATTTGAACTGAATTGATGAAATATCCTTCATTTTTTAAAGAGGGAGAAATGTACTCACTGGTCTCACAGTTGGGTCCCTCCCATCCATGAGCACAGATACACTGATACACACTGATTTTATCAATACAAGTACCGCCATTACGACAAGGACTACTTTCACAATCATTGATATCTGAGAGAAAACACAGAGATACAAAGTGAGACAAAGTGGTAATTAAAAATTAAATTTTAATTTTTTGTATTTTTGTCTTACTTTCCAGTAAAAATATCTAACTACCATCCTTAAAACAAAATAAATTTACATAAGAAGCAAAATCATTTAAATTGAGTTCTCTTATGCCATTGACAGAATAGTTTTTTCTACACATAAATTAACAAAATTTTCCAATGGGTCACTGCTACCGTAAAACTCATTTGGATGAATTTACAGTTGACTTGGAAAAGTAAAATTTGCTGTGTCATGAAATTTAACGTGCAGTGGTTGTCGAATCAACAGCACATTGCACTTACTCTCATGGCAGTACGTTCCGGTAAATCCCTCCTGGCATTCACAGCTAAAATGTCCGCCGGTGTGACTTCGGCAGCGCCCGTGAGGACCGCACACATTAGAGGAGATGAGTCGCATGCCACCTGGAGTACTGTTAGACGCCAGGGCAATCGTGCAGCTGTCAATCACTGAGAAAAGGGGAGGAGGTACAGGGTTAAATAAAGATAGATCTGCCAAGTTATTTTGGCACAAATTAAGCAGATTAGACGAGACACCAAATGAACGACTGCAAAAATTTGCGTACAGAATGATAGAATGTATGCCATCTTAAAAGGTAACCCTGCCTGGTTTTTGGGACATGAAAGCTGGTTATTGCTGGTCCGAAGTGGTCTACCAGGTTAAAACCAGGTCAAACGGTTGGCAGACCAGGCAAACAACCATCTAGACTAGCTTGGACAAGCTTTTGACCACAAATGACCAGTTTGGACCAGCCAGAAACAATGTAAAACCGGCTAGCTACCATAAGAAGCTGGAATTTACAGCAGGGAAAGTTCCTACATCTTATAAACAATGAATTTCCATGACCTTTCCATAACTTTTCCAGTTGTTATGATTTTTAAAAATAATTTTAAAGAGATTGCATTCAAAAAAGCCATTTCTAGCTGATAACATATTTTAGAATTGAGCATAACTATCACATTTCCATGACTTTGTAAGCTTTTATTCATTTCCATGACTCTGTATTGGGGAGTTTAAATACAAAACCAGACTACTGAAAGCTATGCTAGAAGCAGTTAGCACCATGCTAAGAATAAGTTAGCACAGGGTTTTCCCCGTCTCGGTAAGCTCACTTTGTGCTTGCAAATGCATCATGTAACAATATCCTAGCTGTTACTATGGTGACACAGCCCATGGAGACCAATAAAGTAGAGTTAGCGATCGCTAAACACTACGCCTTACACAATGGCATGACATCAAACATACCGAGGCCTTGAGACAGGGGATAGCCTTACGACTAAAAAAGACTTGACGTCTATTTCGAGTGCTCATTAAAACCTCAGAATGTGGCCATCCAGATAATCTTACAACCTGCACATGAGGGTCGAGGTCTGGAGTCTGAGAGCACCGATTAGCACTCGATAAAGCCATAGACACCAGGAGACTTCTAGTCTAGGACTAACATGGATTTGCAATGGAGATCCATCATTGACAGTATACCAACTAGTCAAGTGTTTAGTAATAATGGTACATAGAGAGTACCAGTAGGGTTCCAGAAGCAGAAATCCTTTTCATTTTTTATAGGGAGAAATTGGTTTTAGCAATAACATATGAGCATTTCAAGACAGACCAACCATGACCACAAAGGGTGTTAAAAAATGGTAAATGCTTCTGAAGTCAGTGTGATTTCAACTTCATTAAATAAATTGTGTTTAATTAAACAATTTCTGGTGAAGAACTACACTACCCATAATCCCGAAGAGATATCCACCAATTAGAGATGTCGCTGTTAACGTGGTAACAGGAATCGCTCCTACTGTATAAAATATTGCAAATTACTTAATCTGGTCAGTTTCCTTACACTCTCAAACTTATCTATCTGTATAAGTTTGAATATTTTGCACACAAAAAAAACATCTCCAAATATATGGTATTTTATACTCATAATTAGTGGTCGACCGATATGGGTTTTTAATGGCCGATGCTGATATCCGGATAGCAGCGTGGCAGATAGGCTGATACAATGCCGATATTTCACACAATTTAATACAGTAACTAACATAAACATAAAATTGCTAAAAAATTTAATAAACTCTTATTTACCACTATATTTACTCAATTTCACACAAAACTTTAACTTTGTAAAAAAGAATCTAAAAAAATAATATTGTATTTTGAATGGTAGATCGCAGTTTCTTATGATTTCGACTTAGTCATCAACTTTTAATAATTTATTTGCACATGAAGAAATTTTTAATATATTAGGAAAAATAAAATAACAGTACTCACAGTAGTCCAGCAACCATGGATGGCATGTCCATATTAGCGATCGCGTTTTCTCAAAAAATACCTAATCAAACCAATTGTACATACAGTGCATAGTGAATAAGACATTTACCTGTGAAACGCATTTACTTTGAAGTTGCTCTCACGCACTCGTGTGGATCCAGCACGAGCAGCAATCTCCTGACAGTTTAAATTACCTGGATCGCCTGCTTGGATTGTCACGGAGTGACTGTAATGATTTGTGAATCAGAGGAACTTTTGATCCTGATCCTGAAGTTTTGACTCTGGCTGATAGAATACGCACTTCGATATTAGATATTAGAAGATATTAGATGAGCGCTTGACGGGAAGAAAAAGCTGTATTTTTGTGAGGTTCGTGAATTACATCTGTTTTAATGAGATAGCTGCATATTTGCAAAAGGTATATAATAGAGGTTTTATTGATATTTGCCTTTTATCATTAGAAAAGAAAGTTAAAGGTGACAGGGAACTGCTGAGGAGAGGCTGATAGAATACGTGCTTAAGAGGTAAATAAATAAGCGCTCCACAGAATGCTGGATCTGCTCATGTTTTGTGAGGTTTGTATATTACATCTGTTTGAACGAGATATGCGCATATTTGCAGATGGTATATGATATTAGTTTAATTAATATTTGCCTTTTTATCCTTAGGCAAGACAGTTAAAAGTTACAGGGAACTGTTGAGGAGAGAGAGGGAGAATGATACAGGCAAGTATTTTAACATTATGAGCTTAAATGCGTGTGTTGCGGCTTTGAAATGCGGACCGTTTAAATGAGACTGTGTTGCACACCGGTCTATTATTGTCGTAACACGATGGCACATAACAACAAAATGAACTGTGACTGATCATTTCAATCACTTCACATGCAAGCAGCTGATTTTCGGTGCCCTCAAGAAACAAATCGGCCAAACGGGAAAGTTTATTGGCCGATGCCGATAATGAAAAAAATCAGAATATCAGCCGATTTATCGGCCTCGGCGATATATCGTCAACCACTACTTCTAATCAATGATTACAGTTAATATTTTTACAATGACAATGAGAAGAAACCAGGGAGAAGGAGGCTAATCAAGTGGCTGAGATCTAATGATAAGGATGCATGGAGCAGACTAGATGAGGACCTGTGCTCCACCTTGGAGAACGCCCATACTGGAAGGGTGGAGGCCAAGCTTAATATGTTTAGCGATACTGTGTATGAAGAATGCATAGGTAGATTTGGTGAAACAGTAGTAAGGAAGAGTGGTCCCAGAGTGATGGGTCAAAGAGAGAAGGAGACACTTCAGCATGTGAAAGAGTGGAGGCAGCTTTGTAAGGCTTGGAGGAAGGCAGAGGACCAGGAGAAGGAGGGCTTGAAGGTATTGTGGGATGGCATGAGGGCTAGATTAGCGGTCTTGAGAAGGGCAGAGAGAATATGACAGCGGAGAAGAAAGAAGGAGCATGAAAGGGTGAAATTCATCAAGGACCCTTTTAAGTTTGCCAGAAACCTGCTGGAAGAAAAGAGGAGTGGGAAGCAGGTGATGGCAAAAGAGGAACTTGGCTCCCCTGGATATGTACCATGGCCAGTAGAGCCAGTAGTGGAATTTGACATAGATCCGCCTAAGCTGAGTGAGGTGAGGCAGGTGGTAGAAAAAGCCAGGGCAACTTCATCCCCAGGCCTGAATGGGATACCATACAAGCTGTATAAGAAGTTCCCCATGGTTATTAAAATGTTGTGGAGACTGTTGAGGGTTGCCTGGAACAAGCAGTGCATACCCGAGGAGTGGTGAAGGGCCATCTTCATACCCCAAAGAGAAGGGATCCACCAGCATTAGTCAGTTTAGGAGCATTGCTCTATTAAATGTGGAGGGAAAGCTTTTTTTTTCGGTGCTAGTAAGGAGTATGTCTGACTACCTCCTGATGAATGAATACATAGACACATGCTGCCAGAAGGCAGGCGTATCAAGCTGCCAAAAGAGATAAGAAAAACAACCATGTAGTCTGGCTGGACTTGGCAAATGCCTATGGATCAGTTCCACACCAGCTTGTTCACTATGCACTGGAGTTTTTCCATGTACCAGAGTGTATTAGGAGCTTGGTAGACAGCTACTATGGGGACCTGAAGATATGTCATGCAACACAGGACTACACAACATGATGGCAGCAAGTGGAAAAAGGAATAGCAATGGGATGTTCAATCTCTCCCATCCTGTTCACAGCTGCGTTCGAGATCATCCTAATTGGTGCAAGACAAATGGTCAAAGGAATCCATGCACAATCTGGAGTGAGATTGCCAGCTCTGCGCAGTTATATGGATGATGTCACAAGCATCCTCCAGACTGCTGCACGTACTAACCGGCTCTTGAAAAGGCTGGAAGAGCTATTGGCTTGGGCCAGAATGAAGATTAAGCCAACAAAATAATGTAGTCTTTCTATTAGAAAGGAGGTAAGTGACAATTGGATTTCATTTGAGGTGGAGGGGGAAACAATCCTGGTTGTGGCAGTGCAACCTATTCGAAGTTTAGGGAGAGAATACACAGCAAATCTTTCAGACAAACACATGGCATGACTGAAAGAGGGCCTGGATAAGATAGACAACTGTCATCTCCCAGGCAAATTCAAGGTTTGGTGTTACCAATTTACACTTCATCTTCGCCTGATGTGGCCACTAAAAATGTGTGAAATTTCTGCAGCGGCATTGGCAATGATAGACAACAAGGCTAACAGTTATATCAGGAAGTGGCAAGGCCTGCCATGTTGTCTCTCAGATATAGCATTGTTTGGAAGAAATGCTTTACAACTGCTTCTAAAATCACTCACTCTGGGCTACAAGCAGGAAAAGACCAGGCTTGTTTTGGAGTTACGGGAATCGACAGACCAGGCAGTGAGGGCAGGTCAAGTCCAAGTCCAAACAGGCAGAACTTGGAAGGCAGAAGAGGTCATAAACCAGGCTGTTTCAAGACTGAAGCATCAAGAGATAGTTGGAAGAACACAGTCAGGAAGAAAAGGCCTTGGATGGGGGGTGGCTCCCAAACTGTGGTCAGCAGCCTCCCGAAAACAGAGGAAAGCAATGGTATTTACGTAAGTAACTAGGATGGAAGAGGAAGGGTATAAGTTTAGGGCAGTCAGCCAGCAGCAGCAAGGGTGCTGGACCATATGGGAGGGGACATCTGATAGAGTGTTAGGATGGGCTGACCTGTGGAAGGTACCCAAAGTTTTTTAATAAGATCCATCCATGATAACCTACCAGAGAGTTGCCCCCTCTGTGAGGCCCCAACTTGCAGTACATATTGGTTGGGTGCAAGACTGCCCTGGCACAAGGACGGTACAAGTGGCGGCATGATCAGGTCCTGCGGAAGCTGGCAGATATCCTAGAGGTGCATAGAGTAAAGGCAAACAAAAGCAACCATGCTCCTCAGAGGCAGGGTGTTGATTTTGTTAAAAAGGGAGGTGCCGCACAAGGCGCAGCACAGAGGGAAGCCAGATCAAGCTTGCCGCCTGGAAGTGACTGGTCAATGATGGTCGACCTTGGCCAGCAGCTAAAATTTCCTACCAAGGTTGCCATTACCTCCTTGAGGCCGGATGGACTGTTGTGGTCAACTTCAGCTTGGAAAATAGTAATGATTGAGCTTACTGTTCCATGGGAAGAGGGTCTGGAGACAGCCTATGAGAGGAAGAAGCTAAAATATGCTGATCTGGCTGCAGAGTACAGGGAAAATGGATGGAGGACTGCCACCTACCCTGTGGAGGTTGGGTGCTGAGGATTTATGGGAACATCAATGCAGCACATATTTAGAGACATTGGCATCGTAGGAGCAGCTTTAAAAAAGTCTTTGGCAGAGGAAGCTGAGAAAGGGAGTTTCTGGCTATGGTTAAGAAGGAAGGACAAAATGTGGGGGGTTCAGAAGTAGGAAATTGAGGAATAGGGAACCTGGGTGATATGTAGTGAGGGCTTGTGCTGAGGTAGTATGCCATACAGAACCGGTGGCACAGAGTTATTGAGAGATACTGTGCCAGTGCCAGTAGGGCACTAAGTATGCATATCGGTGCCAGTTGGACAATGGGCTGGCACGTATGGTCGTGTCAAGGTGTTATGACATATAGAAACCTGGCTGCAAGTAATTTGTGAAGGAAGGATGTCTGGATGGGAAGACAAGGATGAGAGGTATTGGAGGGGATCTAGTATCCAGCTGCGGGGGGTGGCAGGGAGATGTCCCTGACCGCTGCCGCACCACCAGGAGATGTTCTGGGATTAATGGGGCAAAACATTGAAGATAGGTGGCTCCTGGATGATGACCCCGCAGCTGGGCTGAAGGCATTGGTGAAGGTGTGGCAGGCAATAATGCCCGGCAGGTTATTACAGCCACCTGTGCATCTGTTTAATTTATATTGTGTTTTTTTTTTCTGATATGATAATATCACATTGCAATGTTTATTCCCTCAAAAAATATGTTTTCATGAGTGTTTTACCTTTGACTTTTTTCAGATTTAATTTAACTATTATTATTTTTAATTTTTTGCTTTAAGTCAAAGCATGTTCATGGATTATAATTGTTTATTGAAGACTTTTTTTTTTTAAATAAATTGGAAAATTAATTGGAAAAATTAATGGGATAATTAATTCTTAATAAAAGAAAATTAATGGGAAAAATGCTTTCGCAAACAAGACTGCTTAGAAAGTGTGCTGTGATTGTTGCACTCTATTAATATTATGACCCAAATGTGTATACTAATGAGTGATAATGAGTACATATATTAGATAATTTTATATTATGATTACATTAGAGATGATATCCTCTTCAAAAATGCTTTACTTTAGCAACTGCATAACTTGGATGAAAATGATACACAAATAGTCAACAATTTTCTTTTCCTCAACTGGTAGAGCATGATGCTAGCAATGCCAAAGTCATGGGTTTGATTCCTAAGGAATGCAATGTACTGATAAAATGTACAGTATGACTTGAATGCATTGCAAGTTGCTTTGGATAAAATACATAAATGCAAATGTAAAACATAAACCCACAGGGTAACATACCTTGGCAGGGTGTGGTGAGGCAGTGGTCTTTAAGCTGGGAACAGTTCTTGCCCTCGTAATCTTCAGGACATTTACAGTAGTAATCTGAGGCCAAACTAAAACACTGTGCTCCATTCTGACATGGGCCGCTCTCACAGTAGTCTATGTCCAGCTTAAGTCAAGATCACAACACATATAACTGAATCTTTGAATGACAAAACAAAGACAAATAAGGCTACGTTTCCATAAGGCATCCATATTGTGCCCCATAGAATGAGTGTTGATACAATAACAGTTCTGATTGATTTAAATTATTGAAGACCCCATGACATTGTTTTAGTGTATGTGCACGCAATAGTGTGTGTATTACTCACCTGACACAGAACATCTGAGAAACCAGGTGGACAGAGGCACTGGAATCCATTGACACTGTCTTGGCAGCGTCCGCCATTATGGCAGGGTCGACTTGCGCACTCGTCAACATCTCTCTCACAGTGTTCACCTGCAAAGCCTGGCGCACACAGACACCTGTATCCATTTACCAGATCCTGAAAGACAGACAGTGGGAGAGAGAATGTGGAAATTAGGGCTGGACACATGGTTACACATGGTTATTATTATATAAACCATCTCAGTTACACATGTAACCTTGATTCCCTGAGATGAAGGGAATGAGACTTTGTGTCAGCTGACACTATGGGGACGACCTAGTTGAAACTCTTGTACAATATCGGCAATTCTAAGATTGGCAATGGTGTTTGAGGCCCTGCCCTTTAAGGCGAAAAAGCTTTCCTATATAAGCGGGTGTGAAATCACCATTTCTTCAAAATTTTCTGACTGAGGGACAAAGGGCGCACCACTCATATGTCAAAAAACTCTGAGTCAGTAGTGCGAACAGCTTATGCAGGGTCTCGTTCCCTTCAGCTCAGGGAACTGAGTTTACATGTGTAACCGAGAAGTTTACGGTTCAACATTGCATCAGTGTGGTCGTCTTCTCATCTGTATGGTCCACTCTGGTGAGGACGGCAGATTGGTTGTGCGTGCGTGCTGAGTAGGGCGCATGCCAGGTCTTGGTCAGTTTGTATTTAACCTCCTGGAAAAATGGAGCAGATCTGCAGGACGCGGTTGCTTGACGACGTCCAGACTGCAGGAACCGCTCATCCAGGCAAGACTTTTCCCAGTTCTTCCAGAGGGTACCATGCAAGACTGAGGTCTTCGACCACCCTAGTAAGGACGCAAAGCATCTCCTTGCCTGTGGTGTGTGCACACTCCTCACCCTCGCTGTGGGAAGGGGTGGCGACATCCTCCATGGACCACTCGCCAGTGTCTGATGCTGTGAGGGACATAGCATCATCCCCATTGTCAGAACCACTGAACGTGTCGAGGTTGTGCTCTCCTGCAGTGGGCCGAAGCTCATCACGCACATTCTGTATTGGCAAAGACGCATTACCAGGAGATCAAGGGGCTCGTGGGGCTTGCACGAGATCCACCTCAAATTCATCCAGCTGAAACTTGCAGCCCCGCCGTGCCATTTCATGTGTTCCCTCGGGAGTCACAGAAGAGGTGGGTGGGAGGGTGCATTTGGTGCTCGTCTGACGGCGGTATGTGCCGCTTGCTTAGGGAACATTTACGGAATGACATCTTGAAAAAGACGTGAACACATAAGCGGCTCTTTTTTGATATACGGTATATCTGCAAATATATATACTTAATATAACAAAGGATACAATCTATCTGCCTAAGCACTGTGTGGAGAAGGCATGTTGCAGAAGCGAGGACCCGTTCACCAGCGAAGCGTTACAGCAAGGGGTAGAAAATGTCCAATGGAACACTGCAAGGAAGTGGTGAGTCTTCCCGAACTCATGAAGATACTGTCCGCTGGCTCATGTATTTCGACAATGACAAAGTATGTAGAGGGCTTCTGAGATGAACTGCTGTATTGAAGGAAGAAAATTCGGAAGAAATGGTGTTTTCGCGCCTGCTTATATAGGACAGATTCGCGCCTTAAGGGCGGAGCCTCAAACAACATTGCCAATTTTAGAATTGCCATTATTGTACAAGGGTTTCATCTAGGATGTTGGAGAAGGAATTCCCCATAGCGTCAGCTGAAGCAATGTTGAGCGAACCGTAATCGAAAGGGAACATTTTGAACTGAATCTCCATAAAAAATAACTACAGTTACCATGATCCAAAATTACTCATACAGCGATATACATTTTTGTCGTACCACCTACCCCTAGTAAATCTATTTTTTCTTGCAGAATAAGGGACTAAAACTATGCGGTGCATTACAACACACTGCATTAGATCAAAACACAGGAGTGTTGGAACTAATTAGGATTTTACTTGCGGTGTTTTCATTGCTAACTCCCTCAGACAATGTTCTAATGTGTTCCAGCTGTTTGAGAATCAGCCTACATTGCTGTAGAGCAAGGGAAGAATACAGTACAAATGAGGGGGAAAAAACAAAGAATAGGAGACAAGGGCGGGAGACAAGAATGTTTATAGTAATCTGATATCTTTACACAGCCGCTCTTTCTCTCTGACCACTTTTTTGTTTCATTCTCTAACACATGATTCAGCTTTTGCTATTTTTAAATAAGAATGGAGGGGGAAAGATCAAAATGGAGGGGTAGAGAGAAATAAAGTCTGGGGGGTCTTTAACTTCTGCCAAAAACGATGGAAACGTTGAAGAAAATGGGCCTACCTTACACAATCCTCCATTAAGACACTGGCCATGGCAGTCGATGACATCTATGGGGGGTAATCCATCACAATATCATTTCACATTTCATAAATCATGCCAAGAAAGCAACACTGGGCTCCAAATCAGAGCAATTTTGCTTTTGGAGGGAAAAAAATCTGCGGAATTCTACAGAATGGATTTAAAAATGGTAAAATGTGTTACATGGGCATGAAAGTACTATACTCTCATTGGTAGCTAAAAGCATAATCAAATTAGCCAAAATATTTATTAATTTGACAGTTTCCAACAGATTCCAACTCTGACAAACCACATTCCAAATCTTAAAATACAGATAATTGCACACCACAACAGTTGCTGCTGTTGTGGCTGGTTGCCAGAGCATTGTTATGCAGTTACTAGGATATTACGAGTTATATTTTAAATGAGCTAATATGTTCTGGGTGGTTTTTAGCATGTTGCTATGCATTTGCTAGGGTGTTCTGAGTGGTTTTAGCATGTTGCTATGCAGTTGCTAGGGTGGTCTGAGTGGTTTTTAGCATGTATGTTCTGAGTAGTTTAGCATGTTGCTATGCGATTGCTAGTATGTTCCGAGTGTTTTTAGCATGTTACTATGCAATTACTAGAATGTTTTGATTGTTGTTATGCAGTTGTTAGTATGTTCGGAGAGGTTTTAGCATGTTGCTATGAAGTTGCTAGTAGCCTATGTTCTGAGTGCTTTTTACCATGTTGCTATGCGGTTGCTAGGGTTTTCTGAGTGGTTTTTAGCATGTTGCAATGCAGTTATTAGTATGTTCTGAGTATTTTTTAGCCTGTTGCTATGCTGTTACTGGTATGTTCTGAATGTTTTTTTAGCATATGTTGCTATGCGGTTACTACTAACATGTTTTGTGTGTTTCTGTCGTGTTGCTATACAGTTAATAGTATGTTTTGAGTGTTTTTTTAGCATGTTACTATGCGGTTACTTGCATGTTTTGTGTGTTTTTATCATGTTGCTAAGCGGTTACTAGTAAGTTCTGCATGTTTTAATGTGTTGTTATACAGTTACTAGCCTAGTATGTTTTGAGTGGTTTTTATGAGTTTCTATGTGGTTGCTAGCATATTCTGAGTGGTTTCTAAGGCATTGCAAGGTGGTTGCTAGGGTTTTACTTGCCCAAGTCTGGCTTAGAAAAATATGGCTTGAGTCCCTCCTTAAACATACTGTAAGTCTATGGGATTTTTTCTCCTGTTTTATCATTTGCCAGATGAAAATCACAAGTCTGATACTTACTGTTATCACAATTCTGTCCTGTCCAACCTGGAAGACACTCACAGAAGTATCCACCAATCAGATTTCGACAGGAGTGAGCGTTGACACATGGGCTTTCCTCACATTCGTTAGCATCTATGCCAAAACGTCAAAATGAAATGGCATGAGCACAGTCTAAATTTTAATCAGCCAAATTAAATTACAGCCAAACATTTCTTAAAGGGCTAGTTTAAGCAAAAATGAAAGTTCTGTCATCATGTACTCACACTCATGTTGTTCCAAACTCGTATGACTTGCTTTTTCCATGGAACACAAAAGGATATGTTAGCCTCAGTCACCATTCACTTTCATTGCAAAGTCATATGGGTTTGGAACAATGATGACAATGAGTACATGATGACAGAATTTTCCTTTTTGAGTGAACTATCCCTTTAAGAATTTGCTACACTGTGTGTGGGTATATGTATATGTATAAATGGACTGTAAATGCATTTTAGTACAAAACAGCGGTGGGGGTCATATGGTGGTCTCTTACTTAAATTCCTCCAAGGCTGACTTGGTTACCACGGTAATTGGATTTTTGAACAAAAACACGCTGACTCAAAGAAAAAAGAGGGAGACAGGGAAAAAAGGCACACTGCTTGGAAAAGAGGAGGCGCAGAGAGGGGTCACACACCAATGAGACAGGTCTTTCCGGTCCATTGAACCGGGCAGATGCATTTAAATCCATCCACCAAGTCCACACACAGGCCGCTGTGATTACATGGGTTTGGACTGCAGTCATCTTCATCTGAGGAAGAGTAGGAAACCCAGAAAATTCTATATCTCAGGTTTGAATATTGTTGAGATCTCATCTAAAACACTAGAGGAGACATATATGAGATTACAAGGGCAGACAGCTTACTGATATTGCAGGATGGTCCGGCCCAGCCAGGCGCACACTGACACTCAAATCCCTGACTGGACTCCACACAACTGCCTCCGTTCAAACACGGCTCAGACAGACAGGCGTTATCCGCTACAGAGAGAGAGACAGATATTATGATGTTGTGCCCACATTGTGATCAAAGCAAAATTGAGACAAAGCTGCATTTTTTGAGGAAAAGTTCTACTCAAGACAAAACACATTTTGAGCCACGCAACGAAAAACTGGCCTTATGAGGGGAACTCAAAGACTGTTGTTCTTGGAATATAATCTGTGTCTGCCTGCCACAATATGAGGGATCTTGAGTGACCTGACTTGCTGACAGGTCTATTTTACTATACATATTTTTATTTTTGCATTTATTAGCATATTATATCATATTTTTCATCTTTATCACTTTTAACAACTCTTGTTGCAGTTTTTGCAATTCAGCACTGTATTGATATTCTTCAAACATTCTGGTTAGGTTTTGTTCTTAACCCCTAAAACTTAAGTATTAAATTTCATCATTGTCATTCATAATGTGTGTACAGAAACCACTTGCATACTGAATTGCGACTGGTCTTTTCTTTCTTGCATCTATTTTGCTCTGCAAAGACAGTGCCATTTGTGTTGATTCAGAAAAGACACACTGAGTGTGACAATGACATTTTTTTTCCATTTTACACTACGTTTTTCTTTTCTTTTTCTTGTTTACTCCATTTATACTATTGTTATTATAATAATTAAATTAATATATTTTCATGGATGGTAAGAAATATTATTATTTTTTATTATTTTAAGGCAAGTACATTTTCTAAGTTCATCTGCCATTGCCAGGTGTTTTCTTTTACAATTTTATTTGATACAATTTTACTTGTTACTCCATTGCACTATTGTAAATTTGCTTTGATTTTACTTATAATCATAAATAAAACTAATAATCCAAAATACAAACAATCCAAAATACCAGTAAATTTTCTAAATTTGCCTGCAATTGCCAGGTGTTATTTATTTATTTAACTGAATTTTTAGACCATTTTATTTTCATTTTACTTTTGTTTTCTATTTTACTGTTACTCCATTTAAACAATTTTTATTATAAATAATTATAAATATTATAAATAAATGCAAAATAATTACAATTTATAATAATAAATAACTCAAAATACATTTTCATTAAAGGTAAGAAATATTTAAGGCCAGTAAATTTTCTACTGGTGTTTTATTATATTTTATTTTCACACTTTTATTATATTTTACTTGCTTATTCCATTGCACTATTGTTATTTTACATTTATTTTACTAATAATAATAAATAAAGTATGATAAAAAATTTAAAAAAAAAATTATCCAATACATTTTCATGGAAGGTAAGAAATATTTAAGGGCAGTACATTTTCAAATTCACCAGCCATTGCCGGGTGTTTTCTATTATTTTTATTTTTGTTCAGTTTACACGATTGTTTTTACTTTTACGAGTTTACTCCATTGCACTATTGTTATTTAAATTTTTATTTTGCATTTCTTTGGCAATACATACAATTATTAATTATTACGGCCCAAGCACTGAATGTGCCCAACAGGAAGTCTGCCATTTTGGATTGTCTGAAAAATGCATGCTCTGGATTTTGAAATACTCGTCCTAGGGATTTCATGTTACAGGCACCAAATGTGGGCGACATCATGCCATGACATTGACGATGCTAAATTGCAAACGGATATTTGATATATCCAACGGTGTTGCCAAGGTGACACGATAAAATAATGTCAAAAATGGGAAAAGGGAAGTGTCTCATATCTTCTGCGTGCATTATGTGATTTACATCAAAATTGAGCCATATGTTTGGCCTTGCGGGCTGATCACATTGATGTGGCTATTGTGGGTCATGTTCGTAGTGCCACCAACTGGCAGAAGGAAGTGTGGCACATTTAACAGACTTTGAAATATCCCTCTTATGTTTACCTGAATTGCTTAAAAAAATGTATAGTGTCAATACAGTGCAGATTTAAAATTCTAATGGGATTATTGATATCTTAAATAGTGTTGCCATGGCAATGCATTAAATGTCATTATTCCTTTTTACGTATATATTCACGTTTTTGAGGTACTTGGCATGCTTGAATTTCCATGATGTTTTGCACACATATCAGAGTTGTCTGCCATTAGGCCAAGGCAAAAGTTAGCACATGGGTGTGGTTGGGAAGCTCTGTAGCACCACCTTTTGACAAAAGTGGTGGGGACCGTTTCTTCTATGGTCGCCGAACTTGCTATATATATTTTTCTCATCAAGCCGGACAACTTGCAGCAATTAGCTCCACCCTACAGGAAATCGGCCATTTTGGACTGAATGTGCATTTTGAAAATTGCAGGTCCTGAACTTTTGAATACTCCTCCTAGGGGATTCATGTGACTGGCACCAAACTTAGGCAATATTATGCCAAGACATTGAAGATGCTAAATTGCGAATGGATTTTTGATATATTGAACGGTGTTGCCATGGCAACGCAATAAATTAAGGGTAAAAATGTGATACAGGAAGTTCCTTATATCTTCTGTGTGCATTTTATGATTTTGATGAAAATTCAGCTGTATGTTTGGTAATGGGGGCTGATCACATTTATGCGGCTATTATGGGTTTTTTCAGACTTTGAATTAGCCCTCTTGTGTTTACATGAATTGCTTCAAAATTCTTTAGAATGATGTCAAGACACTGCTAATGTAAAATTGTAAAGGGATATTTGATATCTTATATACTGTTGCCATGGCAATTTATTGTGCAAGTGAAAGCAGTTTTTAAAGTGAAATAAAAAAGCTACAGAAGTATAAGTTTATAGTAATGAAAATGTACAGCACAAACATTTTATTTTTTATGTAAATAGAATATAATAAAAATATTAACTGAAATGTAAAAATACTAGAAAATCAAAGCCATATGTTTAACCTAGTTCTGATTGACAATTAACTTGTTCAGACGCAGCACCAGAAATGTTCAATAGAGGGTAGCCAAGCTCCATTGTTGAATGATTCCCAAAATACCACTTCTCAGTACCTCCAGGATTTTGTGGGTTGTGTCTAGAAAGGATTCCTCTTTCGGATGTTATGTATAGTCTAAGTATGTGTAACTACGTTCATCTCTTAACTATGTTTATCAAAAGAACGACATACAGTATAAAGTTAAAGATCCGTTTAATATGGCTAGCAAAATAACAAGGGCATGCTCATGAACTGCTTTTAATTTTAAACAACATAAGTGTTAATTATACAGTATTAAGAAGATAGCAACATATGTGCCGCAGTGATGTACTTGAGGAATTGAGAATGCCGGCAAGAGCTCCTCGTTGCTGCGAGTTCCGCAGTTTGTGCGCTTTTCCAGTCGAATCCCATTGAAAAATGCAAACAAATGTGTCCCCACTCAAGATATACATCCACTGAGGTGCGGATGCAATCTTTGTTAATTAAAATATAAAGTTTCATATGGGCAGATTAGAACCCTAAACCTCTTGTGCAATGAGCGAATTAATTACCATTAGATAATAATCTAGTGGGTACTTCTTCACTGACTTACAATATCTCATGACCGACAATAGCACACATAGAGATGAAGTTATCAAATGTATTATGTTAAATATTTATTTTAGAACTTGAATTGATCATCAAGAATAACTTTTTATCAAAGCAGACCATTTAAAATAATCTTTTACTAGCGCTCATCGTTGCTGTGTGACTTCAAACGCCGTGTATCATAAGCATGCTGTTGTTATTTTGCTAGCCATCTTGAACTGATCTTTAACTTTATATGTCGTTCTTTTGATAAACACAGGTAACTGATGAACGCAGTTACACAGACTATACATAACAGATTGCGCATGTGTGAGAAACTGACGAAATAGGGATCCCTTCTAGACACGGCCGATTTTGCGATCTTGCAAATTCAACAAATCTCTGCATTATTTGCGGTAGCTTGCCATTTTTTATAATTCCCGCAAATCTTCTGCAAAAAAATTTAAATCTGAGGGAATCTCATCGTATTCCTTCATGTTTGACAGCAGCAAAACAAATGCTTGAAAAGCCTGAAGCAGTCACAACATATCCAAATGCACAGCTGCCATTTGTATCATCTCCATAGTAACTGTGTAAGCGGATCTACGGGGTGGCAAATGCCACCCTAAGAAAAGGCATTGCCACCCCATCTGCCACCCCAGTATAAGTATACAATTGTATAAGATATAAATGTAAGATGTTGACATTGTGTAGGGATTTATTCATGTCGAACTTCCTCAACTCAGATGACTACACAGACTGACTGTGTGATTGATTACAGCAGCAGCCAATCACATGAAAGTATATCAGTGGTCAATAGCGTGATAGGTTAAAGCAGTGGCCGATGGCGTGATGGGTAACAGCAGCAGCCAATCGCGTAATTGCTGCTGAAGCGCATGTGCAGTGTTTGGGTACTCACGGGTTTAGGTTTTTTGAGCTTATTTCCTCAACCACACAATAATATGACAATATGGACAAATATATGGAGAAAAAAGAGGTAAGAGATTAATATCTCAGGTTTTTTTTTCCAAGTCTTCACTGAATGATTATTCTATATATTGCTGTCAGTTGAGACATGTCCTCAGCATTTTCTGAAATAGCGTTCATCAGGTATGTGCATAATCCATATGGAATATCTCCAGTTCTTGAGATGGAGTTTCTATTTCATCTAATCTGTGTATGTTTTGATTGCCGATCCGGCGCTGGAATGTGTTATTTTGAATTTTATGATAAATGTTCGTTGTGGATGTTATCAGTGTCGTTTAGTGTCAGCAGTTTTTTCTGCAGCTCAGGCTTTTCAAGTGTCTCCTCTATGTTTAGCGTTCACAATCAAAATCCTTCTAAACTTTCATGGGACCGCAGACAGCACACATACATCACAGCTGACGTTTAATCTTCACCCTGCGTGCTGCGAATGAGACACAAAAACTGCATTTATACAAAGAATCCCTAACATTTACTTAAAATCCCCATTAGTTGTGTAATAAAATGTAATTAGAATTTGAAGTACTTAATACAGCAGGCTACGAATCTGAAAATGGCAATATATGCTGAACACTTGTATGTGGAAAGTAAATGTGCATAAATGTTTTTACTGATATAAAAATTTCAATTATATAGATATATGCAATATACAGAATTTGACAATATGATAAAAATGACCATTTTCATATATGTAACATGTTTTTTTTAAACACTTGTGGAATTTAAATGAGTACATAAATGCTCAAATATGAACTGTAATTGTATTTGTTTGTATATGGCCATATACTAGATTTAAATATCAGACAATGTAATAATGGCAACAGGCCTAATTATTGAATCCTCATTTGTGTTTTTAGTTTACAGATTTATTGTACATCTATTTTAACCTTAGATAAGTTTTCTTGCATTCTCTGAGGCAGAACATTTTAATACAAAAATAACTAAGGGTCTTCCAATACCCACAGGTTTCACCTAAATGCATGGTATTTTGTGTGCATTTGTTTTTGTTTTTTTTTGTTTTTTTGGTTGCTAACTGAATATTCAGTTATTATGCACTAAAATATTTACATGTAATTGCATTTACAATGTAATTAACACAATTAGAGAGGTATATAATGATGATTTGTGAGTTTTTACTGCAAAACAACCCAAAAAAATGCAGCAAATTGCATTGCAAAATTTGAGAAAAGCCATTGCAAATTCCATCATTTTGTAATCCCAGCTAGCCAAATTATGTGGCCATTTCCTAACTGCACTGTAATTTTCATCGTGGCAATGTAACTGATTACATTGTGACAAACGGAAAAGTTACATTCCTGGATTTGTTGCCACAACATAACTTTGGAACAGTGCCAGTCCGTCATGACGACGTTGTGGCAATGTCATGGATCAATAGTTGTTTGTTGGCAACCAGTTGGTCATTTTTGCTTTTAATAATTATTCTATGGGCAAACATGCAGTGTTGTAACCTAATTAATGTCCTCATTTGCCCAACATTAATTTAGAGGCTATTTAAACAGTTGTGCATATGAATAACGAATGCAGATTCAAAATTAATGTACTTCATTTATTTTGACAGTGAACAGAGAAAAAGCAACAATAAAAGAATTTGAAACCTACTGCCACAGAATTGCAACGAAATTACAAGCCTAAATGACTTCTGTGCTCATGTTAAAATCTACTTAGACTATCTTAACACCTAATGCCTTGAATTACATTTGTTAATTTAATTTAAAGCCATTTTAAGGATAAATAAAAATGGTAAATGACTTCATTACAATATAATCTTTAGATCTACATATTTTTTCAATAAATAATTATTATTAAATTATAGCAAAAATGTCAAATTAATCAGTTAGCAAAAAAATAGATATCGAAGATGCTAAATTGCTAACAGATTTTTAAATATCGAATGGTGTTGCATGGCGATGCACTAAATGAATGGCAAAAATAGGGAAACAGGAAGTGTCTCATATCTTCTGCGTGCATTGTGTGATTTAGATCAAAATTGAGTTGTACGTTTTTTCTTGGGGGCTAATCACATGGATATGGCTATTGTGGGTCACAGTCATAGTGCCACCAACTGGCAGCAGGAAGTGTGGCACTTACAACAGACTTTGAAATAGTCCTCTTACATTTACCCAAATCGCTTCAAAATTGTTTAGACACTGCTGATGGAAAAGTTTGAAGGGATGCTTGATAGCTTCAATAGTGTTGTCATGGCAACGGGTTAAATTACATGAAGTTGTAGTCAAACTGGAATGGTGGCATATATCTATTACACATTGTATGATTAGGTTCAAAGTTTACATTAATGTTGAGTTATTGTTGAGTTACCATCATGCAGTGGTGGCTCAGTGGTTAAGGCTCTGAGTTACTGATCAGAAGGTCAGGGATTCAAACCCCAGCACTGCCAAGATGCCACTGTTGGGCCCTTGAGCAAGGCCCTTGATCCTATCTGCTCCAGGGGCACTGTATCATGGCTGACCCTGCACTCTGACCCCAGCTTAGCTGGGATATGTGAAAAAAAGAATTTCACTGTATATGTGCAAATGTATAATGTGTGATAAATTAATTATTATAATTAAATTATTATTAAATTATGCATTGTTTTCTGAAAGCCACCGAGTGGAAATGGACCCATGGTGCTTGGGCCCGTCATTGCTGCTTGCAGCTATATTTTTACACTTGTTCTGCAATTCTTTGGCCAATAAAGCGCCCTAAATCGAATGTGAAATCAGATTTGTTGTATCTGTATCAAATAGTCTAGTCTTCGAGTTCACAGATAGTCAGACAGTCAGGCAGGGTCACGTCTTGGTTTTCCCCCTTCAATCTCTCAGTGACTCCCTCCTTCTGTCTATGGCTCTCCAATGTGAGGTGTGTGTGACCTACCTCTTTCACAGTTCTGTCCAGAGTAGCCGTCAGGACAAGCGCAGTGGTATTTGTCTGGTCCTGTGTTACTACAGGTGCCTCCATTAAGACAGGGCTGTCGTGTGCGGCAGGTATTCAAGTCTACATGAGACAAAGAGTTAAAACAAATTACCCATACTCCAGGTGGACAAACTGATCAGTACATAACAGAACAGAATAGAAAACAATACAATAAAATACAATACAATACAATAGACTGGAACAGAACAGAATAATAGAAAGGACAACACAGAATATAATATAAGGAACAGAAAAGTAAGGAGTAGGACAAAAATAATAAAATAGAATGGAACATTACGGAATAGAATAGAAAAGACAAAACAGAACAGAACAGTAATAGTAAGGGCAAGGCAGAATATAATAGAACAGAATACAATACAATAGAATAGAAGGGACAAAGCAGAATGGAATAGAACAAAACAGAATAGTAAGGACAAATCAGAATAGAATAGAATGCAATAAAACAGAAAAGAACGAAGCATAACAACAGAACAAAATAATAGAAAGGACAAAACAGAACAGAATAAAAGGGACAAAGCAGAATAGAACAGAACAGAATAATAAGGACAAATCAGAATAGAATAGTATGGAACATAACAGAATAGAATGGAATAGAATTGAACAGAATAGAACAGAACAGAAAGGACAAAACAGAATGGAACAGAACATAAAATAGAATGGAATGGAATAGAATTGAACAGAATAGAATAGAAAGGACAAATATAATAGAACTGAATAGAACACAATGTGAAAGAACAGAACAGAATAGTAAGGGTGATGCAGAATAAAATAGAACATAATAGAATAAAAGGGACAAAGCAGAATAGAGCAAAACAGAATAGATTACATTAGAACAGAATAGAATAGTAAGCACAAAATAGAATAGAATAGAATACCTTTGTCACAGAGCTGCCCTCCCCAGTTGGTGTCACAAAGGCATTGCCAGGGTTCCACACAGGTGCCGTGCACACAGCCAGGGTGAGGAATACACTGATCACAATACTCTCCTTGCCAGCCATACAAACATCTGTAAATACATAACACCACCTAAAATACACGGTTTTGTGAAGCATAACAGGAAATCTGTTCTAGATTAAACCTATTAAGCTGCCTTACTGTCTACTGCCTATACAGGCAACTATATTTAAGGTAACATCCTAACCTAAAGAGTGACTGATTTAGAGAACTCCATATAGACAAGCTAAAAGTCTAATCAGCATAAAGTACACAGCACACAAACAAACGTATTAAGTAATGGTATTACAATATTAAAATGTTACCTATGTAGGTCACTCACTAGGTTTTGGAATAGAGAAGATGGATTTTTTATTTGTTTGTCGTTAGAGACATAAAATCCATTTTGTGTGTAAATAAATGCCGTATTTTACCTGCAGTCTCCAGGCACTTTACAGGAGCCGTGCTCAGTGCTGCAGCCTTGCTTACAGATTGCTGAGAAAATTAGAGAAAACAACAGAAGATAAAGAGGAATATTGTTACTGCTATCAGTACCATCTTTGTGACCTTCTCTCTCATTGCATTATTGCAGTCACTATGAACGTCATCACACATACACACACTCTGCGATCATGATGTAATTTCCCTGCCCCTCCACTCCTCTTGTTTGTTTATACACGAGACAGTATGGATGGGATGGGATGTGTAAGTCAAAGCCTTTTTGTGATAGCGATGATCTTAAATAACAACATTCATATAAATTCAACTATTTGGAACTGTGATACTGGAGTCTTTATCTGATCACTTTCGCTATATAAACGAATGCAAACTTTGGTGTGCTCAATGGAAACAGACCAACCTCATTTATGAACTCGATAATCTCTGTAATCTCTCCTATACACATTGTTGTGGAAAACTTTGAAACTGTGGCTTGTCAAGGAACAATTTACTCATAATCTCGGACATACAGCTTCTCAGGTGCACTTCAAGGCAGCATATCGATGTGATATTCTGTCAAGGTCCCGCTCCCTTACCGGTGTTGCATTCTGGTCCGGCCCAGCCCTCCAGACAGGTCTTGTTGCCGTTGTGATCGCAGGTATAGTGTCCGAAGAAGTCATCTCTGGGCCGACAGAACTTATTACAGCCAAAGCCAAAGTAGTGTTCATCGCAGGTGACCCGAATCTGGTACTGGAACTGAGCCACCGGTCCGTTGTTTTTCAAGACCTGCCATTGACCGTTTGGGTTGATCATGCCGGACTGAACTGCTTTCTCAATTACTTGTCCGTTCATACCTACAGTTGAGAGAGTGAGATAATTGGTTTCATTATGAACAACACTGAGGGTGAGTAAATGATTTTAATTTGGGGGGGAACTATCCCTTTAAGGACAGTGTGTACAATATTCTTTGTTTACTATCATTCATTTGAGCAGAGGAGTACCATAGTAATTTTTCAGGGCAGGCCAAAATCCAGCACAGTGGTGAGGTATTTGGCCGCAGAGTTGTAAATTGTGAGAGGAGTGTGTGAAGTGTGTGTGGCGCATGGTTTCGCTCTTGACCCAAACCTGTCACTCAGAAATCCAGGAGGACAGGCATCAGGCTGCCAAACCTGAGATGCCACTGTTAGCTTAACTCTCTGTTTACCTGAGAGAGAGACAGACCCTCACACACCGGTATGATGCTGGAAATATCACACCCCAGTGCAAAAGAGAAAGGTGGACAAGTGTAATGTTTTTGATTTCTGCTAATGTACTGCTTACAGCATGCTGCACAGCTTACAATGAATATTGCCTGCTGTTTTTAAAAATGAATGGCTCTGTTCTAAAACCTAGTGAGTTGACTATGCAGGCAGCATTTTAAGTTACAATACAGTGTGGCAGTCTGGTTCCAGAAGTAAAAATCTCATACATTTTTTCCATAGGGGAATTGATTATTAACAATAAGTTATAAACATAATTGTTGGTGCCAGACGGGCTGGTTTGAGTACTTCTGTTACTGCTGATCTCCTGGGATTTTCACACACAACAGTCTCTAGAATTTACTCAGAATGGTACCAAAAACAAAAAACATCCAGTGAGCGGCAGTTCTACAGATGGAAACTCTTTGTTGATGAGAGAGGTTAACACAGAATGGCCAGACTGGTTCAAACTGACAAAGTCTGCGGTAACTCAGATAACTGCTCTGTACAATTGTGGTGAGAAGAATAGCATCTCAGAATGCTATTCTGAGATGTGGGTTGGCGATGTTTTGGCGGCACAAGGGGGGCCTATACAATATTAAGAGGTTTTAATGTTGTGGCTGATCGGTGTATATATACGTATGTACAAATACAAATCTGTTATATACAGATAGTGCAAGGGAATGTAATGGCAGGAGAGTTAGGATATGTTGGATAAATATAAATAGACTAAACTGTGTATTGCACATAATTACTGATCAATGGGGCAGGTTTAACTGTTCATGAAATGGATAGCCTGAGGGAAAAAACTGTTCTTGTGCCTGACGGTTCTGGTGCTCAGTGCTCTGTAGCGCCGACCAGAAGGCAACAGTTCAAAGAGGTAGTGGGCAGGGTGAGTGGGGTCCAGAGTGATTTTTCCATCCCTTTTCCTCACTCTTTTATTGTACAGTTCTTGAAGGGAGGGCAGGGGGCAAACAATAATCCATCTTTTGATGTCCGATTTCATAGCTGAACCAAACCAGACAGTTATTGAAGTGCAGAGGACAGACTCAATGACTGCTGAGTAGAACTGTATCAGCAGCGCCTGTGGCAGGTTGAACTTCCTCAACTGGCGAAGGAAGTACAACCTCTGCTGGGCCTTTTTCAAAGTGGAGTCAATGTGGGTCTCCCACTTCAGGTCCTGTGAGACGATAGAGCCCAGGAACCTGAATGACTCCACTGCCGCCACAGTACTTTTCAGAATAGTGAATGGGGTCAATGTTGGGGTGTTCCTCCTAAAGTCCACTGTCATCTCCACTGTTTTGAGCGTGTTCAGCTCCAGATTGTTTTGAATGCACAGCCAGACAGCCAGCTGTTCAACCTCCCTTCTGTATGCAGGCTCATCGTCATCCTGGATGAGGCCGATGACAGTAGTGTCATCTGAAACTTCAGGAGCTTGACAGAGGAGTCCTTAGCGGTGCAGTCATTTGTGTACAGGGTGAAGAGTAGTGGGGAGAGCACACATCCCTGGGGGCACCAGTGCTGATCGTACAGGTGCTGGAAGTGAATTTTCCCAGTCTCACTAACTGCTGCCTGTCTGTCAGAAAGCTGGTGATCCACTGACAGATAGTGGTGAGAACAGAGAGTTGGTTTAATTTAGTCTGGAGAATAGCTGCGATGATGGTGTTGAAAGCCAAACTGAAGTCAACAAAAAGGATCCTTGCATATGTCCCTGGTCTGTCCACATGTAGCAGGATATGATGCAATCCCATGTTGACTGCATCATCCACAGACCTGTTTGCTCGATAAGCAAATTGAAGCGGATCCAGAAAGGGTCCAGTTATGTCCTTCAGGTGGGCCAACACCAGTCTCTCAAATTACTTCATGACCACAGACGTCAGAGTGATGGGTCTGTAGTCATTAAGTCCTGTGATTTTAGGTTTCTTTGGGACAGGGATGATGGTGGAGCATTTGAAGCAGCAGGGATCTTCTCACTGCTCCAGTGATCTGTTGAAGATCTGTGTGAAGATGGGGGCCAGCTGGTCAGGACAGGATTTTAGACAAATGGGTGAAACACTGTCTGGGCCCTGTGCTTTCCTTGTCTTTTGTTTCCAGAATACCTGGCACATATCCTCTTCACAGATCTTAAGTGCAGATTGAGTAGCAGGAGGGGGGAGGAGTGTGATTGCAGGAGATGTTGATGTTTGTGTGAGGTGAATGTCAGAGTGGGTGTGGGGTGTTAGACTGAGCTTTTCAAATCTACAGTAAAACAGCCAGTTGTTGATTCCCTACAGGGTCGGGGGATGGTGTCTTGTAATTAGTAATGTCTTTCAGGCCTCTCCACACTGATGCAGGGCTGTTAGCTGAAAACTTGTTTTTCAGCTTCTCAGAGTAGCTTCTTTTAGCCACTCTAATCTCTTTTGTCAGTGTGTTTCTGGCCTGATTGTACAAGATTTTATCCCCACTTCTGTAAATATCCTCTTTGGCCTGACGAAGCTGCCTGAGTTTTGCTGTAAACCATGGTTTGTCATTGTTGAATGTTAAATAAGTCCTAGTAGGAATGCACAAATACTCACAGAAACTGATATATGATGTCACAGTATCTATGAGCTCATCCAGATTGGTGTCTGCAGCCTCAAAATTACTCCAATCGGTGCAGTCAAAGCAGGCTTGTAGTTCCAGCTCTGCTTCATTGGTCCATCTCTTTACAGTCCTTACTACAGGTTATTAAGTATGTTATGATTTTAAATACACCGTCTTGTACCTTCATCTTTTTGTCCGATAAAATACTTTGTTTTGTATTGTGTAATGTTGTGATACACCTCGGAGCTGGTTGGTTTGGTTCATGACTTAGAACTCTTTTATTGAGGATTGAATGGAATCAATATGGAAAAACTTTATGGTAAAAATACTTCTGGAACTAAGATGGCTGACAAAGTGGGTCAGCACTGTTGCGCTCTATACTGACAGTTATTTTTTTTTAATAGTGTCCAAAACCTAGTGAGCTGTCTACATGGACAGAATTTTAAGGCATCATAGTTGCATTCCTGATGTGAAGGCTTTTCCTAGTATGTTGTTGGAAACGTTTTAAAACAGCCGAAACAGTAATTTAATTGGTAAGGCTTTGCTGTTTCATAAACTAGTGTGTTTGTGTGTGCACTTACTTAGCTATAGTTTGGGGACACATTTGTACCCAAAAGTAAGCTAAATTGGACAAAACCTCCCTTTGGGTACATTTGGGTACACATGGTTTTTCACTGACAGCTGCACATGTTATTAGATGAAAAGCATGTCTAGAACGTGAGAAAAAATGTCACTGAATGCACTTCTGCGTCTCGAAATTTCACTTGAGCGACCGTCAAAGCAAATTCAATGACATTCATCCTGCGCTCCAAACATGCCTCCCATCCAAACACGATCAGCTGTGTTTTGTGTGAGTGTTGCGCACGCAGTCTGAAACACGCAAGTGCGCGCGGATCTTGAAGGCATCCCAGTCCCTTCATTTGTAATCCAGTGATGCTACTCATTCTGGTTTCTGGCGATGTCATGAGGGTTTTTAAAATACACATCTAAAATTCTGTTCAAACAATGTTTGATATCAGGAAATAAACCAGCCATGTTTTCCATTAGATATTTTATATTTTCTTTATATAGATTACTAAAAACACAAAGAGCCTAATTAGGAGTTTATTTATGGATAATTTTTCATGTATGTGTAATTTTCTTTGTTGCATTGCTTTGAGAAGATGTTAAGTTTCTTGAGGAAAGTTAATAATAATAATAATTGTGGTTTTTTGCTCTTATGTCATCTTGGCAGCAAGCACACGGGTGCGTATCGCATCGTGCTTGCACTGCGCTGCCAGGTCGCGAGCTGACTTCATGTTGTGCTGAGGTTCGGTCACTTCGGTCTAAGGTATAGGGTGTGTGTGTGTGGCCGAACTCTCACACAGGTGTCCTGTCTTGTTTTTGTCACCTGTTGCGTGCATCGTGTGGCGTTTGCCTCGCGATGTACGCTTAGCTTTCGTTTAGTGTGAGAATGCTTTGTTTGGCATTGCTACGCATTATGGTGAGTCTTCCTTTTCAGAATTTTCAGAATGTTAATATCCTAATTTCTTCTATTTTTGTGTATTTTTCATACTAAAAAGTTTTAGATCTTCAAACGAGATATAACATAAAACAGTGGCAACCTGAGTAAACACAAAATACAGTTTTCAAATATATATATTTTTTTATTGAAGTAAAAAAGTTATCCAACACCTATGTCACACATGTGAAATAGTAACTGCCCCCTTAAACTTCATAACTGGTTGTGCCACCTTTAGCAGCAACAACTGCAACCAAACACTTCTGAAAACTGGAGAATCTTTCACAATGCTGTGGTGGAATTTTGTCCCACTCTTCTTTGCAGAACTGCTTTAGTTCAGCCACATTGGAGGGTTTTCGAGCATGAACTGCATGCTTAAGGTCCTGCCACAGCATCTCAATCGGATTCAAGTCAGGACATTGACTAGGCCACTCCAAAACTTTAATTTTGCTTATTTTGAGCCATTCAGAGGTGGACTTACTCCTATGCTTTGGATCATTGTCTTGCTGCATAATCCAGTTGCGCTTGAGCTTCAACTCAAGACTGATGACCTGACATACTCCTTTAGGATTTTCTGGTTGAGAGCAGAATTCATGTTTCCTTCAATTATTGCAAGTCCCTGGCCCTGAAGCAGCAACGAATCCCCACACCATCACACAACATGATTAACCGTAGGTATGATGTTCTTTTTGTGGAATTTTGTGTTTGATTTAAGCCAGATGTAACGAGACCCCTGTCTTCTAGTTCCACTTTCGACTCATCAGTCCACAGAACATTCTCCCAAAAGGTTTGAGGATGATCAAGGTGTGTTTTGGCAAAATTCAGATGAGCCTTAATGTTCTTCTGGGTTAGCAGTTTTCTCCTTGCCACTCTTCCATGGATGGCATTTTTAGTCATGAACAGTGACCTTTATTGATGCGAGAGAGGCCTGCAGTTCCTTGGATGTTGTCCTTGGCTTTTTTGTGACTTCCTGGATGAGTTGTTGCTGTGCTCTTGGAGGAATTATGGAAGGTCGGCCACTTCTGGGAAGGTACACTACTGTGCCAAGTTTTCTCCATTTGGAGATAATGGCTCTCACTGTGGTTCTTTGGAGTCCCAGAGCCTTTGAAATAGCTTTGTAACCCTTCCCAGACTGATGTATTTCAATCACCTTTTTCCTCATCATTTCTGGAATTTCTTTCGACCTTGGCATAGTGTGCTATTGGGTGAGACCTTTTAGCCAACTTCATGCTGCTGAAAAAGTTCTGTTTAGATGTTGATTTTATTGAACAGGGCTGGTAGTAATCAGGCCTGGGTGTGTCTAGTCCAGCTGAACCCCATTATGAATGCAGTTTCATAAATTTGGGGATTTAGTAACTAAGGGGGCAAATAATTTTTCATCCAGGTCCAGTTGGTATTGGATAACTTTTTTGCTTCAATAAATTAAATTATCATTTAAAATTGTATTTTGTGTTTACTCAGATTGCCTTTGTTTTATGTTAGATTGTGTTAGCATTTTTTAAACAATTTAGTATGAGATATACACAAAAACAGAAGAAATCAAGATGGAGGCAAATACTTTTTCACAGCACTGTAGCTTTATTTAAAAACAATAGAAGCCTATGGCATGTCCCCACTTAGCTGTGTGTATGTGTGTGTGTGTACGGGTATGGGTGGTTTACGAGGACATTTTTTTAGGTTACAAACTGGTAATTACAAGGGTATTATGCTATAAATGTGGTTTATGAGGACATTTCTAGTGTCCCCATAATTCAAATCGCTTAAAAAAAACAAAAACATACTAAACGATGCCCCAAGTTTCCAACTTTTACGCATGTGTGTGTGTGTGTGTGTTTGTGTGTGTGCGTGCGTGCATGAGTGTGTGTGTATGTGTGTGTGTGTGTGTGTGTGTGTGTGTGACACTCACTCCCAGTGCTTGAGTCATTGTTGAAGTCCAAGGCCTCCACAATTAATGTATACGATCTCTGAAAGACAAAGACAGACACATAAACACACTTGCCACAATCTGCATAATATCTTATATTCATTCACAAACATCCAGTTTTAGAACAGAATTTACAGAATTACAGTTACAGAATATATCTTTATAGGAGGGTGTAACAGAGACATATATGTGCACGTTTACTGCAGTGAAATGCTTTATAGATAATATTCTCTTAGCACTCATCCCAGAGCTGCTGTGCTCAGATCAGCTGATATTCAGTATGAAAACACAATCATGTTATAAATCAAACACTCAAGGTGTCACTGAGTTAAAGAGTGACTGTGACACGATACTTTACCATTTATCAACTGAGTGAATGATTCTCAGCCCATCACTCTCTTCTTTATCAACAGACTGAACTATTTTTACTATCTCTCTCTCTCCCCCCTGTCAGCACTGAAGATAAGAAACAGGACAGACAGGAGAGAGAAAGAATGCATGAGAAAATACCTCGACAAGATGTAAGATGAAGTCTGAGAAAAAAATACCTTTAGGGAAAGAGGGGAAAACAATGTGAAAGAAAACAGAATTCTAAGCACTGGGACAAAAGAGTGAAGAAAAGATGAAGGCAGACCAAGGAACACGGATCAGAAAGATCTACTGTATTAATGTTCATTGAGCTGACCTCACACACATACACACAAATAATGTCTGCTCCTCCTGTCTCTGCAGTCTGGGGGATCTGTGGCTCTTTATGAGGTTTAATCCATCCACACACAGACACACACAAATGATGAAGGTGAAGTCAAGCGAGTGTATATGGCATAAGCTGAGGGTTGGGCTGTATTGCACTCAGGCCATCAAAAGTTCAAACTTGTGCACAGAGAGAGAGAGAGAGAGAGAGACAGAGAGAGAGCAAGACTGCAAGATTCATTCGAAAGTGACACATTGGAGTTTTGAAGCAGAGAGAGAGTGAAAAAGTCATTAAGCACCTCTTGGACAACACACACTTCACACACTGAAAGATATGTTCTTTTTCAATGTATATCTTGACTTTTATGTATTTGCCCTAAAATGGTGTAAATGGGCGAGTTTTCTTAAAGGAATAGTTCACCCAAAAAGGAAAATTCTCTCATTATTCACTTATGACTGTCTTTCTTCAGGTAAACATAAATTAATATTTTACAAAAATGTTGAAGCTCTGTAGGTCCTTATCATGTAAGTAAATGGGTGCCATCATGCTGCTGGCTATTTGACAGTCCAAAACTTAGGTAGCATAAAAGTAATCCACATGACTCCAGTCGATCAATTATTGTCTTCTGAAACAAATCGATAGGTTGGTGTAAGAAACAAATTGATAATTAAAACGTTTTTAACTGTAAATCATTGCTTCCGCCCAGTGCTGTATTTCTGTCTGAAATGAACTAACTCTCACGTGATGTTCGTTCCTCTGTTGTATACAAAGCGCACACTTCCGACTCCTCGCATGAACACGACATAGCACCTACGTCAGTGATGCGTCGACTGCTGGCAGGAAGTGATTTTTTAAAGTTAATAAAGTTTTAATTATTTGTTTCTTACAACAACCTATCGATTTGCTTCAGAAGACATTAATTGATCTACTGGAGTTGTGTGGATTAGAGGTCGACCGATATATTGGTTTTGCAGATTAATCGGCACCAATAACAGATTTCTAGATATATCGGTTATCGGCAAACATTCACACCAATAGTTTTTCCCTGTTGTGTCCGGTGCTGGAGCGGCTGGGAAGGGTCCACTGTTATACAGTATGAGAGCAGCCTCTAGAGGAGAAATAAAAACTATCACTTCACTGATGCCTTGTGCTGTTTGTTTTCACACGTGAGACTACACCCTGCATGGAGCGGAACACTTCAGATGCAGATTTAAAACATCAACAACGAAAAGGTATGTATACAGTACACTACAGTACACGCTGTCATATCATTATAAAGTAATTAATTTGTTGACTAGATGCTGCGTTAGTAGAGAACAGAAGTATGTTTGCCGACAAGGCTGAGAGGATGCTAACATCAAAGCTAACCTCAAGCGGTTAGAACAATGTGACAAAAATACACACCCAAAAGTCCTACCCAAATGTTTAAATGTCACAATTGTTACCATATATTAGCATCTATTTGCATTAGTTTATATCCAGCTGGTCACATTTATGCATTTGTTAGTCAGCTAAGTTGCATATTTAAAACTAGTGACGTGAGAAAGCAAATTAATATGTTCATGCAGCCGAGAGAAACGTATAAACAAATCAGAAACGCATCTGATTTCAATTAACTTTTTTTATCCTCACTGTAATACGATGACTTCAGATCGATCACATTCTTGCGCTAAAAAAGGCTACACACAGTGCAACAAATACAGTTTAACAGAAAGCAGGTGTCTCAATATGCTTTTAAAGTTTTTTCTAATTAGACACATCATCTAAAAAACAGCGCTCCTGCATGAGACGCTGAATAAACAAAAACAAAGGGAAACAAAGACGTTTGTCTAGCGCGCGTTTACAAAGAAAAACAAATGGACGGTTGCAAAAGCGTTCGGTGTGAACAGCCCCTTACGGTTGGTGGAACTCTCTGGCTGTTGCGTTTTGCTCTCTTATAAGCATTTCTCAGATTAAGCAATGAGTTGTTTAAATGCTTTGTCAGGAAAGATGTTCCACTTGGAAATGTGTGTCTCGAGATTCTCGCATACGGTTCCATTCTGTTGTGTTTCGTCTGATTGAACAGCCCCTGGCCTGGGCTCATAGTCTGAGCCGCTTCACCACCGAATACCACTGCTATCTGTGAATATTGCTACTCTACATACAACTATACTGAATAAAAAAACAATGTGGTATTTCGCTGTTATTATGAAGCTTGAGTCTGGAGTAGTAGGAATCAGTGCAAGTGTAACACCATGTGAACTGTCAATTGAAGCGTTTCTTCCCCTCATTTTACATTTGACTTAACATTTGAGAATATGGACCGATTAAAACCTTTTATTTATTTATTTTATGCACATTAGTTGAAAATGAAATGCTCTTTTTTTAACAGCCAAGATAGGAATGTTCTATTCAATAATATAACGGTGCTGAATGGTTTATGTATTTATTGCGCCTTCTTGTGGACTAAGGAAACAACGTCAATTTAAAAATCAGCTGACTTTAAAATTGACTTTAAATTTCATATTACTTCATAAATATTCATATTTATATATTTATTTAATTTAAAAAAGTACAATACATTTTCATGGTTCAGTCAGTACTGTTTATTTTTGTAATAAAGTTCAGCACTATTTTACTGAATAGTTATTTTCTCATTCAGTATCAATTTTAAAAATTATCGATTGATTAATCGGTTATCGGCAGGTACTGCCCAACTTGGTTATCGTATTGGTAAAATCCAACTCAGCCCCAGCTACTGTTCATTTAATTATTTTTTCCAAAAGAAAAGCATAGCTTTTTTAAAGTTATCTTATTTCGAAACCTTTCTTGGTAACATTTGTGAATAAAACCAAATATATGTGTCATACTTGATATGTGAGTAAATTAAAATGCAAGAGGGTGTTAGAGTACTCGACTACAAATTTACTTGAAAATGCCCATCCATAATATGTTACAATACTTACCTTATAATATTTACCTACATATACTGTATTTTTTAGCAAAACATTTTAATAAATGAAAAATGCCACATAAGAACTTCAACTATGCACTGATGCAATACAGAACCCAGAAACCAATATGCTGATCTGAAGAACCTATAATAAAACAACAAGAGCTTGATTAATCTCCAAAGACCCTGATAGCTTACTTAAGAACCCCACATTGCTAAAATGGGCTTCTTTGCTAAACCTACTGGGACGAGGCTTCTTTGTTAAACCTAAGATCCTGCAAAGAACCAGTAAAGAATTTTTTTTTATAAAATTGTTTATAAGAGAGAAACTGGAAATATCTACAAGCAGTGAGAATAAAGAAGTTCTCTAATCTTCAGCTGCTCCAAGTTCACTAACAGAAGGACGCTGGTTACCTAGAAACCACCCTAAACATCCACACACACACTGCATTTCCTTCATAAAGGCCCGACTGCTGCTGATGATGCGAAAATGAACAACAAATGGATCTGAGCACACAAACTCATGCAAAGGTCCCCCTCAGCTTCTTTGTAAACTCGCTTTGTTGAACCATCGTCCCACAATCCACCATCGCAGCCTGAGCAGAGTTCAATTGCTAGGTAGACTTGTGACGCAAAAGAAAGCATGCAAGATGACAATGTCTAATTAATCTCCATTCAGAGCTGCTCTGAAACAGGTCTAGACTGCTCTGATAGACATGGGCAGGGGGTTAAATGTTTGAGGCCCAGCTGCCAAGCTAACTTGCCTGATTGGAATATCAGACTAACTGGTTTGACCTCTTATTGACACCACGGTCTGATGAGTTGTGAAAGTAAACATGGAACATTTCCACCATTGGCATTCAAAGATGTTCTGTCCTAAGCAGAAGTTGACCAATATAGGTTTTACAAAGGATGATGCCGATTTCTAGAGAGCAGGGTGGCTGATGGCTGATTCATAACACATTTTAATGACAGCAAATGAGATATATACTAAATTTGCTGAAATTATTGTTTTTACACAATATTTATGGAAATTTACCACAACATTTTGGAAATGACATAAGGGATTATACATTTTGTTAATCATGCAAAAATGTTTTTTGAAAAATATTTTTTGGCCTGGCCGATATATCGGCAATATTTGCCCATTTTGACACTGAGCACATTTACATGTATACCAACACGCTGATAACTACCAAAAATCAGCTTATTCAAATAATTCGACAATGTAAGAAAATCAAATTTACATGTGATTTGAAATCATCTGGTTATTTTTTCGATTTTGACATCAAAACGTAAACATTTGTGCACACTAGAGATCGACTGATATGTTGGTTTTACCGATAAAATGGCGCCTATAGTTGCTTTTTAAAACTAACGTAAACATTCGTACGTGCTAGAGATCGACTAATATATATCGGTTTTACCGAAACTACCGGTTCTGGTAAAACTGCTTTTTGGAACTATCGGTTATCAAAGCAAATATCAAAGCCAGCAGTTACCAATAGGTTTTTTTTATTATTAGTATTCCTTTTTTATGAGGTTATAAAAAAAAGTAAAAAATGTTTACCCTAACCCTAGATTTTTATTACCAGACCGCTGATAATCTACGGTTAAAGAAATACTGCTCATACTTAGCCTATATTACATTTGCCTATGACGTTAGTCTATATTTATTAGCCTATATGTTGTCCTTTACTTCATAGTGTTTATATTGTAATATATTGTAGGTGTTTATAAGAGTGCATGTTTTGTTTCCCTTATGTGTCTGTATGAGCTGGGTGCACAGATTTTTCAAAATAAGAGTCCCCGGTGTATTTCAGGCTTGTTTACAGTTAAAAGTCCTGCATTATGGACCAAATCTAATTTTTTGTTTTATTATTGTTGTGATTTTGGTTGAACAATAAACTTTAACTGGGATTAAATCCATGTTGGACTCTTGTAGCCTCTGTCTGTGCCTGTCATAGTAAGAAAAGACTAAATAATTTTTTGACTTTCAATAAATCGATTTTAAAATCAGCCGATTAATCGGTTATCTGCCTTTTCCACCATAGTTATCGGTATTGGCAAAATCCACTTTTGGTCGGCCTCAACGTGAAACATGAAAGCAGGGTAATGGGCAAAAAACTACATGTGACGAACGGTTTATGCTTAAACCTTTTATGACCTTACCCCAATAAAGGAAAACAGTTTAAGGCATTTACATGACCTTACATGTTGTCGGCTTATTTAGCATAATCGATGTTAAATCATGTATGTAAAAGTGCTCTTTATCTACATCTGTCAATAACTTTATTCACTTCCGGTTCTTTATTGTGTCAGTCCCAAACTCAATCAACAGCCCTGTTAGTGGATTATACACGATTTCTATTTCAAACATTTTGTGAATTTCAAGAAAATATTGTGTAACAAAAAAAGAATATGTGTATATCTGCTATTGTATTAGCCTATATCACTCACGGTATATATCTGCATTAGTTATCAGCATCAGCAATTGAAAAAACCCTAATCTGAACGAATTCTTGGTTTGAAGGTTAAATTCTTGGCTTTGCCTCAAAAGCTAGTGAGCTGCCAACCAAGACAGCATTTCTGGGCATCACAGGCATGCTGCTGCTGACTCGGAACACGCTTATGATGCCCATAAATGTTATCTAGGTAGGCAGCTCATTAGGTTTTGAGACAAAGCTATTAAGAGATAGGGAGATAAAACCCCCTAAAATGATCAATGGTGGCCCTATGAGAGAGCAGTTTCCTGTTGCCATTGTGTGTAAAACAGCCTCTGAATGTCCATCAGTAGGCATTGGAGATAAACACAAGTGTTTTATAATGCTTTGCCCCGCTGTTCTGAGAGGATATTGGCCAAGTGGGCCGACTGGGGTAACACAACCCCCGTCCAACCTGAACGTCATCACAGAAGAATGCGATGGTACAGAGAGCATGAATGATGCCAGAACCGGCTCTCACAAAACAACGGCTTGTTAGCAATCCAGCATCCTTTGAAATATCAACTGTGTATTTACAAAAAGAATGTGATGCCTCATGGAAGGTAGCGCTAATCAAAGGCAAGGTCTAAGGTTTTGGGTCAAAAGTACAATTACACATTTTTTGCTGTCTCTAGCAGTGGTTTTGTGTGTTGGTTTCAAACATCCAATCCAAAACTGTCTTAAATTAAAAAAATTTTTTTGTTAATTCTATCCTCCAAACTTAAAGTACAGCTTCATCTGATTTTTTAAAAGCTGTCAAGGTTAACTAGATTTTAACCCAAAGGTTCAACTGTGTTGCAGGGCAAGGGGATTTGACATAAATGTCAAGATGGTGCAAGTTATCCTTTTTTATTAGGGCAAGTTGTCACATGTGTTTTATATGTTGTAATTTTATACAGTTAATAACAGTTTCAATGGTATGATATTTTGGTAGGCTACGTTACCTTTTCCATTTTTGCTGTTTCATGCATTTTGAAGTCATTACCCTTACTTTATTGTAGATTTTTTTTTTTTACAAGTAATTTAATATATTTCACTCAGATTAAGTCAGTTTCATTGACCCAATATAATTTAGTTGGATTAGGTCAAATTAATGTGCAATAGTAGTTTTAATTCAACTTTCTTAGATTAGTCAGACTCAATTTATTAAGGTTTATTTAATACATTTTCTTATGTTGGACCAACTTACAGAACACAAGCATCCTCAACCTATGCACAAGCGCCATTCTTCACCACAGTAGTAACCCTCAAAACTTCAGCATAACAGACACTCTTTTTAAATACCAATTTTAACATTAACAAACCACTTCCTATTCTCATCTTGCTCAACAATGCATAAAATAACACGTAATTTCAACACTTTTTCTTCCCATCCAGGGTTACACTTTATTTTAATGTGTCCTTGTTACAGTGTAATTACACAAGTAATAACTGATTATTACTAACATGTACTTACTATAGGTTTAGGGTAGGGTAAGGGTTTGGTTTAGTGTTAGTTGCTTGTAATTACACATAACTGACTGTTATTACTATAGTAAATACATGTAATATGTTAACAAGGACACGTTAAAATAAAGTGTTACCCTATCCAGTCCCAAGCAAAGCATGCAGGGGAATCCATAGTTTCATCAATGCTACATTAACACCACAAAAAGTATTTGTGTAGTCGCAACTCAAATGGATTAAGTAAACTTCCATTTTACAAATTTAAATGGATAGAACACAATGAAATCGACCAAATATTGTGGAATTGCGTTGCTTTAGTTCATTTTAAGTAAATTCAGCAAGCAGCAGGATCCCATTGTTACTTACCCCTACAGGTGGGGCATGTTGTCACAAAAGTTCAACATGTGTTTGCATAAACAATGGAAATATCCAACAGCTTTTTGTAAACAAAACTTACAGAAATTAACGTTCAAAAATAAACCCACCGTGAGAAATATTCACTGAAGCATTAAATGAGAGGACTAACTCTGGTCTCTTAATCCTACTGAGTTCTGTTTAATCAGATTACGATTTCCCAACTTTACTTGGCAAACAAAACAGCGCGTTCTGTTCAACTCACCGGCCACGCGAAGCTGAAGGGCAGCACAATCCTCGATTTATCTTTCGTGTCGGCCAGCGGCTTGACAGAAAAATTATTCCCACCGATGACGGGAGTAGATCCGCTTCCGTAGCTACACGGGCCTCCCGAGAACACCCGTGACTGATACTCCTTCAAACACACTCGGAAAAACGTATCGCACTCATCCGCGATGCATCTGCGGTCCGCCGCGTTCCGCGCGCCGTCACAGCACGCGCCGTTCTGCAGCTCTCCGTTCACATTCTGCATTGACAAGACCTGCAACTCGAAATGTCCAGATGCCTCACATACCTGCAATAACAAAAGACGGAAAAAAGTGAATAAGTCTCTGTCCTATGGAATAAATAAATAAGAATGATATTATTGGAATATAATAGTGCAATATTTCAATCGGTGTAATTGCGTATGTGTAGGCTACTATGTTGTTTTGTATATTTTTACAATCTATCTATTTATCTATCTAGCTAATGCAAAATTCAGTTATTTGTTTCAAGTTTTAAAACCCTGCTAAAACCGTTTAAAACTCTTAAAAGGAGAAAATCCAAGAAAACATTTCAGAGACCCATTTTAGAGCTACAGGACAAACAGACAGTCTCTCTGGATGGAACATCCACTTAACTAAAGGTTCATTGATCTCAAATCTATTTCATTTTAAATGCTCTGATTGCTTTGTATAAGCAGTTTTGTCGTCATGTCATATCATATGAAAAGCAAAACCCCACGTACCCTCATCCACAGGCACCGCAAAAGCACATGAACGGACAGCAGCGCAAAACTTGGACTCCGTCTCCGAATCATGTCTCCTCTGTCTGTGCGGACCGTTCGCTGCGAAATTACAACTTCAGCCGACACACGGCTCTCATATAGTGCCACATACACAAGGACAGAAATGCTCAGATCCAATAAAGAGATTCCCTGATGCCCCTCCGGAGGCTCTGTTATCCGCCACTCTATTCTTTTATTGCCCTTCTGTTTTACAACAATGACCACGGGTTGGAGAAAAGCTGCGAATGCAATCGGACGAAAGCTCCATCTATACAGCGCGTTCACCGAGGTAGGGGGCGTGGTCAACACTTGGGATACTTGCATATTCATGAGCGGGCGGGATTATAGATGGAAACGACACCCCCCTTGTTTTCTAAAGCAATTTTTGTGGCTAATTTTTTTTTTTTTTTATATCTGGTGAATATTAAATCCAAAACAAACAACGACATCAAAATTAACAATAATAAAAATTAACGTAGTTTCCTTTTCTTGAAGTATGTGTGCCACTGTAAATTTAAGAGGTATAAGGGCACAAGATCACCTCAAAATAGTCCAAATAAAATTGAAAATAAATAAATAAATATATCTTGGGAAGACTAAGTATTAATAAACTTTAGTCATAGTAGACACCATAGTTAATTTTACGTAAATGAAAACAAGGCTGTAGGGATGTGAGGTCCTATGTCTACTTTTCAAAGTCCATGTTTTCCCCAAGTTTTTTGTCCATTGGAAAGACATACAGTATATCTGAAAGCTTAGTTAGTTGAACGATAGACACCCTGGTACATAACAATACAACCTATAGCATAGACTGAATAGCTATTATATTAATAACTGCGAAAATAATCTCCTCTGGTTTTGTTAAACAAGCACAATATAAGCACAAGGAACATCATTCTTGGTATATATCACACTTACAGCGGTTCTCCACTGTTTTTTTTTTTTTTTTTTTTTTTAATTCAGCATTTTGAATGACGTCATCTACTGTGGGATTATGCAAAGTGTCCAGTGGATGGGCGCTTCAGAATCTCATTGGATGTAGTAGGTCATACGGGTATTTCTTGCCCACTCTTTAATGAATACTGAGGATTCTGACACACCTACTCCATTGGCATACTTTTTTTGGCATACTATATAGTAGAGAAGTTTGCATATTCTGATGCAGCATATGTCTGTCTTTCAGCCTTGTTTCCATTCGGCTAAAATAAAAAATGGTACCTACCTTGACTAAGGTCCATATAACACTAATAGCATAAACATTACCTCTTACTGTTATTTTTTCCCATTAGCCTGCACAGACATTATCTTAAAATGTCTGCACACTGAAGAATGTCAGGCCGAATCACATTAAGCATCATTCTCTGACCTAATGCCATTGCCTTATTGCATTTTAGCACTTAGCTTGATTGCATTCTAATGAGGTTCATTCGCAACACATTTTGGCACAAGCTGCCATTGTGACAGTCCTGTTAATATGCATATATTATTCATGAGCACACACCATGAATATCACAACACAGGACCCCTGGTAGTTCCCCATTGTTTTCAGCACAGAAACAGCCCCCGTCTTTTCATGGGCCTGTAATGGCAGCTGCTCGGAGAAGTCTTTCTCAGAACGACAAACTTCTCTTTTTACAGCTCCAAACGTGAAGCAGTTAATCATTTCCCAGTCCATGCTGGGCTGTCTTAGAAAAGTCCCTAATGAAAAGAACATGACAGAAATGGGGGGGGGGGGGGGGGGGGTTAGTGGATGGAAGAGAAAGATGGGAGGGGGATCTCCTTTGAAATAGAGATGGAGGAAAAGAAGGGGCTTTATTTTTAAATTAGAGCAGCTGGGTCTCACTCCCCTTTAAGAGCTGTCATGAATAGATTATGGTACAGGCCTAATAGGGAGCCGCCCACCTCCTCCCCTTGGGATACGCCCCCTTAACCTTTACAGGATGGCATGAACAGCATTTCATTAACTGAAGACAAGGAAAGGAAGCCGTGAGGCAAAGATTGGGTCCTGACTTAGAGCAAAGAGATAAAGACTAGAATAAAGAGTAGATTTGTTTCATTTACATAATTGATGCTTATCTCATGAATAAATAATTAGATATAACAAATTATCATTTCTGATCTTTTACAGTATGTAGCTAATCAAATACATAGAAATTCAGTGTATTTTCTAGGAAAGGAATCACAATCCTACACTACACAATCCTACACCATCCAAGATGCTGGTTTTGTAGTCTTAGATGGTTTAAGCTGGTCTTCAGCTGGTCTAGCTGGTCGGCCAGCTGATTTCACATCTTGACTAGCTGATAAGTGCCCAAAATCAGGCTGGGAGACAAGCTAAGACAAGCCTGATTAGTCTGATTCAAGCTGTTTATTCAGCAGCATTATCAAGGATTTTTATCAAGTAATATCACACTCTCCCAATTTCTCAGAACTCAAAAATGTGGCAACATCATAAAGTATTACCCACACATTCTCGAAACAGTTATTTGCAACATAATAGGTCCCGAAGACACAGGCAGATTTGCAGTATGTTGTCAAGCAGCCAGCATTGCTGTGCTAGTCACTAGTATGTAACTCTTTCCCCCTTATGCTTCATCAGGCATGCACTTTTACTTTCCTGTATCATCTCGTCTTATCTGTTCATCCATGACTGATGGGAAGGGTTTCTTAGTTTTTCCCCCTTGTGAGAAAAACTTTATCAGTCTGTCTTGTTGGTCTGTTTATGCATCTATTTGCCTTTCCATTCTTGAGATTGATCATTCATAACTGAGATGTTTCACAGTAATCTCACGCTCATTTAATGTTTATGTGCATGTGTGTGTGTTTGTGTATGAGCAGAAGTTCCCACAGTCTCTCCTCTACTTTCTTGCTGTGACTTGCATGTCATTTCCCTGCAGGAGCAGTGTTGTGAAACACATCAGTGAGAATGAGAGGGAGAGAGAGATGAAAAAAAGAACAGTTAATGAGCAAGTAACGTCACATATTAGACCTGAAATGGCTCAACTGTCCTTCAGATCTCTCATATAACTACAGTAAATACTGTATGTGTATGCACTCAAAAAATGAACTTTCACTATTCTCAGTTTTACTCAATCCTCTTTTGTTCATATTACTCAAAAACATAACATAACCAAGGGAATTTAAACTAACTGAGTTGATTCAACTAAAAAAGTGTCTTGTCAGCTTTACTTAATTCATTTGTGTTGGGACAACATTAATATTTTTTGCTTGGTTAACTGAAACTGGGCAGAGAATTTCTACTTCCACCATGCTTTGCATGGGACTTGATGTAAGAGAAAGTAAATGTTAAAATTAAGTGTTATTTTATGTATCTTTGTGCATTATGTATGTAAGGGGGGAGACTTGTTAGTGTTAAATGTTTTGTTATGTTGAGATTTAAAATAATTTCTGTTATGCTGCAATTATGGGGGTTACAATCATGGTGAAGAGTGGAGCCTTACCCTACATTGAAAAGGTTATTTGTTAGCTCAACAACTATTACATTTAAAATTAAATAGCTTCTACTCAGAAATGCACATATTTATAATATTTTTTAGCTTTACTTAATTTTCATTGTGTACAACACAAAATTTACATTTTAAGGTGAACTTAGAAAGTTACATAAAGTAAATGAATTATCGTAAGTTCCTTGAACTTCTTTAGCTTCCAAATTCATAAAATTAAGATTTTAAGTACTACGAACTCAAACAATCAAGTACAGAACTGATTCACTTGTGGTGAATACCAAAAAGCTCTTGCGCTTGAATAATTTAAGCATGTTTATTTGGTCAAAATGAACTTATGTAGGCATTTAATTAGTTGTTATTAAGAATTCATAAAGATGTTAGCTCTTTTTAGTGTTATTGATGTTGTTTTACTGTGTATGGCTGTTTTGTGTAGTCACCATTAGGGTGATTAGTGTTCTATAAGTGGTCAACTTGGATCCTGTTCAATCCATGCAGTTTTTCCTTGCGCATGTGAATATGCATAGCTGAAGTCTAGCTTTTAAACTTCTAAGTTTAATGTCTGACCTTGGTTATTACTTTCCTTAGATCCAGGTAAATTAAGAAGAAACAGTGATGTAATGTGTGAATGAACTGATACATTTGAGTATATCTAACAAAGGTTTTCTTGTTGTGCTGACATAAATGAAAATAAGTTGAATTAAAAAGTGTGATGTAAAAATGCTACATCATATTTTAAGTAAATCTAACACATAATTTTTTTTTTAGTGTAGGTTGAGGACCAATAAATGTGGAGTATTTCACATATTGCTTTATCCATTGAGCAGCTGCTGTGCTAACCATAGCATAGTGACCAAGTTTCACTCATTAGTGCTTCCCACCAGCATGTATTTATCATGCTAATATTTACTGTCACTAGCATGTCACTAAAAGAGTTATTTTGACATATCAAATTTGACTTGATTCAGTTAGGTTCCCTATACTCGAAGCATTTAAGTTTAAATTACACGATAATTTTAATTTAAGAAAACTTTTTCAAACATGTGGAACCACTTCCCATGATTGAATCAAGTTCAGCCAAAGAGTTGTTTTTTTTAGTGTGGGTGCTAAAATGGCTACTAGACCTTAACCACTACTTTTTCTTTTTCTCTTTTCTAGATAAATATAATGGATAAATAGATTACTGTTTTAGACCAGGCAAGTGCTCCTCTCTCAGTGTGTGTATTGAGCCAGAACTCATTTCAAAGGATCTGCAGAATGGATTTTAACATTGTAAAATCTGTTGATTGGAGCTGCAAGTACTATGCTCTTATTGGCAGCTTGTAACCAGAGGTGGGTAGACTAGCCAAAAACTGTACTGAAGTAAAAGTACAATTACTTTAAAAAAATAATTATTCAAGTAGAAGTAAAAGTACTAACATAAATAATTACTTGAGTAAGAGTAAGAAAGTGTCCAATTAAAAGAGTACTCAAGTAGTGAGTAACTCGTTACTTTCACAAATGACATAATGGACGTTAACTCTCCTATATTCCATTACATAATACACATTGAACATGTACTACAGAATTATTATTATTATTATTATTAATGGAAATTCTGTCATCATTCACCATCATGTTGTTCCAAACCCATATGACTTTCTGTCTTCCATGCAACACTTAGACAGAATGTTTACCTGAGTCACTATTTACTTTCAGTGAATGTGTTTTTTTCGATATATTTTGAAAGTGAATGGTGATCGAGACTGTCAGTCCCTAACATTCTGTCTAACATTCTGTCTTACATCTTTTGTGTTCCACAGAATACAGAAGGTCACAAGGGTTTGGAACAATATGAGGGTTGGGAAATTATGTCAGAATATTAAATTATGACTGAGCTATTACTTTAAAGAATTAGTTCACCAAAAAATGAAGATTTTCTCATCATTTACTCACCCTCATGCCATCCCAGATGTGTATGACTTCCTTTCTTCTGCAGAACACAAATGAAGGTTTTTAGAAGAATATCTCAGCTCTGTGGGTCCATGCAATGCAAGTGAATTATTAAATTAAGAATTATTGTATTGACAATAACAAATATTTGTCAATTATAAAATAAATGTAAAGGGGTTGGGTATGTAGAACTTTGTGAATGACGAGCATTCCAAGCATGATCTTTTATTTGGATATTCTGCCAGTTCTGCCACAAAAAACTGACCTAAAATGAGCAGACTCTATGGTTTTACACAGGTCCCAAGTCAGCTCTCAGATATTGAGACTCTTCATTTTACATATGGATCAAGGTTTGCTGTGGTCTAATGATGCTTTACATTTACAATCCAGGTGAACTGATCAGAGATCAATTCTGTATAAGCACCTGTGCATCTGCGAATGGACCACCACCTGATGGAAATGAACTTCCTCTGGTCTGCTGACTCAGCTCCTCTTTATCTTGGGCCAAAAAAAAAAATGATCAGTAACATTTGAGTGCATGCAGAGGAAGACTTTGGAGTTTGTTTGAAGGGAAAACGCAACTAATTGCAACTCCATCTTTGTTTTCTGAAGATTAAATAGCTTTACAGAGGCCTGGCACTGTAAATACTTACAGGACCATATGAGCAACACATTTCAAATCTCTGTGAGCTTTCACAGACTTTGTCATTCCCTTTAAAACATGTAACGAAACACTTTTGCTCTTTAAAAGCAGCTGTAGTGTAAGTTGTCCTTGTTGTTGACAATTAATTGTGAAATAATTGTGTTTGTGTGTACATGAAGGTTTTAAAGTACACTATATTGCCAAAAGTATTCGCTCACCCATCCAAATAATTGAATTCAGGTGTTCCAATCACTTCCATGGCCACAGGTGTATAAAATGAAGCACCTAGGCATGCAGACTGCTTCTACAAACATTTGTGAAAGAATGGGCCGCTCTCAGGAGCTCAGTGAATTCCAGCGTGGTACTGTGATAGGATGCCACCTGTGCAACAAGTCCAGTCGTGAAATTTCCTCGCTACTAAATATTCCACAGTCAACTGTCAGTGGTATTATAACAAAGTGGAAGCGATTGGGAATGACAGCAACTCAGCCACGAAGTGGTAGGCCACGTAAAATGACAGAGCGGGGTCAGCGGATGCTGAGGCGCATAGTGCGCAGAGGTCGCCAACTTTCAGCAGAGTCAATCGCTACAGACCTCCAAAGTTCATGTGGCCTTCAGATTAGCTCAAGAACAGTGAGTAGAGAGCTTCATGGAATGGGTTTCCATGGCCGAGCAGCTGTATCCAAGCCATACATCACCAAGTGCAATGCAAAGCGTTGGATGCAGTGGTGTAAAGCACGCCGCCACTGGACTCTAGAGCAGTGGAGAAGCGTTCTCTGGAGTGACGAATCACGCTTCTCCATCTGGCAATCTGATGGACGAGTCTGGGTTTGGCGGTTGCCAGGAGAACGGTACTTGTCTGACTGCATTGTGCCAACTGTGAAGTTTGGTGGAGGGGGGATTATGGTGTGGGGTTGTTTTTCAGGAGCTGAGCTTGGCCCCTTAGTTCCAGTGAAAGGAACTCTGAATGCTTCAGCATACCAAGAGATTTTGGACAATTCCATGCTCCCAACTTTGTGGGAACAGTTTGGGGATGGCCCCTTCCTGTTCCAACATGACTGCGCACCAGTGCACAAAGCAAGGTCCATAAAGACATGGATGAACGAGTTTGGTGTGGAAGAACTTGACTGGCCTGCACAGAGTCCTGACCTCAACCCGATAGAGCACCTTTGGGAGCGAAGACTGCGAGCCAGGTCTTCTCGTCCAACATCAGTGTCTGACCTCACAAATGCGCTTCTGTAAGAATGGTCAAAAATTCCCATAAACACACTCCTAAACCTTGTGGAAAGCCTTCCCAGAAGAGCTGAAGCTGTTATAGCTGCAAAGGGTGGGCCGACGTCATATTAAACCCTATGGATTAAGAATGGGATGTCACTTAAGTTCATATGCGTCTAAAGGCAGATGAGCGAATACTTTTGGCAATATAGTGTATATTGGCAGAATAGGGGATAGAAAATGTCAAGTCCAGTCAAAGGAAATTCCCAACCATGACAGAAAAAGTGTGTACGGTTGAATTTTTTTTAACTAGCTGGGTGCATTCTTACACATAACTTTGTTAGAGACATGCAGGTAGCCTATAATAAAAACAAAAGATAAGACAGATTACCTATCAAACAAAAGGAAATGATAAAGACACAGCTTAAAAATGTTATGCTGTGCAATGCAAGATAAATATACGAAAGAACACAGAATAAATAAACAAACACAACAAGTAGTATGACATACCTGTATGATAAGAGATAATGGTTTATGACACTTAACATGCAACATACTGTATGATGGGGCAAGTTCACATGGTTGACAAGTTGGACAACAAGCCCTTTCTTTTTGAAAATGTGGACAGGCACACACAAACACATATTTGCTTAGCTTTCTAATTGACTTCTGTTTATATTTACTATAAAGTAACCTTAAAGTCAGCATGGACACAAAATTGACACTATTTATTCTCTTACCACTAGGACTGTCAGTCGATTTAACATTTTAATTGAATTAATTACATGATATGCTAATTAATTAAACAAATTAAAAAGGCCCTGTAATAATAATAATTCATATACATATAATTATTAAATAATTATAAATATAATATACATTATAAATGCATTAATTCAGATAATTAAATGTGCACGTGTTAATTTTTAGTCCTAAATAAATTAATTATAATTTTAAAACCTATGTATAAAATCATGACCACTCACATGAGATGAAGTGTCAAATCAGTAACCTTATAAATGCTGTATTCTACATGGAGAGGGTCTCCTCATGGGGGCTGCCATGTTGGAATCACATGACTAGTTGAAAACTACTCGCTTAATCTCAGTAACTGCCCTGATATTGGACACTTTCACTGACAGATTTAATTAATCATGGCTTAGTGTGAACTGTGAATTTCTTTGCCTCAAGCTCCCCCTGAAACTTCTGATGCCCCCACCCCGCAAGGGTGTAAAAAGTACTCCGAAATTATACTTAAGTGAAAGTATGGATACTGAGTGAAAATTTTACTCAATTAAAAGTCCAAGTATCTAGCCAAAAACATACTTGATTGAAAGTAAAAAGTATTCACATTAAATTGTACTGAAGTATTAAAAGGACTTTGTTTTTTAGGATTTTTTCCTAGCTTGAATAAAAAGAAGAAAGGAGATGTGTGAGAGAGAATGTTGTTAAATTCAATTGGTTTGTTAAGTCACTTTTTTATAGTCTCTGATGACTGTCATATTTCTCCCCCAGTGGCATTCCAAACCTGGTCATAGAATCATGTTACAATAACAACATTTCTGTGAAATGATTTTTATGTGGCCTGTTGTATTTAACACAGCAATTTCCTAGTGGAATGAACACTAGAGGCGCTAAACCAACAATTACTTTTATCCCCTTTCACTCAAATCATGAGTAAAACAGCAAATTATCAGTTCATAAACACTTCTTTTTTGCTCTGTTCCTCACACAATGCTATCTTATGACATATAAACACATTTACTATAATGCATGACTAATTATAATGTTTGCATTAAATAAACAACTACATTTACAAGCTTGTTCGAGTGTGATCAAATTGTACGGTAGCTCAACTGATAAGAGTATTGCATATGCGATACAAAGGACCTGAAGAGCACACAAGTCGACACGTGAGCTGAAATTATCATAGTAGCACCACAAAATGAAGTGTTTATTTCAGAAATTGTTTTTCATGTCACATTTGCTATGAAACTATCAGTTATGTTTAGGTTTAAGATTTAGGGTAGTTAGGTTTTTTTATTTAAATCTCGATAGAACATTAACCTTAAAAACCTCATTTGTTCGGGATAATATTTCACTCCCTTTTAGCGCCACACAGTGGACATTTCACTCCGGAATTGCCCTGAGATGTGTAACGAACCACATTATTTTATTTAGCAAAAATGTTGCCACAGTTACAACATGTTCGTTGTATGGGAGAAAGCACTCACGGATTGTGATGTCAGAGCACCCAGCCCCTTGAGACATAGAGAAAGATAAAAAAAATTCAAAATAAGCTTTGAAGAAAGTTAGTAATTTTGTTGGTTTTGTGATTTGTTTTCTGAGGTTTGCTAATAAACCTTGCTGTTGAGCAGATGGATGAATTCAATAAAATGTATAATTAATATGTACTCAGATTCCATAATTTTTATTATGATTATTATCATTATTATCATTGCTGGTTTTATAGTTATTATTATAATTAATAGTTGCCTAACAACAACAGCAATAATAATTCAGCAAATAGGGAATAGAAATTCATAGATATGATTTAAATATGACAACAAGTGTAGAAATAAATGGCATGTACACATTTAATTACAAAAGCCTTTTGTTTATATACTGTATATATATATTTGCAATGTGAATGATTATCTTTAACTTCATAACTGTCCAATCTGTAGAAGTAGCAGGCATTTAGAAAAAAGCTAAGGACAAAAAGCATCAGTGTTTCTCACTTCATGCTCATAGTTTTGAATGAATACATCACATTACGTCGGGTGGTCACATACGGTCTAGTCTCACAAACATTTCAACGTTTCCGAAGCTCAAATCAGATCCGAAATTCTGCCTCTGCAGATGGTCGGAACTCCACACAGCCGCTGTGCTGCACTCCATTTGAAATGACTGACCTCTGTCAGTCTGTCATCTGTTGTTTGTCAGATGCAGTGAAAAGGCGGCTTCAGTCCAGTAAGAAAATGATCTGCAAAAATGTAGTGATTACTTTTCAAGTTTAAATAAAATTGTAAGGAGTAAAAAGTACAATTTTTTTCTTTGGAAATGTAATTAAGTAATACTACAAGTATTAAGTTTAAATTGCACTCGAGAAAAGTACAAATCCCCCCAAAAATAATCCTTAAGTATAATACTGTAAAGGGGTTAAAAGGGAAAGGAGGTGAGAACTGGCTTGAAGGTGTAACTCATAATTTAATAGTGAATTTAAAGCAAAAGCCAAATAACAAACAGACACACAGGACAGCTGCCTGTAGCTCTCTCTCTCTCTCTCTCGAACTGCCGTCTCTGGTCGCCTTTATCCATCGCTCGCCTCATCAGGCTGATTGGGGTCCGGGCATGCATCATTCCGGCCCAGCCCCGCCCTCGTCCGCACTACACTCCTCCCTGTGTTGCCCCTGGCATGACGTATACCCCCCCCCCCCCCCTCCGGGGGGGCGTGCCTTCATCCCCACCTTCTTCGACCTGGGAGGAGACAGGAGAGGAAAAAAAAAATACATAAAAAAAAGGCCAACACGGAGCAACAGCGAGAGAGAGAGAGAGAGAGAGAGAGGAGAGAGAGAAAAAGAAACTCATTCACCGGTTCTCTGATGCGCCTCCGCGTGGTCCTCAATCACTCCTCCACCCTCTTAGGCGGATGACAGCCACTCCTCCCCGGGCGGACCGGAGTCAAACCTCTGACCCCCAGCGGACAGAACACCCCTCCGCATTTCTTGCGGCCCGTGGGGACATTCCTCCACCCCTGGCAGCGGCCCTACCGCTCCAGGCGGTCGGGGAGTCGGTTCCCTCCTCCCCTCGCGGACGGTGGTCTTCCCTCGACTCCTCTGTGTTTCTTGTGGCCAGCAGGGCACTCCTCCGCTCCTGGCAGCGGCTCCATCGTTCCAGGCGGTCGGGGAGTCCAGTCCCTCCTTGCCTTGTTTACGGCGGCCGTTCCCAGCATCCGGACAGTCATTCCGGCCCGGCCCGGCCCCGCCCTCCTCTGTGCTACAAATACTTAAGTATTTTTACTCAATTAATTTACACCCCGGCCTGACAGACAGTGAAATGATCAAGGGGCACTGCGCCCCACAGACTGAGGTCGAAACGATTAAATGTGCAATATGTAACAATTTTCATGTAATATTCGCCTTTTTTTTGCCAATGTGTGAACGGCTTGTAACGCAGCTCTAAAAATGAGCCCTTCTCGGACTTCCTAGGTTGCCTATTAAAGCCTGTAGACTGATTTTCATGCAAAAGGAGCGGGTCGGTTTTGCCGGGAAAATCCAAAGGATGTGACGTTTATGCGCGATCTCGAGAGCCTTGCCTCAGTGATTCTCTTCCGCTATTCAACAGCAACAACAAACTGCAACACTAGGTAACGTTATCTGAGAGATGGAATCCAGCAAACACTTCAATACCTACTTTACCTTAGCATCTCCATAGCCCCGCCCAGTTGCAGTGAGCAGTGAGATAACAGATCAGTCAATAGCAGAGAGCCAATCATAACAGTGGACGTTTACTGTCAAGTTTTAAAGGAGAAGCAGCACATAAAACAAGCGTTTCTGACAGAGGGTCAGAATGAAGGTGGAAAATAATCATGTTTTACCAATATATGACTGTTTTTGTGCAAAAAGCTTTACTAATATTACAAGTAAACCTCAAGGAACATATTAAAATAATAAAAGGGCATGTCATGACCCCTTTAAAGCCATTTCAGATCAAATACTTGAATCTAATATACAGTATATGTACTTTATATATAAATATATATACTGTATATACTGTAGATTATTGTTGAACATCAAGATTTTTTTTCAGTTGTTGATCTAAAAGCTCAAATCCTTGTCTCTAAATCGTGTTGAACAAGCAAATAACATTATCCACTAGTCGGACATGAGGTTAATGTCTGTTTCACATCAGGTGCTGTTCCCATGAGACTCTGCTGAATCTGTGACCTGGTAAAAAGATAGCATGCCGCGAAGGCCAAGGTTTGTTTCAAGATGTTTTGGTGCAAAGCTTGCATACGTTCCCATCAAAGAGGTACATGGGACTGGCTCAATCCAGAGCAGCGCTGAGACCCCGCACAGCGGGCTGTGCAGCTGTGCTCGGTGGGATGCTTTGACTTATTACACAGTAACGAGCAAATAAAAGAACAGAGACGTTATGATTCACTAACACTCGGCACAATCCTTGCAGGACAGTCAACCCTTGCATTACATTTGTGAATGAATATAGAATCTGTCACTCAAATAAACAACTCTTTGGCTGAACTTGATTCAGTCGAGGACAGTGGTTCCACATGTGTGAGTTTTCATAACTTAAAATTATAGTCAATCTCAACTCAGTTACTTTGTGAAGAGGGAACCTAATTGAAATGGGTAAACTCAACTAAATTGACATGTCAAAGTAACTTAAATTATTCTATTAATTGTTATATACTAGCTAATGATGGTGAACGTTCGCGTGCTAAATATATACCAGTGGGAAGCATTGCAGAGTGCATTTTGGTGACAACGCTATGGTTATCACAGTATTTGCTCAATAAAAAGCACATTAAATATCATGCACCATCTTCTCAGTCCTCAGCCTAAGCTCTAGCTCCACTCTTCACCATAATGGTAACCCCCAAAATTACAAAAGAAACTCTTCTAAATCTCAACATAACAAAACATTAAACACTAACAAGTATCCCTCTTTATATTCATTGTGCATAAAAACACATAAAATAAAACTTAATTTAGCATTTACTCTCCCTATCGAGTCCCATGCAGAGCAAACAAAAAATATTCATGTTGTCTCAATAGAAATGGATTTAAGTAATACTTTTTACTTTGAAACAACTCAGCAAAATTGAGTTCACTTGGCTACATGCATATTTGAGTAATATGAACAAGGGTAGATTCAGTAAACCTAACGAGAGTGAATTTTTTTTTAGGGTTTGAGCTTTTGCCATTATTGATTGTGTGTGTGTGTGTGTGTGTGTGTGTGTGTGTGTGCACTTCTTTTGCTATATTTGTGAGGCCCTCTTGTCCTCACATGTTGTTTTGCTTTACTGTAATGACAAGGTCATGGGTTCGAGTCCCATGGAACGCATGATACTGGTAAAATGCATATCCTGGATGCATTGTTAGATGTGGGTAAAAGTGTTTGCCAAATGCATTATTTTGAATAATTTTAATCTTCTGCTCTGGCTTAGGGTATAGCAATCATTATTAATTTACCAGAAAATGTGTAAATTAATAATGTGTGTGTGTGTGGTGGTGGAGAGAGAGAGATATAGGCTGCACATGCCTGTGAGAGAGTTAAACTTCTCCTTCCATGATGTTTTAGGAAAACATTTCGCACTCTGAAGCCAGAGCCAGCACTGCAGCAACTTCAAAACACACATCTGGATGAGAGTGAGAATAATCATGTGACCTGTCACGTGGTCTTCAAATTAACAATACATAAATGCATGAATATATTTACTTAGAAGGTTTACGTATGCAAGGAAAAATCAATCCTTTTTAAAATGGATGGATCGCAACCTTAACCCTTATCAAATTTACCATGGTAACCATAGTTTTTGTTATAATAATTAATTGAACACTGATGTCTTTTTATCAAATTGCTGTAGCCATCCTTTTATTAAAGTGATTTAAATCTGCTTGAGGTTTTGCCTTTCTGTGTTTTCCCAACAGATAAGGGCATTTTTAGCTAGAAACATAGGCTACTTTACGCAAGTATGCAAACGCACGGTGGTGGAAGTAGAGTTGCCTTCAATAGTCTGTGCCATTAAACCGTATTTGTTATTATTGAGGTTGCTAGCTAAAAATGAAATGTCAAAATTGCAACAGATGTTTAAAGCAAATATTTAATACCTTTGTTAATAAAATCTTACATTAAATATGTTTTAATATAAATAAATGAGAAAATTCACACATAAAAGTAAATGACACCCTGAAATGTATCATAATAATAGTTTAAGTGGGGAAATAATTGTATATTGAATGTCACAGCTTGCTATCGTCACACAAAATTCATCCCAAAACAAATATGCTTAAAGGTATATTCCAGGTAAAGCTCAAACGACAGCATTTTTGGCATTATGTTGATTACCATGAAAAAATCTTTTTGACTCGTCCCTTTTTATATATATATATATATATATATATATATATATATATATATATATATATATATATATATATATATATATATGTGTATATATATATATATAAAATAAAAGCAAAAATCAAGGATACATTGAGACACAGTTGAAGTGAAAGGGGCCAATTTCTGGAGGGTTTAAAGGCAAAAATGTGAAGCTTATAATTTTTTAGAAGCACCTACATGAATTCTTGTTAATACTGGTGTATTTTTCAAGCTATAAAGTTGTTTAAATAATTGTTTTCATAGTTGGTTTAGGGCTTTAGAATTTACGGTGTGAAATCGTCATGGCAATGAAGTTGTAAAATTGAATATAACTTTACACAGAAAGCTTAGTAAGCGATAAAATCACACTAAAATCAAGTTAACATGCATAATGTTTACATCTTGGGCTTTTTGAAACAGTGAGTATTTTAACATTTGTGAATTGGCCACATTCACTTCCATTGTAAGTGCCTCACTGTTACCCAGATTTTTGTTTCTTTCTTTTTTATTAAGAAAAGCAGGGACAAATCCAAATGAATTTATTTGGTGATCAACATTATGCCACTAATGCTGTTGATTGAGCTTAACTTGTATTAAACCCAGAATATTCCTTTAAAAATCTAGATTTTATAATCAGTGGCTTCCTAAAAATACTTTCAAGGTGAAAAAAAGAAAATCAATGTAAAGAAATGGGCCACTGAGGTTTAACTAACTTGCTCATCAAGGTTCTATTTAAATGTAGCACCACTGAGAATGCAATGTGTATTTGAAATGCAGTGACACAGGAAATCGAACTTGCATAGCTACAAGTGTTTGCATTCAAATACCCAAGATTGTGTCTTGAGTCTGAGAACCAAATTCATCCTTTGGCTGTCCCAAAACCTAGTGAACGTCCTTGCTGTCTTTTGCCTAGAGGCAGCTGCCTTCTAAGGAACCTAATAATTGAAATAGAACCTAGATGCATCATCCTCCTTCTGGCTAAACTCATTGGTTAATCATGAAGCTCTTGAAGATATCAGAGATGATGGGTACCATTTTTTCATAGGGGCATCTGCAAGCCTGTCTGTGTTGCATTGTCAACTCCAGATGTTTCCGTTCCTTGTGCCCAACATGTTTGTTGGGTGTGAGTCACCCAGTGCAGGTAAATCAACGGGCGTTCAGGGAAATATAAACATCGGCTAAGAAGTTTAATTAGCCAGAAATCTAGATGCCATTGCCCATTAAATTCAAGGATCGTTTGAAACCATGTGATTTTGGACCTCAGTTGTTAGCATTAAAGGAAAAGTTCAGTTTGGAAAGACATCATTAGCATAGGCAGTTTGCCCCTTCTGGTAAATGCCATAACTACACCATTTATGCAAAAAAATTTCCCATTGATGCCTATTCAAAAATAGCCAAATATTCTAACAAAGTAAATTTTTGCAAGAAATATATAAATTGCAAAAAATTCAGTTCAGTAACCGATTTTTTTAGAGGGCTCTTAACAATGTGAAATGCACGTTTTTAATGGAATTGTGTTATTCCATGGATGTTCTAACTATCGTTGCACTAATTTCGACTTGGTGGATACATCAGTTGTTACCATATGACAGAATGAGCAGACTCAACAGCTGTGACAAACACGTATTTATGGGCCTGAAATCATGTGTTTGAGGCCACCACTTTGTTAATTGAGTGTATTTGTGTTTTTTTGTGTTTTCTGTAAATAGCCCCATAATTCAGTTTGCATGAGAATTGACAAAGCTGTTTTCGATTACACACACACACACACACACACACACACACACACACACACACACACACATACTGAAGATCTTTATTTACTCTTGACAAAAAGGAGTGCGTTACAAAACAGACATTGTAGATTTTCTCTTCTGAAACTCTGAGACTACTGGTGTCTTTTTCTCATCAGCAAAAGTCTCCATTTGCTCTCAAATGAATCCTAATTCTGTGTAGGAAAATCAATTGAGATACTAAAAGTGCTGTAAGTAACGTTAGCTGTTTTGCTAACTTCTGCCAGACTTAGCCACTGAATTATGCGGCCTTCTAGAATAGGAAATATCGTAATTATGAGTTGCATCATGAGCACATTACCCTTACAAAAATCCAGAGTTCTGGCAAACTTGCTGCAAACTCTTCATTGTCACCAAATGTTTGCTGCAGGTTCACCACTACCACTAACAGAGTGGTAAATTTGCGGCAAGTTTGCATCAGATTTTTTTGTAAGGAGAATGACCAAACAAAGTCATATTTACCACTGATAAACTCCAGGTAAATTCCAGATAATTGTACCCGAGTTGCGACGCTGGAAATAGTGTGTCGACATTAAAGATAGCAGACAGCAACTCTACAATGTAAGTGAATGCTTTTGTGAAATTATTTCTGTTTCAGCACTGCATTTCAATATTAAATTGTAATATATGACAGAGCTTATAAACTAATGTATATTAATGCTTTAAAGCCATCTATATACTAATGTACACATAAAACACCACAAATTGAACTTTTTGCAGACTTATGCAGCATTTAAAATTTACGAGTAAAACAGACTAAAAATACCCTTACAAAAAATGTAGAGTTCTGGCAAACTTCCTGCAAATTCAGCACTCATTATTTTCACAAGAATATAAGCTTGCTATTCGCCGCAATTGTTTGGCAGAAGTTTGCATATCTTCACTGGTAGTGGTGAACCTGCAGCAGACCTTTGGTGACAATGAAGAGTTTGCCGCAAAGCTCATTTGCATGTGAAAATAATGAGTAACGAATTTGCTGCAAGTTTGCGGCAACTCTAGATCTTTCGTAAGGGTACTGATGGAACATCTTGTACTAGATTTTAGTCCAATCAAATGATCTCTAGAATGAGAATGTCCCTCCCCCTTATATGATTTGCAACAGACTAGCAAATAGATTCATGGCTGTGACATACAGTTGTGCTCAAGTTTGCATACCCTGGCAGAAATTGTGAAATTGTGGCATTGATTTTGAAAATATGATTAATCATGGCATTTTTATTTAAGGATAGTGATCACATGAAGCCATTTATTATCACATAGTTGTTTGGCTCCTTTTTAAATCATAATGATATCAGAAATCACCCATATGGCCCTGATCAAAAGTTTACATACCCTTGAATGTTTGGCCTTGTTACAGACACACAAGGTGACACACACAGGTTTAAATGGCAATTAAAGGTTAATTTCCCACACCTGTGGCTTTTTAAATTGCAATTAGTGTCTGTGTATAAATAGCCAATGACTTTGTTAGCTCTCACATGGATGCACTGAGCAGGCTAGATACTGAGCCATGGGGAGCAGAAAAGAACTGTCAAAAGACCAGCGTAACAAGGTAATGGAACTTTATAAAGATGGAAAAGGATATAAAAAGATATCCAAAGCCTTGAAAATGCCAGTCAGTTCTGTTCAATCACTTATTAAGAAGTGGAAAATTCTGGGATCTCTTTATACCAAGCCAAGGTCAGGCAGACCAAGAAAGATTTCAGCCACAACTGCCAGAAGAATTACAGCCAGAAATACAGGCTGCTCTGGAAAAAGACGGTGTGGTTGTTTCAAGGAGCACAATACAACGATACTTGAACAAAAATGAGCTGCATGGTCGAGTTGCCAGAAAGAAGCCTTTACTGCACCAATGCCACAAAAAAGGCCGGTTACAATATGCCCGACAACACCTTGACACGCCTCACAGCTTCTGGCACACTGTAATTTGGAGTGACGAGACCAAAATAGAGCTTTATGGTCACAACCATAAGCACTATGTTTGGAGAGGGGTCAACAAGGCCTATAATGAAAAGAATACCATCCCCACTGTGAAGCATGGTGGTGGCTCACTGATGTTTTGGGGGTGTGTGAGCTCTAAAGGCATGGGGAAAATTGTAAAAAGTGATGGCAAGATGAATGCAGCATGTTGTCAGAAAATACTGGCAGACAATTTGCATTCTTCTGCACGGAAGCTGCGCATGGGATGCTCTTGGACTTTCCAGCATGACAATGACCCTAAGCACAAGGCCAAGTTGACCCTCCAGTGGTTACAGCAGAAAAAGGTGAAGGTTCTGGAGTGGCCATCACAGACCTTAATATCATCAAGCCACTCTGGGGAGATCTCAAACGTGTGGTTCATGCAAGACGACCCAAGACTTTGCATGACCTAGAGGCATTTGGCCAAGACGAATGGGCAGCTATACCACCTGCAAGAATTTGGGGCCTCATAGACAACTATTACAAAAGACTGCACGCTGTCATCAATGCTAAAGGGGGCAATACATAGTATTAAGAACTAAGGGTATGAAGACTTTTGAACAGGGGTCATTTCATTTTTTTCATTGTTGCCATGTTTTGTTTTATGATTGTGCCATTCTGTTTTAACCTACAGTTGAATATGAATCCCATAAGAAATAAGAGAAATGTGTTTTGCCTGCTTACTCATGTTTTCTTTAAAAATGGTACCTATATTACCAATTCTCCAAGGGTATGCAAACTTTTGAGCACAACTTTACCTAAAGCCTATTGGCTTTAAAAAGAAAAAAAGAATAAGCCCTTCAGTATGGTCCGCCCAAACTTGCCGTTTCAATAGGAAATATGTCAACACTGGAAAGAAAACTGTGCTCGTCAAATTTCTAATGATTTCCAGACTTATCACACAGTAAATTCGCAGACAGGAGATTAAAAGTTCTGCGCTAACTGAAATTCGAACCACTGCCCCCAGTGGCCGAAGCCAATAACGAGAAAACACATTTTTCATTCATGCATATAAACTGAGATTATAATTTGATTATTTGTTTTGCACATGTGGGCCAGTCTGACTCTCCTATTTCCACTGATTGGTCAATGCACACATCATCTGTTCTTCCTCTACCCCAACTATAGAATCAGAGTTTACTAGAGTTAAAGTTTGTCGATTGTTTTTGCAGATTGATTCTATTCATTCTAATGAAGAACATAAATATTTCTCAGAAAAACTTCTGACTGCTGCATGTTTATTTAAATCTCATCAAGCAATGGACACCTGGATCCCACAACCACTGGACGCACCAACTCGTTTTTGTCACCGCGGCATGGGGTGGCAGTGCTTTATTATTTTTAAAAGGAAAATTAGCAAGACTATGAATTGGGATGCTGTGCACAGACCTAACTGTAACTAAATAGACTTTGTTATCTGGTCATTGTTGTTGTTGTTATTATTATTAATGATAATTAAATCAAGCCAATAATTGCAAGGGAAATATAAATGTTCACTGAATGTGAATAAGCCTCGCAGGGCATCGACATTGTTTTTAGGAGTACAGAGGATATAAAAGCTTTGGACCATGTGATGTTTTGAGGGTAGGGGCTCAGCCCTCATTATTCGTGTATTATTATTTTATTCTCTCTTTCTATTTTTTTTCATTCATTTGAAATGAATGAATGAAATGAATGAATTTGAAACCTTTTGATTTCTAGTCTTTATTCAGCAAGTGTCAAGATCATTGTCGGGGTGTTGAGTTGTGCGCAGTTCTTCTTTACTTACTCTGTTCTGTTTAACACACATAAGTAAGTTAAGTTTTAAGTTTTCCCTTAAAAACGTTAGGCTATAAAAGATAGACATTTTGGCCAAAATCAAGTCCTTTCCGGCAGTACCCAAATTGACTGTAAAAAAAAAACAAAAAGCTATCCTCAATGTTGGCTACGCGATAAACTTGTGGTGATTTAGTGTTCGCCACATCCCGTGTAAAAGGGCTTTTATTCTGAAGAAAGAAAGACTGAGGAAGAGCAGATGACACTGCAGGTTGACCAATCAGTGTTTTCTCAATTTTGCTAATTTTTTTCTAGATGAAAAACTAGTAAATGGACGCTTTATTGGTTATTCCATTTTGAAGACAAAAACAAAAAAACGAATTATCCGAAGGTACACAGACCATGGAACTTGTCAGTAATTTGGCAGAATGGGGTCTATTTTAGGGTACATAAAAATTTGGAAGCAGCATATCGATTTTCTGTGTGATCATGTTGACAGTTTCATGGGGTCTTTAAAGTGTATTTCCCTGAAAAGATTTTGAGGTCAGAAATATTCTTTGCAGACGATGCAATGTTCTGTTTTAACTGAAACATCAGCTTCGATCAGAGGGTTCTGCAGAGAAAAGTGTTTGCATTCTTTTGTAGATTGTGCATCTTTGAATGCAACTAAGGAAATGGCTTTTGGAAAGGTGTAGCGCAAATCAAAAATACACACACACAAATTGAATTCCAACTGTGCAACTCCCATGAACTGTAAACACATCTGGTGCACCATGTGTTCAATTTACCAAGACAAATTAATCTTACCTCCCTCTCTCTTACTTTTGTGCCATTTCTCTCTTTGCCTGAGTAACTCCCAACAGCTGTGCTCAGTGCTGTTTTTTTGTCTGATTTTGCAAGGATGGATGTATCTTCATTGGAGTTAACACACACACACACACACACACATGATGGGGCAGTTTTCACCAGTTTTCTAACACACACTGATTCATCCGAGAGTGTAAATGTTGGTTTTTGGTGGCGTTTCGGTGCACTTTACTCTCTTTTTCTCTCTTTCTCTCTCTCTCTCTCTCACACACACACACACACACACACACACACACACACACACGCACTAAGCAGAGCGGAGAGCCCTACTACAGGCTAATGACCCTGGAACCCTCTTCCAGTCACATAACAAAGGTCAAATGTCACTGTTTTGTGGTGTCCTTCCAGTATTTCAAGAGAATATGATAAACTGATCATAAAATTACAGTCAGCACAATTATTGTGACAGTAAATGTCAAAAGAAAGTGATAAAGAAAGTGGCAGCCAGTTATTTTTCCATAAATGTGGAGGCTTTGTTCGGACAACATGATCATGCAGGAAGTGGACATGCTGCTTCTAAAAGTTAATGTACTCTGAAATTAACCAGATTCTGCAAAATTACTGATAAGCACCATCCACCATCATACAGTTTTGCTCCAATTCAATTACTATCAGATTCCCATCTGGCGCTACTGATGTATGACTGGGTTCTGGTCCCATAAGAACCAGAAAGTAATCACATTCACATAAACAATGGTGAGTGCGATTCACAGGTTGCATTTACGCTCTAACGCCCTGTCTACACTGGACACGAGCGTTATGTTAAAAGCAAATAGTTCCTATAATAATCAATAAAGATGTCTACACTAAAAGCATCTTTTGCGGCACAATGGTGTAAATGTCCCGTTCCATATTGTGCTGCACGTGCTGGCGCTACTCTTGCCAGCAAGACAAATAAATGGTTCAGAAAGCTTGCTCCGATGAATCCAGTGTATACAGCATGACCTTGAGATTCGCCACAAATGTTCGCAAAAAAGTTTACAGCTCTTCACCGGTAGTGCTGAACCTGTAGCAAACCTTTGGAAACAATGAACAATTTGCCACAAGTTTGCCGCAAAGTTAATTTGTATATGAAAATAATCAGTGGCAAATTTGAGGCAAATTTGCCATGAACTCTCATTTTTTGAAACGGAGCTTCAAACCGCATCAACGAACACACCCAGTGTAGACAGGGTGTAAGATAACATTTTTACTACACTGATGACAGGGTTGGGGAGTAACGGAATACATGTAACGTATTTAAAATACAATATATAAGTAACTGTATTCCACTACAGTTACAATTTAAATCATTGGTATTTAGAATACAGTTACATTCAAAAAGTATTTTGATTACTGAAGAGATTACTTTGCATTTTATTGTCATTTGTTTCATTTAATATTTAGTCCTTTCAGATGGAAAACATTTATACATATAAATGATGTGATCCAAAGTGCATTTGAACAGCGGTGAAACACTTTCTTATTATGTGTTACATTCATACGAACAGACAGAGAAGTAAGTTTGAAGTAAGTTTGGAGCAGAAGAAATAGAAATAAACCTTGTGTAAACTGTCAGATTTACGCTAAGCTAAAATGCTATTTCTAGCCATTTTACATGCACATGTTACCAGGCACGATCATATTTTATTATGAAGAAAATTCACGTTGGATCATAATTTCTTTTTTTCTAGTAAGACCTTTGAAAATCGTATTCTTGATGATAATTTTGTATTGTTTTCCTGTAAAAATATACAAAAATCCTTAAAACAAGATCAGTTTTATTTATCTTGTTTTAGAAACAACACTGCATAAGATATTTTGGTTTTTCAGAGAATGTATTTTTAACATGTGTATTTAGTCTTACTGTACTGGCAGAGTTTTTATAGTCAAAACAAGTGAAAAAATCTACCAGTGCTGAAGAAGTAATCCAAAGTATTTAGAATATGTTACTGACCTTGAGTAATCTAATGAAATATGTTACAAATTACATTTTACAGCATGTATTCTGTAATCTGTAGTGGAATACATATCAAAAGTAACCCTCCCAACACTGACTGATGATTAGGTTTAGGGTTGGGGTTTGGGCTAGGGCATATGGTTAATAAAATATTCATTCCTGTTGACTGTATAACATAAATTACAGCTATATTTATACAATTTCAGCAGCAGAACTTTCAACCTACTGACACTGAATACATAGTGTGATCAGTCTGGTTCAGAATATTTTGAAAAACTACAAACAGAGTCTTCAAAGTTAAACAGATTAGTGTGGATGTTGCCTTGGATTCATTAAAGGGATAGTTCACCCAAAAATGAAAATTCTCTCATCATTTACTCACCCTCATGCTATCCCTGATGTGTATGAATTTCTTTCTTCTGAAGAACACAAATTATATTTTTTAGAAGAATATTTCAGCTCTGTAGGTCCTCACAATGAAAGTGAATGGGTACCAATATTTTGACGCTCCAAAAAATACATTTCTTTCATCTGCTGAACTCAAATTAAGATTTTTAGAAGAATTTCTCAGCTCTTTTGGTCCATACAATGCAAGTGAATGGGTGCCAAAATTGTGAAGCTCCAAAAATCATATAAGGCATCATAAAAGTATTCATATGACTCCAGTGTTTTAATCCATGTCTTTAGAAGTGATATGATAGGTGTGGGTGAGAAACAATATTTAACATCAATATTTAAGTCCTTTTTTGCTAGAAATTCTTCTCCCTGCCCAGAAGGGGGCGATATGCATGAATAATGTGAATCACCAAAAACACAAGAAGAAGAGTATGAAAGTAAAAGTTAAAGTGGAGATTGACTGATCAGGGAGGAGAATTTATAGTAAAAAAGGACTTGAGTATTGATCTGTTTCTCACCTACACCTATATTATCGCTTCTGAAGATTTAGATTTTACCACTCTAGTCTTATGGATTACTTTTATGCTGACATATGATTTTTGGAGCTTCAAAATCTTGGCACACATTCACTTGCATTGCATGGACCAAAAGAGCTGAGAAATTCTTCTAAAAATCTTAATTTGAGTTCAGCTGATGAAAGAAAGTCACACATCTGGGATGGCATGAGGGTGAGTAAATGATGAGACAATTTTCATTTTTGGGCAAAATATTCCTTTAAAGCAATGGTTCTTAACTGGTTCTCTCACATAAATGGTACACAGGTCTATTCTGCTAAGGTCACTGACAGCAGGAAAAAACCATGCTAAGTGCAAAAAAATAAAATGCAACTAATCATAAAATCTTGCACAGTTAGGTTGTATTCGGAAAAGACTCTCTAGGCTTAGCTTAAATCTCATACAATAATGTTTTAAACATGGTAAACCAATGTCTCCTATTAGTCAAACTGATAAAATCTCTACACTTTTCACACAGCAATGTGCATATGTTGAGCAGCTAAATGAGATTACTTTTAATGGTGAGATGTGGCAGAAGCCAGAGACATTTTTTAGGTCCGGCATCAGCATCAATTACATGTGTAATGGAGAAAGAAATAGAGAGTCTGCACCGCAGATGGTTCTGCTAAAGCTCAGAGAAAAAACATGTAAAGATTCACATAATGTATCCCACTGTCTATGTGTTCTAAATACTGACATAAAACTCATTCCTCTTACTGATATTGTGTGTTTTGAGTGAGTTCCACACTACACGTGCTGAAAGTTAAACACACACAAAAAAATCATAAGTCATCATTTACTCATCCTCATGTTTTTCCAAACCCATATTACTTACTTTCTTTCATGAAATACAATTGGACACATTATGAAGAATACAGTGAAAACATATACAGCAGGAAGTCGACACATGAGCTGAAAATGTCATATAAGCACCACAAAATGACACGTTGCTTCAGTAATTGCATTTTCATCTTACATTTGCTTTTTATGACACCATCGGTTAGGTTTAGGTTTTGTTGATTTAAAACTCGGTAGAGTATTAACCTTAAAAAACTCATCTGTTTGGGAGAAAATTTAACTCGCTTTTAGCGCCACTCAGTGGACATTTCACCTCGGCACTCCAATGATACGTGTAAGGAACCGCATAATTTCATTTTGAACAAAATGTCACCACAGTCACATAATTTTCATGAGATCAGGCTCCACACATCTTTCCACTGAAACTAGTCTTGTATGATTATAAGACACTAAAGAACCAAGAGCGTTTTGTGTCACTGACATCAAACATTGACATCATCACAACACCGCAAATGAGACTTGAGCACTATGGCAGAGGGCGAGATTTTCAGCACATAACAGCTTAAATTTTGTTTTTTCTCCCCTTTTTCTCCCCAGTTTGGAATGCCCTGTTCCCAATGTGCTCTAAGTCCTCGTGGTGGCGTAGTGACTCGCCTCAATCCGGGTGGCAGAGGACAAACCTCAGTTGCCTCCACATCTGAGACCGTCAACCCACGCATCTTATCACATGGCTTGTTGAGCACGTTACCACGGAGACATACCGCGTGTGGAGGCTTCACGCCATACCACATTATAGCGACCACGAGGAGGTTACCCCATGTGACTCTACCCGTCCTAGCAACCGGGCCAATTTGGTTGCTTAGGAGATCTGGCTGGAGTCACTCAGCATGCCCTGGGATTCGAACTCACGAACTCCAGGGGTGGTAGTCAGCGTCTTTACTTGCTGAGCTACCCAGGCCCCCCTAACAGCTTTTTATCTGTTCCTCACACAAAGCTATTGCATGGCTTCAGAAGACTTGGTGGACGCTGGCGAGGGTCTTGATCAGATCGGCGAAGGGCGAGGACTCCATGACGGCGTAACTTCCTTCAAATTCCCAGGTTTCGGCACCACTGTGACAAGGTCTCTGACTTTCTTCTCAACGAGGAAGTGAGGGCCGGGTAAGTGTTTATTTTCACACAATTTTCAGTGTAACAAAAACGGTTTTGGTCTTCAACTTAACAAATGCACACACACATAAGAATTCGGCTGCGTACATCTCTCTCTCTCTCTCTCCTCCGGCGGTCTGGACTCCCTTTTTATACCTCTCCAGCTCTCAACTACGTTTCCATCCAAAGATTTTTTGCAAAAAAGTTTTAGCGCATCAAAATAAATCTGATGGAAAAGCAAATTATTGCTAAAATTGGCATTAACGCAAAAATGTAGTGTCACGTGACAGAATTTACCCCAATGGTTAGCCTGTGTTGATCATGATGACAAAGGCTGTGTCTCATTTCGAAGGCTGCGTGCTAGGTAGGGCGCATCCTTTGAAGGCTGCAGTATACCGAGTGTCCTCCTTTAAACAAGCCGCGTTTTAATGAGACGGCCTTCGTAGGACAAACGGAAACGTAGGTAACATGGTTGCTATGACAGCACGCCACTCTTTAACAAGCGGGAGCGCTTTGAGTGAAAAGGGAACAAAGTCCCTCTGGAAGGGAATGCATGAGGTACATTTTAGGAGAGTTATAATGATGTAAAGATTTTACAGGTGTACTTTTAGTCTAATACTTTATTTTAATTATATATTAATATAACTATGCATATTATATACTCTGCACCCATCTACTGAGGTACTTCAACTTGGGAATTAACGTTCCTTGCGTTTGAACATCATATTTATGGGCAAATTGGCGTCATTTTTTTTAGACATTTCCGTTGAAGCAAAAAATTGTGGGTTGTGAGAGCCCACGAAGGATACACCTCATGCATCCTCCGAATTCCTGTTAAAGAAGGTCACATTCGAAGGCTGCATTCAAAGTGTCCTACTCGCTTTTCTGAAACGAGACAGCTTCGATGACGTATGCGGCCAACAAATGCGACCTCCAGAGTACGCAGCCTTCCAAACGAGACACAGCCAAGGTATACATCCTTAAAAGCCAATATATTGTACGTGATTATGGATTGATCTTAACAGCATATAGATCCGATGCTGCAAACATGACACTTCAAGGAGTGCCAACACAAATATCTCATATCATGCACAAATGAATGGCTACTGTGTGTGATTTATTTAATTACGGTAGCCATCCGTTTATTTATTAAAGTTGCTTTTCCACATCATTCAAAATAATAGACAGCAGTTATTAGCCCACAATATTAAAAAAATAAAAATAAAAATATTTCTGTGCACAAAGATGTTTTAAATTAAAAATAAATACACAATACTAGGAGAAAATCTTCAGTGTGCTTTTTTGGAACACTAACATATGCCCAATTTTATTAAATTATAGCTTACTTTTGAAAAAATGCCGGCAAAATTCCCTGTATAAAATTAAATAAATTACTAAACGAATAAAATAATATTTTTAGACCTATATATGCCTTTTCTTTACACAAACTTAAATTAGCCTTACCCTGTTCTGTAGATGAAAAAAGTCGGCTGAATGACATTCTCAGAATGTTCTACACTTTTTTCAAGACTATAAACTATCGGATCTATTTGTCCAGTGCTGAGTTCACTTTCAGAAAACTTTACCTCGGATCGCATTTGCTGAGCTTCTTCAGAAAATGTCAACTGCATTATGACGCTAAAATTAATTTTAGATGACAATCAAGTTCAGCTGATCTTTAAAAGTTGCTGGGCAAATATGCGGGACATAATGCAGTTGTGATTGCAATGCTTTAAATTAGATGATTGTTCAAAATAGCCTATTGAATATCAGGAATGGATCATATGTAAACCCTGATATTACACCGCATAAATGTTTCTTTAATAGCTGTGCACACAGCATATACACATCGATGGATGGTCCTTATACTAAGACCGAAAATTTCCCCACTACTTGGTGCAGGATGCCAGCTTGAACAGGGCCATGATGATTTGCTTTCGGGTCGGAACCGGTGGCAACCTGAGATAGGGCAACAGCTCCCTTTTGATTGCAATTCCTCTTCTGATTGCATTTATTTGTGGAATTAAAATGACAGTAAGCTGTCTAATTTCAATGAATTGTCTCAATACTCTCCTCATTTTACCAAAAAATTAGGGACATCTGGGAGGCGAAAGGTACACAATTAGCGATAAACACACATTTCTGTATGGAAACGGCTTAAGGGCAGATTTCTTTTGCGATAAACCAAAACTTATGCGACAAAGTGGGTTTTTTTTAGGCATGACGTCATCACGCACACCATTTTTATTGATAAAAGGCCATTTGAATGGAAACAGGTAGAAGACGGCAAATGTAAAAAAAAATTTTTTTTGGCATTTTCACTTTGTCGATAACAAAATAGCATGAAAAATGGATGGAAACTAGGCTACTGTAACACAGAACAGCTGTTAGAGATAATTTCCCACAGGTGTCAATCCTTACCATTCTTCGTCTCCCGGCCTCGCTCTCCACAGACCTCGCTTGGCCACACCCACATCACCAAAACTTTAAATATAACACGAAAGTCGTATGGACTACTTTTATGGTGCTTTTAATGTGCCTTTTTGGATGCTGTTAGACATGGTCACTATAAACTGTCGAATGGACAAGAGATGGATAGAGATTCATCACAAAATAATGGCATACAAGTTTGGAATTTTCGTATTTGGGTGAACTATTCTTTTAAATCCATGTCTTTCTCTCTCTTTTGCTTTCAGCGTCTTTTACTTGGTCTGTTTGTTTCTTAAGGCGACAAAGTATCCCGTCACACACACACTGTGGTTGTACTCTGGTATAAACATATCTGCTTTAGAGTCCCACTGTGATGATGCCCAGGGCATAGGGTTCAGCTTCAAACACTCCTCATACTAATAACACACTAATTACAAAGGATGGCTGTTTTACACACACAAACACATACATACACACACACACACACACACACACACACAAAGACAGACAAAAAGAAGAGGTAAAGGGAAAAAGGTTTAGAAAGACGCTGAGCTTTGCCTGATTTGATTCATCCTAGGAAGTCTAGTCTTTTTTCCTCAAAACCACAATTCTTCCTTCTTCACTGACACATACACACACTTATAGGAATGTCTAACCACATGACCATGATTTAGATTGCTTTTAACGTTACACACATATCAAACAACTCTTCTGCTGCCCACAGCTGTCACGCTTTGAGTTTTCACATTGTTTTATGCGATTGTGATTGTGTTTTGTGTTTTGTGTTTGGATGTGTCTGAGAGCGAGGGAAAATATGAGAGAATATAGAGGGCAATATCGAGGCTGACAGACAAAGAGCAAAGCAAACTTTGCTAATTGAATACAACTGTGTTTACGGGTGCAGGGAAAACGCGCTGCACGCGGCACAAAGGAAGAAACTGCTCAGCATGACTCTGGGCTGTGCAATATTGATCGCCATGGCAACCTCTTGCATTCTCACTATGGGATGGTATCCTGACCCCTGGAAACTGGAGCACTGACATCATCATTTGAAATGTCACAGAATTCAAACTCAAAATCATTTTCCTGAAGAACATATTTCCAACAGCTATAAAATCACATGTGGATGAACTGTAAGAATACTGTATGTAATCTGTTCCAAAATCTTGTGACCTACCTTACTCTCTACAGCCTACATAGGCAGCTACCTTCTAAGGCAGCATTCTATATGAAATAGATACTCATAAGGGACTGATTTGGAAAGCTCTACATTGGTCCACACTTAAATGTTTTTTGTTTTTTTAATGCATTGATTTTTCGCTACGTTCATCAACACTAGAACAACTTTTCCTCCACCAAAAATAGAGCATTTAAAAAAACGCTCTCCATTACCATACTTGGGAAAATGATGACATTAGGTAATTGAAAACTGATTTTTTAAATGAAAACAGATTAGTGTGGTGGTGGCCTCGGTGTGCCATACAAATACCACTCATGTAAAACACCAGGGAGACTTGACTTACAATTGATTTCAATACAGTTTAATGTTAGCATGTTGCTAAGCTAATGATGCAATAGCCTGCTCTAATAGGCATAAAAATACACAGCACACACAAATATTGGGTAAAATATGTTGTATCAGTACTGTACCATTTACAGGTATAATATCTAGATGTGCCGTAGGTCAATAAAATAATTACTCTATATCCTAATTAAAGGACAAAAGTGGGCGCTGGTGTAAAAAAAATATAGGTAACACTTTATTTCTTCTTGTTACACATCAATATACATATAAAAAAAGGCCTAATGGAATACACATAGGCAAGGCAAGTTGTAAACCCTATAAATGTTAATGTTAAACCCGGTACACACAATACTTCAACCGTAAACAAGTACACACGCAAAATTAATCAATCACCTTAAACGTGATACACTGCAACCAGCACACTACTGTGATAATCGTCATGGGAATTATTGCACACTGCCCAATAATATTGCACAAAAAAAAAAAAAAACAAGAGTACAAACGTATTAGTCACAACAATAAACCAAAAAAAAAAAACAATTACAAAAAATAATATACAATGCAAAAATACACAAAATAAAATAAAAATACAAATACAAGAGAAAATAAAATACAAAACACAAAAGCTTACAATGCGCCGCTGGGCGCTAAGTCTAATCAACCAAAAATATAGAGGCAAAAGACAAACAGTGGCTGACAAACTCCCCTACAAATTAATAAGAACAATCATGGGATCAAACTACTTAAACATTTACTATTCGCAAGAGTATTCATACCTGAACCATGGATGAGGCTTGCAAAATTGTGTCCTTGAAAACGCAATCTCACGCCACTTTACTGTTATACAGAAGCAACAAGTCAAAATACAAAAATCACTATAAGTTAAAACATACATCTCATGTAAGACTCTATACCTGCATTGATTCATTTAGAATCAAGTATCCCAGCAATGGCCAAATACCAGGTTTCTGTAAACAATTAGCGTCTCCACAAAATGTCAGTCTCAAGTACCGACAGCTTCAAACAATGGTGCTTCTGCAAATGATTAATTAAAACACAGTCTTTAAAACACCACACAATCTCATGATCGAGGAAATGCTTTCAGCATAACACATTCAAACTTACCGCATTTTAATTCCCCTGCACTGTTGAAACGTGGTACTAACTCGCTCAATTGGCTAGTCGCCCTCTAAATTACGTCACCTTATATAGACGGCTGACCTAATGTCACGTTTACTGACGCCGCCTACCTGACCTCATTTCACATTTACCACACTAGCTTGAGTGAGGTTTTATTACTTTAAGTTACCAGTAGTCAAGCTTGTAGCTTAGAAAGCTAAGCTTTCCCAACTGATCCTAACTAAAATAGAACTTATAAGTGACTGATTTGGAAGGATCTACCTCTACATACTGAAGGCAGAAACTCAAAGTTGTAACTCTGCAGTGCGTCATACAAATGGCGCTTCTTTTGCGAAGTGCACACAAGACTTGACTCACAATTGATTTAGGTTTAGCATTAGCATGTTGCTAAGCTAATGATACAATAGTCTACTCTAATAAGCATAAAAACACATAAACATAATTGCCGTTTTATGCATGAAAAGTTTGGTGGTAAATCTAAAGAGATGAATACTTTAATAACAACCATGTCTTCTTAAATTGTCGTTGCCTAGTTTACCACTGTTTACCACTGTAACTAGGCAACAACTCAAGAAGATTTCACTTCGCTATGTTATTAATATGTTATTCAACTCGGATTTACCATCAAACTTTACATGCACAAAATGACAATTATGTTTGTCTGCCACGGATGCATTGAATGTGCAATGATGTGAAGAATATTAGTGTTTGTCTGCCACGAGCTTGCGGATGCATTCCCTTACAAAAATTGAGAGTTCACTGCAAATTTGCCACAAACTTGCCACAAATTCACCACAGATCATTTTCACATGCAAATGAACTTTGCGGAAAACTTGCAGCAAATTGTCCATTGTTGCCAAATGTTTGCCGGAGGTTCACCACTACATGGAAAACATTTGTGTCGAATCATGAGCTCATTTGTATGTGAAAATAACAAGCGGCAAAGTTGCGGCAAGTTTAGATTTTTTGTAAGGATTGCAAGAGATGTGAAGAATGTGAGCTGCTCTTGGAAGGTAATTTATTTGGACACAAGCAGATATGAGAAATTCAATAAAACATAATAATTGCAATTGGGAGCCTGCAAAGACACAAATTATATGTCACCAATAGCGGTTCACTTCCACGATTTGGTACGATTGCGTACATATTAGCAGCGAACTGCACCAGAGTTCACATACACCGTAACCCAGACCACCTTTTCAAGCGGATTCGGGTGCGGTTCATGGGTGTGCACCCTAGTTCAGAAAACAGCGTTCACACCACCTAAATGAACCAAACTTTCATTCGAACTCGGGTTCGCACCAATAGTGCTAGAGTGAAAGCATTGCCATTTTTTAACTTGCCATTCATGTCAGTTCAATATCAGTCTGAAAATGAATCCCATTCCAGCCCTGTATATCAATAATTTGTATTGCATGAATAAATAAGGAATGAGCTAGCTAAAAGTTGATACCTGTACTGTATCGATTTGAAATTCTGTTTGTTGTTTCGTTGGTCTCTATGGGAATAAAAGTCGTACTTTTTTGTACAAACCAAGTAGTATGAATTTATTCTCGAAATCTTAGATTTTTGATAATAACCTTCGCACTGTAGTAAACTAAACGGAATGCTAATAGATCTGAACTAATAGAAATGATGAACTGTGGTATACTTGACAGGATGGGCTATGTGTGTGCGTTTTATCTTCTCTGCACACTGTGAAGGGGAGTCTCTGTCTGCTCAGCAAGGTGTACCTCTATATCTGTCTTTCTCTGCACACTGTGAAAGAGGGTCTTAGTTTGTGCAGACATACCTGTGTGTATTTTCCTTGCACACTGTGAAATGTTGCCGGAGTTTGCAGAGTGTGATTTCAGTTTGCATTCTGAAAATATCTACACAGACCCCAGACAGGAATGTTCTTCTAATAATCACCTTTAAAAACAGCTCAGTTTACTCCAGCAATTAACGCACATTTACTAAGCATTGTTTAGCTTTAAAAATAAGATCTGTTTCTGGTTTATTAGCATTATGAATAGAACACACTACTGTAAATGTAACTGTATTATTGTTAGAACTACAGTATATATCGAGTCTAAATTACTTGGTGAGAAGAGATCATGAATTGAATGACATTAAATTAAAACAGCTTTATAGGAAATCAGTTGTCTGGGAAAATTATCAATTTTACAGTTTAATGGTCATTAAACAAAAATATTTAAATGCAGAATGCTGCAATTTACCAAACAGAATAATATTTACCTTAATCATTATTAAAGTCATCTTATCAGGCTTTATAGAGTCATGAATTGACTGTCTTTAGCTCAAATATCTAGACTAAAATAAAGCAACCATGGCCCTGAAAAACACAAATGTGAAATATTTCTCTGGCTTGTTTGCAGTCGATGAAGCGTGTTTAATCCTTCCAGTGGTGTGAGGCTGTTCCCAGCGATGTCAGAGTTTTGGGAGTTTTTCTTCTGCCATCAGGGCAATTCAATAAGTAAACATGCTACTCCTTAGGGCTGAATCTCAAATTCATTCACGAAACCTGTCAAGAACATATTTAGGTCACATTTCATCCCAAAATAAAAATAAGGAAATAATCCAATTGGATTTTCTGCATTGTGACATTATTTTTATGACAATTAAGTACACTTCACTCTTATTATAACGCAAAATTAAAGTAATGGCAATCACCATTGATTTAATGTACTGACTCATTGTGGTATTAAGAATTTTGGGGTCATATTTCACCCCAAAGTTGAAAGAATTTTTTTTTTTTTTATTATTTTATTTTTTTTGCGTAAAGAAACCCATTTTTAGTAGGCCTACCACTGATTTTAATGATAGTTAAATACATGAATGTATGTACAAATACTACCATGATGCATAAATACTTTACACTTCTGCACAGAAACACACACATAGTGTATATTTATATAAAGTCACAAAAATTGTAATGATTAATTTTCTCATTTCTTTTGATTTTGGTGTTAAATATGATCTGGACATGTTCTTGACAGGTTTTGTGAGATTCACCCCTTTAATGACTCAGAAAGAAACAGAAATTTAGAGAAATAGACACACACACACACACACACACAAAGTGGGAGCCCATCATTGGTTCTGTAATGTAGCAAGCAAAATGCTGTCAAAACAATCCACCTCTACCAAAACAGAGGGCTGCAGATGAACAAATGAGGACGGGAGAGGGGGATTGATGGAAAAAGAGATTGAGAAAGGAAGACAGTGGAGGATGAGAGAGGGATTAGATGGGGAAGCTGCTGCCTGTGGCCTGAGGCTGAACGCAATGAGGCCACTTCCTCTGCTGATGCTCTGTTTGAGCCAGAGAAAGAACTGGACATTCCTCCTATTGTCCGAAAGAGCTCAGGACAACATGGGCCTCAGGGAAGAGAGAGAGAGACAGAGTGAGACTGCAACTTTCATGGAAATGGAAATTGATTCCTGTGTGTAGAGTCAGCAAGGAGAGGTTTTAGATGTTAGCCTGTGGTTAGTTGCTTAGCATTTTTTTTCAGCTCGTCCCTTACAAAAAATCTAGAGTTCTGGCAAACTAGCTCGCATCTTGCCACAAATTTGCAGCAAATTTGGCACTTTTTATTTTCACATGCAATTGAGCTTGTGATTCGCCGCAAATGTTTGCCAGAAGTTTGCTGCTCTTTACCGAACATGCAAACCTTTGGCAACAATGGGCAATTTACCGCAGGTTTGCAGCAAACTCATTTGCATGTTAAAATGATCAGAGGCGAATTTGTGGTGAGTTTGCTGGAAATTTGCAATGAACTCTCAATTTTTGCAAGGGGTTTCTATGTGGTTGCTAGGGTGTTCTGGGTGGTTGTTTACAGCTTACTGGTAGCTTTAGTTAGTTGCTCAACGTGCATTCTTGCATTGTTGTGGCGGGAGCAAACTTCAGTACTCAATAGAGTGATAGAGTTACCTTCAAAAGACTGTGACATTAAACTGGATGTACTATTATTCAGGTAATTTGCTGTAAATATCTTAATTTCAACATACTTGCTAAGCAATACTGTCTTCAGATTGTTGCTCCACAATGACAGTATTTTACTTGAAAGTGAAAACTCACCATAGAAGCGGACAGTTCACACTTGTATCAGTTTAGCGGCCCTTGTGGCAAGAATGCAATGCGTAGTTGCATTATGTTTTGAATTGTGCTCTGACACATTACAGAACACAATGATGCGTGAAATCGAGTTTGCGTTACAAGATGGATCTGTGTTCATGTACTTGTGTAGAGTATGTTTTGGCCCTTAGGGTTAGGGGTTTTAAATAATCCCTAACCCAAAGTATGAGCAATAATAATAGTGACACATACTCTACATACTATACACAAGTATGTCAATGCAAAAGCTTCTAGCTTTACAAATTTTTGCATTGTTGCGTTTCAAAATTTGTCAGAATGCAGTTTGTAACACAATACAAATACACTTTGCATGCACACTTTACACTCAGTGGTGCCACCAGGGGCACTAGCAGCATTAGCGTAAACTGTCTTCTTCTACAGTAAATTTTCTCTTTCAGGTCAAAACTGTCATGGTGGTACAACAATTTTATATTGTTCATTGTTAATTCATTCGCCCCCTTAAATACTGAGGTTTGTTACCTCTTGAAGAATGCAAGAGTTAAGTATGTTCAATGAACTGCCTGTTTGCATCTCATTGGCAAAGCATTAGCGTCTGCAAAAAGTATGTTTCTGGTCTAATAATAGCATTAGCCTCTGAGGATATTATTAAAATGATTTATTGAAATATAAGAGGCAAAACCAGCACTAACATTCCAACCAGTATAAAACAATAGCATGTGTTTAGACTGCCCAATCCAAAACCACATTAATATGTCAAGATAAGAGGAAGTCACAAAGCAACACAGGAAGTACATAGGTGAATATGCTCTATGAAGTCCGGGATTTCGTGAAGTCCAACAACCATTCAAACCTGTTTCCCATTGTAGCCTCTACAAAAAAAAAATCACCTCTGATTCTCGATAAGGTGAAGAAACAAGCACATTGGAAAATGGTTTCCACATGACTCAACTGACAATTAAGGTAAAATATCAATTAATCCTCTACACTGATTGAATATTGGATGAAGGTCTTTCCTGTGGCTTGCTATGTTAATAATTTCTTAATGTAGAGCTGCAATGAATACACAGTTTCCCCTCAATATGCCATGCACCATCTCCACACATTGGCAAGAGTTCAGGTCCTCCGGTGAGTGATTGTTCTCCTCTTCATTTTCATTCTTTATTTCATTTTTCTTTCTTCACTTGCACCTTTAGTATCTACTCCCAGAGGAAAATAAGTTCAAGTGTCATATATCAGAACATTTACATTTCCAGTGGATTTTTAGTGCTCAGGTTAAGGAGTCAAACATATTTTGTAAGGAGTTCAGGCTCTCCAAAGTTGTAAACTGTTAAAAACATTTAGAATGGGAACACTTTATGGATAAAAAGTTCCAAAATATGGATATCCAAAATTAGACTTTGTGCATTTGGCAGACACTTTATTCCAAAATTACTTCCAATGCACTCAAGGAATACATTTTATCAGCTCACCAGCTCCCTAGCAAATGTTCGGTAGAGCTACAGGAACACTCAACATTTCCAGCATGTCAACCAATTCTGAGGCTCCAACTGATGTTGAAATGATGTTGAAAGTATGTTGTCTGCCCAATGAGGAGGCAGAGTACCCTCAAAGACACCACTAATCAAACCATGAACAAATACACAAACAGAGGAGCAAAACAAAATAAAAAATCTCAATGAGGGTGGATGCGGTCTGGACATTTAGCCGGAAAGGGGACTTGAGGTTTTGCAGTCCATGAATCCATTTGTCTGTTTTCTCTGTTTAGCAGCTCCAGTCACAAACATGTTCTTTATCCATATACATTTGATTGTCTCTGTGATTCTAAGCTCATAAATATGTCTCAGTCACGGAAGGCCAACAATCCATTCAAGTTAACAAAAATGGCAAGAACGTTCTCAAAATGGCAAGTTCCAGTTTAACTGGCATGACTTAGAACTCCAGTAAATCCTGTGAGATATGAAAGACAAACATCTGAGCAAGAAGGTTTACCTCTGGCTTTAAGGCAACTGCATTTTTGTTCGCGCTCATTTCAGTGCAAATGGTGGTCGCATTTGCATACAGTCTCATTTAAACCTCATTTAAAGTCATTGATGCTCCTAGAATATCTGTCCAGTGTGATGGCATATCTGTTCGGCTGTTCTTTTCACTGTCGGAGGACTTTATGCATGAATGCTACATTAATTAAAGCAACACCTGTTTGAAACTCTTGACACAACAATAAGAGAGACACGGCAAGCAGTGCAAAAGTAGATTATCAGCAGCTGTTCGGGCGCTGGGCACAACTCCTCTGAATAGAGACCTCCTCCCCTTGAAGATGTGACTGAAGAGCCCTCATCCGTTTCTATTGTTTGGCAGTTTTCAACAGTATGACCACCGATTGGCTCTGTTGTTACTAATGGAGTTAATAATGGCTTAATTGAGTAGAGTAAATACAGCGAGCACATCAATGGAGTGGTGGACAGATGCTGGTGCAGATATTGAGGGACGGGCTATTCTGAAAAATTCAAAACGTATTCAAGACTCTATTATCCCTTTCAGCCATGCGCAAGAGGGTGGAGAACTGCAGCACAGATGGCAGGGAGGGTTCGGACTGGAGAAAGCTACTTTTTGAGCTGCTTTTCTTATAGGCAAATGCAGCGAAAAGTGATGGGGTCTTTATTGATATTCACTGGTGGTGAACACAGGTCACTACTGTTGTATGAATGAACAGTGGATGTCAGAAAGAAAGAAAGGGTTAGAGAAGGAGAGATAGACAGAGGTTAAGTAGATGGGAAATTGAAAGAGAGACATTCGGGGCTAGATTTAGCTAAATCCAGGCTGTCTTTTTGTTAGTTAGCTCTTGTTTTATAATGGTCTGACCTGACAGAATGGGGTCAATGTCATGGTACTGGAACATTCGGTAGCAACATGTCGAGTTCCTGTGTGATCATGTTTTTAAGGCAGGAAAAAAATTGCTCCACATTGGCCCCCTTAAAAAAGCTGGTCTCGAACCAGGAGCCAGGTGCTGGATAATGTCTGCATCAGGTGAAGTTTTTAAATTAATAAAAGTTCAAAATGCAACACAAAACTTGATGGTACAAAACTATGTTGAATGGTTGAATCATAACCAACAAAGCTGTCTAAAGGGCCGGATGCAATGTTGTAAAATAGGATGATGCCCAAGCAGCTTCAGAGATCCCATTGTCCCATAGGAAGTTATCGCGTTCACATAATGATGAGGAAGATGTTGCATTTTCCATCTAAGTTTATGTTTTTACTCCCCTGATGGTTAGGTTTAGAGTTGGGGTTTGGGTAGGGTGTCTGGTTAATAAAATATGCATTTCTGTTGACTGCATTGCATCATTTACAACTTTTAAACTCACTTTCGGCACCACTCTGTGGACATTTTACCCGGAAACTGGAGCTCACATGTGACCATACATTCAACAACACTTCCAGCTTCGGCCACTGGGGGCAGTGCTTTGAATTTTGGTAAGTAGAGACCGATTTCAGCTGAAGAACTTTCAACCTACTGTTATGGAATTCACAGTGAACACCTTTTCTTCTATGGAATTACTCTGAACGGTTTCAGATTGGATACTAGTTCTGGCACCCTGTTGGTGGAAAAGGGGTATGTAAGAGAGCAAAGTATTTGACTACTACGTTCTCAGTGGTTCCAAGACTTTTTATAAGATGCACTCACCACACACAGACACACACAGAAACTCCTTAAGAGTGTGACAATGAGGCATGCAAAGGAAGGGTTGCATCGAGAGACTTTATGGAGTGTCTATATCACAAAATGCACCTGGTATGTGCAGCCAAGCTGTCTGCTTCTCACTTACAGGGAAATTAACAATAAAAGCTCTCAATAAAAAAATACAACAATACCCTTCACTAAACACTGTTACCACCCTTTCCTTCACCACAACACACACACGCAGCCCTGAAAAAGCCCTCGTACAATACCAAGAGGCAGGAACTGACCAGCCTATGAATACAGAACCCCCTATTATCATGCCATGTGTTCACTCAAAGCGCCAGGGTTCCCAGGCGTGAGTCTTACTATTCAGTTCAATGAATGCCACTTGATGGATAACGAGAAAAAGAGAGGGTGTGAATAAAAGAGTTAGTTTGGCTAATTCATCCTTTATCTCAATAAAGAGCATTTCATTGTAATAGACTTCAAATTGACTTTGGCCAATCTGCTCGCTGGGGGATTTGAAAAGGATCCTAGAGGTTTTGGGGTTTGAATGCATTTGCAGTCACTCACAACAAAACAACTCCCAATCGTGACACCATGACAGGACTGTTAGGATAGTATGAAGATTTGTTGCACAAAAAAGAGAAACACAGAAAACAGGGCTGGGCGATATAGCTAAAAATATATAGCTCAACATTTTTCAGGCTTTTAACCTGAATATTTTGTCTATGTATTTGTTCCAAATTGGCTTAAAAGAGTGATTTTATTATTATTATTATTATTCAATGCAAGAAGTAAAATACAGAAAATGTAGACAAAATAATCAAGGCATGTTTTCCACATATTTTCCACAATGAAGAATTAAATGTAATCAATTTAATTTATTTAGACCAATATAACAATACATAGGATTTATATTTAAATGTTTTAGAGCATGTAAAATGCAATGTGGAGACTTCCATGCACATTTTTGAGTGTTAATGCAAATAAATCATTTAAATGACTCATCAGTTTTAATCTGATTGCCTGGCGCTGAACATTTTCCAAGGGTCAGGAGGTGCCAACTCAGTCTCATGACAAGTCGACTTGTAATAATATTACAAGTTTGTTCAATAAAAAATGTACAACTTTTACTCCCATATAGAGAAAAATAAACAAAGCAACAAACAATGATTACAAATTTCCCTACGTTTAATCCCTAACCCAAACCCAAAAATATTTTAATAGGAAAGTCACGGTCATTTGATTTTAACTGGTAAATCACCATCATTGTGAATCACAGAAGAAAGGGAAAATCTGGGTTTTGAAGAAGCGTTTTTATACGTATTGTAGCAATTTGAAATGAGTTTTGTTGATTGGTTGGTGTAAAAGTCATTTCTTTTTGTACGAGCCAAGTCCTACAATATCATACGATTTCACCATCTAGTATGCATTATTGTCATAAATCTATTGTCAAACATCATAAAATGTTGGGGGAGAGCCAGTCCGATATTAATCTAATTTGTGTTTACTAGTGAATAATACTGAGGCAAAATTATCAATGGATCTGCCAAAGTTTTTCAAGTTGGTGGCATTAATTTATTGAAATTCAGAGTTATGTTTGAGGAACATTACGTGACCATGGCAACATTTTTGCAAAGCTAAATTATGTGCATCATTACACATTCCGCTGCAGTTTCCCACCAAATTTTGTCCAGCTGGGGGCGCTAAAAGCAAGTGAAATGGTGTTGCATTTTGATTTAAATATTTTTTTTTTCTTTATTTGGACTTTCTCCCCTTTTCTCCCCAATTTGGAATGCCCAATTCCCAATGCGCCTAAGTCCTCATGGTGGCGTAGTGACTCGCCTCAATCCGGGTGGTGGAGGACGAATCTCAGTTGCCTCCGTGTCTGAGACAGTCAATCCACGCATCTTATCACGTGGCTTGTTGAGCGTGTTACCGCGGAGACCTAGCGTGTGTGGAGGCTCACGCTATTCTCCATGGCATCCACACACAACTCACCACGTGCCCCAACGAGAGCGAGAACCACATTATAGCGACCACGAGGAGGTTACCCCATGTGACTCTACCCACACTAGCAACCGGGCCGATTGGTTGCTTAGGAAGCCTGACTGGAGTAAAGTTTTTTTTATTATTATATGGATGTTTTAATGAGTAAAACGTACCTCCCAAACCCAAAACTTTAACCTAAACCTAACTGATAGTGTTGTAAAAGCAAATAAGAGGTAAGCAAAACAGACATACTGACCCTAAACCAATACCTAAACCTAACCGATAGTATCGTAAAAGCAAATTACAGGTAGACACAAAACAGACATCTTTACCCTTAACCAACACCTAAACCGAACCGATAGTGTTGTAAAAGCAAATAAGAGGTAAACAAAACAGACATACTTACCCTAAACCAACACTTAAACCTAACCAATAGTGTCCTAAAAGCAAATAAGAGGTAGACACAAAACAGACATCCTTACCCTTAACCGACACCTAAACCTAAACGATAGTATCATAGTAGCAAATAAGAGGTAAACAAAACTGACATCCTTACCCTAAACCAACACCTAAAGCTAACCGATAGTGTCCTAAAAGCAAATGAGGCAGACACAAAACTGACATCCTTACCCTAAACCAACACCTAAAGCTAACCGATAGTGTCCTTAAAGCAAATGAGAGGTAGACACAAAACTGACATCCACCCTAAACCAACACCTAACCCTAACCGATAGTGTCCTTAAAGCAAATGAGAGGTAGACACAAAACTGACATCCACCCTAAACCAACACCTAACCCTAACCGATAGTGTCCTTGAAGCAAATGAGAGGTAGACACAAAACCGACATCCTTACACTTAACCAACACCTAAACCTAACCGATAGTGTCGTAAAAGCAAGTAAGAGGTCAACAAAACAGACATACCCTAAACCAACACCTAAACCTAACCGATAGTGTCGTAAAAGCAAGTAAGAGGTAAACAAAACAGACATACCCTAAACCAACACCTAAACTTATCCAATAGTGTCATAAAAGCAAATAAGAGGTAGACACAAAACTGACATCCTTACACTTAACCAACACCTAAACCTAACCAATTGTGTAATAAAAGCAAATGAGAGGTAGACACAAAACTGACATCCACCCTAAACCAACACCTAAACCTAATCGATAATGTCCTAAAAGCAAATGAGAGGTAGACACAAAACCGACATCCACCCTAAACCAACACCTAAACCTAATCGATAATGTCCTAAAAGCAAATGAGAGGTAGACACAAAACCGACATCCACCCTAAACCAACACCTAAACCTAATCGATAATGTCCTAAAAGCAAATGAGAGGTAGACACAAAACCGACATCCACCCTAAACTAACACCTAAACCTAACTAATAGTGTTGTAAAAGAAAATGCGACATTAAAAGCACATTTTCTGAAGCAACCACGTCATTTCATGTCGCTTCTATGATACTCTTGCCTCACATGTCAGCTTGCGTGTTTGACTGGGCTCAAATCGCGGTCTTCCGATTGTAAAGTCCAACACTCTATCAGGTGAGCTTCCTTAGAAGCTAATCAGATTGGAATAAGTGTGTAAATGTAAGTGGGTCTGTAATACACGTGTTAAACTGTATCGTTTTTCAAATGATGCGTTATAGTAAAAATGTTTCGATATCATAACATAGTGTGTAAGTAATAGTGTGAAAATAAGTGTTTATAAAGTCATAATCAGCCATTGTAGTTGTGATTTGTGTAAAAATGATAAAACGCAATTGTTGTAGCACCTCTAGTATTAATTTCACCAGGAAACTGCAACAAAAAAAAAAAGAATGCGGCACGTAAAAGTCAGTTTGCAAAAGTGTAGTTATAAAGACATTCATTCAGTGAGACGAGGTTGTTAAAAGTACAGGTGCTGATTTGCTTCAGATGAATTTTGCCCTTAATTCATCCTTTACTCATATGATATATTACATACAATCGCACACCAATAAGGTATGATTTATTTGGTTTTGTCAATGTATAACATGATCTTTCGATGTAAATATACTGGCATTTAATTAGGTTTGAAAATCCAATTTTGTAAATTGATTGAAGTGTTTTAATTTTGTATTTTAAATGTGGCAATGAAAAATATCGTGTGGACAAACATCCATGGACAGAAACAAATGATCGAATTTCCTTTGAATTGTTCTCTTACTCTAATCACAATATAAAATACTTCTACTCCACTGCAACTTGAATGATAATAACTCAATATTTCAAGTACAAAGAACAACATCAACTTTGCAATGTGACAGGTATTAACAGAGGAAGGAAAAATTACACAAAGGCCAAATGTAAATCAATGTGGAGTAGGAAAAGTCTTATGTTTAGGGACTGTGATATCTCACAATACAGTTGATGCATAAATCACTGCTGCTCACCTCAAAGAAACGGGAGAACATGAGTTCATGAGAAGATAACATAGCTTACATATAAACTTTGTACATAACCTATATTTGAGATGTAATATTAGGCTATATTTAATATGCACAGAGAACAAAGCTGTGTGACCTTTAAAAAGAAAATGCTTATATTTATATATAAGAAACTGCAATTGTTAACTGCATCTTTTTGTCTGTGGTTATCAAGTATTAACTAAAAACAGTAGGATCCAAAAATCTGAGAGCACCTTTTTAATATACATTCCAGAATCTCTTAGTATTTAAAATGACAGCATGCACTCGAGCTGGCATGAATATTTCCTCTTCATTTTACATCATATATTTTCTTTGTTTAACGTTTTGTATATTCTAAAATGTTCTGTTTATTTCCAGGTTTAAGTGAAAACGAAAATCCAGATTTTAATTGTTTTCTCAGACT